>NC_039362.1:96284504-97484504 GCF_003573695.1 Papaver somniferum | reverse complement strand
CCAGTTGTGGATTCGATCATGAAATCGGAGTAATGAGATAATATAGTTATTGCTATTCTATGAGATCTAGTCGTGGATTCGATCATAGAATCAGAACAATTGTTATTGCCATTCCATGGGACCAGTCGTGGATTCGACCATGGAATAGGAGCAATTAGGAATAATTAACTTTGTGGCTCTATACTAGCAGAGCAAGCTGTATAGGAGAATTAATTATCCCGATATGAGCTTGTCGGTAAGTCATATCCTTTATATAGTCAGGGTAAACTCGTTGTTTGTTCCTGAAGACGTTATCGCTCTATACTAGCAGAGCAAGCTGTCTAGGAGCCGTCCATCACGTGATGCTATATAGAAATAATCACTGAAAGTATTCAATATTCATGAGATATGTCGTTGTCCACTCGTGAGACTACATATCCACATGTACTCTGAGAGAAAGTACTCTCCGTTGAGAATTCAATGAGAGAGACATGTCTCGATACTCACGTCTGATTGCTGAATCAGAGCTTCGTATAATTATGAGTTTACAATTTTAGCCTTTGTCGAAAATCCACCATCTACAGTGTGCAAGGAGGGTTGCTTGTTCTGGCGGTATTGAGAATGGTCGAATTGATGAGCTGATTGATTTATAGTGCTGATAATGATGGTTGTGGTTACTCTGTGAAGCAGAATGGACAAAATGATGGAAAACAGAAGCTGCAGCAAGAAGAAGAACATGGTATTTAGGCAGAAATGAAAATTTGTACACATAAATGTTGGTAGTGTTGGTTGTGACCGAATTGGTGGTACCAGGCTTGGAGGTTGCAGGTTATGCTAGGCAAGGTGTTGCAGCTGCAGTTAAGTCTGAGATGATTGCTAGCAATGGAGCTGCAATTGGTTTGCAGTGGAGCAAGAAGCTATAGAATTGAAGTATTACAGGTGAATGAAGCTGATAACTGTTGCTGTTGCATGTGGTTCTTATGCTTAGAAGTGAATGAGTATGAAGGCAGAGCTGGTGCAGCAGGAAATGGAGTTCGATTTGATGTGAACCTAAGCAAGAAGTGGACTGGAAAGTGAGTCTGTTGCATATCGGTACTAGTGACAATGGAGGAGAGCGGCAATTCTACTAGGGTTTGCTTTTCTCATATTTTTCATTTTATTATTTTATGATTATGATTATGATGAACTCAAAAGCTATGAGTAGCTAAATACTATTATTTGTTATGGGATAAAAGTTGATTTCTCAAGCATGATATTTAAAACAATGGATTAGTTTTGTCTCAACTTTATTTTTTATGTTTCATTGTTAATATTGTTGCATGATTTGGGTGCTAGTTTGATTGAGTCCGGAATCAATTAGATTGGTCTTCATATCTATTGCTAGATTAGGTTTTATTATACGAAAAAGTGATAAATTCCTGAATACAAGTAGCATAAATGTGAGTAGTGCTTGTAATGATATATCCTACTAGTCACATATGAATCATAACCTTTGTTAAAACGAATTAGTGCTTTTACACGTTTGTTTGCATTGATTAGTCTTATTTCATAGAACTTATTGCTCTTAGGGAGTTAAATTTAATTGTACTTTTACACTTTAGGTTGCTTTCTAGGTAGATTTCACAATAGCATCTTTTAATGTTGTTTGTGATAAAATCGGGAAATAAACGGGATATTCTTGCGATCAAGATATCCTAGGACTTCTAATAAATGAGAGATTAAAATATCAATTCTAGTCATTGATAAAAATACATGTTTGTGAATGATACAATCCCGTGACCAATATCTTCTTCTTATTGATTATTCAAGTTATTTTTATTGCTTTCAATTACTTTTATTGCTTAGATAAAAACAAAAATCCCTCCTGGTTACTTAAGATTCTGAAAATTTGATAACAAGAAAAGCCTCTCTGTGGGAACGAACTCTTTCTTATCACGTACTATATTTATATCTAGTTGAGTGAGAAAGTGAAATTATTTTTGACGCATACGACAACGATCAATATGCATCTTTATCTCAGTATATTGTCGTTCTAAAGATGGGAAATTTTCAGAGATTTTTAGTAGCTACTCGATTAACAAAAAAGATTTTGTTTTTGGTTAGGTTGGTGACTACCTATTGGCATGGCAACAAGGTTTCTTTTGGATGCGACTTTGGATTCTTCGTGTAAGATTAGGTTTTATGTCTTTGAGAGGGTTGTGAAGAGAAATTTAAGTTTTTGAAAAAGGTGTTGGTGGTGTTTTGGCCGGTGATATCGCTATTGGATTACCGCTGAGGCTTCAGATATTGCTGTTACTGTGATGTTCTACTCAATGTGAGTCTTTTCTTTTGCATATTTTTCTCTTGAAACTCAATCTTATTTGATTAACTAAAGTTACTAACTTTTTTGTGTATTGGGTTCTTACATTTGTAATGTTTTTTTCATCGAACCAGACGATTGCGTGAGTGGGATGTAGATAGAAGCAATGGCTACTCAGATGATGAAAGTTAGTTACTCTGATTCTTTCCTTGGTTTCGGCCTTGGTAAGATTGAGTATAACCTTTTTGAATATTGTATTTGCTTGATTTAAATAGTTGTTTACTGATGTGTGTAATTTAAAGATGCTTTATAAATGTGCAGGCCATTCCATCTATATTTTATTAGTTTTGATTATCTCATTTTGAGCTGATTTATATTACTTAGTGATTTCTTTCATATTTTCAGCCTAGGTGAGTGCCTCAGCATGGCTCTATTGAACCGCATGTAAGTTACTTTCTGGATCAAAGATTAGTAATTTAAGATTGACGTGAACATGGACAGGGAGTACTCACCGAGTTTCACTAACTTATGTCTACGTGAAGTTATGTTGTCAGATAGTCATAGACTAGATAAATTTGATGGTGGCGATTACAACCTACAGGCAGTTTGAACCCTCATTTAAGAATCACGTCCATCACTTTTGATTCCGTAGAAACAATGTGTCTTAGTGGATGACTAATCTTGATGTGTTGGACTTGATTCAACTAATCCAAAAAGCCATGTAGAAGTAGCATCCACTTAAGTAACCTCTAAATGGTATTACTGTGGTACCCTACCAAATGGGTACCCATTTTTATTCTTAATTTGCTTATCTAATGGAAGATATGACTTCTGAGTTTGTAGGAAAGGGTTTAGGTAGAGCAGAAGACAGAAAATAGAAAATGTAGGAGCTGATATGATGTTTTGTTGCGGATATTAGAGATGCTGAGACTAATATAAAGTAAAAAATTGAAAGGGGTTTCTGAGTTTGTATATGCAATTCAGGTAGCGAGGGGGTATTGCTTTATTTTCTCAACTTACGAACTGTTCTAGAATAGGAATCTCTAAGGTTAACTTGCTCATAATAGGAAACATGAAGTTCACTGTTGCATCTTTGCTTTCAGTTAAAACCTGCAAAAGCAATTGAGAATGGGAAGTTGTTTTAGCAGTTGGGATTCGAGATCAAAATTCCAAATGAGATAATGACACGACAAAATGACATTATTAGAACTGTTTATGTCTTATGACATTGATCAACATGTTACGTAGTCTCACACTCAAGCTTTAAATAATTTTTTATTTGTGTACTTATTTTTGAATCCAGATGTCCACAAGTACCATTTCTTTGTCAATTAATTTACTGGAGAACAACTTGCAGCACTCTTCTTAGACTGTTTATATGGATGATCTTTGTAGGAACCTCTTTGATGTCATGTGTGAAGCATTTTATACAAGTTATTCCATAGTTCCAAGTGGTTAGGACCCATAATTTGCAATCTTTCACTTCTCAATTTGTGTATTGCTATGGATACAACTACTTTAAGAAGTTATATCTTAGAAAGAGCAAATCCAAATCTATTGGAACTAGTGAAAACTTGATGATTATTGTTGTTGGGGCTTTCAATGCAATAGTTGGGATAGGTATTATCTTCTTTTGTGCTAAAATACTTTGCTTGGTTGGATGGGGAACATCCATAAGCCTGTGACCTACCATTTTAAACCGTCATCAGTTAACTTTTAGTAACTGGAATCTGCAACTTTCTGTTGATGTATACATGTTAAATAGTATTCTATAATTTTTCGATTCACGTAGTAGTCTAATCACTTAGTTTACTTTGGATCCATTAGATACAACATCTTCAAGGATGCAGACAAGTGCCTTTGGGAAATGCAAAGGGCTCTGGGAAACCCTGTTGTACATGGAATTAGCAGTTATTCAGGTGTTCTTCTGTACCTATACAAATAGGAAACTTATACATGTAAATATCATGTGCTAAGCCAAAGAGGAATCGTAGGTAGCCTATTTTTTCCATTTGAACAGGATTTCTGGAACTCTGTTTTCTTCAATTCATGTTTTATATATTTTCTTTCAACTCTCTTTTCTGTTGGCAGTGTTTTTTAATTTCTTTTTTTAAAAATCCCCTGTTTAGATCTCTTTTATCTAATTTGGATCTGGGTCGCGGTCATGGATGAATAATATGGTATCTGCAAAAAAACATTAGCATTTTTTTAGAGGAAAAAACAAACAAGAACTTATAGTTTACAAAAACAAAAAAATATATTTTAACCATTGGTAAAGTTTCTTTATATGGATTGTTAGTTGCTTACAATACGTTATGCTTCAAAACATTGAACTTGGATTCTTTTCGAACTGTAAGTGTCCATGAAAACATTGAACTTGGATTCTTCCTGAACCGAGATTGGTAAAGTAAGAGTCTATCAAAGTAGAGGAAATATATGACGACGTTTGTGAGTTTCTTTCTTTATAATCCCTCTGATCCTTTTTGCAAATTGTGTTACTCGTTACTCTAAATTACTCTTGGATAGTATGCTAGCACGATACCACACCCATACGGTTCATTCATGTAATTAATTTACTTGCTGTCTTATCTCAAATGGAAGAGAACATGGTTCCCGACCATGTAGCTGTGGGTTCGACTCCCGCAGATGGCATTGTTATTTGAGTAGGCTAGAAGTTGACAATATTATCTCTTTATTACGTAGTGCAACACATTCGTGGGATCAAGAGGGGGTGTCGTATATCATCTTGGTACACAAGAGGCATCTGAATAGAACAAGCTAATTCAAAGAACTGAGAATCCTGGGTGCTGGGTAGATAATTCAATAAGTGAAACCCTAAGAACTGGAGTATGCATTCAAAACCTTACAAATCCTTCTTTGTTATAATAGTTGATATTGGAGTACTCGACCTGAACACAAATATATGGAAGGAGCAACTAAAGTTTCTAGACACATACCAAAAGAAGGAAAAGTTTGCTTCGCTTCTAAACCCATGTTACCTGCAATGCAATTATAATGTAGCTTTCGAGTAAAGGGCATCTATATTATCCACTTTACAAGGAAAAAATAATGTATGCTTTTGATCAAAATGTTTTTAAGGAGACTTAGGGAGTATAACCACCGGTCCAGACTCTTTCCATTCCTCCAATTGTTTATAGAATCAAGACTGGGTTCTCTAAGTGAGATGGAAAGAAATCAAGTCGAGGTTATGTTTATAATTCCTCTCACATCTATCCCATGGATGCTCTGTCAATGGCAATGTTTGGTTGTTATATTTATTTCATTGTATTAAGTTATTGCTTCTGCTTACATGTGGGAGTATTTATAGTAAAGGTTTACAATACATTTTCCTCCCCTTAAAAACTGCAGCTTTTTATGGTTCCAGTCGTTACTTGAGAATGCAGTGGAAACAAGAAAGTTTATTATGTTGAAGCTATGTTGCATTATGGTACTTGGCAGAAAAATTTGCTGAAATCACCACGAATACGCTGAGGAAACCACCTTCAATATTGGGTTGCAGGTATATCCAAGTAGGTTTATATTTGGAGTTCTGTGTATTGTTACTTCATTCCGCTTTTGCAGTTCCTATTTCATGTCTTTGAGAGGGACATGTAAATCAGCTCTTCCAAAGTAGCAATTTTCTCGGTACTACGATTCTATAGGGGGTGTGACATACTATGTAGATTTAGTGTGGATGTAAATAGTAGAAAATTTGTTGAGATAAGATAGATCTCGGTAAATCTTTATCTCTATAAATAGGCATTTGTTCAAGTGTGTTTTCCATCAGGAAGAAAATCTATTTAATTATCTGTCATTTTGATATAGAAGTTGTCCCAAAGAAGATCTGATAATTGTGGAGAATAAAAGGCTTGGCATGCAATTTTTCAAAAAAGAATCAAACTCTAGAAAGATGTAGAAGCGGATAAACTATGATGTCTTACTTTGAAGTTTGAACTACATAATATGGAGTGTTTTACATTTTAGCGTTATTTACCTACTTGATCCTCATGGTATCCTATATTCAAAAAGAAAAAGAATTACTAAACGATAGTTTTTCTTTTCTGCTTTCTCATTGTATTAGAGTAAGTTTGAGTCACAACTATAATAACATCTCATCAAACATCTTAATTAACATCCACTTCTTTGCGAAACTTAGAGGAAGAAGAAATGGGTTACATTTTATAGTCATATTCAAATGACCATTAACACGATAACACTACGTCATTGGTCGGTCAATGAGAGTTGATCTAAGACGTTAATGCTACACTCCAAATTATTGTTTAAATTCAGTCGAAGCTTTAAATTTAGCAATTCAAACATATCATGTATATTAGTCGGCTGAGAATTCACTTAGCACGTTGAGGTATCCTATATTTTGTTTCATTCTTATTAATTGTTTGATTTGTTTCCCTGTATTAAAGCTATGTCACCTTAAGAGATTCAGGAGACACCATTCAATTATCGTTCTATTTGATTCGGTTTCAGTTACCATCAAAACATAAAGACATGGTTGTGAACTATATAGCTTAATCGACAGGTACGATGTGATTTAGTAGATGACCATAATGGACTTTTATGGAAGAAGATAAAGGGAGACAATGTAGATTAGAGAGTCGTGTTTCCTCCATTACCACGCTACACCTCGCATAATCTCATTGTAGATTCTTTGTTGGCATCGTATTTCCATCTATTTTACTGTTGACATCTAAGTTTCATGTAGCTTTGAGATGGCAATTTTTCGTGAGCAAGGATCTCAAATTCTAAAATTTTATGAAATTGGTCATCATTTGTGGATGATTATTTGAACTTCTCTATAACCATAAGGTTTCATAGGATACAAAATATATTGTTTGTTTCTTAGGAGATAGTAGTGGTACTGATTGTAAGCGATGTTATATATATATATATATTTTTCAGGTTGTTCAAGTGCCTAATGTTTCATGAGAGGGTATCTATGGGTTTTTATATGGTGTGTAGTTAAAAAAATTTAAGCATATTATAAATTAACTGTTTGATGATAAGAGATCCTGAAAGTTTGATTATCATTAAATATAGTTGCATTTAAAGTAAATAAAGGGTATATGCTTCTTTCTCAAAATAATTTAAATTTGTTGATTTTATGGAAAACATAAGGAACATTTGTTGATTATTTAGAACCGAGATCTTGATCTCTGTTATTTCTTCAAAGAAAGTAAGATACAATTGTTTGATTATCCAGGTGTTTAATGAGCCGAATCGGGTGGAAATATCAAAGTTTTGTTTAGAACCGTGAAGAGGTTGAACTCAGTCTTAGGCACATCCAAGTCAATGATGACGAGTGAGTGCAACGAAGTTTTCTTAAAAGTAAGTTGGAATCATAGTTATCTTGATGCACGCAAATTTAATATAAAAAATTATTATAAGTTGTTCGTATAAATTACCATAATTAGATGTTATTGCTTACAAGTTGAAATACATGATGTAATCTGATTTCTTGATTAATCAAGTGTAAACTAGTTTACCTTTCTCAATTTGTATTTATTCGAGGCTTGACATTAATACTGCTTATTCACATAAAACAACATCATATATAATTTGGAATTTACTTGCCAAAATTGTTTCAATAACAACATCATGTCAAAGTTTGAAAATGGATAAAAATATTTATATATAAAAAGTTGTTCAACAATTTACATTCAGGTAACATTCCTTATAACAACCAGTTAGTATTATTAATTTCATACTATACTCTACTATAAATTTATTGAAATAAGTTTCACCCAGTTGTTCCTTAAAATTGTACCCAAATGCAGGTGGCACTAAAGATGGAGAAACTCCAACCAAAATGGGAGAGAGACTTGAAGAGACGAACTAAGTGGAGATAAAAAATGAGAGTTTCCGACACCAAATGTAAAATTCACTTATGAAGCTAAGTTCTAAAATGTAATTTTAATTTTAATTTAAACTTCACTTATAAAACAAGTTGTTTTTTTTTATTCAATTCATAAAAACTCAGTTAACTGACCACGACTTTAAATCATGTAATTTTAGCATGTTTGAGGTTTCATACCCTTATGCACCTGCAATTTTAATTTAAACATGTTAAGATTACATTTTTAAAGTCGTGGTCAGTTAACTGAGTTTTTCTGAAGGGAATTAAGATTTAATATCCACTGTCACCATCACTACCAATAGACCTATTTTGTTAGAATATAATTAGACCCAAATTGTCTTCTTTTGTTAGAATGTAATTGTCACTTATGAAGCTTCTAAACAACTAGGAATATCAGTTACTATTTCCAACAGACTCGATGGTGAAGTCACAAAGGTGGTTAATTGGGGAAAAAAAATAACAGATGTCACCAGATAGTGAATCCATGTAAGCATTACTCTGTATGTCATTGCCATGTCATCACACACCTTTTCACGCAGAACCGATAGTATAGGATACGTCTTAATATCCATATCATCATTTCCTAATCCCAACAGACTTCTCTCTATCTTGGCATGTTCTTAAACGATGTACATGCATGGAATTTTTGAAATCTTGGATTGGTTGATTATTAGTCAACTATAAGTTACTAGAATATATTCTTTTTCCATGTTGAATTACAATTGAGTATCCATGTAAAATTAAATTAAGATAGTAATAAAAATTACATGTTGTCTCTAATTTTTAGTCATTTCTTTTCATCATCATCAGTTTATTTTACGATTTTTGCAGGAACATCCTACGATAAAATAATTGAGTTGTCTATTATTAACCTAAAATGTATACATTCCTATGGACAATCACTAATGCATTAAAAACATGTACATCGTTTAAGAAAATGGGAAAACCCCTTTATTAAGAAAAGAATAAAATCTGGGAATAAAAGCATCTCCAAAAGGTGACTGGGGTCGAAAATCTGAGTTAAATTGTACTGGATCTGGAAGAGGTTGTTCTTTCTGGATTCACCATATACTTTCAGATAATCAAAATGGCATTTCAGTTGGTTCTGTGTAACTACTTCCATATGTTTTTGATTTAATTTTAACAGAATGATTGACAAAACTTATGAATTTTTCAATTTTATAATCATGTTTGCATATTTGAATTCCTAGAAAGATTTGAGAGATTGGGTATACAACTCTATGTACAAGGTTATTTACCCTTCAAATTCTTATTCGCCTTCTTTAGTTTCTTCAAATGAGACTGAAAAAGACGATGTTAATATTCAAAGAAAATAACGTAGGATGTTAACATTCAAAGAAAATATGCAAATAATACAATGTTAACATGGATAAAATTTGGGATAGAGAAAGAATGAAAATGCAAGGAAGGTTACAGTGTATAAATATGAAGAAAGAATATGAGAAGTTGAGCGCAGTTTAACAACATAGATTTGGTTTTAGATTAAATGAATAGAAGCTATCAAATTGGATTCATAGATAATGTCATGTTATGTTTTACGTTAACCTTTACAGTTATTTCCAAGTCGTTTTTTTTATCAACATGTGTTACTGTTTTTCTATTTTGGTTAAACATGATATATGTAATAATGCAGACTACAGCAGGTATGAATATGTATGCATCTATGTAGGGATATCATTATTTTATTTTATTTTGAGATTAATGATTTATTTATAAGGGTTGAATTTTTTCATATGCAATCCTATTGTAATGACATTTAATCCAAAGTTTTTTCCATAAGCAAAAATAGTATTACATTATTTTTTTTCCTATCGACATGTATTTCATGAAATACTTTTTATTCCTTTAATGTAGATGTATTTTAGGTGTCTACTGAGACAGTAATACAATAATTTTTCATATCGACATATATTTTATGAAATACATGTGAACATCATGGGGTCTAAATAACTAAATTGCTTACTTAT
Source organism: Papaver somniferum (assembly GCF_003573695.1). Lineage (NCBI taxonomy): Eukaryota > Viridiplantae > Streptophyta > Magnoliopsida > Ranunculales > Papaveraceae > Papaver > Papaver somniferum. The sequence continues at coordinate 97,474,366 of NC_039362.1, read as the reverse complement.
CTTTTAAAGTATTTGGATACATCAACAAAGAGGTAGTCTGTTTTAAAGTATGTAAACTGCAGAGTATCATGGGAGGTTGAGCCGGGGACGTAAGGCCCCGGTGATACCTAATAAACAATATAAATACATGTAACCTAAACCCTAAAGGGATATGAAATCCTAGGTTATCTAACCCGCTAATTGTATTATGATCATTAATAAAATCACTACCTATGGGATTTCTCCGTAGATGTAGGCACAACTTGCCGAACTACGTTAAATTTTCTTTGTCTGCTTTATTTATCTTTTGTTGGTTTACTAGCCCTAACTAATCATCATCATCAATCAATCGTGTTTAGTACCTAAAAGTAATTTTGGGTACAAACACTAATCATTAATATGCTTGCACGATCTTTCCATTGACTCGTGTGTTCTCATAATCCTTTATGATTTCATTGTTCTCTGGAATCATTAAACTTTGGAGCGTCCTCCAGTATTAATTCATGGAAAAAGCCAGAGACAATCAAATGACATCATTTCATTAATGATACAAATTAGGTTGTGCCTTACTCATCTATTTCTTTTCTAGGTGAGTATTGACCGAACCTGGTGGTCTCTCCATATTCCTTTATGGAGCCGCGGCCTTAACTACACTTCCACCAAGTATAGTTGCAACACCTTAATCTATGGTGTATATCCCTTATTGAGGATTTGTAACTGATACATGTGTATCTTCCTATCTGTTAGAGCACTGATCGGTTGAACTCGCAAGCGTTGCCATCTCAAGCTTGTTTTTCAAGTTTTGTTGCCAAAACTATAAGTATTGATTTCTAGTCTACTAATAGCCAAGTCTCGGACTAGGATAGAAAGTATAGTTGAGCTCTAGACTCCACGGTGTTCATCATGCAAAGACGAAGAACTACTTAAGGAACTGATGGAACTTCATCGAGATTTCTAATGAAGTTAGTCTTAACCTCATCATTATTAAAAAGACAGAGTTCAGGTGTTAGAATGGAATCATCACACTATGTTCTGTTTTTATTTTATTTGAAAACTTATATGTTTCTCTAAGTGATTTGGTGGGGCACAAAACATCGAATTGTTACCACTGCCGGGATGGAATAGAGTGATTGAGTTACTAAAATAATAAAGAGACCAGACCAATCAGACCAAAAGGAATAAAGTTAAAAAAAAAGGTTAATTAACACTTGGATAACAATATGTGTGTGTTTTCCCTGTCTATGTCGCCTAAACAAGCGTGGAATGCAGGATCCATGGGCACTATCATGTAATCTGCTGACAAGAAGCATGCGCTTGGATCCAAAAGATCAAATCATGTAATCCCTATTCCCCAACCACTGAGAATTTTTCCCCCTCTCTTTCTCTCGATCGAGATTTCTTCCCCTGACTTTTTTATTTAACAGTTTCTGTGGTTTAGAAATTCGATTTTATGGTTTTTTCTATCAGGGAGTTTGTGTTTCATAGAGGTTAATTGGGGTAGTTTTTCGATTCGAATTTAGGGTTTGTTTTTCTCGCCTGGCTTAGAGGAATCAGGTTTTCCTTTTCTTTTTCTTTTCTCAGAGCAGGTAGAGGTAGAAGAAGATTTTATCAGTGGGCTTTTGTTCATCGTAGAAGAACAATTTATTTTGAGAAAGGGGTTTTTCGATTTGAAGGTCTGAATTTGGGTTTTTTGTGTTGTTTTTCTCAAATTCACTTTCTGTAGTTGCAGTTACAAGGGTTTTCGTGGACATGTTGAGAAGAATAGTGTTTTGTGGTGAAGAAATTGGAATTTAGGGTTGTTGCTTTGGGGTCTTTTTGTTGTGTGTGATTAATTTCTCTGATTAAGTTTAGGGATTTTTTTTCTTATAGTCAAATTTGCTATATGGTTGAAGATTGGTGGTTTTGAGACAGTGGGCTTCATATCTGTTTGTTTTCTTTGCTTTTCTTGTGTTCAGTGAAGAAGATGCAGAGTACAGTTTAAGGGTCTTTTGTGCAATCTTATGTGCTGTTTTTTAATTCGTGTATTGAGTTAACCCTTTCATAGATTGAATAAGGGATTTGTTGGTTGTGAAGGTGGGGTTTGTTGTTTGCAGGAAGAGTAGTGGTTGTTGATTGCAAGAAGAGCAGTTTTTTGACAGTTCCAATTTCAGGTTTTTGTATTGAGCTGAGAAGAAGACTTTGTTTTCACTTGAAGGTTCCTTGTTACAATCCTTAGGTTGTTTTTTTTAACTAGTGCTTTGATGTATGGTATTTTCCCTGTTAGAGCATTGCTCGGTCGAACTCGCATGCGTTGCTATCTCAAGCATGTTTGTCAATGTTAGGGATCAAAAATATAAGTCTTGATTTCTAGTCTATTATAGCTAAGTCTTGGACTAGGATAGAAAGTGTAGTTGAGCTCAAGAACTCGATGGCGATTATCATACAAGACGAAGGACTACTCAAGGAATTGGTGGATCTTCATTGACTAAAATGTATGTGGAGACTTGAACTTATCTATCACTCAAAAGTATATTTATATCCTATCTTGAGACAAAAGTCGTTTTGCTATATAGACTTAGATTATACACATTTGCTATTTCGAGTCGAGTTTATCTCGCCTATCTATTTCTCGAAATATGTGTTGGTAAGCTTTCGCTTTAACCAAGTTCATCTTTACCTAGTGACGAAAGTCATGACACGTTTCAATCACCTTGAAAATTTCTTACTTTGACGAAATGTCCTCTAAGAATGTTTGAATGGTTGAAATGAGAGTTTATATTAAATAACCAATGATGGATATAAGCATTGTGTGGCAACACATATATGTATAAGTCCTTTTTCCTTGAACCGAAGTTTGCGAACTTTGTTGATCAAGAAAACCGGAACAAGAACCATGAACTCAGTCCGCGAACTGGCGGAAGTTCTCGACCCGAGAAAATCTGCTGGAGTTTGAGAACTCCTTCCGGGAACTTAAGTCCGCGAACTAAGTCTGCGAACTTAAGCTGGTTATATCTAAAGACGATTGTTTGTGACCTTATTTATATTAACTAAGGAATGCTAAATGCAAACCGTGGATATATAGTTCATGAACCGATTCGAGTGAATCAAATCTTTTTTGCTTCGGTTGTGTCTAGTGTAGTTACATAAGATTTCCTTGCAATTAAAAAACTCTCTAACTAGTTCATTTGAGTCATTTGAACTAGTTATGGTGAAGAAGAATATGGTTGATATTAAATTGCTCATATGGCTAACCATTGGTTAACTATTGTTGAACCAACAAATGTTCATGTTTGGGTACGGTTACATAAACCCAAAATAGTACATTTCATTTGTGTATAACAAGCTAAGTTTTCGATCTAACGGTTGAAAGATATTAGCTTGAATCTAATCAGGTTTTCATCTAACGGTGAATATTGAATGCTTTGTTGCCAAGCTAACGTTGATTGCAAACCCTGATTTGAAAGACTATATAAGGGAGAACTCTAGCAACTCGGAAACCTAATACCCACACCTCCTGTGTGATACTAGTTGTATTAGCTAGAGTCGATTCTCCTTTAACCTTAGGTTTCTTCTTGTAAACCAGGTTAACGACTTAAAGACTTCATTGGGATTGTGAAGCCAGACCGATACTACTTTCTCGTAGTTGTGTGATCTGATCTTGCTGATTCTATCTTTTTGAGTACAATCGTAACGATTGGATTGATATTTATATCTTCGATAGTCAAGATAGAAAAGTAGTCACAAACATCTTCGTCTCATCGTTTGTGATTCCGCAATATCTTCTTTCGCCGCGTCGATTAAGATTATTGTGAGGTGATTGATAATATTAGGTTGTTCTTCTGGAATATAAGTCCGGGTTATCAATTGGTTCCTGTTCACCTTGATTTATCAAAATTCGGAACAAAATTCGTAGGTATTTCTGTGGGAGACAAATTTATCTATTTTGTAGACTTTTCTGTGTGATACAGATTTGTTTATTAAAGTCTTCGACTTTGGGCGTAACAACTTTTAGTTGTGGGTGAGATCAGCTAAGGGAATCAAGTGCGTAGTATCCTGCTGGGATCAGAGACGTAAGGAGCGCAACTGTACCTTGAATCAGTGTGAGACTGATTGGGGTTCAACTACAGTCCAGACCGAAGTTAGTTTGTAGTAGGCTAGTGTCTGTAGCGGCTTCATAAAGTGTGGTGTTCAATCTGGACTAGGTCCCGGGGTTTTTCTACATTTGCGGTTTCCTCGTTAACAAAATTTCTAGTGTCTGTGTTATTTCTATTCCGCATTATATTTTGTTATATAATTGAAATATCACAGGTTTTGCGTTGTATCGATCAATTGTGAAATCCAACCTTGGTTGTTGATTGGAAATTGATTGATCCTTGGATATTGGTCTTTGGTACCATCCAAGTTTATTATCCTTGTATTTGATAAAGACTCGCAAATTCGTATTTGTTTGAGTAAAGATCAAATCAAGTGAGAGAGATATTAACTCCTCAATATACTTTTCTCTAGATTGAGTCTGACTGTCTAGTTGATTCTCTAGAAATTATATTGGAGTTTGTCCATACAGATTGCTAAGCGAAATATTGGGTGTGGTTGTTGTACCCCCGCTTTTTCAATTGGTATCAGAGCAGGCAAACACGTTCAAGACCTTATAAGTCTGTGTTTGTAAGCGATCTGACTTTATGGACAGAGGTGTTATCTCTATCAACGTACCACCAGTCTTCGATGGCTCTAATTACTTATGGTAGAAAATTGCTATGCGAGCTTTTCTTCAAGCACGTGATTTTCAATCATGGGTATATGTTGTTAATGGCTATAATACTCCCGTTGTGGCAGTTGGAAATGTAAACGTTCCCAAGGATATAGGTGAATACATCCCTGCCGAGATACTTGTTACAAAGCAAAATTCCGACGGTTTGAATGTCATTACCCCAAATCTTCAGCACCATGTGTCAAATTGCACTAAGTCTAAAGAAGCTTGGGATATATTAGAAACAGTATTCGAAGGTAATACCAGAGAAAAGGAAGCTAGGATTCAAAATCTTATTGGGAAAACCTTCGTATGGAAGATGAAGAAACATTTGATGAGTTTAATCACAAAGCGTCTGAAATTTTTAATGCATCTTTTGTATTGGGTAAGACTATTCCTGAAAAGGAAATTGTGATGAAAATTCTCAGATCGCTGCCATCTGGATACGACTCTAAGAAGCATGTCATCGTTGAGGGAAATAACCTTGATACACTTTCCAGAAACAATCTGATAGGAAAGTTAAAAATTCTTGATCTTGACACAGGCAGAACGTTCGCGCTCAACTCTGTGACCAAAACAAGTGCATCCTCTCACTTGTCTTGGGTCGATGAATGCTTCTCCAATCATGTTGATTTTGATAAATCACTGATAATCAGGAAGGTCGAGGATTTGATAAATAGAAGGAATAGATGTGATAAGTATCCATCTTCAGTTAATGCTTCAGATGATTCAATAGAAGACAAATCTACTCTGGATGTCTCATATGAGTCTACTATAGATTCTCTCTCCACTTCAACTTCTGATTCAGAACTTGAATATGATGCAGAGTTTCTTGATCTCTTGAATAAAGAGATTCTTCAAGAGAACCTTCACTTAAAGGAATCCTTGAAAAAGATTGAATCATCACTCCAGGCGAAAAATATTGAGATAGAGCGTCTTAATAACAAGTTCGTCAGAACCATGTCTCTAAAGTAAGAAGAGATTAACACTCTCAAATATGACCTGCAAAGGTTATCTGGAAGCTCTGACAAAATTGCAGCAATGTTATTTGGTCAGAGATCCTTTGGAAACACTAATGGTTTGGGGTTCAAAAGCAAAACTCAAAGCTCAAAGTTGTCCACTCCAACTTTTCAAGAAACAACGACTGTTGATTGTTGTGTTAAACAGGAAGAGTCACAAAAATCCTCATTAACTTGTTCCTTTTGTGGACATTCGAAGCATTATCAAAATACTTGTTGGGAGATTTAGAATGAGCAATAAGAGGATTGCCAAACTTCAAGAGAACATGCATATAATGAATCTGGGTCCGGATAACCAAGATCTGTTAAAAAAATTCAGATCTAGACGAGTTAAGAAATTTGTTTACACGGCAACCACTCACTCTGTCACCAACTAATGCTGGTGACGTCCGCATCCTCATTTTTAGCTTGGGAAAAATGAGGTTTGCTCTAAAAATGGCTCAAGTTGTTGTTTTTGTGAATCCTTGTCTTATATTTGTTAAGAAAATATTCTTCTAAAAGGATGGAAAGTGGATAACAAATCCTGAAAGACTTTTTCAATGTCTTCTAGGGTTTAAGGTTCATAAATCATGTTTTATTCTTGTGTCCTCTCTTTCTCATTTCTGTTCAAAAGATACAGTCTCATGGCTCCTATGACTAGAGGGATCTCAAAAAGAGATGCAGTTGAAGCAGTTAATGTGTATTTTTGTGAAGGAATATCTTCCTCAAGAGTAAAGAAAGCGAAGTCGACAATCAATAAAGAAGGTTCTTCCTCTAACTGTCTCTTGTCTGTCTGTTATGATAATGATTTTAGAGGCATGGTGAAAACTTTCATCATCAAGAGAAATGATTTAAAATCTAAAATCGTTTCCTCTTTGAAAAAGATAACTCGCTATGAACAAATGTTGTCTCTAACCAAAAACACCTTGTGTAAACTAAAAAGAGAACTTAGTGAGTTAACTGACATTTCTGAAGACTTAATTGAATGATCCCGTATTCAATAGTCTTTTCAATAATGAGAAGGAATTCTTTGTACATGCTCTGAGAAAGCTCTATAATAGCTAGTAAATCTTCTATTTTCATGTTTTGCTTAAGAAGAATAACTAGAGTTTGGAATAGACATTATTGTGACTACACATAGCTATGTCCAACGTTTTTCATCTTCATGTTTTTAGATTTATTGGTTTAAATTCTAAAATTGTTTGGAAGATGATTTTTGCAGTATTAATCTTTATGGTTTTATATATTGCAATTTGTTGTGGGATATGTGTGTTTGCGTCCGTGAACTGTGATTGTCCCATACCTTGTCGAAACTTAAGTCCTTTATATGTCGATATGCATGTGTTGATAAAAGAAGGAATGAACTTTTGACAAATGCAAAAGTTAAGCCTGTTATGTCAATTATTTATGGAAGATAGGTTAAAATCTTTTGTTTACAAGGATTATGTCTATTGTATGTCATTGTGCAAATGGTGATGGAAAATAGAATGAATCCTTGCTTATTCCACGGTATAAGGTCGACCTCCGATCCACAATTTTTGTGTACATACTGTGTTGTTCCATAAGGTGTCTTATGTTGAGCACTAGCGACTGAGTTGTTCTTAGCTTAGTTGTTGCTCCGTGAGGTACTGTATGTCGAGCATGTTCAACTAAATTAATCATTTTCGTTTGGTTATTTAGTTGTTGCTCCGTAAGTTCTCTTATGTCGACCATGACCAATTAAACTGATTACTATTCTAATTAATCTAATTGTGTATTTTTGAGTCTCCATAAGTTCATTTATGTTGAGCATTTCCGATTAAATTAATCATGGGTTCTCTTGTGGTTAATTTAGTTGAGTATTTTTGGATTCAAATTCATACTTGTATGTGATTTGTTGTGTCCAAATAAATCCTTCTTTTCTTTTGAAATAAAGGTCGCTCTTGTTGTTCTTTCGGGAATGACATATTATGGGGGAGAGTTCTTAATTGAACTTGTGATTAATTGCCAAATCTTTGTGGGGAGTGCGGCTGTGGAATATTATAGGGGTTATCTTGTATCTTTATAAACTCCTTGATGAATGCATTTAGCTTCGGCTATATGATTGCATATAAATAAGATGATATGTTCTTTCTTTTGGTCATGAAATGTCTCTTTTGGAAATTTCATTAGGATCCCGTTTTCATACCTTTGCCAATTTTATTGACAAAAAGGGGGAGAATTAATATGTAGTTCACACTACAAATACATATGGTTTTCGGATCATTATGTAAGGGGGAGTGGTTTCCATGTGAGATGGAGTATTGACTAAGGGGGAGTGATACATATCACCATAGTATTTTTGTCGAAGTTGTGATACATTTGAACTTTGATACTATATAATGATACTATGACATTGTATAACAATGATTGAGAACTCTTGTTTTCTCGTTGTTATAGCTACGGATTTTTAACAACGATGATGCTGAACTTACAACCTTTGGGATCATTGGAGTACTTGGAAGAGACGAAGATTTTGAGTAATGTTGAAGATTAGGCATGTGGAATAGGAGCTACAAAAGTTTATTCATTTATTTTGGTATTCCATATGTATTGATAGTTTTGTCACTAAAATTGACAAAGGGGGATATTGTTAGAGCATTGCTCGGTTGAACTCGCATGCGTTGGTATCTCAAGCATGTTTGTCAATGTTAGTGATCAAAACTATAAGTCTTGATTTTTAGTCTACTATAGCTAAGTCTTGGACTAGGATAGAAAGTGTAGTTGAGCTCAAGAACTCCATGGCGATCATCATACAAGAAGAAGGACTACTCAAGGAACTGGTGGATCTTCATCGACTAAAAGGTATGTGGAGACTTGAACTTATCTATCACTCAAAAGTCTATCTATTATATATCCTATTTTGAGACAAAAGTCGTTTTGGTATATAGACTTTGATTATACACATTTGTTATTTCGAGTCGAGTTTATCTCGCCTATTTATTTCTCAAAATATGTGTTGGTAAGCTTTTGATTTGTCCAAGTTCATCTTTACCTAGTGACGAAAGTCATGACACGTTTCAATCACCTTGAAAATTGCTTACTTTGACGAAATGTCCTCTAAGAATGTTTCAATGGTTGAAATGAGATTTTAGATTAAATAACCAATGATGGATATAAACATTGTATGGCAACACATATATGTATAAGTCCTTTTTCCTTGAACCGAAGTTTGCGAACTTTGTTGATCAAGAAAATCGGAACAAGAGCCGTGACCTCAGTCCGCGAACTCAGTCTGCGAACCCAGTCCGCGAACTAGCGGAAGTTCTCGACCCGAGAAAATCTGCTGGAGTTTGAGAACTCCTTTCGGGAACTTAAGTCCGCGAACTAAGTCTGCGAACTTAAGTTGGTTATATCTAAAGACGATTATTTGTGAACTTATTTATATTAACTAAGGAATGCTAAATGCAAACTGTGGCTATATAGTTCATGAACTGATTCGAGTGAATCAAATTGTTTTTGCTTCGATTGTGTCTTGTGTAGTTACATAATATTTCCTTGCAATTGAACAACTCTCTAACTAGTTCATTTTAGTCATTTGAACTAGTTATGGTGAAGAAGAATATGGTTGATATGAAAGTGCTGATATGGCTAACCATTGGTTAACTATTGTTGAACCAACAAATGTTCATGTTTGGGTACGGTTACATAAACCCAAAATAGTGCATTTCATTTGTGTATAACAAGCTAAGTTTTCGATCTAACGGTTGAAAGATATTAGCTTGAATCTAATTAGGTTTTCATCTAACGGTGAATATTGAATGCTTTGTTACCAAGCTAACATTGATTGCAAACCCTGATTTGAAAGACTATATAAGGGAGAACTCTAGCAACTAGGAAACCTAATCCCCACACCTCATGTGTGATACTACTTGTATTAGTTAGAGTCGATTCTCCTTTAACCTTAGGTTTCTTCTTGTAAACCAGGTTAACGACTTAAAGACTTCATTGGGATTGTGAAGCCAGACCGATACTACTTTCTCGTAGTTGTGTGATCTGATCTTGATGATTCTATCGTTTTGAGTACAATTGTAACGATTGGCTTGAGATTTATATCTCCTATAGGCAAGATAGAAAAGTAGTCACAAATATTTTCATCTCATCGTTTGTGATTCCACAATATCTTCTTTCGTCGCGTCGATTAAGATTATTGTGAGGTGATTGATAATACTAGGTTGTTCTTCGGGAATATAAGTCCGGGTTATCAATTGGTTCTTTTTCACCTTGATTTATCCAAAAACGGAACAAAACTCGTAGGTATTTTTGTGGGAGACAGATTTATCTATTCTGTAGAATTTTCTGTGTGATACAGATTTGTTTATTAAAGTCTTCGACTTTGGGTCGTAGCAACTTTTAGTTGTGGGTGAGATCAGCTAAGGGAATAAAGTGCGTAGTATCTTGCTGGGATCAGAGACGTAAGGAGCGCAACTGTACCTTGAATCAGCGTGAGATTGATTGGGGTTCAAATACAGTCCAGACCGAAGTTAGTTTGTAGTAGGCTAGTGTATGTAGCGGCTTAATACAGTGTGGTGTTCAATCTGGACTAGGTCCCGGGGTTTTTCTACATTTGTGGTTTCCTCGTTAACAAAATTTCTGGTGTCTGTGTTATTTCTATTCCGCATTATATTTTGTTATATAGTTGAAATATCACAGGTTGTGCGTTGTATCGATCAATTGTGAAATCCAACCTTGGTTGTTGATTGGAAATTGATTGATCCTTGGATATTGGTCTTTGGTACCATCCAAGTTTATTATCCTTGTATTTGATAAAGACTCGCAAATTCTTATTTGCTTGAGTAAAGATCAAATCAAGTGAGAGAGATATTAACTCCTCAATATACTTTTCTCTAGATTGAGTCTGACTGTCTAGTAGATTCTCTAGAAAGTATATTGGAGTTTGTCCATACAGATTGCTAAGAGAAATATTGGGTGTGGTTTTTGTACCCCCACTTTTTCAGTCCCATCCGTTAAACTCTAGTTATCGATTCTTGTTTTCCCTGCATCAGCATGCCTAGGATTACTAGGTCTGGTCAGGCCCATTGCTTGAGTCCCATTTCTCACGGTTTTGATACTCAGCCTGCTAATAGGTTTATACAGTGCCCTTTTAATGGTTTTGATGGTTGTTTGAATGGTGTTAGGGACAGGGGTTTAGTGAAGAGTTCTCTGTTAAAGCATATCAATGATAAACATTTAGTTAATGGGGAAGAACATGATAGGTGCAGAGACAGAATTATGCACAATGGCGCAGTTTATGTTTCGTGGGAAGCTATTCTTTTACAACTCAAAATTTGGTTGTGTATCAATGCATCTTCATGCTTGGAGTAAGTCTTGCAAGGGTCATGGAGACATCATTTCTTCTCCCTTAAATGGCAGGGAGTTGGATTTTCTTATCCATGACATTTCCAAACCAATTGATGAGGTAAGTTTTTCTTGTGCTGGTGATATTAATGATGTTGTTAGTAGGCCATGTCTTGATTTGGATTTGTTAGACAAGGTTTTTCAGACTCAGTTCCATATTATTTTCCATATACCCATCAAGTGCAGGCTTAGCTTCTCTAGGGCCTTTAAACAAACTATTGACACAGTTATAATTAATCCTTTAGATACTTCTTGCTGGATTAAGTTATTACTTTTTCCAATATGCATTTTGAGGAATTATGTTCCAAAGAGTAAGGTGGAAGAGAGGTCCGGTATGCGTAAGAAATTACAGGTTTCTTATATAAATCAGGCTTTGACACTGATGGTTGTATAAATTTGACTCTGGATTTATTAGCAGAGCATGATATTTCAACAAAATCTAAGTTTTCAGGTCATAAAGACAACCAAGTAGATGCCAACCTTAGACTTTGTCGAAGGAAGTTAGGTCAAGGTTCTTATACTACTGTTATTAGAGTTCTTACTTCTAGTGGTGTAGCTCCTTTATCTGATAATACTTTGGTAGATTTGAAGCTTAAGCATCCTTATGCACCGCCACCTACCTTGCCTACTGCGCCCAATGAAGTTGTTGCAGCCACTGCTAGTTCAGACATGGTTTTAAGCAGGATTCAAAGTTTTCCCAAAGGCACGTCATGTGGCAGAGATGGCCTTCATGCCCAACATTTTCTAGATGTGCTTAGTGGATCTGATGTAATTGTTGTTGATGACCTCCTGGATTCCATCACGTCAATTGTAAATATTTTATTGTCTGGTAATTGTCCTCCTCAACTTGGTATGTGTTTTGCTAGTGCGCCTCTTACACCATTGCTTAAACCTGGTGGAGGTATTAGGCCAATTGAAGTGGGTACTATATGGAGGGGGTTAGTATATAAGGTTGTTACTTCAGTTGTTAGTAAAGACATGTCAATTTATCTAGGTTATTTCCAATTTGGTGTTGGAGTGCCATGTGGAGGGGAGGCTATTTTACACTCTGCTAATCGCATTTTAGATGAGAAACGTAATCTGAATACCATGTCCATGCTTTTAGTTGACTTCAGAAATGCTTTTAATTTAGTTGATAGATCAGCCATGTTACGAGAAGTGAGAAATAAATGCCCTAGTGTTTCTCGATGGGTTGGGTTTTGTTACGCTTCCCCTGCAAGATTGTATTATGGCTCCTCTACTTTGTCTTCGTCGCAAGGTGTACAACAAGGAGATCTTTTGGGTCCTCTTCTTTTCTCTCTGACTTTGCATCCCACTGCACTGAAAATTTCTCGGCAGTGCAAACTTGACTTGCAGGCCTGGTATTTAGATGATGGTACCATTATAGGAGACACACTGATGGTTTCTCAAGATTTTCATATCATCAAGACCGAAGGAGATGCTATTGGGCTTGATCTTAACATTCAGAAAACCGAACTCTTTTGGCCTTCTTTTGATGTAAGAAGTACTCAAGTTGGTGTTTTTCCCGCTGACATAGTTAGACCATCTGTGGGTGTTAAACTTCTTGGTGGTCCTGTGAGTTTGGATGCTTCCTTTTGCAGTCAGCTTGTTTTTGACAGAGTGCACAAGTCTATGCAGTTAATGGATGCAGTCCATAGGTTGGATGATCCACAGAGTGAATTGATGTTATTTCACAACTGTGCAGGCATCTCTAAACTCTATTTTACTTTGCGCACTACCGCACCCTGTTATGTGAAAGATGCTCAGGTTGTTTTTGATAAATATTTTTCAAATTTTATGAGAAAATTGGTGATTGGCGATGGTCCAGTGTATGGTTTGTTACAACATAGGGTTGCTTCCTTACCTATTAGGGATGGTGGTCTAGGCATCTATTCCATGTACGATACCATGCAGTATTGTTACTTGGCTTCTTGTTCTCAGACTTTGTAACTGCAGGAGACCATCCTACAAGGTGCGAGCATTCCAGTTAAAGGCTTAGCATATCAAATTTTTTTTGACAATTTCCTTCAGGTTAGTGGTGTTTCTTCGTCTCAGCTTTACAATCTTGTTTCTGCCCCCCATCCTATGCATACTTTGGCAGCTCAATATTTTGCAGTATGACTTAGGACATGCCCTCTCGTTTTGGTATGTCAAGAAGAGATTTAACACTTTGGCAGTGTAACAAAACTATACATGTACAAAATTTTCTTCTTTCTATTCCTGCTGATGGTTTAGGACAGAAAATTGGGCCACGTCAGTTTAGTGATGTGCAGCTATAGACTTGGCATCCCCTTGTTCGCTGCCAATAGTTCTTGTATCTGCTGCAATAGAGTTATGGATGTTTATGGTGATCACGCGCTTCATTGTGCTAGTGAGGTTGGTATTAATTTTCGCCATGATCTTGTTAGAGATACCTTTGCGGATATTTGTTATCGTGCTAGTGTACCTTCTAAAGTGGAAGCAGCTTTGGGGTTCCTTTTTCGTGATGGTGGTGATGCTAGGCCAGCAGATATCTTGGTTTACAATTGGGAAGAGGGTCTTGATACTTGTTTTGATGTAACTGGGGTTTATCCCTTTGCTGGAGGTGGTGTGCAAGCCTTTACAATGGGACTTGCCTTGGATAAAGGTATTGAGCGCAAGCGGGTTAAATATCTTGAACTATGTAATGCTAATGGTTATATTTTTGGTACCCTAGCTTTTACTACTTTTGGTGAACTTGGTATTGAAACTATCGAGTTTTTGAAAAGGTTGAAGAACTACATAGCTAGGCATGATGCAAATGTAAAAGTTGGTAATTTTCTTTTCGTTAGATTAGGTATAGCCATTCAAAAAGGTGTTGTAGCCCAACTTGTTGCTAGGCTTCCAACTAGTTTCATGTAATTTTTAATAGTAATTTTATTTTTATAATAATAAAAAAATGAAAAATGAAAATTTTATTATTATGCAATAAAATCGACCGTTGGTTCCCTTGTATATGCCAGTTGAGTTGATCTAGAATTAAGATTATCGACCACTGGTTCCCTTGTATATGCCAGTCATTGTTGATATTAGTCCAGACCAGTATCTCAATCTATTAGGATTCATAGGGTTCATCTTGACGGAGGCCTTCAGACAGATATGGTAAACACCGTTGACCTTAGACAACATTTTTTTGAACTATCTATCTCTACAATCCATCTGATTAATCTATTCATTTGTGTGATTCCGATTATTGATGTCCATAGTGCGACTATCTGAGTAGAACTCTGTCACTTATATATATGAATATAATTCGCATTAGGGTACTTTCTCTTGTGATCAATGAAAGTATTCCAACCAAGGAGATTCTTTAGTGTCATTCCTGAGTCTTCACATATAGCTAGGGTTTGGAATAAAGGTTTTGTGGGTAGACCTCTTGTAAACCCTCCCGAGACTATAACTCGGCCACCAGGGACACCTAGGGGTTTAAAGGCTTGTTATACGTGTTAAGTGTGATCGTATCCTCAACGAAAGGGAGTTGTATGTTTTAAAATTAGTTTAGTTTGATTTGCTCGAGGACTAGAAAAGTCTAAGTGTGGGGGAATTTGATAGGTATCTAAAATACCTTGATATTTATCTGTTGTTTATGCTTTCTTTGCGAAGTTTTCTTGTAAATTATGTATTTTATGTTTAATTTTGAGTTTTAGGTACTTTGGAGCAATAAAAGAAGAAACGTCGATTAAAAGAGCAAAAATGTCATTTCATGTGCAACTGTTGTTGGAGGTGAATTATTTCTCATTATTTGCTTTTATTTCTTCATCTCTATCTGAAAAGCATGTCGGCTTTAGTGATGCAATTTATTGCTGAAAAGCATGGAAGCTTTAGTGATGAAAAGAATTGAAGAAAAGAAGTGGATCTGAGAGCTAAGAGACGGCTGTTGTTGGTGGAGGAATTCGAAAAGTGGTGTTTGAACCTCAGGAGATGTGTGTTAAAGACACCCAGAGGAGTATTTGCTATTTACAGCTCAAAATGTATCTTTGTACCCCACAAATTGCTATTTGCACCCTATGAATCGCTAAATGTACCCCAAATTGCTAAAGGGACACCAGAAATGGTTAAGGGGCAGTCATCTTCTACATTTGAATTTCAGTTTTGGCGGGAAAGTTGTTTCACGGAAGAACAAATTAGGGTTCGGATTTTGGAGCTGTTTCAGGGAGATTCGACTGGAGAATTTGGTGGGCTTGATTTATCATGGCTAGACAGGGTCTGTATGGTTGTTATAATTGATCAAACTGGGTCAGGTCATCGAATTGGTGCTAAAATAGGGAAGGAGGTTCTCGGGTTCTTTTGATGTATATCTGGCAGAGTTTTCAGAGAGTTAAATACGAGAATAACTTTGTTTCCTAATAAATGGGAATTGTGACGTGTTTCCGAACTGAAAGAAGGGAAGAAAATATATCTTATAATTAAGGATGTATATTTCCTCCAAGGGCAGATCTATCGAACACAGGAATTTGGAAAGAATTAAAATGCGTGAAAAAGTTTGGCAGAGAATTATTTTCGTAGTTTGGCCGGAAAGAAGGAACAAATATTTTTGGAAATTTCTTCGAGGTTCAATAACCTTTTGGGTATAAAAGAGGTTATCGGGATTCAAAAAAAAAGGACATACGGATACTTGGGAGAATAAATATAGAGCTAGGAATCGTAATATCACAAGTTTCAGAAATATTTCCTAATGCTGCATATTCAAGAACACGAAGAACAAAGGTACGCCAGGAACGGTCGCAGAATCTGTCGTTGTTTAACCACAAAGTCTGTATATCGTTCTTCAGTCTGTAGAGAAAGACCTTCAGCCACTGTGCCATTTGTTAACTGAACAGTTCAACTCAGTAGCTAAAGACCTTCAACACTGAAAAATCGTTGTAAGACAATTTCATTATTTTTAATACAATGATTAATCAAGTTTTCTCCACTTTTCGATTCATGAGTAGCTAAATTTCTTTTCTAGGGTTTTGGAAGAATCTGTTTTTGATGCGTAATTCTTAGTAATTATTTTCTTTGACATAAATACTCCAATATTTTTCTTTTAAATTATTAAAAAATTTCTCTTCTTTACATGCTTCGTAAAACTGTTTTGGGTAGTTTAGCTACCGATCTTTTATAAGCGAAGGAAAATTAGGTCGTAGAATAGGGACGAGTCATAAAAAAAATAGCTTGTAACGTTATATATTCCAAAGCATGAGATTGAGTTCGAAAATTGTTTTGAGTAAACTAGGAGTATTTTTTCAAAGAAATTGTTATTGAGTCTACAAATATTGGAAGTAGTGGAATCCAAAACCCTGGAATCATCTCTCCTTGGTGAACCAAAAATCAAAGTTTATTAGTTTTTCTTAGTATTTTCTCTTTATTAGTCTTAAAACCAAATCTTCATAAAAGTCTGAGAATCGAATCCCTACTTATCACTTGTAAAAACTACATCATGGATACTGTAGGATCAGAATCTCGCAGCAATAATGCCTTAGCGAAATTATCAACAACACAACACAATAGCGTCGCAGAATAATTTTAGAACTGACATAATAAACGACGTCAGCTAAAATCATGAGAAGAATGTAATGATTTCGCAAAAATTAGAGAGTTTGCGAGATTAACATTTGTAAGGTTGCGAGAATGTCGCAAGCCATATCCAAAAATAAAGGACAGATTAGCTGTCATCAACTATGTATTTCCCTATAAATAGTCGTTCAGTTGTAAAGGAGAGGAGAGATCTTTTTTGAGTAAGAAACAAGTAAATAGGAGAGAGAAAATCTAGAGCAGTGGTTATTCTTGATTCCTTTATCTTTTCTTGTAAGATTATTCAAAGATTCATCAATAAAATTAAGATTGTAAATCTAAAAATGAGTTGAGTATTAATAAAATCATATGAGGGGTGTAGTGTAGGATTTCCTGCAACTACATAATGGCGCTAGAAACAGGGAACTATTGAAGATTATTCTAGAAAAAATTGAAGATTAACATTGAGATTTGTGAAGATTTGGAGTGATTGATTAAGAATTTTACATAATTTCTTGCAATTCGTTAATATTGAAGAAATGGCTAGAAGAAGAAATACATCAGAAAAACCAACTATTGTTAGAAGAAGCAAGAGAATTGTTGGAAGAGAAAGAAGTGAAATGGGAAAATCTACTAGAATGAGAAGTAATAGAGAAAATCAAATTCAACCACCAATTCAACAAACACTAGTACAAGGGAGGAATACAGATTATGATAGGGTGAGTATACACACTTGGAAATCAAATTCAGCAGAAGAAGTAGAAGAAGAGCAACATACCAGAAACCATAGACAGGTAGAGAGAAATCAAGAAGCAGATGAAGGAATAATTCATGGAGATGAGGAAATTGGAGCGTTAGAAACGTTGAGACGAAGAATACATGAAGAAAGAAGAGTTGAGGCAGAAGAACGTGCGAATTTAACAAGACAAAATCACGAATTGAGGATGGAAAATATGAGACTAAAGATTAGGAGATCAAGAAGTATCACAAAATCATATTCAAGATCGACTAGAAGAGAAATGAGGCGAAACTCACCCACAATTAATGCTGGAAAAAATATTCAAGAAGAAATATCAAATCCTAATGAAGAATATCGCGAAAATAGAGAAAGAACGGATGATCGTTACGTTCCACAAAATGAAACTTTTGATGAGGGGACAAATGGTAGAAATCAAGAGAACGGACAACGTCAGGGACGAAATGACAAAGATGGCGAAGGAAATCGAGAGGAAGGAAGAAGAATTTTACATGAAAGAGAAACTCAAAGAAATCAACAGACGATTGAAGAAGAAATTGAAAGACATTATGCTGAACAAGCACGTTTAATTTGCGAACGTGAAAGATTGAGAGCGAAAATAGAAGAACAAGAGCTTTAGGAGACAATTCTTCAGAACAATCACGACAATCGAGAAAGAAGGCGTACACAAAACCGGAATAACGGTAATATCAATGAAGATCATGATAGGATACAGAGGATGGCTGAAAGACAGCGAATGGAATCAATAAGAAATGAACAAAATCATGAAGGGGAGAATAAGAGACATAATCATATGCGAATTCAAGATAGAGATGAAGAAGAGACTCGCAGAAGAATACGAGATGAGGATAATGAAGAAGAAATGCAAAATTTCGCGAGAGAAGAAAGACATGAACGCAGAAGAATAGAGGCGAAATTAAAAAGACCAATGGATCAAAATTCAGGTGTAAATAAACAAATCTTGAAAGAGTTAGAAGAAATGAGAGGAATGCTAAATAATAGAGGAGAAATAGGCAGAAGACAATTGGATGAAGCTATATAAGAAGCTGTGAAAACTCCATTTACAAGGGAAGTACAACTAGGAGGAATACCACCGAAATGCAATTTTCCCGCATTAACCAGCATCTTTGATGGAACAACTTGTGCAATTCAACACATTAAAGCCTACGTGAGGTGCATGTTGCAATGGGAAAATCATGATGTTGTATTATGCAAGTATTTCGCATCCAGCTTAACAGGGGAGGCGTTAAAATGGTTCGAAGGTCTACCAAAGAATACAATAACATCCTTCAATCATTTGCAGACTACATTCCTAGGGGCATATATAAGTAATAATTCTTCACGACCTGGTATAGAAGACGTGTTTGGATTAAAACAGAGGATTGGCGAAAGTTTGAAGCACCTGACTAAAAGATGGATAACTATAGCGAAATGGCTGGCCGTGTAGATGAGAGATATCTTATATTATCATTTATCAATGCTATGTTGGCAACCAACCTATTGTATGTCCAAATTTTCAGAGTCAAGAATACAATCACAATGACTGAATTGCGAGAACTTCAAGAAGAATACATTGCTCTAGACGAAAGGCAAAATGAAATGGAATCATACCCAGTTGCGAACACCAGCTCACAAACAGCGAATGCAAGCTTATTACCCAAGCTAATAAACACAGTAGCGAATACTTCGCAAGTACAACAAGAGAAGGTGACGGGTAACAATCAACAGAAACTGGTGGCTATAGGAAGCCGAGATCAAGAGGAGTATGAAGGAGAAAGAAATTTCTATAATCGTGGTGGAAATAACAAGATTCAAAGACTCGATCAACCACAAGAAACTTATGGAGGTCAAAGACAAAACTATAATAGAGGACAAGGAGGTCACAAGGTAGTATGGGAAGAAATCAAGATGCCACCTCTAAATGCAAGTGTAGAGAAAATATGGGAAGCTATAATTTTGATGGAGAATATACCAACACCATGGAACATGGGAACGGAACCACCTCCAAACCACAGAAGCCATGAGTTTTGTTCTTATCATCATTTTCATGGACATACAACAAATGATTGCAGAAATGTAAAAAGAATTATTCTGAGAATGATAGATCAAGGAAAACTAAACCACTTTTTGGTAGGGCACCCACAATCTCAACCATTGCCACCACCACCAGAGCATCATAAAGTAAATACGATGAAAAAGAAGGAAACATTCTTCATAGAAGTTGGTGCAAAAGCAAAGAATCTATTTTGTCACTCTATCGTACATTCATACAAGACAATTGAAGATTTTCATGACAATGTTTTGAGTAGAGTGTTCGCAAGAGATAACGATGGAAGAGAAATTATGAATATTGCGAAAATCTCGCCACTAGAGGCATGGCAGAAACAGATCATTTCTTTTACCGCAGAAGAAATCCCCGAAGGTGAAGAGGTGCATGATAACTCATTGGTAGTAAAATTAGAAATTAATCCAAAACCGAAAGAAGATGAGGATGATGATGCTGAAGATTCATGGGCAATTAATAGAATTCTAATCGATACTGGAAGCTCTGTGAACATCTTATTTTATCATACTTATAAAACTATGGGAGTAAGAGATGATGATCTTATACCATCAACATATAAGATATATAGTTTTAATGGTACTGCTAACAAGCCTAAAGGGGAGGTTACTATGCGAATTCCATTGAAGGAAATATCTTTTGAAATCTTAATTTGTGTCGTTGATGTAGAATCACCCTACAATGCATTAATTGACCGACCTTGGCTACATGGGATTCTAGGTGTAGCGTCAACTTTCCACCAGTGCATCAAATTCCCTCACCCCGGCGGTGTAGGAATCATAAAGGGAGACTGGGTTGAAGGAAAGAGGTGTTACGAACCTGAGATAGAATCTTTCGAAGGAAGAGAAAACAAGAAGGAAAATTGGCGACACAAAATCAAAGAGACACAAAGAAGTGAGAGGTTGATGGTGGATGCAATCGAATGAAAATAAGAAGAGATGTTGCGAAACTAATGCTAGCTCAGAATAAAAATGATGAACATACCACTACCAAGGAAGCAGTAGCAGAAAATAATAAAGAAGCATAGGATGGAAAAGGTAATAAAAACAAGAAATGTATGAATGATTAAGTTGTTGCGACATTCTCGCAACAAGTAAAATTCTCAAAAATACATTTTATTGAATGACAAAATTGAAATTGCGAAATGCAAATACAATATGATGATGTGCGAGACTCTCGCAGAGATAATGAATTTTACAGAAGACAATCAGAGAAAAATGACAAAAGAGAAAGGGGCGAACCTTTAGGCGTACACTCTAGTTCGCGAATACAATTTCGTAAGAGGCACATGTAAGACCTAAAGTACGTCATATAAGGGGGTACCTGTTGCATGGCTCAGGGAAAGGCTATACCGACACCGACACCGGAACCTGAGTCATGGAGATTTGGGGTCAATAAAGCCCATCCGGGAGAGGCACCTTGGATTCTCAACTTAAGCATATGACTTAGGTTGGGCGACTAAGGTAATAAGGACTCTCCCAAGGAGTGCAGATCTGATCAAGGCGCCGAGGTACACGGTTGAGTCAAGAGTGCCAGGGATGTTTGAAGCGTACTTTGCCATTCTTGACAAGTCTTGGCTTATACTGTACTCGGCCTGAAGAAAACCCCACTTAGGGTGCAGTCTCGTAACCATAAGCCCTATAGGTAAAAGGTATAAGAGGCTGCGAAAACAATTGGTTGTTGTTAAGACTGGATGGGAGGAGCTAACCTTGTATGGTAGAAGTACGCCTCCTTGAAGGGGCAACCAGGGGGAGATAAGGGCGGCACCCTCCATTAGGGAGCTGATAAGTGTCTTAAGACGCAAATGTCATGAGGCTTTTTATTCTCAAGGGTATTAAGGCTTGTCATATTTGTGCAACAATCCTAAAGAGGCAATAATACAAAAGAAAAAGATAAGACGAGATCAATGGGTTTTCGCATGAAAGTGCGAAAACGTCCTGCGATTTCGTCGCAAGACGGCAATGTCATGGGGCTTTATTTTCGCAAGAATATTTAGGCCTGTCATATTGTCGCAACATTCCTGAAGAGGCCACAATACAAAAGAAAAAGTTAAGGCAAAATAAGACCACACAGGAATGAGATTTTGAAAAGAATCAAAACTCACTTCGCATAAGATTGCGAAATTGAGGCATAAAATAAGAAAAGTTTATAAAATCTCTCATTTGGATACAAATAACAGAGGCAAGTATGGGAATGAATGAAATTAGAAAATGTTATTTGTCTCCATATGATAGCTTTACACAAAAATTCAAAAATTAATGATTATATTGATTAACTGTATTGCAAGGAAGAATTGTTTTAATGGATGCAGGTCAAAATGAAAGAAACAAAAATATACAGAAAAAAGGAATAAATGTACAAGTATTACAGAAAATCAAAGAAAGAAACAAAAACTACTTCTTAGTTGATCCTTCATCATCTTCATCAGACCTATTCCCTTCTTCGTCTGCGTCAGAATCTTCATCACCGTCAGAACCTTCATCACCATCAGATTCTTCATCATCAGCTTCGCTATCAGAAATAATCAGATTGGGAGTATTCTATGGGATCTCTTCCAAGAGACAAGGATAATCAGAATGAGGGATACTATGGTCGTCACAAACCATTTGGATAGTTTGATTGCGAAAATGCATAGCATCATTCTTAAAATTCGCAACAGTGATCTTGATTTGATTCTTTAATCTAGAATACTTGTCGTTGCGAGAAGAAAGATTCTTTGCGAGTTCCTCCTTTTCAGCTTCAAGTTCCTCAATCTTTTCACGATATCTACTTTCAGAATCTGCGAGCAAAAGACAATCAATTATTAACTTGATGAAAATTCATAAGAAACAAAAGATTAGTAAAGGAGAGCAGTTAATAATCTTCTCTGTCAGAAATCATATCTCTAATCAAGGATGTATGCTCAACTTGGAGACTAACATTTACACCTAAATCTTTTCTAGCATCATCTAAGATTTTCGCAGCCCAAGCAAATTCATCCTCATTACTTATAAGAAGACGAGAACGAATTTGGTTTTCTCTTTCGCGGAGCTCGATGTTCTTGCGGCTAGCTTCATCTCTTTCAAGTTGAACTTCAAGAAGAGTCTATTGGAATTTTACCAAAGCCTTGGCACCTTGATCAGAGATGTGATCCTTATCATCTATGAGACCGCTAGTTTTGGTTCTTAAATCATTGAGTTTCTCTTTAGAATCAAGAATGAGACGCTTAAATCGGTTGGCTAAGCCTAAACTAGATCTATGGTCAATTTCTAAGAGGCGAAATTTAGATCTAAGCTCATTCAGAGAAAGAGATGAAATTCTATCATTTGAAAAACTATTTAAAGAATTATTAAGACGCTCAAGAAGGGAATCATTATCCAAGTCATTAGGAAATGAACGAAGAATGGTAGCTTCACCAGAAAGACCATAAATGTCTGCAAAAAGGATCGTTTAAATAAGATAAAACAACATGATGAATAAATAAAGGGAACGGAGAAAAGTAACATACCATAAAGCTGATTATTATCTTGCTTAAGGCTAGAGATTTTGTTCTTATATGAAGAAGAATCAATTTCTAGTTGTCTGTTTTTCTCACGAAGACATTTGACTTCAGCTTCCAGTTCTTCATTCTTTGTACGAAATTGAAGATTCTTCTTTTCAAGTTTTTCGCGTCTCCTCTCTAGATCTGAGGCAACATCGAAAGAAGCTTTTCCAGCCTGCGATAAAATATTAAAGGTATTAAACAGAAAAAGATTTTGAGTTACAGCAATGAATAGATAAAAGGATGAAAGTATACCAGACTATTAAGAGAATGCAAGAAGTCGGTAGTCACTGATCTAGAAACTCCGCGAAGAGAACTATCACCATCCAGTAAAGGGACATCGCAAATTGTAGCGAGAGCTTTGCAGGTATTAGCGAATTTGCTATCTCCCATTCCTTGCAAAGAATCATAAAAGAGACCAGAGAGCTTAGCCATAGAAGATTCAGGTGGAGAATCTTCACTTGCGGCAAGGTCATCATTATCCTCATCATCCTTGTCACTTTCAGAATTTTCCTGAGAAGTAATAGTTGAAGGAGAAGAAGAACGGATTTTTCTCTTCTTTGAAGGAGGAGCAGTTGATTTTTCCCTGCGAAGAACACCTTTGCCTTTATCACCAATCTTCGCAACATTGGCAGGCTCTTCTATTTCAGCAATAATCTTCACACACAAATAGAAGTAAGAAATGGAGGCAACAGTATACTGTTTAAAATCATAAAAGGATATTTCTTACCTCATCTGTGTATGAGCGAAGAGCTAATAAGGTACTAGCCTTCCCAGTCCTGTGATAGTTATCTTTCAGTTTCTGGATCTGTGGAATTTCGCAAGAGTTAGCGAATAAAAGAATAAAAATAAATAAAGAGATGGACATGAGCGAAACTGGAAGAAACATACCTCTTTCTCCTTCTCGGTCCAAGAGAATACCCAAGGTTGATAAGTAGCGAGATTCTCAGGAAGAACATTTGACCCAGCAATGTAAGGTCCTTTCAGCATCAAAGGAAAAACACACCATTTATCATCTTTGGATTGGCGAGGAGTTGTATTCTTACCAGAATGTCAATCAATGTCTTGCATGAGTATTTTATCTTCATCAATGTTATCTTTCCTTTTCAAACGAATACCCCAGCGAGTATTCTCTTTCTTCATGGAGATCAACTCATAATTTTCAAAGAAACTCGCTACTGTGTATTTCTCAGCAATTATTTCCAAGTCTGCGAATTTAGGATCCTAAGTTCTTTGGAGTACAAAGATACTTTACCAGCACCACGATTAGCGAACTCTAGCATCAGACGGATGCAATCTCCACTCAACTGGAAGATAGCTCGCGAAAATCCCGAATGAGCGAGAATTTCATAGAATAAAGGAAAAGGAATATCTGGGTCGTAAAGAGGAATGGGGAGACCTGCAAGAATTTTACCTAGAAAAATTATGATTGATTGATCGTCACAATATTGATCAGAAAAAAGTTTGGTAGAAAGAATTGACTTGGCACTTTCACCAGGAATGGTAGAAAGTGTGAAACCTTTCTCTGCAAGATCTTTTTGGACGTCTTTTAAGTTTTTCTCATGTTTATGGCCACTTGGAGGCATATTTGAATATAGAATATGGGAATGAATGAAAAGTAAGAAGATTGAAGAAGGAAGGATTGCAGTAGCGGAACTTACGGAAGAACAATAGAGTTGCAGAGATGAGAAAATAAAAAGAAAAGAGAAAGTAAAAAGAAAGTGGAAATAAGAGTAAGAAGAATATATAAAGAAGATTTTTTACTCGAAGAAATAAACACCATTAAGACGAAAAGACATGAGCGGTTGAAAAGCAGCGGTTACAGGAGACGTGTCAAGAAATAGATGGAAGAAAGAATACGTGTGATAAATGCAGAATATGAAGAGATGAACAAATGCAGCATTTCTCACATCATTCTCTACTTTGCAGAGAAGATATGAGAAGAGGCAAGATGTAGGATCAGAATCTCGCAGCAATAATGCCTTAGCGAAATTATCAACAACACAACACAATAGCGTCGCAGAATAATTTTAGAAGTGACATAATAAACGACGTCAGCTAAAATCATGAGAAGAATGTAATGATTTCGCGAAAATTAGAGAGTTTGCGAGATTAACATTTGTAAGGTTGCGAGAATGTTGCAAGCCATATCCGAAAATAAAGGACAGATTAGCTGTCATCAACTATGTATTTCCCCATAAATAGTCATTCAGTTGTAAAGGAGGGGAGAGATCTTTTTTGAGTAAGAAACAAGTAAATAGGAGAGAGAAAATATAGAGCAGTGGTTATTCTTGATTCCTTTATCTTTTCTTATAAGATTGTTCAAGGATTCATCAATAAAATTAAGATTGTAAATCTAAAAATGAGTTGAGTATTAATGAAATCATATGAGGGGTGTAGTGTAGGATTTCCTGCAACTACAGATACACGACAGTAAGGCGAAGCTAGGAGTATGTCCTTTGCCAGTGTCTATACCTGAAAGGGTCTCCAACAAGCCATCCAATCATGAAGACTATTTGTTGTTGTATCAACAACTAGCGAATGTTACGCAGCTGCCTGAAGAGAACGCATCAGCATTTGTTTGCAGATTCCGGACACGAGTAAGTCTTATTGAACAACCCTTTTTGCGACCAGTCACTCCTCCTTCTGCCAAGGCTTGGGGACTCGATCCGATTGTCAACCCAGCCATTACTAGGTGATGTGAATAGGATGTTGGTCCTTTCAAGTATTTTATCAAGAGTTTAGAAGTTGTCACAGTCAAAGATGGGAATCTGAGAATCAAGTAACGGTGCAACGCCCAAACCCATTTCAAGTTGGAGATCTGGTAGTGAGAGTTGCTGCTCAACCTGCTCCGTTTGATTCCGCAGAAGGGAAAGACGAGCCGTACCTAGTGGCAGAAGTTATTTTGGGAGGTTATTGCAAGCTCATCAATGCAGACAAGATGGAAGGTGTAGTAATACACACCCAGTGGCTCAAACCCTTCAATACCTAAGATGTCACGCCGCCCTTTCCTCCAACATTCCTTTTAGTGTTTCCTCTAGCAATTTCCCTTTTAATACAATATGTGTAATTCCTCCAAAATGATTGCACTGCTTGCATTCATAATTAGGGTTTCAATTTTATCAGTTAATCGAAATATCATTTCCCTTTTAGAAATCTCTTTACTCCTGAATCATCTCAAGGCAAAGTCTCGAGTAAACCAAAACCCTCATAAAATCATTACCCATTGATTCAAAACCATAAAAATAAAACCATGAAAGAGACATCTCGTATCTTTCAAAAATACCGAAGAGGGGAATACATAAAGGAAAAGAAAGAGCAAGGTGACCAAAGGAAATCATCAAGCAACCAGTACATGATTTTTAGGGCAAGCGTCCTTCGCACCCTAAAGTGCAGCCTGCTTAAACGACGAAACGACCTCTCAATCACCACCTCACGGAATCAGGAACAGCGAGCTAGCGCACGTGGTACTCCCGGATTGCAACTACTTATTCAGACGTGTTCAATCACGTCACACGCGCTATTAATTAGAGATAGAGCCTCCATACCTAACAAATACGACTCTTGGGTTTCTTGTTCACGGAAGCACAACACATGTGATATACGAGGGAAATATAAAATGGAAGTTACAGGTTCGTGGCCGAATCCTCAATTTTCATCATTGCATCCACTTCAAGTTGTTGTTATTAGGGTTACATATAATAAATATCATCATGGAAGCGGTATCCAGTCACATGAAAGGAAAGCACATCACCACTTATGTGTGTCGCCTTCCCATCGGCCACATCGCCTCGATAGAATGGGGAGATTCTATTGTAACCCTATCGGAGAGTGCTACATCTAGAGTTTCAAGATACCGCAATCTTTCTAAGAATTTGGATTTCTTATCGGGAGGTTTTGTTCACTCATCCAACTGGAAACATAAAGTTATGAAAGCAGCACGAATAAAGAACTATTATTTGATAAAGTCCAGGCTACAGTCACATAAACAAAAATCATTGAATACCAAAAAAAAACGTCTACAAGCTACGAAAAGATGCTCATTTATGAAGGGAAATAACAAAGTGGGAAATTTAGTTATCAGCATTAACACAGGGATCAACGGCGCCTTCACTGGAGTCCTCATTGGAAGCTGCTTAAACATCTTTTCACAAGCCACTCCCACATTCTCTCGAGAAGCCGCCTCAACCTCCCTTTCAGAAACTGCTTCGGCATCTTTCTTAGCATCCACTTCAACATTCTCTCCAGAGGTCGCTTTAAAATTTTCCTTGGAAGCTGCACCAACATCCACGTCGGAGTACGTTTCAACATCTTCTCAAGATGTCGCTCCTCTACACTCTTCGGAAGCTGCCCCGACATCTTTTTCAGAAACTGCTCCAATAGCCTTTTGAGGATGTTCTGATTCGTCCACGTCAGAGTCGAGAATTATGACGCCATTATGAATAGGGTAATCATGTTTATTTTCACTTGGAGGCTGCTTATGCTCAATCCTTCGTCGCTTTAGCCGAGCCGCGAATCTTTCAGCCCTGGCACTTGTTGGCTGGGACGCTTCATCGCGCCTCCACTTTTCTTCCATGCTAAACGAAGCCAGGAAACCTTGAACACGCTCTCGAACGGTACGCAAATGTGCGAGAGGCGTACCCCGTAAAGCATGACCAGCTTCATGAAACGGAGAATATTTTTAGCTAATACCTCCTCGAATGCGGTAACCCTGGGTTTGTCGACTTCAAAACTCTTTTCTGGAGAATCAAAAGAATAATCATCACCGGGAGTTCCCATCAAATACTGCAGAAAAGTGTTACGGTTATATCAACAATCGACGTGGTAAAAAAAAACTACAAGAGAATACGAAGCAATACCAGGAACGAAGAAGAGTGCAACTCTGTGATGATCGGTATGAAAAGAAAGGCTCAAGTGCTCCCTTTTATTCTCCGCAAATCGGCAAGATCCGGCATAAGAATGGACTCTCTACCTGCCGTGTATAAAGGCCTCAGACGCGGGATATCAACTGATTAGATGCTTATCTACCTAGAGAAAATTGGTGTATGTTAAGAGGACGATCACTGCATGCATCGATACTTCATTAAACATGTCTTGCTCACAGACCGAGCCGACCTCTATCCTGGTAACATCTGTCTACCATGCCTCATAAGTTTTATCTTTATTTGTCACCATCTAGTGCTTACCCCGCGACAATGCCACTATCACGTACTAAGCAGGGGACTTAACGTTGATGCTGGTTTTTAGTTCAGGGCTAAAATTGTGAAACCCCGTGTTTAATGTGTTTTCATTCTGCAAAGAAACAGAGCCATTTAAAAGTGATGAGTGCCCAGGCCTCTTTACTTACATGTGTATTGAGCAATTCAGTATATGTATATGAAATTTATCCAGAATGGTGCTTGTAGCAACAATCCCAAATATTCTGTAAATTTCTGAGTATTTATTTTATGCCATGTTCCCCAGTTGAACTCTTAATACTGACATGACATGACGACTAATGTTCGATCCCAGCCGAGTAGAATGAATCTCCCGAAGTGTCGGGATTAAGATGCGTGTGGAAGTACTCAATCAGAGGCACGCAAAGTTATGCTTCCCTTTGATATTGAATTAGTAATTTTTTGTATCAATATGCAAAATTCAACAAAAATTGATTGATTTTGCGGCAACCCGCAAAATTCAGTTCTTTAACCTAATGTTATCAATTTGCAAAAATTAGGTATTTTGTGCCCTGCGAAATAGTTCGAACCCTATTGGTCGAAACTAAACCTAAGCAAACTAGGAAATTGATCCATCAGGTAGGAGCAAGATCCTACCAAAAATCAAAAAACAAGAAATAAAGAGGAACTGCAGCAAGTAAGAGTAGCGGCAAAAGGAGGCGTGGTCGCACCGATTGGCTTCAGCAGGCGCCACCTGTGGCCGGCTGGCCACGCTCCATGTTGCTGCTTGTCGGTCCCCTTTCCCATCGACCAATCAGATTGCTTTAAAAGCGCCATATGCACTTTCAATTTAAAAGTGGAAGTTGGTTGGTCGACACACTTAATTCCTTAAGGAATTGGACATAGGATGCCCATGTCAGTCTCCAAACGATCACAAATGCACGTTTTGGTCGGCTGATTTATCAAGCTTGGCAGCTCCCTGACGCAACCAGACAATCATCATCAGGCACACCGGTGGGCCCACTAATACTCCCCCCAATCGGAGCCCTTCTAACTCGCCAACAGATCCACTAAACGATTTCCCAAAGTTAGTTGGTCGCGCGACTTACAAAACCCTAATTTCTATTAACTAACATAACATTGCTGCCGCAAAATGATCTCCGTCGTCCAGCTTCGCCATCCGAATTGGCCGGCTTAGATTCAATCCCGATCGACGTACAAGGCGCGGATACGCTCACTAGTGGCCCGACTATAGCGCTGGCGGGTCGAATGGTCCACAACATGCCGCAGACATCAAAAATCGTTGGCCCAAAATGGGTTAGCCACACGGCTTTTAAAACTTAAATTGAATCAACGACAGACATTAACTGCCGCAAATTATCTCGGCCACCCAATTTCGCCAGTCGAATCGGCCGGCCTAACTCCTATTTTAGGTGTCCAACAAGATGTGGCCATGATCATCGGCCACCCCCCTTCCATAAGCTGCGATCGGCCAAGCCGCGGCTTGCCTATATGGCCCCCAAACGGTCGCCCGAAAGTGACTAGTCGCGCGCTGCATTTAGGAATTTTAATAAATTCAACAGCAGTCATTAACTTCCGCAAATCATCTCGGTCGTCTAACTTCGCTAGCCGAATGGACCGACCTGGATCTAATTTTAGGCGACCAATAAGATGTCGTCGTGATCGCCAGCCGTCACTCTCCTATAAGGACCGACCGGTCTGCCTTTGACGCGCGTGAATGGCTTCTGGAATCTTCCCGAAAATGGTCGGTCATGCTCTTTTTAAGAACATTAGGCTCCGCGATTAACTTAAACAAGCCTTACACAACGATGCTTCACGAGCATCGATTATTTTGAGCTGCTTGTTTAAAAGTGATGCTTTATACGCATTGGTTACAAACGATGTTTTATAAATGTCGATTTCACAAATAATTTAATTATTTGACTTAAAAGCATTACATGATATTTCTTGTGTCAAGTCTCATGATTTGACTTGTAACATATGACCGCCCACCGCCTGGCTTGCGCGCGATTGGTCAAAATAACTAGGTCTTGCAAACAAGACCCACTCAGTAACCTGCTGCATATTTTCCACGAAAATACTCGAGACATCAAACATGTCACAAACTGGGGGATGTTCATCAGGGTATTGGTATGGCAGTTTACAGCGTGCGGCGTGCAACACGCCCATTATGAGAAAGTGTCAGGAAAGGCGGACAGTTAGTGGCAGCAGAGAAGTAGTGGGTGTAAACTGACCCGTCTTCCCTCATAGTAAGACGTGGTTTTCAACACTTTTCATGCGATCCCACTTCTACATCACTCAACTACTTCAACTTCCTATGAGATCAGGGTGCGTGCAACTATGACTATATAAAATAGGTTTTCAACCTATTTCAACCGACAATGGTTATCATGTATAGTATCCAGAAAAACACCAAAGAACTCATAGCTTTCATCCCGTAGGCGAGTTCCACATTCTGATACAAGTCATAAAACAATCACACCTTTAGAGTTAACCATTCTGATCTCAATACCTTCTTCGTTTCCCTCCCTAAGATCAACCCTTCTCCTTCATTTTGTGACCGAAGCAAGACTGGAACGACCATTTCTTGGTTTAGGCCAGAATTGTACAAATTGATATCTCGAATCTAGAGTACTCCCGTGCAGTGCATTTGTTTAGGGTTTAGATTCGTTTCTCGGCGGCACGTCCAAATTTACCATTTCCAGCAGAATCAGTTTTTACCCCAAAACAGTTATAAAATGAAATGTAAACGTAAAAAGAAACCATACAACACAAAATAATCAAAGAGGCTGAGCCCCGACCAAATACCTAGTTAAATCTATAGTATCCAAGAGAAACACAAGACAAAGGTTAGAGGTGAAAATGCGGGGGTACAACAACCTCACCCAATATTTCGGTTAGCAATTTGTATGGACTAACTCTAATATACTTTTAAGAGAATCAACTAGACAGTCAGTCTCAATCTTAATAAAAAGTTTATCAAGGAGTTAATATCTCTATTTCACAATGTATCGAACAGATAGAAATCCGTGAGCCTGATTATTACGTGAAATAACTTGAACGGTACCAAAGACCAATGTTCAAGTGTCAATCAATGCAAATCAACAACCAAAGGTTGGATATTCTAATTGATTGATATTAACGCACAACCTGTGATATTTCAATTATATAACAAAATATAATGTGGAATAGAAATAACACAGACACCAGAATTTTGTTAACGAGGAAACCGCAAATGCAGAAAAACCCCGGGACCTAGTCCAGATTGAACACCACACTGTATTACCGCTACAGACACTAGCCTACTACAATCTAACTTCGGTCTGGACTGTAGTTGAACCCTAATCAATCTCACACTGATTCAAGGTACAGTTGCGCTCCTTACGTCTCTGATCCCAGCAGGATACTACGCACTTGATTCCCTTAGATGATCTCACCCACAACTAAGAGTTGCTACGACCCAAAGTCGAAGACTTTAATAAACAAATCTGTATCACACAGAAAAGTCTACGATAATAGATAAATCTGTCTCCCACAGATAAACCTATGAGTTTTGTTCCGTCTTTTGATAAATCAAGGTGAACAGGAACTAATTGATAACCCGGACTTATATTCCCGAAGAACAACCTAGTATTATCAATCACCT
The DNA here is from genome assembly GCF_003573695.1 of Papaver somniferum. Taxonomy (NCBI): domain Eukaryota; kingdom Viridiplantae; phylum Streptophyta; class Magnoliopsida; order Ranunculales; family Papaveraceae; genus Papaver; species Papaver somniferum. The sequence goes on along the minus strand of NC_039362.1, from coordinate 97,442,614 downwards.
CACAATAATCTTAATCGTATGGTAGCGAAACAAGATATTGCGGAATCACAAACGATGAGACGAAGATGTTTGTGATTTTTTTTATCTTTCCCTATCGGAGATATAATCTCAAGTCAATTATTCAATTGAAATCGGTACGATAGAAAATGGCAAGATCAGATCGCTCAACTACAAGAGAAGTAGTTTCGTCTGGATTCACAATCCCAATGAAGTCTTTCAGTCGTTAACCTACAGGGTCTCGAGAAGAAACCTAAGGTTAAAGGAGAATCGACTCTAGCAAAACCAACTAGTTTCACACAGGAGGTGTGGGGATTAGTTTTTCCAGTTGCTAGATGTCTCCTTTATATAGTTTTCAAATCAGAGTTTGCAATCCAAGTTACCTTGGTAACAAAGCATTCAATATTCTCCGTTAGATGAAAAAACTGATTCAACCAAGCTAATATCTTTCAACCGTTAGATCGAAACTTAGCTTGTCACACATAAATGAAATGTATTAATTTAGGTTTGAGTAACCGTACCTAAACGTGTACACTTAGTTGGTTCACAAATAGTTAACCAATGGTTAGCCATATGAGCACTTTCATATTAACCGTATTCATCTTTCTCATAACGAGTTCAAATGACTCATAAGAACTAGTTGAAGAGTTGTTCAATTGCTTAGGCCTTTATACATAGACACAGTTGAAACAAAATCGGTTTGATCCATTTGAATCAATTCATGAATAATATACCCACGGTTTGCAAAGATTGCATTCCTTATAATTTATTGTTTTATGTTCATGAACTACCGATTTGAGAAATAACCATCTTGGGTACATGTACGGGTATGCGTACCTTAGCTACCGGATTTAAGTTTACAAACTCAGCAAAAAAATTCGGTTCAAAAACTTTCGTGGGTACGCGTACGGGTATGCGTACCTAAGGTGACTGGTTTACTAGTTTGCAAACTACAAACTCAGTAGAAATTTTCGGTTGGAAAACTTCCGCTGGTACGCGTACCCAACCTGTCTCGTTCACCAATACCGTATGCACACACTTGGTTTCCGGCACATGGATTTATACACTAATGTGCGAACACACTATATATGCTTATATCCATAGTTGGTAATCTCAACTCTACATTTCAATCATTGAAACGTTCTTCCATAATGTTATAACAATCGTTATTCACGATTATCGTCATCAAAGCTATTTTCAAGATTGAAACGTCATCATAAATTTCGTCACGGGTAAAGATGAAAGTGGTTAAAGCAAAAGCTTACCAACACATATTTCGAGAAAAAAATTGGCGAGTAAACTCGGCTCGAAATAACAAATGTGTATGTATGAAAATTATCATACTTATACGACTATTGTCTCAAGAGTAGGAGATAGAGTAGACTTTTGAGTGGTAGATAAGTTCAAGTCTCCACATACCTTTTTCGTCGGATGAAGTTCCACTGGTTCCTCGAGTAGTTCTTCGTCTTCGTAAGATGATCGCCATGGAGTCCGGAGCTCAACTACACTTAACTATCCTAGACCGAGACTTAGTCATAAGTAAACTAGAAATCAAGACATATAGTTTTGATCACTAATATTGGCAAACATGCTTGAGATAGCAACGCATGCGAGTTCGACCGAGCAATGCTCTAACTAGAGGCCCTTAGGAAATTTTCGAGTGTTTGAAAACATTATGGTTAGGGTTGTAAATGGGATACCGAATTCCTCTACCGAAAATCCGAGCTCCTATGGGTAATTTTCCGATATAACGGTTATTGGAAATCGGTAACGGAATTTTATCGGTAATTATTGTCTTCTTAATGAAATGGTATTGGCTGAGGCACATACCGGTTGGTTAACTGCCGATACTGATAATATCATATCTACACATGTCGCATTCGTATATCCCATCATGTGTTACTCTTTCCAAAACTTAATTTCATCTTCTTCTTCGTGTTTTACAGAAACCAAAAAAAAAGGCGATGGAGAAAGAGATAAAGAGATCCAAAGATAAGCGAGAGTTATATCGAGAGCTACATAGATAGTGAATCATGAGTTAGAAGTGAGATGGTGTTTTTTTGATCTTGGTATGAGAAGGTGTCCCTAGCTTTCATTCAAAAAAACAAGTAAGTAAATGATACCCTTTGTTTATTTTTGTTAAATTCGACTCATGCATGATGTTTTTGGTTGATTATAATTGATTTTGGTTGATTATAATTAAATTTGACATGATTGAGTCATTAAATTAGTGTTTCTGAAATTAGGGCTTATGAATTTAGGGTTTCAGGGAATCTGAAATCGGGAATTTTAAAGTTAGGGTTTGTTTTTTGCCCAAATCGACTAAAGCATGATGTTTGATGTGGTTTTTATTATAATTAAAATTTAAAATGATTGCTTTTGCCCAAATCTGTGTTTATACGGAAGTAACATGTGTTTGATGTGTTTTTTATTTTAAAATGGGAGTTTCTATTAGGGATGCACAGAACGGATCCAACCCGATAGCCCAACCGGAAACCGACTCCAAAAAACCAAACCGTGCACCGAACCGTTGACCAAACGGTTGATAACAGTTTTCAAAATTTATTAAATAATTACTACACGGTTCTTACCGGTGTCTATTTCAGATCCGACCGATCAAACCGAATACCTTAGTCGTTGGATAGGAAAGGAGCAATAACCCTAGTATACAACATAAGTGTTCTTTTTAGATTTTTCTCGTTGTCTTCCTTCCCCGGCGCCTCTCCCTCTCCCCCACCTCTGATCGATTCAAATATTGTAAGATAAAAATAACTTATAAATCATATAAGAAGGAGCCTCAAGTATGTCTAAGATTAATTATCACTCGCACTCAATATGTCTGTTTCATAAAGATCCGGAGACGTGCTGAAAAGGATAAATATAAATCTGTACTACACTTCGTACGTTTTAATGTACCTAACTTTATAGTTTATACTATGATGATCAATTATGATATATTTGGATTGGGAACGAATAAACACGGACACAGTTAATGAAGCTCAATTTTTATTAGTTTATTTTGATGGAAGTACAAAAAAAACTGAAGAAAAAAGAAATTTAAATTTTTTTCTATATTTTATACGATTTGGGAGAACCGACTAACTGAACCGGTTACCAACTCGTCAAGACTTAAACCGAACCGATTCAAACAGCCAGTTTGAACGGTTTTGAACTTTCAAAACCGATAGAGCGCGGTTCAATGATTGGTTTTAGTCAAAACCAACCGCTGTGCAGCCTTAGTTTCTAATGTTGATTATTCGATAATACTATAGAAATTGAGCCAAAACTTTGGTGGTTTTGATAACCGAAGCATTGTACTTGTATACTGCGTTAATGAGTAATTACTGCATAATTTATGTTAATTGTGCTATGGGTGCACTGCATAAATTATAACCATGTTTATCTCTGTACCAGAAGAATACTATCTTATGAGTTAGGAGTGTAGTTTCATTTCGTAACAATAATGGTTTTTATATAATCAAAATGAGGTGTTTTATGTGATAGATTACAACGGGGATTAATATATCATCTTGAGTATCTTTCTGCATATATTGTTGATAGTTTATTAGAGGACTAATCAGGTTTTGAGTTAGGTATGCTTGTTTAGGAATGATTATCGTCTCTTGGCTGAGTAGGATGTGTAGTATAGGTTTTTGAGAATGATTATCGTCTCTTGGCTTAACTGTTCTTCATCTTGTGACATATTTTTTGACTTCAGCAGACCTTGGGGAATGTTTATGTACCAAAAAATTGGAAGTTGTAATTATGTATTATTACTCCAACCATTAACAAAAATGTTATGCTTTGACACCACTCTTACTCCCTGAGTGTGTATTTGTTATCTTTAGTGGTAACTCATTTTGTGTTTCTTTTTGCAAGTGTGTTGTTGTTCTTCATATGGTCTGTAGGATTTTAACTTATTTGTGCTAGCCCTGTGATTCCTCTGTTCTTAACATGATGACAGATCTCAATGATTATAGGGTTGTGGTTAGAGTGTTTGGAAAATAATTTTTAACTGATCTTAAAGACATGATTATTGGTATTTCATGAAAAATCGAGTTTATGAACACTTTAGTTTCCATGCGTGCTACATCAGCAGCTAACATTACTTTCTCCTTCTTCTGCTCTTATTCCATTTGTATGTGATCTTGAGTATTCCACACTCTTGTTTAATTAGTTTGTCCCCTTCGATGGATGTACTCTTTTGGAATATTGCCACATTAAATGGATGTATTCTTCAGAGTTTGATTTTATTGTTATTCTTTTGTTCAAATTAGGCCAATAATGTCACACAGTCAAATAGCATCCAATCATGTTGGTTCCTCAAGCAATCCATCAACTTCAGTGGCATCACAGTTATAAGAACAAGTTTCAAGTGTTCAAGGTTCAAAAATTAACTCAACACCTATGAGTTGTCCCAGAGAACAAGGAGAAGAAAAGGAAGATCAAGTTGTATCTGAAGCAAAGAAGAACCTACGTACAACAAGGTCTGATGTATGACTTGAATTTGAAAGAATTGTTACTAAAAAGGTTGGACCATATGGGAATGAGGTATTATCTATTTTAGGTGAATCTAGACATCGTTTGAAGATAATTGATGCACCAAGTTCAAACAGAACCAATGGCTCGAGATCTCATCTAAATACCTGCAAACAGAGGCTAGAGAATAAGCCCGGACAAAGAAACATAATTGCAGTCAAAACAGGTAACACACAAACTAAGTTAGCTAATTGGAAATATGATCATGATGCTACTAGAATACTTGATACTAAGATGATTTCCAAGCATGATTATCCAATCAATATATATGAGCATCCACATTTTAGAGAGTTTGTCAGGTTTTTGAATCCTTCTGCCAAGTGTTACAATAGTGTTAGAGCATAGCTCGGTTGAACCCACCAAGTGTTGGTATGTCAAGTTTGGTTGTCATATTTTACTGAATCAAAACTCAATTAAAGAGTCGCTTGATTATGTACTAGAGACAACTTCGTATAGGTTAAGCTAGATAGGTTAGGATAATGAGACATACAAGTATTACTCGAAGACTTGAAGAATGTGAAGAAGTAACAAACTACATCGACGACATCATCCTTCCTCTTGAGGTTAGTAATATTTTGACTTGAATTGTTTCATTCCCAACGTATCTTTCAAGTCGTGCTAAATTGAAAAAACAACCGCGAAGCTGTGAATGATTATACTCTAGTAGACATAGTGTTAAGGAATTACAATACGAAGTATAACGCTTATCTTTTGAAATTTGTATATAAGACATCGACATAATCGTATGAATGCTATTGTGATTATGTGTATGGGTATGTGTGAAAAATTCGCCCTAGGAAACAATGTTTACATTCGTTTAAAGGAAGTACATTCATGAACTTGTTTTGTGAGTCGAAAGAGAAATCGCTAGGCTTATGGTATTGTTATTCATTGCATATCTTTGGATTACCAATATGTGTGAGTTAGTAGAACCGATCACAACTTGTTATGTATCTTGGTAAAACTAGTCACAATGCCTGACTTATGTATTGGTATGACTTTTATAAGTGTAACCGATCCTAAGTAATCACCTAAGATGGTATGATCGATATTTGTAATTGGTGTAACCGATCCTAGTAATTGGTGTGACCGATCACAAAAGATGTGTAATTGATCCTTGTAATTGGTGTAACCGGTCCTGATAATTGGTGTAACCGATCCTGGTAACTGGTGTGACCGATCACAAGTAATACCATGAGAATATGGTAACCGGTCCTGGTAATTGATGTAACCAATTTGGTAACTGATGTAACCGGTCCCAGTAACCATATTAAGGTAGAACCGATCCTTGTGTTTGGTAGAACCGTAAACCCATGATTAGTGTGTTGATTTGATCAATCACATAGTTCTTGGAAATCAGATGAACCAGTTCTAAACTTGTTTGGAAGTGTGGTCTAATCGGTTCCAAGATTGTAAATATGAAAGAGGATTTACAAAGAAATAAGATATCGACATACTTTGAACATGTTCAGTAACTCTTATCTTTTATTGTTCAAAGATATTCCTCAATAACTCAAGGAAATCCCGGACCGAAATAAGTTGAGAATCTTTTAATTAAGGTTGTTAATTTTATATGCTTTTAATTACCAACAATTAAAATGCATATCTCTGGAAAATAAAAATTGGTAATGTGCATTTACTAATTGGAGATTTTCTAGTAGGATTTCGGTTAATATTGGGCAGAGCATTTCTAGGAATTATGAAAACCGAATTTGGAAATATATTGCATATCTTGAGAATACTTTCGGTTTTGGAAATTCCTTGGTGTCCAAACTTCCTTAGTCTATAAATACCCAAGTTTGCATTTCGAGCAAGCAATCCTAAGAGCCAGCAAAACTACCTTGTTGTGTTGTTACTGGTGGAGCCGTCTATTTGGAGAGGAAAATACCCTAATTAGGCTAAATCTCTTACGACAGCTCGTTTAAAGAATTCTTTGGGATCAAGAATCTCTACGAGTACCGTTGGTGGGAAACTAGATAATTGCAGTATTATTAGTTTTCGAATTGATTTCATTGACTAACGGTTGTTGAACTTTGATTGCACCTAGTTTGTTTATTCTTGAGAATCTTCTCATCTGATATAAAATTCACTCAAACTAGATCGAAGTGTCGACGGGATCTTTAGAACTGTTTGTAGATCTAAACACGTCTTGTGATAATCCATTGTTAACAGATTCCGTTCTGTGCATGATTGATCACAAGAGATTCAAGTTGTGGTGTGCAGGTGTTTATTGAGATTTAAGAAGATTTTAAGACGAAGAAGATTTCTGATTTGGGTTCATAATATTTGGTGTGCATAAAACTTGATCGGCTGGGATCCAACTATAATCGGTTTATTTTTGATATATTTGATTGATTAGTTGCGTAGATCGGCATCAGTATTTAGCATCTTGATAGATCCTATTATTGATTGCATAATTTAAACTCTACTACTTTGGTAGTTGTTGGATGGATTGATCTAAACCCTACAAAGGAGTTTATTGGATTAAACAGAAGAGCCTTTGTCTAACTCATATCACTGAGATTGAAAAGAGTTGTTACCGAACTGATTTGTTGTTCCTTTACTGTTTGGAATACGAACCAAAGGAATTATTCCAGTGCATGCACTTATTGAATTCAGAAGCGCATGGATACTGAAGAAACTAGGTGAACTATAAGTTTAGTTGCTTGGTCTCAACTATACGAAGTTGGTTTAATTTTGTATAGCGGCTTAATTCTGAGAGTATTCAATTCTGGACTAAGTCCCGGGGTTTTTCTGCATTTGCGGTTTCCTCGTTAACAAAATCTTGTTGTGTCATTTACTTTTATTTTCCGCAATTATAATTGTTATTGTTATAATTTAAAGTAAATTACACAAACGTTAACTTTGTATTACTTGATGGTGATCCTATAGAGTTTGGTTAAGTCTGAACCTATTATCAAGTAATCACACTTTGATTGTTGTATTGTCTCGATCTTGTATTCATAGACGATCACCCAAAGTGTGAATACCGATTCGTTGTACTGTCTCGACTCAGTCCATAGACAATCACTTTCGGTAAGAGGACTTATATGTGGAAAAGTTTAAGCTTGTGGTATATTTGGGTACCCTCGTCTTTTCAATTGGTATCAGAACAGGCAAACACGAAAAGATCTAACAATTTGTGTTTGATGCGATCCAACCTGTAAGATATGAGTCAAATTAGAGTTAAGCAAGAGCGAAAAATAAAGAAATACTTAGTTAACGTGTCACAAGATATGTGCTCAAAAGGAAATAGTTCTTCAATTTCAGGTTGCTGATTTTGTGATGTCTCTAACGAGAAATTTTTGAGTTCTATACTTGAGATTTCTGATGAAAGATCAAGTGTAAAAACATCTGAACTAAAGGAATTGAGCAAAAAATTTCTTATTTGTTCTAATGAACTTCTTTCCGCACTTGAAAGAGAACGAGATTTAACTTTAAAGTTTGAAAATCTCGATGATGAGCATAACTTGCTGAAAGAAAAATTCTCACAACAAATACAGAGTCTTAAAGACAAAGTATGTGCTAGTCTTTCTCAAGCAGAATTATCTGAGAAAGATCGTGATGCGGCTCTTGAAAAAGTACATTTGTTGGAAGAGAAACTTGTTCAATCTGATGCAAGGATTAACTCTCAACAAAAGAGTTGTGAAGAAAAGGAAGGTGAATATATCTCACGAGAAAAACCCTTGAGGCTGATCTAGCCAGTGCTCTTGTTAAATTCAAGACATTGGAAGAAGAAAATTAGGAACGGAAAAAATCCAATGAAAGCTCAAACAAGAATATTAGAAGCAAGTATAAATCATCGTGATACACGAGGATTGGGCTATAAGGGAATAGATGCTTCAAGTATTAGCAAAAAGGTAAAATTTGTTAAAGCTACAAATTCTTCTCAACCAGAGGCTTCCACCGATGTCAAAGTTGCTCCTAGTTCTTGTAAAGAAGAAAAGCCTGTTAAGCCTAAGAATTGTGTTCAACCAGCAGTAATCAAAGATAACACTTCTTCTAATGTCAAGAAACCTACAATGTTGAACAAAGATAAGAAAAAGAAGAAAACTCGTCGAGCTCCAATGCAAGCGGATCCACAAAAGGGTAACATTTAAACTCAGATTTCGTATGTTACTAGGTATTGTTATTGTTGTGGCAACAAAGGGCATTTGCAATGGGGATGCAAGATTCGTAGGATGCAAGATACACTTTATTTTGTATCAAACGAATTGGATAAGTTTGCTCCCCAAAGGAACCCCAGATTGACATTGTCCAAAGTTTAGGAAAAAGAATTATTATAATGATAGTTCAAATTTTGCCTATCACTCGACAAGGCCATCCCATAAAAGACATGAATATAGAAAGAGAGATGACTTTGTAAATGCTAAGAAAAGATCTGATGTTCCAAATTGGAAAAAAGTTGTTTTGCAAAGTAATCAAAAGGACAATTGTCCTAATGGTATGAAGGAGAAAGCTGCTCCTGCGAAACCCAACTCTAAATGGGTCCCGAAGTCCTCCACAGCCAAAAAGGGACCAAAAGTTAGTCACCAGAATGACTCTCAGATGTTAAATATTGATAACAATGTTCACAAGAGTCTTTCTGAAAGACTGAAGAAAGATTTCATGTTGTCTAACGTCTCTTGTACTAGTGAACGTTGTGATAATGACACTCTTCATCACAAGTCAAATAAGAAAAACAAGAGATGAAACAAGAAAAAACAAACCAAGCAAGAGGTCAAGAATGATGACTCTGTCTTAGTCACTCGTGACGAACAAGATAAGGCTCAACTCAACACAACCTAGTTGTGTTAGAATGTGCATGCTCACCTTGGTGCGCAATCTTTTGAAAGGTGAGGAAGCACATGAAAATTGAGCACATGATTTCTCGGTTATTATATGACTAATTAACCCTTGAGGCTAATCTAGCCAGTGCTCTTGTTAAATTCAAGACATTGGAAGAAGAAAATTTGGAACAGAAAAAATCCAATGACATCTCAAACAAGAATGTTAGAAGCAAGTAGAAATCATCGTGATACACGAGGATTGGGCTATAAGGGAATAGATGAGCTGTGTATCGGGTCTCCAAAAAAAATATATATAAATAAATAAATAATAATGATCAGCTGTGTATCGGGTATTAAAAAAAAAAAATATGACCAGTTGTGTAGCGGGTCTCTCTATGTCTCTTATTATATGACCACCTGTGTAGCGGGTCAGTTTTCTGTTTTGCTCAAGGACTAGAAAAATGTAAGTGTGGGGGAATTTGATGAACACGCAAGTGTGACACATTTTCACCCATAGATACATTAGTTGGGACTCATTTTATCACTAATATACTTGTTTGTAGGTGTTTTTGGGCAAATAAACGTCTTTAGAAGAATCAACTCGAAAAACTGTTAAAGGCACCTCAGGAGGACAGTTGCTATTCGGACTTTCATTGTTGGCGAAGGGGTACTTAATTACTAAGGGGCACCCTAACTGTTATTCACACCACGGGGCACCCCATCTACTAAAGGCACCCGCGTTTTGGTTAGAAGCAGACTTTTCTTCCCCGTTTGAATTTGTTTTTGGCGGGAAATTTATTTGATGAACAACAAACTCGGAGTTATTCACTGGATCAAAACCAGAGAGTGATGATTGGACCTTTCTTGATTATTGTGATTGTTATGGGCCTATTACGGGTAAACAAGGCCGGTAAGAGTTTCACTGTCAAAGAAAAAAAGAAATTCACGTGGATTTGGATTAATACAGGGAAGTCTACATTAGGGATACTGTTAGAAATATTTTTGGTACTTACGTGAGTTCTACTACTGCTGAAACAAATATTAAACGTGAAGGGAGTGTGCAGGTTTCCATCCTACGCGTGAGAAGATAAACAGGAAAGAAAATATTCACCGAGTTCTTCACAAGGCTGAGAGATCTCTGGAAAAGATTTGGAAGATATTTTATAAGATTTTTTCACAAGATTAGGTTAGGATTGACCTGTTTCCACTAAACAGGGGTGGTAATTGCGTTGAAATAAAAAAGGGAAGGATATTTCATCGTTTGGAACAAAACATGGCAAGGAAGATATTCAAGGGTTTCTGTTATTTATCTTTGGAAGATTTTGCGCATTAATGGGAGAAGATATTCTGTCAGACTTGGTTTTATTCTCACAGGAAGTTTGGAAAGTTTAACAACCAACAAAAGATGCGTGAAGAGGCATAAAAGGGAAGAAAATATCTCGAAGATATATTCTTTTACTGCCGAGTAATGGAAGAATTTTTGGAGTGATTGAGCGATATTTCTAGGTTCTGTCGGATATATAAAGAGTGCAGGTGTTTCATAGAAGATATATCGAGAGTTTGGGGCAGAGAGTGAAGGTAAAATAGGAGGTTCCAGAGTGAATCATCACCTGCAGGAAGAATAAGCCACAAAGAAAATAAGACTGCAAACTGCAGTCGTTATTTCTAGTGTCTTATTTTTCCAACATCCTAGCGTCTTAAAATTTGTAACAGTCCATTGTAACAAGTAGCTTCAGTTTGCAACAAATATTGTAACAGTGATTTCTGTAACGTCTATACATCGTTGCAGATTCATTGTTTTATTAATAAAAACACCATTTGAGCTATAAATCATATTTTTTGAGTGTGTTTTTATCATGAGAAGCTAAACCCCAACACTGGGTCGACGGAGGAAGTCGGGCTTCATACATGGGTGAATTTGTTTTATTTTCTATTTGAATTTTGCACTTAGTTAAAATAGAATTATGATTTGAAAAAATTAGTTATTATTTTATTAGATGGGTCATGCTTGCTTAGATGTTTGATTTCCCATGCTTACGATTTATAACTAATGTTTGGAGAATCTACCTTGGCAAGAATAAGAGTCGATGTTGTTTTATTTGTCGAGCGATAATTGTTTGAGAATGAATAATTGAACCTATTGATATGAGTTTGGACGAATCCTAGACCCGGTAACTCTCTATTTTATTCCTTTAAAATTAATCTTAACAAGTCTTAGAGTTCGAATCCTATTTACTAAAAAAGCAACGACAATCAAAAATCTGAATCATTTTGGCGCCGCCGACGCGGATTTGTTTTTAGATTAATTTTTAGGTTTTTTTTTTTAATTTTGTACAGTATTTTAATTTCATTTTAGATTTTCTTTTTTTTCCTTTTTATGCGTTTCTTTTTGTATTTGTTCTCAGGGACTTTTTGAGGTCGATGACTTCTTCTGAGGAGACATCGTCTACGATGACGCTGGCGGAATATATGCGTAGAAATTCAAATTATCAGGAAATCTCATCTGCGATGATGCTTGGTGAATACATGCATAGGAAACGGTATGGAGTTTTTGATCCACACGCGGTAAGTGAAGAATCTCTTTTAGAGATATACGAGAAGTATTATAAACACACACCACCTAGTTTGGAACAAAGATTGAGAGTTCTTGAATGTCAAAGATTATTTGCTGATGATGATGATGAATCATGTAGTGACTCTCTGTCCCATACTAAATATATAGATGACCCTGTGGATGATTGTGCAGAGGATTTGCTTAATTCTTTAGATGAATCTATCTCGCAAAAGCATTCACCCGACTTATAGGTTATTTCTAGACCCCTAGACTTCCAAAAATTACCTAATTTAGGGTTAGAATTGTGTGCTTATAAAATTTTATTGGAGTACTTTGCATCTAAATACCCAGAGGAATTGCCTATTCCTGATACAGTGCATGAGTCAATTGATAATTCCCCAGTCTCAATAGAATCCCCATATTTTGTTCTTTACGCACTTCCTTGTGCAGTAAAAACATGGTTTAGGGTTAAATCTTTGTTTTTGATGGTTTCAGTGTCTCCGCATCGTTATAACATAAGTGTGAAGCTGTCATTTACAAATGTTGTATTTTGGGTCGATCCCCAAATTTTCAGGTTGTTAATTTTTGGGGATCCTTTTTTGTACATTCCAATAGGTATATTTTATTTTATTTTATTTTATTTTTATATTTTCGTTTACTTTTTTTCATCTTATGGATTTCCCATCTTAAATTTTGCATTGGATGACTCAATTACATTGAGGAGAATGTAATGTTTAAGTGTGGGGGAGTGGTTAACGTTTTACTTTTCTTTTTCAGCAATTTCCTTGCATTTTATGACCAGCTGTGTAGCGGGTCTCCAAAAAAAATATAAATAAATAAATAAAAAATAATATTAATGATCAACTGTGTAGCGGGTCTAAAAAAAATGACCAGCAGTTTAGCGGGTCTCTCTATGTCTCTTATTATATGACCAGCTGTGTAGCGGGTCAGTTTTTTGTTTTTCTCAAGGACTAGCAAAATGTAAGTGTGGGGGAATTTGATGAACACGCAAGTGTGACACATTTTCACCCATAAATACATTAGTTGGGACTCATTTTATCACTAATATACTTGTTTGTAGGTGTTTTTGGGCAAATAAACGTTTTTAGAGGAATCAACTCGAAAAACTGTTAAAGGCACCTCCGGAGGAAAATTGCTATTCGGACTTTCATTGTTGGCGAAGGGGTACTTAATTACTAAGGGGCACCCTAACTGTTATTCACACCACGGGGCACCCATCTACTAAAGGCACCCACGTTTTGGTTAGAAACAGACTTTTCTTCCCCGTTTGAATTTGTTTTTGGCGGGAAATTTATTTGATGAACAGCGAACTCGGAGTTATTCACTGGATTAAAACCGGAGAGTGATGATTGGACCTTTCTTGATTATTTTGATTGTTATGGGCCTATTACGGATAAACAAGGCCGGTAAGAGTTTCACTGTCAAAGAAAAAAAGAAATTCACGTGGATTTGGATTAATACAGGGAAGTCTACATTAGGGATTCTGTTGGAAATATTTTTGGTACTTACGTGAGTTCTACTACTGCTGAAACAAATATTAAACGTGAAGGGATTGTGCAGGTTTCCATCCTACGCGTGAGAAGATAAACAGGAAAGAAAATATTCACCGAGTTCTTCACAAGGCTGAGAGATCTCTGGAAAAGATTTGGAAGATATTCTATAAGATTTTTTCACAAGATTTGGATAGGATTGACCTGTTTCCACTAGACAGGGGTGGTAATTGCGTTGAAATAAAAAAGGGAAGGATATTTCATCGTTTGGAACAAAACAGGGCAAGGAAGAAATTCACGGGTTTCTGTTATTTATCTTTGGAAGATTTTACGCATTAATGGGAGAAGATATTCTGTCAGACTTGGTTTTATTCTCACAGAAAGTTTGGAAAGTTTAACAACCAACAAAGGACGCGTGAAGAGGCATAAAAGGGAAGAAAATATCTCGAAGATATATTCTTTTACTGTCGAGTAATGGAAGAATTTTTGGAGTGATTGAGCGATATTTCTAGGTTCTGCCGGGTACATAAAGAGTGCAGGTGTTTCATAGAAGATATATCGAGAGTTTGGGGCAGAGAGTGAAGGTAAAATAGGAGGTTGCAGAGTGAATCATCACCTGTAGAAAGAATAAGCCACAAAGAAAATAAAACTGCAAACTGCAGTCGTTATTTCTAGTGTCTTATTTTTCCAACATCCTAGCGTCTTAAATTTTGTAACAGTCCATTGTAACAAGTAGCTTCAGTTTGCAACAAATATTGTAACAATGATTTCTGTAACGCCTATACAGCGTCGCAAATTCATTGGTTTATTAATAAAAACACCATTTGAGCTATAAATCATATTTTTTGAGTGTGTTTTTATCATGAGAAGCTAGACCCCAACACTGGGTCGACGGAGGAAGCCGGACTTCATACATGGGTGAATTTGTTTTATTTTCTATTTGACTTTTGCACTTAATTAAAATAGAATTATGATTTGAAAAAATTAGTTATTATTTTATTAGATGGGTCATGCTTGCTTAGATGTTTGATGTCCCATGCTTACGATTTATAACTAATGTTTGGAGAATCTACCTTGGCAAGAATAAGAGTCGATGTTGTTTTATTTGTCGAGCGATAATTGTTTGAGAATGAATAATTGAACCTATTGATATGAGTTTGGACGAATCCTAGACCCGGTAACTCTCTATTTTATTCATTTAAAATTAATCTTAACAAGTCTTAGAGTTCGAATCCTATTTACTAAAAAAGCAACGACAATCAAAAATCTGAATCATTTTGGCGCCGCCGACGCGGATTTGTTTTTAGATTAATTTTTAGGTTTTTTTTAATTTTGTACAGTATTTTAATTTCATTTTAGATTTTCTTTTTTTCCTTTTTATGCGTTTCTTTTTGTATTTGTTTTCAGGGACTTTTTGAGGTTGATGACTTCTTCTGAGGAGACATCGTCTACGATGACGCTGGCGGAATATATGCGTAGAAATTCAAATTATCAGGAAACCTCATCCGCGATGACGCTTGGTGAATACATGCATAGGCAACGGTATGGAGTTTTTATCCACATGCGGTAAGTGAAGAATCTCCTTTAGAGATATACGAGAAGTATTATAAACACACACCACCTAGTTTGGAACAAAGATTGAGAGTTCTTGAATGTCAAAGATTATTTGCTGATGATGATGATGAATCATGTAGTGACTCTCTGTCCCATACTGAATATATAGATGACCCTGTGGATGATTGTGCAGAGGATTTGCTTAATTCTTTAGATGAATCTATCTCGCAAAAGCATTCACCCGACTTACATGTTATTTCTAGACCCCTAGACTTCCAAAAATTACCTAATTTAGGGTTAGAATTGTGTGCTTATAAAATTTTATTGGAGTACTTTGCATCTAAATACCCAGAGGAATTGCATATTCCTGATACAGTGCATGAGTCAATTGATAATTCCCCAGTCTCAATAGAATCCCCATATTTTGTTCTTTACGCACTTCCTTGTGCAGTAAAACACATGGTTTAGGGGTAAATCTTTGTTTTTGATGGTTTCAGTGTCTCCACATCGTTATAACATAAGTGTGAAGCTGTCATTTACAAATATTGTATTTTGGGTCGATCCCCAAATTTTCAGGTTGTTAATTTTTGGGGATCCTTTTTTGTACATTCCAATAGGTATATTTTATTTTATTTTATTTTTATTTTTATATTTTCGTTTACTTTTTTTCATCTTATGGATTTCCCATCTTAAATTTTGCATTGGATGACTCAATTACAGTGAGGAGAATGTAATGTTTAAGTGTGGGGGAGTGGTTAACGTTTTACTTTTCTTTTTCAGCAATTTCCTTGCATTTTATGACCAGCTGTGTAGCGGGTCTCCAAAAAAAATATAAATAAATAAATAAAAAATAATATTAATGATCAACTGTGTAGCGGGTCTAAAAAAAATGACCAGCAGTTTAGCGGGTCTCTCTATGTCTCTTATTATATGACCAGCTGTGTAGCGGGTTAGTTTTTTGTTTTTCTCAAGGACTAGCAAAATGTAAGTGTGGGGGAATTTGATGAACACGCAAGTGTGACACATTTTCACCCATAAATACATTAGTTGGGACTCATTTTATCACTAATATACTTGTTTGTAGGTGTTTTTGGGCAAATAAACGTTTTTAGAAGAATCAACTCGAAAAACTGTTAAAGGCACCTCCGGAGGACAATTGCTATTCGGAATTTCATTGTTGGAGAAGGGGTACTTAATTACTAAGGGGCACCCTAACTGTTATTCACACCACGGGGCACCCATCTACTAAAGGCACCCACGTTTTGGTTAGAAACAGACTTTTCTTCCCCGTTTGAATTTGTTTTTGGCGGGAAATTTATTTGATGAACAGCGAACTCGGAGTTATTCACTGGATTAAAACCGGATAGTGATGATTGGACCTTTCTTGATTATTTTGATTGTTATGGGCCTATTACGGGTAAACAAGGCCAGTAAGAGTTTCACTGTCAAAGAAAAAAAGAAATTCACGTGGATTTGGATTAATACAGGGAAGTCTACATTAGGGATTCTGTTGGAAATATTTTTGGTACTTACGTGAGTTCTACTACTGCTGAAACAAATATTAAATGTGAAGGGATTGTGCAGGTTTCCATCCTACGCGTGAGAAGATAAACAGGAAAGAAAATATTCACCGAGTTCTTCACAAGGCTGAGAGATCTCTGGAAAAGATTTGGAAGATATTCTATAAGATTTTTTCACAAGATTTGGATAAGATTGACCTATTTCCACTAAACATGGGTGGTAATTGCGTTGAAATAAAAAAGGGAAGGATATTTCATCGTTTGGAACAAAACAGGGCAAGGAAGATATTCACGGGTTTCTGTTATTTATCTTTGGAAGATTTTGCGCATTAATGGGAGAAAATATTCTGTCAGACTTGGTTTTATTCTCATAGGAAGTTTGGAAAGTTTAACAACCAACAAAAGACGCGTGAAGAGGCATAAAAGGGAAGAAAATATCTCGAAGATATATTCTTTTACTGTCGAGTAATGGAAGAATTTTTGGAGTGATTGAGCGATATTTCTAGGTTCTGCCGGATATATAAAGAGTGCAGGTGTTTCATAGAAGATATATCGGGAGTTTGGGGCAGAGAGTGAAGGTAAAATAGGAGGTTGCAGAGTGAATCATCACCTGCAGGAAGAATAAGCCACAAAGAAAATAAGACTGCAAATTGCAGTCGTTATTTCTAGTGTCTTATTTTTCCAACATCCTAGCGTCTTAAATTTTGTAACAGTCCATTGTAACAAGTAGCTTCAGTTTGCAACAAATATTGTAACAGTGATTTCTGTAACGCCTATACATCGTTGCAGATTCATTGTTTTATTAATAAAAACACCATTTGAGATATAAATCATATTTTTTGAGTGTGTTTTTATCATGAGAAGCTAGACCCCAACACTGGGTCGACGGAGGAAGCCAGGCTTCATACATGGGTGAATTTTTTTTATTTTCTATTTGACTTTTGCACTTAATTAAAATAGAATTATGATTTGAAAAAATTAGTTATTATTTTATTAGATGGGTCATGCTTGCTTATATGTTTGATGTCCCATGCTTACGATTTATAACTAATGTTTGGAGAATCTACCTTGGCAAGAATAAGAGTCGATGTTGTTTTATTTGTCGAGCGATAATTGTTTGAGAATGAATAATTGAACCTATTTATATGAGTTTGGCCGAATCCTAGACCCAGTAACTCTCTATTTTATTCCTTTAAAATTAATCTTAACAAGTCTTAGAGTTTGAATCCTATTTACTAAAAAAGCAACGACAATCAAAAATCTGATTCATTTTGGCGCCGCCGACGTGGATTTGTTTTTAGATTAATTTTTAGGTTTTTTTTTTTTAATTTTGTACAGTATTTTAATTTCATTTTATATTTTCTTTTTTTTTTTTCCTTTTTAGGCGTTTCTTTTTGTATTTGTTTTCAGGGACTTTTTGAGGATGATGACTTCTTCTGAGGAGACGTCATCTACGATGACGCTGGCGGAATATATGCGTAGAAATTCAAATTATCAGGAAACCTCATCTGCGATGACGCTTGGTGAATACATGCATAGGCAACGGTATGGAGTTTTTGATCCACACGCGGTAAGTGAAGAATCTCCTTTAGAGATATACGAGAAGTATTATAAACACACACCACCTAGTTTGGAACAAAGAGTGAGAGTTCTTGAATGTCAAAGATTATTTGCTGATGATGATGATGATGAATCATGTAGTGACTCTCTGTCCCATACTTAATATATAGATGACCCTGTGGATGATTGTGCATAGGACTGTCAATGGATGTTAACGTAACGGATATTGTCTCTTCCGCTACCGCTGCCATTAAAAATTAGCGGATATCCGTTATCCGTTAAGTTCCGGCGGAAATAGGAAAATCAAAAACGTTGCCGTTATGTTGGATTTACCGGATAACGGATATTTATCCGTTACCATCCGGTACAAACAGAAAATAGGCTAAAAACACATATCAGCTATTAAATCCAACAAAACAGGTTCTAAATCCATGCCACACACACACAAAAACAGACATACAAATATTCAGATGTTCTAGGCTTCTAGCAAAAGAAAAAATCATATTTTCTGAAAAGAAAAAGACATCTCCATGACTCCATCTCTATTTTCGACGATACACAAACACAACACAAGTGAAAAAATTTACACGTGCAATACGCACGTTAGCGGATAACGGAACTAAACCTAACGTAAATGCACGGTTCCACTACCGTTACGTTAAGAAGGGATTATCCGTTAACTTATCGGTATCGGATATCCGTTTACCGCTATGTCGGACGGTAGCGGTAACGGCTAACAGATTATCGGTATCGGCTAACGGAAAATCGGTATCCATTGACAGGCCTAATTGTGCAGAGGATTTGCTTAGTTCTTTAGATGAATCTATCTCGCAAAAGGATTCACCCGACTTACAGGTTATTTCTAGACCCCTAGACTTCCAAAAATTACCTAATTTAGGGTTAGAATTGTGTGCTTCTAAAATTTTATTGGAGTACTTTGCATCTAAATACCCAGAGGAATTGCCTATTCCTGATGCAGTGCATGAGTCAATTGATAATTCCCCAGTCTCAATAGAATCCCCATATTTTGTTCTTTACGCACTTCCTTGTGCAGTAAAAACATGGTTTAGGGGTAAATCTTTGTTTTTGATAGTTTCAGTGTCTCCGCATCGTTATAACATAAGTGTGAAGCTGTCATTTACAAATGTTGTATTTTGGGTCGATCCCCAAATTTTCAGGTTGTTAATTTTTGGGGATCCTTTTTTGTACATTCCAATAGGTGTATTTTATTTTATTTTTATTTTTATATTGTCGTTTACTTTTTTTCATCTTATGGATTTCCCATCTTAAATTTTGCATTGGATGACTCAATTACATTGAGGACAATGTAATGTTTAAGTGTGGGGGAGTGGTTAACGTTTTACTTTTCTTTTTCAGGAATTTCCTTGCATTTTATGACCAGCTGTGTAGCGGGTCTCCAAAAAAAAATATAAATAAATAAATAATAATAATGAGCAGCTATGTAGCGGGTCTTAAAAAAAAAATATGACCAGCTGTGTAGCGGGTCTCTCTATGTCTCTTATTATATGACCAGCTGTGTAGTGGGTCAGTTTTCCGTTTTGCTCAAGGACTAGCAAAATGTAAGTGTGGGGGAATTTGATGAACACGCAAGTGTGACACATTTTCACCCATAAATACATTAGTTGGGACTTATTTTATCACTAATATACTTGTTTGTAGGTGTTTTTGGGCAAATAAACGTTTTTAGAAGAATCAACTCGAAAAACTGTTAAAGGCACCTCCGGAGGACAGTTGCTGTTCGGACTTTCATTGTTGGCGAAGGGGTATTTAATTACTAAGGGGCACCCTAACTGTTATTCACACCACGGGGAACCCCATCTACTAAAGGCACCCGCGTTTTGGTTAGAAACAAACTTTTCTTCCCCGTTTGAATTTGTTTTTGGCGGGAAATTTATTTGATGAACAACGAACTCGGAGTTATTCACTGGATCAAAACCAGAGAGTGATGATTGGACCTTTCTTGATTATTATGATTGTTATGGGCCTATTACGGGTAAACAAGGCCGGTAAGAGTTTCACTGTCAAAGAAAAAAAGAAATTCACGTGGATTTGGATTAATACAGGGAAGTCTACATTAGGGATTCTGTTGGAAATATTTTTGGTACTTACGTGAGTTCTACTACTGCTGAAACAAATATTAAACGTGAAGGGAGTGTGCAGGTTTCCATCCTACGCGTGATAAGATAAACAAGAAAGAAAATATTCACCGAGTTCTTCACAAGGATGAGAAATCTCTGGAAAAGATTTGGAAGATATTCTATAATATTGTTTCACAAGATTTGGTTAGGATTGACCTGTTTCCACTAAACAGGGGTGGTAATTGCGTTGAAATAAAAAAGGGAAGGATATTTTATCGTTTGGAACAAAACAGGGCAAGGAAGATATTCACGGGTTTCTGTTATTTATCTTTGGAAGATTTTGCGCATTAATGGGAGAAGATATTCTGTCAGACTTGGTTTTATTCTCACAGGAAGTTTGGAAAGTTTAACAACCAACAAAAGACGCGTGAAGAGGCATAAAAGGGAAGAAAATATCTCGAAGATATATTCTTTTACTGCCGAGTAATGGAAGAATTTTTGGAGTGATTGAGTGATATTTCTAGGTTATGTTGGATATATAAAGTGTGCAGGTGTTTCATAGAAGATATATCGAGAGTTTGGGGCAGAGAGTGAAGGTAAAATAGGAGGTTACAAAGTGAATCATCACCTGCATGAAGAATAAGCCACGAAGAAAATAAGACTGCAAACTGCAGTCGTTATTTCTGGTGTCTTATTTTTCCAACATCCTATCGTCTTAAATTTTGTAACAGTCCATTGTAACAAGTAGCTTCAGTTTGCAACAAATATTGTAACAATGATTTCTGTAACGCCTATACAGCGTCGCAGATTCATTGGTTTATTAATAAAAACACCATTTGAGCTATAAATCATATTTTTTGAGTGTGTTTTTATCATGAGAAGCTAGACCCCAACACTGCGTCGACGGAGGAAGCCGGACTTCATACATGGGTGAATTTGTTTTATTTTCTATTTGACTTTTGCACTTAATTAAAATAGAATTATGATTTGAAAAAATTAGTTATTATTTTATTAGATGGGTCATACTTGCTTAGATGTTTGATGTCCCATGCTTACGATTTATAACTAATGTTTGGAGAATCTACCTTGGCAAGAATAAGAGTCGATGTTGTTTTATTTGTCGAGCGATAATTGTTTGAGAATGAATAATTGAACCTATTGATATGAGTTTGGCCGAATCCTAGACCCAGTAACTCTCTATTTTATTCCTTTAAAATAATCTTAACAAGTCTTAGAGTTCGAATCCTATTTACTAAAAAAGCAACGACAATCTAAAATCTGAATCAAATACTGTTTTTTATTGGGAAGAACATACAAGAAAACCAAAAATAGGATCATTATGAATTTTTTTATCGAAGATGAAATTGATGTTATAGAAGGAAGATTAAGGATGGGTTTAGCCTGAATTAGAGTTTGAAGTTAAAGAATAGATTGAAATTGAGAGTAAGGGTTTGATTCAGTTTTAATGAAGATTGTTGGGAGTTGGCTTTGGTGAACTGATGGATTAAGAGGAGATTGTGATGGATTGCTGGAGTAGAATCAATTTGAGGTAATTGCTCCCTCAGTAACTTAGTAAAGTTATTGATTTCATTTTATGAGTTTATAAGTTTTGGATGTCGATGATATATGATGAAACTGAAGTTTATAGTATGTTGAATTTCAAGTAAGTTAATAGAATTGGTGGTTTGTGAATAGTAAGATTTGGTGAAAATTGAGTTAAGCTTCGGGTAGTAATGGATTAGGAATTGGTAAATGTTGAGTGGGTATCATAGCCTTGGAGTTAACTATGTAAGGAGATTTGAATGTGAAGATTAGAGATAGTGATAGCTAGAGATGGTGTTGTTGTCTGTGATGATGTAGTGAAATGGATTTAAGTTGAGCTGAGTTAGTAACGCTGTTGGGCTGAGTGAAACTTGGATTGAGTCTGAAGAACTGAAATTGGAAGGTTGTGAAGTTAGAGCTGGTGTTGGTTAACTGTAGAAGTTGTTGGAGTGGTTGCAGATTATTCTGGTGTTGAGTTAAGTAGAACTGTTTGTGGTGTTGGTGTTGTCTGTAATGTTGAAGCTGCAGGGGACATCAGTGAATGGGTTGGAGGTGCAGGTGGAAGTTAACTAAGAGGATATGGTCTTACAGTTGATGAATGGTTGTTATTTGAGGTATGTAAGATGAGTCTGATGTGGTATTGATAAAGAAGTATGAATTACAGTTAGTTATGAAGTTGCATGTACTAGACATGAGGAACTAAAATGTGATAAAGCTGAAGTTTATATTGTGAAGTATGTTGAATATGAAGTAATAAAACTAGTTCAGATATGATGAAATTGGTGGACAAGGTTGTAATTGTGTTGAACTGAATTGCAGATGTAGATTAATTTTTGTGTATTTGAGTTGTAGATGAGGATGATATATTGAGTTGTAGAAGTTGATGGCGATGGTGTTTATTTGGATATTGACTGTTGTGAAAAGCTTGGAACTGCAATTGCAAGTAGGCTCATTTGTGAATAGAAATAATCTTGGGAAGTTATGTGGTAGAATTGAATATGTAATGAAATTTTGGAATTGTGGGTAGTGTTGTTGTAGCACCATTATGGTGCATTTGAAGTTTGGCCTGTGCAAAGGCAGTGGCCTTGAGTCTTTCATCTCAGTCAGATGTCTGACTGAGTTAGTCTTTCTGACTTAGTGTGTCTGACTGAGTTAACTCAGTAGACCAAGACCCGACTTAACTTGTTGACTGGACTTTGACCCTGTTAGAGCATTGCTCGGTCGAACTCGCATGCGTTGCTATCTCAAGTATGTTTGTCAATGTTAGTGATCAAAACTATAAGTCTTGATTTCTATCCTACATAGCTAAAGGTATCGGACTAGGATAGAAAGTGTAGTTGAGCTCAAGACTCCATGGCAATCATCATACAAGACGAAGGACTACTCAAGGAACTGGTGGATCTTCATCGACTAAAAGGTATGTGGAGACTTGAACTTATATGTCACTCAAAAGTCTATCTATTCTATCTCCTACTCTTGAGACAAAAGTCGTTTTGATATATAGACTTTCATTATGCACATTTTTTATTTCGAGCCGAGTTTATCTCGCCTATCTATTTCTCGAAATATGTGTTGGTAAGCTTTCGCTTTAGCCGAATTCATCTTTACCTAGTGACGAAAGTCATGTTATGTTTCAATCACTTTGAAAATTGCTCTGACGAAAAATGGTCTGTGAATAACGGCTATATCCGTCCTCTGAGAATGTTTCAATGATTTAATTGAGAATTTAGATTACATAACCATTGGTAGGATATAAACATTGTTGTGGAAACACATATATGTATAAGTCCTTATTCCTTGAACCAAAGTTTGCGAACTTTGTTGATCAAGAGAAATGGAAGTGGCGTGAGCCAAGTCCGCGAACTTGCGGAAGTTCTCGACCCGAGAATTTCTGCTGGATTTTGTGAACGCCTTCCATGAGATTAAGTCCGCGAACCCAGTCCGCGAACTTGAGCAGGTTCTATCTAAAGTCGGTTGTTCCTGAACTAATGTTTAAATAAACTAAGGAATGCTTTTGTAAACCGTGGCTATAAAGTTCATGAACCGATTCGAGTGAATCAAACCGATTTTGCTTCGATTGTGTCCTGTGTAGTTACATAAGATCTAAACAATTGAACAACTCTCTAACTAGTTCATTTGAGTCATTTGAACTAGTTATGGTGAAGAAGAATATGGTTGATATGAAAGTAATCATATGGCTAACCATTTGGTTGACTTGTTGAGCCAACGAATGTTAATGTTTGGGTACGGTTCATAAACCCAAAATTGGACATTTCATTTGTGTGTGACAAGCTAAGTTTTCGATCTAACGGTTGAAAAATATTAGCTTGAATCTAATCAGGTTTTCATCTAACGGTGAATATTGAATGCTTTGTTACTAAGCTGACATTGATTGCAAACCCTAATTTGAAAGTGTATATAAGGGAGAACTCTAGCAACTGGGAAACCTAATCCCCACACCTTACGTGTGATACTAGTTGCATAGCTAGAGTCGATTCTCCTTTAACCTTTGGTTTCTTCTTCTAAACTAGGTTAACGACTTAAAGACTTCATTGGGATTGTGAAGCCAGCCCGATACTACTTTTCTTGTAGTTGTGTGATATGATCTTGCATCTTCTATCGTACGAGTACAATTATAATAATTGGCTTGAGATTTTATATCTCCGATAGGCAAGATAAAAAGTAATCACAAACAAACTTCATCTCATTGTTTGTGATTCCACAATATCTTTTTTCGTTGCGTCGATTAAGATTATTCTGAGGTGATTGATAATACTAAGTTGTTCTTCGGGAATATAAGTCTGGTATTATTGATTGGTTCCTGTTCACCTTGATTTATCAAAAGACGGAACAAAACTCGTAGGTATATTCGTGGGAGATGGACTTATCTATTACCGTAGACTTTTCTGTATGATACAGATTTGTTTATCAAAATCTCCGACTTTCGGTCGTAGCATCTCTTAGTTGTGGGTGAGATCAGCTAAGGGAATCAAGTGCGTAGTATCCTGCTGGGATCAGAGGCGCAGGAGCATAACTGTACCTTGGATCAGTGTGATATTGATTGGAGTTCAACTACAGTCCAGACCGAAGTTAATTCGGAGTAGACTAGTGTCTGTAGCGGCTTAATACAGTTTATGTTCAATCTGGACTAGGTCTCGGGGTTTTTCTGCATTGGCGGTTTCCTCGTTAACAAAATTATGGTGTTTGTGTTATTTCTTTTCCGCATTATATTTTTTTATATAATTGAAATATCACAGGTTGTGAATTGTTCAATCAATTAGAATATCCGACCTTTTGGTTGTTGATTTAAATTGATTGACCCTTGGATATTGGTCTTTGGTACCATCCAAGTTATCTCTCTAGTATTTGATAAAGACTCGCAGATTTCTATTTGCTTGGGTATATATCAAATCGAGAGATTGAGATATAAACTCTTTGATATACTTTTAATCTAGATTGAGTCTGACTGTCTAGTTGATTCTCTAGAAAGTATATTGGAGTTTGTCCATACAGATTGCTAAGCGAAATATTGGGTGTGGTTGTTAGACCCCCGTTTTTTCAGACCCTGGACTTGACCTTTGGTTGACATTTACCGTTAATTGACCATTTGACTATTATTGACCGTTAGTTGACTCTGTTAGACTGGGCCTTAGACTATTAGGCCGGATTAGTGGACTTGGAGTTAAGATCAGGCTTGCTTCATTAGGTGTTTTGGACCCCTTATGATCCGAATTAGCCTTTGGTTCCTTCTACAAAGTTGTAGCTCTTCTTAAGACTTATATAATGGACTGTAAAACCAATCTAATTGAATTAGTAAACCTGTACTATGTTAAATAGATAATGAAAAGGTGTAGAGCCATAAATGGGCTTAGAACCATTGGATAATTCACTTAACCTATAACTAGAGACTTGTATGAGATTATGTTATGAACCTTGTGTGAGCCTTTTGTCTAATCCCTTAGAATGCTTGTATGATTAACAATTACATTTTTATTAAAGATCGAATTCAAAAGATGAACCAGTGGATTGAGGATCTCGAGGTAAGCGAGGCTTTTCATCAAAACAGGTGGGAACTCTTGTAACCTTTTTGTAATCATTAAGCTTTCTTTTTATCTGCGAGCATGATGTATACTTACTTTTTGTGAGCATATATGTGTGTAATCGGAGGGTATGTTGTGTGACATGCGATGATAGATTCTCCAAATGTTATATTATTCTATGCTGATTAGGAGTTTAGACTCCGATTATTTATTTATATATATGTGGGGTTGGGCTCTCCCATATTACCTTTTATAATTTCTTGCGAGAATCTTTTTTATTGCATATTATGCTTGATTGTAAAACCTTAGGGACTTATGTGATACTTCTTGAATCACGACCTGGGAAACCGTGTGGATGGCAGCTATTATTTGAGTTTGGAGTTATTGTCGTCTTCTCCAATGAGTTTGGCGATGGTCAAAATGATACATTTTTGGTTTGTTCTAATACTATTTCTGTGGATCATCCGGTGGTGGTCTTTCACGGGTATTGCTACTAAGGTCGTAATATCCGAGGAAGTGGAATTAGAATGACCTTTCTTTCATGAATGTTATAGTTCGATGTTTGCTGATTGTTGTGTGAATAATGTGATATGCGATGTGTGGTTTCCCCGCGAGGAGTGCCTGTGGTCTCCCCACAGTTCCTCGCTAAGCTCTATTAGGCGAGATGTCATTGCGAATATTATTACTTTTATTTTATATATTAAATTTATATCTTTAATAGGACGGGAGACAACTTGCGAATATTACCTTAATAAGATGGGAAACCGTTTGCGAATATTACCTATTAGGCGAGAAGTCGTTGCGAATATTATATTATATATTTTCTGGGGAAATCATTCGTGTGCATATCATACTTGATTGTCTTATGTTGATTGTTCTATCAAATGTTATTTTCCTATTATCTTTCTAGTATGTCGTTTTTCGATATTATGCTTAGAGTCGTGAGTGAAAGTGTTATTTGCTTTTCTTTACTATTTTACTATAATTATTATATCTATAGTAGCATGTTAGTGATTACTTGAGAGTTATTTGTTTCTATTGGGCACCCTTTGGGACGATGTGCTCACTTGTCCCCACATCAGTTTCAGTATTCATAAGATATGGAGCACACAGAGATATCCGTTTCGTAGCTTAGAGCTTTATCGAATCTAGTGTTGTTGTGTATCTTTTATTATATGTATTCTTTCTTTATTATGTAAACAACACATTATTATATTCATATCACTCGAGAGATTTCCAATTGTATAATATCAGAGTGTATGGGTTTGTTTTGGGATTAGCTTTTGCAATTGAAATACTTAAGATCATTAATCTAGCTTTGATGCATCAATTAGGTTGTAATCTTATTAGCTAAGCAGGTGATTAGGTTGGGGCGTCACAAATGGGTTGTGGAAAAAAAAATCCAAAAAGAAGCTAAAAACAGTTCGGTAGTAAATATACGGCAGCTACATATTCAGAATTTATTTCAAATATGGATCAATGTATTTAGATATAACTGATTAACTGTAGTTAAACCTAGAGTTACCTAACATCAGAAATTGCCACATGCTTAATTTTGGTGCTTCTAGATCAATTATGCTCTAACAATGCTAAAGCAAAAAAAAAAAAAATCCATGCATGGTGTAGGCAGTTTGTTTACAGCTCACAAGTTATGAAAACTCACATTTCAACCCAAGGATGCAACTATTTTTGAATTTTTTTGTATTTTCTTTTGCAAGAGCATGTAACTAAGCGAATTTAGAACATTTGTATGTGTTTACTTTGTGTTTGGCATGGATTTTGAACTGAAACTCCTCATCTTAAACTAAATTTGGATCTCAAAAACAGGTTATGTAAAACTGTGTCAGATAACGGTGTTTATTACTAATTTTAACGATATCCGGTAACCTTATCTGAATGGTAACAGTTAGGATTTTAAGATTTCCGCCAGAAATTATCGGTGTGACGACACCGACAAAGCCAAATACCATTTCCATAGATTCTGTTGACAGCGCTATGTTGATGTGGGTTGTTGGGATTTCCCGAGGATAGAAAGGAATTTTGCTAGTGGATCCGCCAACTCTAGTTGAGGAAATACTACGGTTTCTCGGTCTTGTTACTACTACTGCCCATCCTGTCTACCTCCCTCCCGGTCACAAGTTTCTATGCCTCCACCAACGAAAGGCCGTATAAGATCAATAAATCGTCCGTACATTTCGTTTCATTAGTTCACGTATCGAAATCCCAAAAATGCTAATTAACCCTAATCAATACAAGTTCCGGTTCGGACCCTAGCACCAATTAAACCTAGCAAAAAAAAAACCTAGCACCAATTAAGCGAAACCTACATATTCTCCCTCTTTATCACTCACCGCAGATAAACCCTAATAATCTGGGGTTTCTTCTTTCTTCAACTCAGATATTTTGAAGAAGAAGAAGCAAATCATATCAAATCAACAATGGCTTGTCACGGTATCCCAGTTTTAAAACCGGAATGGTTGGGAGCATCAGGAAAAACAGCAGAGAAAATGAATCTATTAACACTCCAGCACAAGATGAAGATTGACCCAGAAGGATATGAAACTGAATTAGCGCTTTTGTATAAACATTTTGATTCATTACTTTTTTTATTTCAGCAACAATCAGCTTTGAGTTTCTCATCTATTAACGGTGATCCTACTGTTAGTAAAGATCTTGGTGATATGGCTATGTTTTTAGCTCATGTTACTCCTTATTATCCAACTCAGTTATCTGATTATCCGTGTAAATTAGCTGATTTGTTACGTTCGTCTGCAAAGTCTTTGCCGTCGTCTCTGAGATGCCATCTTACTAAAGCCTTGATTTTGTTAATTAATAGAAAGGTAATGAGCTTTTACTACTCAATTTGTTCTTCTTTTGTTCAAGTTGCATTGGTTTATGTGATAAAATGGTTGGAATAGTTTTTGCCCTATAATTATATTGTTGATTGGTGGCACCACCACACAACCATATACAATTACAACCAATCAAATACCACCGCAGACACCTTCACCATATAACTTATGGGGGGTTGTTAGTGCCGTCTGTGTTGGTTGGTGGTGATGTGTTGTTTGTTTGGGAGTCTTGTGTCTGATATTTGGGATATTCTGTTGTTTTCGGTACCGGGATTGTGATAGATTTTGGTCTTTGTTTGTAGTTTGTTGATATTGGAGAGACACTTGGGTTATTTATGGAGCTTCAAACTTTAGGAGATAGGACTTTAAGGAAAGATGCATTCTCGCATGTGATTCATAGTATTCGACGGATGAATCAGAAGCATACGAATGAAACTCAGAATCGACCGCTTCAGAATATTTTGTTTACAATGCTACAGGTCAGGTTTTTTTTTTTTAGCTTCTTAGATTTATGTGAATATGAAGCTATTGGTATTTCTGTTTTAGTGTTAATTAATTATGGGAAGTGGTAATTTGCTTACCTAGGAAGAGGATGAAGCAAAAGCTAAGAGGGCTCTGATTGTACTTTGTGATCTTCACAGAAGAAGAGTTTGGTTTGATGAAAGAACAGCAAATGCAATCTGTACAGCTTGTTTTCATCCATCATCCAAGTAATCACCTTTTATTCTTTTGTATTAATGTTGTATGAAGGATCTTGGCCTTAGAACTAGTACTTTTTCACTTGTCTGTATTGGAAGGAACAAACAACCATCTCATGCGAGGGTTTTTAGATTTTTCATTGCAAGTTTCTAGAGTTTGGAGCCTTAATTAAGATCACCAGCAAGCTTTTTCCATTTTGCCTTGTATATTTTTTTTTTTAATTTTACCTTATTATCTGGTCTGCTTTATAACCCGTTTGTACCAGCTCTTAAACACGGTGGTCCCTGGCTAGTTGGCCAAGGCGGGTTCCACATTTTATAATCTCAGCAGTTGTTGCTCAGCTGTGTTTGAAATGTTGCTTCTAACACAATCTGATTTTTCTTTGTATTTTACATAAAAGTCTAATGTGCCGTTCACTGACTAGTTAACTGGGAATTATTTTTTTAATCTTATAGGATCGTGAATGCTGCTTTGTCGTTCCTTCTTGGTTTTGAAAAAATTGAAGAGGCAGATGATAGTGACGTCGATAGCAGTGAAGATGAGAAAAATCCCCAGGTTGTTCTTCAGAGGGAGGATGTCTATAAGGTATGAAATTCTAAATTTTTGACTTCTCAGAAGCTATTTAGTTTACAGAATTAGCCTTTGTATAATACTTGCAAACACTTATAATTCGATTGGCCATTTCGCCTCTTGTGCTTCTTTGTTGTTTTTGTCAGTTTATAATTTAATGAACAATTGCTTTAATTACCTTACTACAGGCACATCACAAAGGTACACTTGCTAGCAAGAAAAAAAAGCAAGCAAAGCTGCAACGTGCTATTCGCAGCATGAAAAGGCAGCAACGTGCTAACTCAGAGAAGGATACACCGAATTACTATTCACCACTTAACCATTTAATTGATGCGCAGGTTAGCTAGTTCTAATACTGCGGCTTAAACTTTCATTTTGTTTCAGATTTGTGACACTTTTATTTTGTGTACAGGGGTTCGCTGAGAAGCTATTCTCCCGTCTCCAGACTTGTAATGAACGGTTTGAGGTAGCTATTCTCACTTTCCACATATACCTTGCATGTATGCATTCTCCTTATACTCCTACCAGATACTATTATGACGTCAATCTATATCTTTTGTCTTCAGGTTAAGATGATGATATTAAAAGTAATTGCGCGGACTGTTGGACTTCATCGCTTGATTCTATTGAACTTCTATCCCTTTCTTCAGAAATATGTCCAGGTATACCATGTCAATGATGCTTCGATGTATGCTATTTTGGCATACTTCATATGTCGGTAGCGCTGTATTATACTAATTTGTTGATTGTCTTGATACACTTGCAGCCTCATCAACGTGATATTACTGAGTTGCTTGCTTCAGCAGTTCAGGCTTGCCATGATATGGTTTGCTTCTCTTCTCCTTCTAGTATCGTTCTGTCATATTGCTGCATTGGAGATTGTTTGGGACTAATGGAATGCTCTAATATTTCTATTCATATCTTTTTATTAATAGGTTCCTCCTGATGCGGTTGGACCATTGTTTAGACAAGTGGTTAACCAGTTTGTGCATGATAAGTCTCGAACAGAGGTATTCAGTGCTCTTGTTTTCGTTTTATTTTCTATTGTATCATGTTGGTTGAGCTGGTTTTGCAATCATTTCTCTTACACGATGTTTCTTCTTACAGGCAATTGCTGTTGGACTGAATGTTGTAAAGGAAATCTGTCTCCGTATTCCCCTGGTATACCTTTTTATCTGTTTCTCATCTCTTGTTTCAAACCCTTAAATGACCCAAAATCTTACTCTGTTATTGTTTTATTCCACATTTAGTTAATGACAGAAGATTTGCTGCAAGATCTGGTCCTATATAGGAAGTCACATGAGAAAGCTATATCTACAGCTGCTCGTTCATTGATCACTTTATTCAGAGAGGTTATGATTTAACTTTCGATCTAATCTTTGGCTAGCAGTTGCGTCATTTGAGTAGGAATACTAAGTATAGTTGCCTTGTAGGTATGCCCTTCATTGCTGGTTAAGAAGGACCGTGGTCGCCCCACTAACCCCAAGGCACGGCCAAAGGCCTTTGGAGAAGTGAATATTGCTAGTAATGTGTCTGGTCTTGAGCTATTACAAAATGATGATGGTGAGGATGAAGAAAATGATGGTGGTGATTCAGATTCAAGTATGTTTGACAATGACGAGGAAGAGGGTACTGAGATAACCGACAATGCAAATGCTCAGCTCAGCGATGAAGATGAAACCGAAGAAAGTGATGCAGGTCTAGATGGTGATAATGAAAGTGATCAGAGTGAGGAAGAAGAATCTGATAGTGAGGACGGGGATGGCCATGAGGATGAAGAGCAGGAGGACTCTAACAAACGTAAAAGGAAGCTCGGTGACTATGCTGGGGAGTTGAATGCTGATACAAGTCTCCAGGCCCTTAAGAGGATAGCAGAATCGACTAGGGAATTTGAATCATCAGATTTGGCCGATGGTATCTTATCAAATGAAGATTTTAAACGGATCAAGGAGTTGAAGGTAAGAGAAAGTGACTTATGCAGGAATATTGAGGATAACAAACTGAATCGTTCCTATTTGACTTCTTTTACTATCTGTTTGTCCTAAAGTTGCATATAGTTATTCTTTTCCTGGACTTGGCTAATTCACTATTTTATCTCTTTGGCTTACCAGGCAAAGGAAGGAGCAAAGCTTGCTTTAGGTCAACATGGGCTGTTAAGGAAGGGCCCAGAAGCAAAGTCACCTGCATTTAAGGTTCCCAGTTCTGAGGAATTAAGTCTTAAGCGAGTGAATCCATCAGTGCTCGAGGTGAGGCCTACATTTATTCTGAGCTCTTTAATGCCCTTGCATTTGTTACTTCATATACATCTATGACGGTACTACCTCCATACATTATGTTTATTAAATTGTTTGTAGAACCTTATGTTGCACTTTATTACAGAAATGGTACATCAATCTTATATATCTCCAATCCATGCTCAAAGTTAGCATTTTCTCTTCCTTCCAATAAATAGTGAATGCAATATAAAGAACAAGAGATCCATTATTGTTACAAAAAAGCAATGAAATTGCAAGCTCCTACTTTGGCATTCCTGTTTCCACTTTTTCAATTGGGTTGTACTAAATATTTTGTACTTATTGCTTTGCAGATTAACATAAGAAGGAAGATGACCAAAGAAGAGAGGCTAGAATTAGTTAAAGCTGGAAGGGAAGATAGAGGAAAGTATCAGGCCCGAGCTGCCATAAAACAGAAAAAGGTGTTATTTTTATCATTAAAAGAATCAGAATCAGATTTTGTTAGTAAGAGTGGTATCCTAATCTTGCCTTTTACACATCCCCTTTTCTCCTTAATGCAAATTGTGGATTGATGGGTGATTCAACAATTTCCACATTACTGTCTT
This sequence comes from Papaver somniferum, assembly GCF_003573695.1. NCBI lineage: Eukaryota > Viridiplantae > Streptophyta > Magnoliopsida > Ranunculales > Papaveraceae > Papaver > Papaver somniferum. Next base: position 97,409,969 of record NC_039362.1, on the reverse strand, counting down.
CGAATTTGTTTGAAAGGGTACGTAGTAGCCTACAGACACCAGATGTTTCCTTAATGTATTTTCTGATTGCTTTGTTGAACAGACCGGTGGTACCAGCAACAAGCAAAAGGAGCACAAGAAGAATATGCCTATGGTTGCAAAAAGAGCAAAAATTGTACGATCTCGACAAGAGAGAAAGAGATTAAACCGAATTGCTGGCAAACAGTTCAGGGGTAAGAAAGCATGGAAGTAGGCCTGATGTAATGCTGTAAAAGAAATCCTTATTTGTTTCCCCATTAATTTTGGTTATATTATCGATCTTATATTTGGTTATGTTATAAGCTCGCCTAAGTATTTGTTTTTTACTTTTTAAAAATGAATGAAGATTAATAGGAAAGATATTAAATAGATTTTTTTCTTTATATATGTGGATACTATTTAGGATTTTGAATTATGTTATACGTAGTATTAAAAATGATTTTATAATTATAGAAAATTAAGGGTATATTTGACAGTGCAATGAGAAAATCTAGAATAGATAGCACAGTTTGGCTAAGTTAGCCTATTTAAGTGGTGGTCAAGATCTGTTCTTTCAAAAGATAAATCCAGTCACAACGATCCCACAATGATCCCACCGTATCCAAGTGTGACTTTGGGTTTGGAGTAGGATTAAAACGCTCATCCCATTTAACTCTTCTTCCACTTCCTCCCATGTACTAGGGATGGCAATGGGGCGGGGACCTTGAATCCCATCCCCTTTCCATTCAAGAAAACAAAAACCCATCCCCTACCCGTTACCTATAAGATTGGGGCAGGGACGGGTATGACAAATACCCGTGGGGGATGAGTTTTCCATGAGTATCCATAACATTAAAAAAGATATTTAGAATTCTATCATAATCCCATATGTCGTTATACCATTGAAGTGATAAGTGCAAAAATATTATTAAAAATAATGAAGCTATCAAGTACGAAGATTTTTTCTTCCAATTATTCTTTGTTGCAGTCAAATAATAAGCTTGATTATAATGTGGAATTAATAATTAACATTGTAAGATCGACCATTAATAGCATAACATGTAAGAGTGAGTTATAGAAATACCTTATGCACACTATATTCCTAGTAAATATCTATAAATGTTATATGAAACAATCACTCAACCCTACATATGAAAGGTACAGGGCGGGTATAGGGTGGGACTTTAAATCCCATCCCCACCCCATCCTCGCATCACTAATATCGGGGATTATCCATATCCCGCCCCATTTCCCGTCTGTTCGGGTAAAACTAGGGCTGCACAAGACCCGCCCAAGATACCCAAACCCACCCGTACCCGCTAAATCCGTGGGTTTTTAATCCATACCCGCCCGTTGTGGGTGCGGGGTTGGTTATGAAAAAAAAAACCCGCTGTCTATGGGTGCGAGGTTGGTTTAAGCTAATACCCGCCCATACCCGCCCAAAAAACCCGCAGATTATATACCATTAGATAAAACTAATCCTAGTCGTCCATTATGAAACCCTAATACTAGTAGATAGGATAACTGATAACCCTCATTCACTTTCTACACTCTTCTCTCTGTTCGGCCTCTCCTCTTCTTCCTCCTCAGTTCTCCTTCTTCACCTACGAACGACAATTACCAGAAATCTTCACCAGAAATCGACAACAACAACTTCGAATCTTCACCACAAATCGACAACAATCGAAAAATCAACAGATTAAACACTTAATCTTCATCTGTGAACTTCCTAGATATGAATATTTTGGGGGTTTTGGTTTTTTTTTTCTCACTTAATCAAGGAGAATAGAAGTTACTCTAAATATTTGAATATAAAGTGGGTTTAAACCCGTTTAAACCCATACCCGCCCAACCCGTAGCGGGCGGGTAACAAAACCCGCCCGCTGTTTGTGGGTGCGGGGTTGGTTATGAAAAAAAAAACCCGCAGTCTGTGGGTGCGAGGTTGGTTTTAGCTTATACCCGCCCATACCCGCCCATGTGCAGCCCTAGGTAAAACCCTACCCAATAGGGGTGGGTCCCCACGGGGATGGGTATGGGTGGGGAAAATTGCCATCCCTACCATGCACGTTTAAATTACTCTTCCACTTCCTCCCATGTATGTTTAAATTACTCGATTGTAAAGACGAAACTTTCTACATTAAATCCCCTGCCTCCTCTTATCCTCTATATGTCGAATGTTGTTAGGAATCCCCTGCCCTCCCTGCCTCCTCTTATCCTCTATATATCGAATGTTGTTAGGGTTCTAGAGCAAAACACAAGGATTAAGTAACTAAATAGGTATAGAACCCAGATCAAAACACTTTGAATTGGGGTTAACCACAAGAAGAGAACTAGAAGATTAAGAAGAGAAAAAAGAAGATTAGAGAAGATTGAAGAAGAGTTTTGTATTAATTTGTTAAGTCTTTTACAAACTCAGGTGAAGTATTTATAGGAAAGCTAGACTTGTGAAGCAGGAAACATTAGTTATAGAGTTCTAACTAAACAGGGAAATCAAAATAAGCTAAATATAGGAAAGCTATAAAAGAAATCTAGTCTGGGTAAGTGTTGGTACCGAACAAATGTCGAACATAGATTGCCTCCTGCTCAGAATTGCTCTAGTTTCTCAGCTTCCAAATCCCATGATCACCACGGATAATTTTCCACTTCTAATCGGAATATTTTTGTGATTTTTGAATGTTGATTTTTTATTTTTTTTATTTCCCCGTGATTATATCCCTATGTTTTTAGTAACCAAGATTTAGGAATCCAAGATGTTATCACGCATGAGTTTCGAATCTACCCAAAAACATCCTTCCAAATATGATCTCCTATACCGCAACGCTGTAGGCAAACCCTTTCCAGCCTCGACCGTGGCTCGGTACGTCTAATATTATATTCCCGAAGCAGGGTTTTTATTCACTTTTTTTACGGTGTTAGTGATTTCAAATTTATGCTTCCATGTCTTGGGTAGATTTTTCCCTAAAAAACAAATCTAATTCTGTTTGTTTATTGGTTACTTAAATGGGAATCTTCAACATTTACGGGAATCCCCGTTGTGATATCTGTTCAGAAAATTTCTTGCTTTTGAATCAATAGGTAACTTTTTTTAATGCATAGTTTGAATCTTTGATATGAGCATATAATGCTACTTATGAAACACGCTTACAATCTCAATCGTCAAGAGCGGTGACTTAAAGTCTAAAGTAAGATGTTACCGTAAAGGGACAACCGAATATATTATATTATAAAGATTATACCCAAAAAATACTTTACTCAGCTGGAAACAATAGTCATTACTCATTTTAATATACTAATAATACATCAAAACAAAAAAGTTACCACAGTAAAAATTAGAAATGAGACCCCAAGGATAGCGTTTCCTATATCACACAACAACAATTGATACATTACTGAAAGGTAAAATGTGCATGTGCGGTTACGGCACGGGCTAAGTCCTAGTATAAACAGAAGCGGACAACTATTTAAGACAAACTAAAATGGAATAGAGGACTAATAAAAAAAACGGAGGGAGTAATAATTTTGGGGCCAAACTAAAAATATAATTTTAATAGGAAATGACTATATACAACCTACACTTAAGTTAAATAAAACCCTTTCTAAATATTGTTAATTGAACTAATGTACATTAAACCCCACATTAACATCTTTCCTCTGACCTAGTATTTTTCCTCTAATAGATGTTGATAGGTATAGCAAATCATTGCTTGTGTCCTAAGTATAGCAACTTAAGAGGTTTGTCTCTTAAAGTTAAGTTAGGAAACCCTATACTTGTAGAAAAAGTAATCCTTGTTAAGAAATGTGTATAGTCCTATTGATATGTATAAATAGCCATAGAGAGAACCTAGTAGAAATACACCAGAAGTCTATTCTTCTCTACTAAAGGGTTTGTATATTTCTCTCTCTTATACGGTGATACATAAAATTACTTATTCCTTCTCGAGGATTCAACCTCGTTAAATACTTGTTCTTCTTGTATGTGTGCATGTGATTGTGTTCTTGACAATATTGGAGTACTGTGTAGTTGTGCAGACTTAATGCTTTCGTGGGTATTGGCACAACAATTGGTATCAGATCAAGGAGACGTTCTTGGATACGGGTATTCATATTGCAAGTTAAAATGATGGTATTTTTCTGAGACTGCTTGAGGTAATTCGAATCTCAAAGGTTCTGTTTTATCTATATTTGTTTATTTGTGAAAAATAGTTGATCCGGAAAAACCAGAGGATATAATCGAATCATCAGAGTCCACATATAAAGATAAAGAAACAAAAAGAGAAATACTTCATTCACATAGGTCATAACTTAAGGTAGAATAGTTTACGGGAACCATTAACTTTGGTTTATAAAGAACAGACATAATGGATGCTCTTGTTCATCTTGACCTAGAGGAAGCTCTAGAAGGTCGACCAGTGGAGATGTCTATCAATCAGTGGAACAAGGTGAATAAATTATGTCTTCGTTTCGATTTGAGGGTAGCAACGGCAGTAAGAGTTAATTATCAACACGAGACTTCAGCTAAGGATATCTGGGAAAAGCTAGACAGGGAATACCTTGTGAATAACGTGGCCAATAAGATACATCGTACGAGAAATTTGTATCGTTATAACATGAAGAAAGGTATAACTTTAACTGAGCACCTAGATTCATATAATAAACTTCTTGCTGAGTTGGTTAACAGATGAGATAATCGAGGACGGGGAACAAGCTTTGTGTCTGATAAACTCTCTTCATGAAAAGTATAAACCCGTGATTAAGGCTTTGATGCACGACAAGGATAAGATGACATATGCTGGGGTCACTACAACATTGCGTAGTGAGTAGTTTAGCAAGATGGACCGTGAAAACCTTGCAAGTGAAGCTGACAGTACTATGGTCCTTGCAAGAGGTCGTTCAACAGATAGGAGAAAGAAAACTGATGATCGCAGTAAAGGTAGAGGTCTCCCAAACGTAAGGATAAAGAAAGAGATAACAAGAAGGCCGAGATGAACATTGAAGAATCGGATGGTACTTCTGATTTGTCCCTGACTGTGACACCATCAACTTGTGTTATTACAGATGGTACATGGGTATTAGATACTTGAGAAACGTATTATTTATGTTCATATTGGGACTGTTTCTTAAGCTTTGAAGAGATTGATTGAGAAGTATGTATGGGAAACAATCATACCTGCCGGGTGATTGGGATTAGTAATATTCATTTCAAGATGCATGACGGTATGGTTAGAGATATGAAGGAGGTAAGATATGTACCTTCCATAAAAAAGAATTTGATTTCACTCGAAATTTTAGAGGTTATAAGTTAGTCGTTGAGAATGGTGTTCCATAGATAATCTCTGTACCTATGGTAATCACGAAGGGTACACGTCATCATAACTTGTACTACTTGAATAGAAGTACAATCATAGGGGATGTTTCCATTTTTGAACACATTGAGAATGCAACTACCGAGAAGACAAAACTATGTCACATGAGACTTGCACATCCTAGTGAGAAGTCGTTGCATAGTTTGATTTAACAAGACTTGTTAAATGTGTTATTGCTTCAATTTAGCATTTTGTGAACATTGTGTAAAGGCCAAGAAAAAAGAACAATCTTTGGTACGACAATCCAGAATACTAGTGGAGTTCTTGACTATATCTACTCAGATGTTTGGGGTACCTCCAAGAATGCATCATAGGGAGGAAAATATTGGTTTGTGTCGTTCATTGATGACTGTTCTAGGCGCGTATAGGTGTACACCATGAGGCACAAGAATCAAGTCCGAGAAGTCTTTGTGAGGTAGAAAAAGGCAACTACGACTCAAACTGGCAGAAAGACCAAAGTACTGCGTTCGCTCAATGTTGGAGAGTACAAGAGTGATCCGTTCTTGCAATTATGCATGTTAGGATGAGGGGATAAAGAGGCACTCAAAGTTAAGAAGACACCGCAACAGAATGGGGGTAGCTGAACGCATGGATTGTACTTTGCTGGAGAAGGCATGATGTATGTTATCTAATGCTGGATTAGGTAAGGCGTTTTGGGATAAGGTAGTTACCTATGCGTGCTTCCTCATTAATAGGTTGTCATCATCTACATTAGAAGGTAAAACTCCTAATGGAGAAATGGTTCGGTAAACCATCTTATGACTATGACTCAATTCATATCTTTGGTTGTCCTACGTGGTATCATGTTAGTGAAAACAAGCTTTATAACGTACCATGAGAAGAATCTTTATGGGTATAAAGAGTGGAGTGAAAGGGTTCAAGATTTGGAGTCCGGTTGAGAAGCTTTTGTTATGAGTAGATATGTCACATTTGATGAGATGTCTATGGTAAAGGCTTGGGTTTCTCGGCAGGTGGAGAACAGAAGCACTAGTACTAGTGATCCTTTGCAGCAGGTGGAGGTTGATGCAACTCCACCACTTACAGTTAATTATATATTTGTTAAGTATACTTCTGAAGATATAAGGTATGCAAGATAAGTAGCTATTGAAGTTCCAAACGATAGTGACGATGTTGAGGAAAAGGGACAAGAGTCAGTAGGAGATACAAAAGCCACGTTCACATAGACCATATCAATCAGTAAACTGAGAAGATCGATCAGGAAACCTGATTGGATGGATGATTATGTTGCTTATGCATTACCAATTCTTTAATATAGTACTCCTACTTCCCTAATTCCCATATGATGTGGATGTTTGTAGCTTGTTATATGCGATGGTATATACAAAGCCGGACGTTGTATATTGGGTATGTCGATTCTGACTATGCTGGTGATTTGGACAAGAGATGTTCCACTACAAAGTATGTATTTACCGTAGCAGGGGCACCAATTAGTTGGAGATAAATTTTGCAGTCTACTGCGGCGCTCTTAACTACTGAAGTAAAGTAAATGGCAGTGACAAAGACATTCAAAGAGGCTATATGGTTACATGGTTTGCTAGATGATTTAGGAGCTGCATGACCAACGGCCTGTGCATTGTGATAGTTTTAGTGTAACTTACTTGGATATGAATCAAGTGCATCATGCTAAAACCAAACATATAGATGTGCGGTTTCACTTTATCAGAAAAATTCTTTGATAAGAAGACATTCTACTAGTGAAGATCGATACGAAAGACAATCCAGCTGATATGTTGATTAAAGTAGTATCTGAGGTCAAAGTTGTAACCAACATGGTTTTTTTCTATTTGATGGAAGTGTTAGCGATTTCGATTGAGTGTTGCATGGATTTTTTCACTGCATGCACATAGGTGAAATAAATTTCCAAACAGTTAAAACCCACAAAACTAAAACCTAACCCCCAACCCCCACCCCCAGTCAGATCAATCTTAGTTTATAAATCACCAGGTCTTATTTTAATATTATTATCTCCTCCTTCATCAAATCGAAGTGGTTTCATCTTTGTTTGTAGATATAAGGAAATTGGTAAAAGTTTCCTTGGTTTAGACTTTATATTATCTCTTTTTTTGTGTGATTTTGATTTGTTGTTATTCATGTTGTTGTGGTGGTGGTAGTTTGATCATCTAACCTATTTAATGAAGATGGTAAACATAATTTTAGTTTCCTAATCATCCTCACGAAAGTATGGTTTAGCAGAAAGAAAAAGCCAAAAAGAAGATTATGAGAGTGGGTTTTGATTACCTATATTATTTGGGTTTACAGTTTTGAGGAAGGTTGTGCTTAATTTGAGCGTGGGTTGTATTTAGCCATTGTCTTTTAACAGGGACCTTAGATCAATTGGACCAATTCAACGGGATTAAACAAACACACTTATTCTAATCTTAGGACTATTAGATAGTTTTTACATCTCATAATGGGTTGCAGGCTTGCAGCAGAAGCAAGGGTATGCAGTTGAATGTATTCAAAGTACTGATCTTTACTAAAAATGTTTTGTTTGCAGTTGTCGCTCCTACAAGAATTAGACGGAAATTAAGAAAAGTCATACGCCCATGGGTAGAACTCAACTCGAAAACCGGTTGAAACCGGTTGACTAGATGAGGGAACCCATTGACTTATAAACTACCAATTAAGCCCCATCTAACCAATGTGGGACTAGGATCCCAACATCCCACCATCCTTCTAGACTCAACGTCCTCGTTGGCCCACTCTATCGACACTGACCCGAAGGTAGCCCTTTCTCTCATGGCGGCTTCACTCCCCTATCAGTATTCAATGCGGGTGACAACAACCCCCATACATAGGTGCCCCAACACTTTAATCTATCCTATAGGTCACCCCTTTCGTGGAGCGGGCATGGGTCGTGGTGGTTGGCTCTGATACCAAATGTTAGGGTACCGACCCTAAACTCGTCATAAGCCCATGGGTAGAACTCAACTCGAAAATCGGTTGAAACCGGTTGACTAGATGAGGGAGCCCATTGACTTATAAACTACCAATTAAGCCCCATCTAACCAATGTGGGACTAGGATCCCAACATCAAGTTCCAAGTTTTGTCAAGTGGTTACAGATTTGAACCGGCGGAGCATTGCCGGTAACACTTATTTTAGAGATGAGAAAGGCAACAAATTTGAGAGTTTGACTTTATCATTCAGTGCTCAATGTGAAGGCTTCAACAATGGATCTAGGTCGGCCGTTGGGATGGATGGAGTCCGTTGGAGGGTAAGTTTGGTGGTGTGATGCTTGCAGGCCTTTTCCCAGTCGGAATTTGCATTTGGAGAAGTGAAAACTACTATGACACCCATTTTTCAATTTTTTTTTCACCCGCAAACCCACGAGCGGAAATCTTCATGCGCTCCCATTTTTGGGGGATAAATTTCTCACACACCCATATTTTTCTAAAATTATGTTTGTCCCACGAAAAAATTTCAGTTTCTCTCTTTTTCCAGTTTCATGAAGTTGAGATGCAATTTGAGATAATCAATCTTAATCAACTACGATCAAACAACGAAATTTACAGTTCAAATCTTTTAAAAATCTCCATTAAATCGATAATTATCAATCAATCAGAAATTAAAATCAGTTTTCCAATTTCCCATTTTTTGTAAGATCAATCATATTAGGATAACTAAAACAATTGTACTTCAATTAATTTCAAAACCCACATTTAGATTTTTGAAAAACAGTGATTTGTACCGTGAAATACTATCTATTTGAATAAATTTAATAAAAATAGAGTATGATCAACCAACCAGAAAAACATAATTTCCTTCGATGTCGGTAGAGAAGAAAGATTCTCGGATAGGGAAGAAATAATAAAAACTCAAATCTATACTTAAAAAACCAGTAGAAAATAAAGATCTGCCAAAACATTCGTAACTCCATAACCTTGTGAACTAAGATCTAAACAACCCATTTCTTCTTCTTTCTGTACGACTCAAAGTGTAAAGCTTTCGATTTGATTGTTGAAGAGCTGGGTAAAGACAAAGAAATGGAGACAGACACCATAATTATTGTGTTCTTCTTTCAGTTTTACGTATGACCAAATTATTGTGTTATCCTTATATTTTAGCACCTATCTACACGCATACAAATGTATGTCACGCATTGATACGTGGCTAGCAGAAAGTGAAAATTGAAATACTATAATATGACACATTAGTAAAAACCTACTTTATTTGATATATATATAATAAACATTTTGGGATTCTAATTAACTAAATAACATGTACATTTTAAACTTGGCGAGATTAGGGTAATACCCAAATTAATTGGGGTATACCTAATGAGACAAAAGTTAGGTCATTTTGAAATAAAAGAAGCCACCCCTTAACCTTGTATTTTCTAAATGGCAAAATTACCCCTGCAATGATTAACACTAATTTAATTGAAATGATTAGATTAGTTAGATTAGTTTTATATGAGTGGGATTTGGAAATAATTGAGAGTAAGAAAGAGAATGAAGTAGTAGAGGAGGTTTTGGGGGGAAAAGGTTAGGGTTTTTGAGAAATTTGTGATATGAGTGAGATGAGTGATTCAAATCCTGATTTTGAAGTGGGGGAGTCTTCTAACTTTCGTCCTACAGATGAGTACTTGTATGATGATCTACCAAATCATGATTAAATGGATTATATGCATGATCCTCACTTTTATTTTCCTCAAACTCAAGATGGGTATGGAAGTGATGAATGTCTTGAGCCAACCGTAGAATCTAATGACCAAGAAGAACAGAATGGAGCTGCAAGTAATCAGGTAGACAACTTACGTGGTGAAGATTGTGATTTTTCCATGCAAATGATCGATTTTGCTTCTTCTTTTTCACTTTTGTCGCCCAATGTCGGCAAGGTCGACGATTGTCGATCATGCCGACTTTAAGCGTCGGCGTGGTATATATTACCAAATGCCCCGACTTTTCATGAGCAGTATTAAGTTGGCATGGTCGAAAATTTTAACCCTGTCGACTACAAGATTTTTTTCATCACAGAAAATGAATTTGAAACATGTTTAAGCCGGCATTGTAGTGGATACGGACCCTGCCGACTATAGTTCGGTCGGCACTGTTTTATATTTCGATCATGGCGGCTGCTCTTTAGCCGGCGTTGTTTTTTATATCGACCCTGTCGACTTTTGTGGTACATATCAACTGACTTGTGTTGTTTTGTAGATTGCATTGGTACCGATGACGGATCAGCCTCAAGCTCACAATGTTAGGAGTCCTGATACTTCTGCACATTATGCTAATGATTTGGAATGGAAGGAAAAAGACGACGCGGTAAATTGGATTGTTGAGAAAGCAAAATAGAAGATGTGCGTTCTGGTGAAAAAATCCCAACAAAGAGATACGCGGTTTGAAATGGTATGCGAGTGTAGTGGGTCTCCGGATGCAAGTCACAAGAGAAAGGGTTATATGTATGATAAGAAGACGACTAGGGTGTACAAGACGAAGTCAAAGAAGTGTGGATGCCCATTCAAGATTATTTTTTGGATGAACAAAGAAACCGATAATATGTGGAGAACGAATAGAGTTGATGTTGGTTGGCATAACCATAAAGATCCGGAAAGTCTTGTTGGGCACTCCCAAGTTGCCAAGTTGAAACCGCACGAGTTCGAACAAGTAAGAACAAGTTGGGGAATTAAACCAAGCAAGCTCCTTAGTAAGTTCAAGAGGGATGACAAGAATAACCTCTTTTCATTGTCTACGATTTATGCAACCAAGGCAACTATCAAAAGAATTGAATGGAATTGAAGAAAGGTAATGGAAGAATCACAATAGTTGGCACACAAATACAACTACACGGTGAGTCACCATGAGTCATCGGAGGGGAAGGTGGATCGTATTTTTCTTGCGCATCTCGATATGATTCAATTGGAGAGTTGCTTTTACCAAGTTTTGTTCATGAATTGTACCTATAAGACGAATAGGTACAACATGCCTTTGTTGAACATTGTTGGACAAACCTCGGATAAGCAATCGTTCACGGTGGCATGGTGTTTTATGGATCGTGAGAAGGATGATAGCTATATTTGGGCATTAGAAACTTTGAAGCTTCTCTACCACGAAGACGAGACTCCCGGGGTTATAGTGACCGACAATGAGCAAGAAATAATGAACGCCGTGAGGATAGTTTTTCCCAATGCACAAAATTTTCTTTGCACTTGGCATATACAATGCAATCTTAGAAAGAATTGTAGGAATCATGTCCAAAAGCCAAAGGCAAAGAAAGGCACTAAACGTGAAAAGGAGGAAGATGAACGTCTTAGTAAACTAACTAAAGAGGAGAGAGTGTAAGAGAAGAAAAAAGAAGAGGAAGAATGGAAAGAAGGTGAGATCAAGTTTGGGTTATTCATGAAAGCGTGGAATAAGTTGGTTTGGTCGATGAGTGTGGCAAGATATGAGATCAACTTGAAGGAGTTCGAGGATGATTGGGGGACTAATTACCCCAAAGTAGTGGAATATTTCAAGAGACAATGGTTGAGGCCACACAAAGAGAGGTTTGTGTATGCTTTTACTTACGATTATAAACATTTCAAACTTGAATCCACAAGTATGGTAGAGCAAGCTCATGGTAGACTAAAAGGTCTACTTTTGGTCGGCATTGATTTATCACACGACCAAGCCGGTTGTTTTGTGGTCGGCAGGTTGCCGGCTGTATTGCATGACAGCACAGGAAAAATGTCCTGGGACGGTCGGCAAGGTTGTTTCCGTCCTACAGTGCCGACTGTCCCCGGGTCGGCAAGGTCTTGATTTCGTCAGGCTTCCGACTTTTTTTTGTTCGGCATGGTTTATGAGGACAACCATGCCGACCAAAAAAAAAATTGTTCCTGGATGTTCTTCACACATTGTAGTCGCCAGGGTTTATGAGGACAACCATGCCGACTATACTTTCGCCGGATATGTTAATAAACTGTTAGTGTACAAAGACTACAAATATTTTGTTTTGTTGCACTTGAAACTTCCAATCTTTATGCAAGGTTGAAGATCAAGTTGAGAATGCTTTTATAGTAACAACACACCTAGTGTCTTTATTTTGAAATTTCTAGCCGTTGAGCATTCAATGGGTTGTACTTTGTACCTAAAAAGTAATATTTTTATACTACTAACATTTAAGTCGGCAAGGTCAAGCATTTCAAACCATGTCGACTACCTATCCATGACAACACTATAACATATATCCTGGGAGGGTCGGCAAGGTCGAGCTTACAAACCATGCCGACTTAGTAAAACTCCAATATTCTCTGAAACTGCACAAAAAAGAATAAGTTCTAAAGCAACTGAAACTGAAAATTAACATAAGTTTAACAAGTCTAAAACCACAATCTAAGAGTTCAAAGTTCAAACCGCAATCTAAGTTTCTAAACCAAGTGAAACATAATAAAGTTTAAGAATTTCATGGATCATTCTCATTGTTGTCATCTTCCTCGACATTACTAGCTTTTTCACCAGCATCAGCTTTTGTTTTTTCCTTATCTGGACCTATGTAGTCACCAGCCTCATTGTAATAGGGGTTCACTCCAGAAAAGTTAGATGCCCTGAAAAAAGTTCTTGGATCAACCTCCTCTTCTTCCTCCTCTGATGATGTGCATTCTTCATAGTTGAGGGAACTGTTAGGAATCTCCACTGACTAACACACAGTCGGTATGGTCCTATTCAAGAAAGATGCTGACTATTAACTAAGGAAAATCAAGTTTCTGTAACCTAAAGTCGGTATGGTACAAGTCTAATACAATGTCGACTAGATGTAAGTCGGCAAAATTGGTTATTATACCTTGCCGACCCTGGTTATTATCTAATAGTCGCTATGGCTGTTATGAAAAGTCGGCATGATCTTCATGTTACGACCTTTCCGATTAACACTGAAATCCTAAGGCCGGCATCCTATTTTTAAAAAACCATGCCGACTAAAAATCCTGAAAATCATAGTTTTCGATTTCTAACCTAATATAACAATCAAAAAACACAAAAAAATAATGGGTTTGAGTTTAGAAATCACTTACAGTCTTCTTTTTGCCGGTGGATGGTTCTTTTCAACATTATCAGGGATTGGATTTTCGGGTTTACTGATTTCACTAGTTCCAACTTTTTCCTTACCTTTTCCCTTTGATTTGGATCTTTTGATGTTACCTGTTGAATCTCTGTTGCTACTGGATCGTTTAGAATCAACCATTCTTTGTAGAAAATCAAAATTGAAATTTTTGGTTGATGGAATAAGATGAAATTTTTGGTTGCTTACAGGTTGTGCAAGGCTTGGTCAGGCTGGCGTAAAAACTATGTCCAATTTTCGGGAGTTAACATTGTCTCCTACCCAACCCGGTACTTGCTACTGGAAACGGTTTTTGGTCTTTGGTCTTTGGTCTTTGGAATAAGATGAAGGAAGGAGAAGAGGAGAGGGATTAGAGAAGATAGATTAGAAGGAGATTAAACGATTTTTAGTTTTTAAGTTTAGGGTTTAGTGTTAGGTTAATTAGTGCAGGGGTACTAAAGTAACTTCACCAAGTTTTGGCCTCCCCTTAGTAAGGGCACTATGTCCATTTAAATCTCGGTATACCCCTATCTCGTCAGGATTTTAAAGCAATTACCAATTACCTTTTTCCTGTTTTTTTTTTTTGATACCCTAGACTAGTGATCCCTTGACTACATCCAAACTCCTTAAATTGGAGTGGATTTCAACAATTACAGGGTTTGAACCCCTACCTCCGCAGTGGGAGGGAGCATGCCAACCACCAGACCACTTGGTGATTGGCTTTACCAATTACCATTGACTTCTGTTAACCTATTATGCGGTAAGAAAATGTTTGCATAACCTGTTATGCATTTACAAAATTTGTTGCATAACTTGTTAAGCAGTCCCGAAAATGGTTGCATAACACGTTATGCAGCAACATTTTTGTTAATATTGAAACCAACAAAAAAAGGCTACATAACTTGTCATGCACCTACAATAATAGCTGCATAACTTGTTGCACAACTTGTTATGCAGTCCAGAGAATGGTTTCATAACACGTTATGCAGCTACTTTTTTGTTAGTATTGAAACCAACAAAAAAAATGTTGCATAACTTGTTATGCACCTACAATAATATCTGCATAACATGTTATGCAGTCGAGAAAGTGGATGCATAAAGCATTATGCAACCATATTTTTGTAAGCACTGAATTAAAAAAAAATGATGCATAATTTTTTATGCATCCAAGGAAATGGATGCGTAACATGTTATGCATAAATTAATAGATGCATGAACCAAAATATGGTTGCATAACGTTTTATGTATCTTTTGTTGTGTCTGCATAATGTGTTATGCATCGTTTTTGGTGGCTGCATAATGGTTATGTACCAAATTTTCGAAATTTTGCTTAAAAGAACAATCGCCTCGGATTTTTTCGCAAAATAACTTACATTTGGTATTGTTGTTTGTACTCGTTGAGTAGCTCTCTTAAAAAGCTTTCCAGCGACATAAAATTTGTAAAATTCCAAGGCGCGGTATTTTAGATATGTTATATCCAAGTTGCGTTGCCAATTATACCCTGAAAAATTAGGATGCATAATCCGTTAGATATTTTTCAAAATTTCATATAATTATGGGTCCCGCGGAAACTAAAAATAATATTGGGCCTGACCATGAGAAATGAGACGGAGGCAAACTGGCGTACTTTTTTGAAAGATTTGAAGCCAGAGAAATGAGACGGAGGCAAACTGGCGTATAAAGGGATTGACATTTGTGTAAAGACCCTTATTGAATCTGTTGCAAAAATTGCTCCTACAAGCAAATAACATATACAATAAAACCTCTATAAAAGAAATACTCTATAAGGGAATAAACTCCATAAATGAATAAAAAATTTTGATCCCAATTTGGCTTAATCTTTGTAAAATTTACCTCTATATAAGAATAAACTTCATATAAGAATAATTTTATATTAAACATGAGGAAAATTTACATCAGAATTTAAATGAGGAATTAACATGCCAGGTGAGTGATACCACCGTTCCTCATTCAGATACAACCTTCTAACAGCTTTTGCTAAAGCATCAGCTGCTTTATTACAACACCTATAAACATGATTACAAGACCAAGCTAGAGAACTATTATTACACATATTTATACAACTCTTTAGAAGAGGTAAACTCCTCCAAGGAGGAGGAGGATGTTGTTGAACGAACCTACACATATTTAAGTTATCAGCTTTTTGAACAGTTATTTGACTAACCTTTCCTATTTTTTAATGGCCAGGCACCTATTTAAAACTTCAAAACCAATGGTTTCAGGCGTCGAAAGTAACAATTTAACCAATGGTTTCAGGGGTCGAAACTAACAAATTCAATCTGGAATGCTGTCATGTTATTAAGCTCGTCGGTTTTCACTAATCTTTGTTGCTAAATTTTTAGATGCATATAGGTGCATTAGATGAGGCAAATGTTGACGCATACAACTATTTAATGGAAGTTCCATTAAATAGATCCATTATGGAACCAGACCCAAAATTACTGAGCAAGATCTTGGCTCTCACATGAAGCTGCATGTGAGCACATCAACACAACTTCTCTCAATCCTTCAATGCCGTGTGCAGCAAAATCGGAGACAAGCATGTGACTAAGATGGCCAAAATGTACACTGTTGGTCCTGGGTTTGTATGCTAAGAGGAGTGCACTGGTTGCAAGCTAACTGAGAAGATGAAGCAGAATATAGGGATGTTTTTCTCTATTCCGGCACAATTTCGGAATATGTACGAGGTTACAAACAAAACTTCCAAGAAAGTTTCTACAGTTGTTCACAAAACTTGCATTGGCAGCTAAGGGATTTCCCATGTCAACATGCCATGTATGTGCTGGTCAAATTTGGATCAAACTGAGCCTTACAAAAGTATTTATTATGGGTTCTGGTTGGTTGCAATGTATGTGCTGGTCAAACTTGGATCAAACTGAGCCTTACAAAACTATTTACTATGATGTCTGATTAGTTGAGATGAAATGAGCGTATGTGTTTGTGTTTCATGTTTGCAGGTATTGTAGTAAACACTATGAGATGAAATGAGTTTTATTTGTGTAAACCTTAATTTTGTCAGTGAAAAAATGGGGTTTCCCTTTTATGCGTAAGAGCAGCCAATACTTCGCAAGGGAGTGTTATGCCTAAGATGTAAGTTTCTACAGCTTACACTTGGCACAACTAACTTATGTTTCTCGGTGTTCAATTAACAGTTACTTTGCATTGGTTACCATGAAAGGTTAAAAAGCAGACGTGGAAACTCTCAAGAGACAATAGTTACAAATGGAAAAGGGCTACAAAGCACAAAATCGGAAGTTAACATTCCACTGCACACAACCATATTAAGTACTTCTACAACTAATAAACAACTCAAAAACCTAACACCGGCATAATGAAGAAAAGCCTGTAAAGAGTGGTTCTCATCAAAATCTATTAGTAACAGAGTTGTGTGAAGTTGAAAACTCATGAATTCTATCTCCCACAAAAAGTTATCTAAGGTAACACAAGCTATGGTTGGAGATCTATAATAGAGATTGATAAATCAATACTCTGACGGGCTAATGACATCATCAATCTTCAGAATCATCTTGACAACCTGGGTGGCAAGTAAGAGCTGTTGTTGCTTACCAATCAGTGTCTCAAAAACATTCTGTTCGCGCATGTCAATTGTTCCGACATCATTGCAGTCTATCCCGCAGCATGGATTGTTCTCCTACATCGACCATCCAAATATGTTATAACAGTCCATATCATTTCATTTACATTAATAAAACAAGATAAGAGAAAATGATAGAATTTTACCTTGATCTGCTGAGATTTGACTGAAGTAAGAGTTTCAATGGGTTGGAGTCCACTATTCTCTGCCAATGCCATGGGGACAGCATCCAAAGCATCTGCAAATGCCCTTATAGCATACTGCAAGTAAAAAAGAAAACCTAATGTTATGCATTCATTCTCCCAAGGAGGTGGAGAATCTCCCTTCCATGGGAGTGGCTTTCGGTCTCACCCACAAAATCACAGAATACGCATCATGAGGAGTTAACACAGCCCTAGAATAGTGGGGTTGGCAGTCATTCTCAGAGCTACAGTGTCGTAAACCAAGCCAGTGAACATTAAGGTCTCCCTTTGGCTCACCCACCAAAATCACAGATTACACATCGTGAGGAGTTAAAACAGTCCTAGAATAGTTGGGTTGGCAGTTATTCTCAAAACTAGTTGTGTCTTTGAACATTCGTAAACCAAGTGAGTGAACAACCTTACAGTCTCCCTTTTTAAGTCCTGGTGTCCTACTGTACCATAGGTTACATACGTACTCTCATGCACAATAACTTATGAATTTTTTATTTCTCATCATTGATTCAGGAATTAGAGGGTCCTTGAAGATGTTCATGACATTTAGAAACAACAGTAAGAAAAAGTAAGAAAGTAAGCAAAATTTGAAATGTAGAAAGTAAGAAAAACCAAAGCAACAACAGTCTTGTACCTGCTCAACTCCAGGGTACTTATCCGCAGCTGCCTCTACTGCAACAGAGCAGGATATCTCTGCTGATCCACCACCGTATACAATTGAGTTGTTGCGAATTAGATTCCTCGCCACACATAGAGCGTCATGAATGCTACGCTTCGTCTCCTCTATCATCATTTTGTTACCTGAAGAATCATGAGACACCTAATATCAGATTTTTCAATGTTTTTGTTTACATTGTAATGTACTCCCAAATGTGGATCTTGGCAATGTTTGATGCAGCAAAAAAGCCAATTGCCCCTCCTAACCAAATGGATGCTCTCTTCATAAATTTTAATTCATTGCTTCAGAAATTAAAAACTAAACTACCACTAAAAAGTGAATTGATCTTAAGTAGCTGCGGAACACTGGATGTCAAAGTTATTCAACACTAAAAAGTTCCACCCCACAGTCCGTGAGGTTAGGCGACAGTTTGGGGGCCTCAAGAAAAAACAAAGTAGAGAACAGATGAAAATGGAAGAAATAGTAAGTAGTCATACAATTAAAGATACTATGATTTTACTAGAGAAACTTCAGCTCACGGATATTGGTCAGATTATATTTCTTGAGTCAAACGTTACAGCTTACTGTTTCATGTGCTTAATAAATAATTAAAAGATCCAGAGATCAGGTATGATGCTTTACATCATCTATCAACAAAATGAGATTACACAAGAAAAATAGATGTGATTTGAGCAGATTCATCATAATCAATAATTAAATACCATTTAAACAGCAAGATTTGAAAACGGAAAGAAAAGGGAAGCAAAAAAACCTACCACCGCGGATGAAGATAGTGACCGCCCTCGAATTCGCACACTGCTCAATGTAGAGCATTCGATCTTTGGTTGTACCAAAGGATTTCTCTCTAACTAACCCAGCCTAAATGAATAAAAATGGTAACATATCAGAATTCCTCCAACTGAAAAAACTACAGCAGATCTTCACTATTTTCGCAACAGCTCCATGTAAAGAAAAATCTAAAGAGTAAAAACTAAGTATTGTTTCATTGAACGAACTACAGAGTAGTACTAGAATGAGTACCTTCCCCAATTTTTCAGTTGTTAACTCTTGGAACCTTGGCACAATCCTTCCACCTATAGAGACAAAGACAACATGCCATATATAAGTAAGTGCGAAGGATAGATTTGCTTACAAATCTTTAATAAGATGAGTTCATGATAACCTGTAGCTATTGCAATGAGCTCTAGTTCTACTCCACCAACCCATCTAACAGCAGGCAAGTTCCGATTCATCAATAAATGATTTGCCTCATCATCAAAACCCCATTGGCAGATAACTAGTGTTGCACCAACATCCTGAAAGCCATTTAACACAGATGTTGGAATAAATAAAAGGATACATTGCAGTAGTTCATTTCCTTAACCTACATATCAAGTAACACTAAATACGACCTGATTCACAACTGTACCTTGCATTTTTGGACCATATCATCAAAGTATTTCTTCTCCTGTAGACGCAAAGTTTCGAACTTCTCAACCGTGTCAATGTCAACCTTATGCTTAGTCTTGGGTTTTGGAGGCTCAAACGGGCAAGTCAAGATAGCAATGTGTGCATCTTGAATTTGTTTTGGCATCTGGGGATGGCTCATATCCTTGTCGACTATAATTCCATAAATTAGCTCAGTGTCTTCCAGCTTCCCCCCTACCTTCCCCTCTATTTTAATCAAGTCTAAATTGACATCCTTCCTTTCCAGATCTGCAACAGCCAAAACTGCTTTAACAGCAATCTCGGCTAAACTTCGTTTGCAGCGATTGACACTGCAGAACATCGTCGAGTAGTTAATAATTAAGCTAAGATGAAAAAAACAGTAACCCCCAATAGCAAGAAAATCTAGTGTCTCATTAATAAATTATAGCCTACATTTTCGATGATAAGGTAGTCATGCAAGTCTGCACCAAAGGTTCAATGTTGTTAGCACCAAAAGTAAACTTGTGAGATATATGTTCCAAATGCTCAACAGCAACTTTAGATGCCATCTCATAACCTTCTGCAACCCTAACAGGATGAATACCACGCTCTAATAACTTTTCAGCTTGTTCCAAAAGTGCACCAGCCATAACGACAACTCCAGTTGTTCCATCACCAATTTCATAGTCCTGACTCTGGGATAATTCAACCATCAGTTTTGCTATTTGATTGTCAACGTCCATCATTTGCAAGATTGTAGCTCCATCATTTGCTATAACAGTAACAAAAAAAAGTTAATCAGTAATTACCTCACTATTAAAAACAAGACAATAAGAGACTGCAAGATTGTGAAGCAACTTTCCTCAATTGATGTAAGGGTAGGGAAGCTAAGGTGCACTGACAACTATCCTAATATCAAAACCTACCAACTCAGGCACTTCATTGAGCAACTGCTGCAGCCAGATCTTAGAAACCCAAGTTTCAAAAACTCGTATCTTAGTAAATGCACGTACAATAACTCAAAACTCAAGAGATCTATAAACTTCAGTACTATATGTAAAACACAAGCACATAATAAGGGACAAGACAACTATTAGATACAACAATAGGGCACAACTCCCTGATAAAATGATCATAAACAACCTACTAATAACTCATTATACATCACTGTTAAACACAACATACACATAAGTACAAAATTTTGAGAAGCTAAGGTATACCAATGTTCTACTACTAAAAAATCTGAGCTCCAAGACTTTGGTAAGCAACTCTTCTAGTCAGATGTTTGGTCCATGTCAGCATATATTCTAAAGTATGAAATGAAAATCCTGCTAAGCAACATATCCTATACACCTTAAACCACAAAACGCAAGTTTCAAAACTCATTTCGTACTTGGTAACCCAGGTAGAGAAATAAAAGTCTACTTCATAACAATCCTACCCTAAACTTCACAGCGAACCAGTGGATCTTTTCACTTCCTTTATCCTGGGATACTAGCAAGATTATATGGGGAAAGGACCAAGGTGAGGCGTCAAGATATAGCTTCAGACGCGACTTAACAATACTTCAATACCTTAAAGCAAACCGAAACAATCTAACATACTTCTTACTCAAAATAAAACCATATTAACCATAAATGTTATCAAACCCTAGTTCAAAGATCACAAATCTGAGTAAAACCCTAGATCTTTATTCGACGTAAAAGAAAGTAGATCAAGTAAGTTCCAGAGAGAGATTGATATTAACTGATGGTGATATCTCCATCGGGAGATTGCATGATTTTATCCATGCCTTTAGGACCGAGAGAAGTTCTTAGTATACGTGCAATAGCTTTACCAGCAGCAATGTTAGATTTCTGCGCATCTAAACCTTTTAATCTACTTTTCTGTTCTTGTTCTCTCAAGATTATGAATGGCCTCCCATAATCATCGAAGGCCAAAGCCATCTTCACGAAGATTCAGCTCTTGTCTATCAGAGCTTCAGTAAATGGAGACTGCACCGAGAGAAAGAAGAGAGAGAGAGGGAGAGATTAAAGACGAAAACCTAAATGGATCTTATTGGCTTAGTTTTTTAAGGGGAAGTTTGTGTTGTTCTTTTTGGTTGTTAAAGTCGATATTGGGCTTATGATGGGCTGAGACCAATTAAGTCCATACCACTAGAGGAAAATAAGGAAAGATTTTTTGGGGACCATGATCCTATTAGGCCACCTACCCTATAATTATAAGGGATGTCCTAAAACATTGAAATGACTAACCTACCCTTAACCTAATTTAATTTAAAAACCAACCCAATAACCACCTATATATATATAACCACCACCTCCTCCCATCACCACCTCCCATCACCACCTCCCACCACCACCACCTCCGATTATCACCACCACCAACGACCGATTACCACCACCGCCGCCCACCACCGCCGATTACCACCACCACCACCTCCGATGATCACCACCACCAACCAACGATTACCACCACCACCTCCGATTACCACCACCACCAACCACCACCACTATATATATATATATATAGCTTAATTTAAAACATTAACAAAGATATTCTCACAAACCCATTACTTGTTATTCGTTTTTGGTTGAATAAATGAGAAGTAATCATTAAAATGAGTTGAAAATGGAAGTTGCAGAGAGGTTTAATGGAGGGTTTTTTTCGGAGAAAAGTTCGGTTATCAAGAATCAATTTTTTCTTAACCGAACTCAGAGTTCGGTTGATTCGCAAAAAATACTTTTAACCGAACTCCTTGTATTAGAACAACACAAGTCCATAAGTTCGGTTCCTTCACAAAATAAGGATATCACCGAACTTTAGTTTACGAAAATAATGAGAAGTCCACAAGTTCGGTTCGTTCACAAAAATGTTAAGTTTTCTTTGTAACTGAACTCTACCTTTGAAACTTCGTAACCGAACTCTACCTAATTCGCCAAGAAATAAATTTCGTAGTAACCGAACATTTGCCTAATTGCGTATATGCATATATAAGCCCAGTTCGGTTGATTCGCAAAATATGTTGAAGTTTGCGAACCAACCGAACTTCTAACACTAGGTTACTTTTAACCTGCAGTTCGGTTGGGAACTTGGTTGCGTTGAAGTTTGCGAACTAACCGAACACACAAGATGTACCCAAATAAATTGTTAAGTTCAAAGTTCAGTTAACTACCATTTTATCCTAGGTAACCGAACATTACACTGTACGACCAAAACCTCCATTAACGAGCGAGTTCGGTAACCTGCGTGTTTGGAAAACGTAACCGAACTACACTTTCAGGTGTGTTCGGTTACATGTTCTTGACATATGGTAACCGAACTGGCCCAAATCTACATAAAAAATTTCATTTTTTTTGAAAGTTTGGAGCAATTCAACCAACATTATCTAAGTTTGAAGCCTACCTGGGTACCCAAATACCCTTCCTCCG
Source organism: Papaver somniferum (assembly GCF_003573695.1). Classification (NCBI taxonomy): domain Eukaryota; kingdom Viridiplantae; phylum Streptophyta; class Magnoliopsida; order Ranunculales; family Papaveraceae; genus Papaver; species Papaver somniferum. The sequence goes on along the minus strand of NC_039362.1, from coordinate 97,387,246 downwards.
GTTGTGATTGGTAAAATCCATCGTTTTTCATGTTTTACTTCTTCATCTTCTCTAACTTTACTCTCTCAATAATTCTACTTCTTTAAAAAAAAACATCTGATTTTTTAATCTCACTGATTATCTTTAACTTAATCATCTCACTAATCATTACACTAACTATTATTAACACTTACTAATCATCACCCAAAATTAATCAGGAGGGTAATTTAGGTATTAATATAAATATCTAGATAAGGGGTTACCTAGATTTATTTCTAATTTCTTTACCCAAAATAAAATCATGGTCCCCCAAAAAAAACCATGGTCCCCAAAAAATCGTTCAAAATAAGAACCGTTTTTTGGGCACTACTCTCCATTTTGGAGGGGGACTACTAAGTGATAGGAATATTTATCCTACACTTTTAAGGGGTGTCTTAAAGATTAGAGAAGACTAATCTGCCTTCACCCTAATTAAGATTATAAATAATCCTACTAACCCACTAATCTAAACACTACCCATTAATCCTAATCTGACCCACTAAATAAAACTATTAATTTCAGTTTTAAAACAAAAAAAAGACTTATTCTCTTTTTTTCTCTTCTTTTCCTCTTTTTCGTAGACATCATCTTCTCTTCTTCTTCTTCTTTTCCTCTTTTTTGTAGACATCGACGTGAGTCGATTCGAAAAAAATCATCGTCGATTAATCAATCGTTTATAAACAATGCATTCCAAGCAGATTCCAAGAATTCCAGGAATGAGTCCGGGACTCGCACATATAGTGAATCTCCCAAATCAATTTCAAATTGATAAACAACTTGAAGCAAAGTTGAGAGACCAAGTCAAGCATCCAAAATGAACCAAGAAGTCCGGTTCGAGTAAAATGCAAATCCGCGGGTAATTTCCTTCATACCCATTCCTTTTAATTCGTTTTTTTGTTAAAGAAATCGATTAAAAATCATCAAAACTCATTGAAAATGGTAGTTACAGTAAACATTTCGGATAAAAGAGTTTTGGTCAAACCCTAGATTTGGTAACTGGACATCTAGAAATAAGAACACTTCGGTGAAGTAGGCTAATATCTGGTAACTGAACTACATAGTTCGGTGAGCTCGCAAACAAAACTTTCGTAACCGAACTCATTGTTTCAAAGGAACAACTTAGTTCGGTTTTGTCGATAAATTTTTTTGGTAACCGAACTTTTGTAATATGTAGTTCGGTTACCTCGCAATTTGTATCAGGTAACCGAACTTTAGTCTGGTAATAACTAAATATTTGGTTCGGTTACCTCGCAATTTATACCAGGTAACCGAAATTTTGTATGTTGACTCCAAATGTTGTGGTAACTTCATTCTTTAGTTCTATTTTATTTGAAAACAAAATATTCTATTCTGTTTAGCTAATACTTTGGTTTTCGTTCATTAGGAACAAAGGAAAAAGATCGAATCCACACCTAGATGAGGATTTGAAAACTCCCACCCCTCGTGGTAGAATACATTTAGATTTCCGAAACCGTGGTGCCAAAAATGCTAAACATGGAGGGGGGGTTGTTACCGGAAGTCAACCAAGAGAATGTCTGTAATGTAATCCAAGATGTCAATGAAGAGGTGATGGATGATACAATTGATCATGTTGTTGAAGAATAATAAGATGATGAAGAAGAGCAAGGAAATCAAGAGGATGAAGATGTAGAGGATGACGAGGGGAAGAAGAAGAAGATGAAGAGGAAGAGGAAGAGGCAGAAAAACAAGGACAAGGAAAAGAAGGAGAAGAAGATAAAAAGTCGGAAGAAGAAAGAGAGAAAGGGTCCGAAGAAGAGGAAGAGGATGAATCTGAAGAAGAAGATGACTCTGAAAAAGAGAAAGAGGCTGAAGAACAAAAAACTCGCAAAATTTTTCCTGTTAAAGAGAACAAGAATCCCAAGCCGTCTGGTCCTAGATATTCACGCATTCCGGATGATGATTTGTGTTTGTCACCTAAGAGCCCAACTTATGGTACTCCAAATGACGGAGGGGAAATATTGTTTGACTGCAAACGCTCATGGGCTGCGAAGATCTATGCGACAAAGATATTTTTAACAAACTAAACAAGTTTTTTTTTTGGACACATGTTTCGTTAAGTATTAATAGTGTTATGTTCTTTTTGTATGATCATAATGATGCAGTTTGCCTTATTCGCCGTCAAAAGGCGTCCACATGGGATCTTAAATATGACTGTGACGAGTTTGTTACGAAGGTGAAAGAATGTGTGTTATGGAATGCCATTAATTACGCACATGAGGAATTTGACGTTGTTGGCGTATCTGCATTTCTTGACAGACATTACCCGGAGACAGCTACCATGCATCTTCCATTTGGCAAGATGGGAATTAGTCCCGATGATTGCATGAAAATCACCGGCCTACCATTGGAAGGTAAATGTCTTCGAGAAGGCTAAAACCCTTCGATGCGTTATGAAGCTCTTGAAGCATTGGCTCTAAAGTGTCTAGGATGGGATGCAAGAAAACCCCAATGTGAGTTATGACGTTCTGTGAAGGACCCTAAACCTGGCGATGCCTATAATCCAAGAGACGGAAATGGAGCGTTGAAGAAGATGGTGAAGAAATTCAAGTTGGTAAAGCTGAAGGAAGAATTTGAAAAGACAATACAGAAGGTAAAGAAGGGAAAGTTGGTGATGGACGAGGAGACGCTTAAGCACCGTATCTCTGCTTATTGGTTATATCAGCTAGGAACTGTTATTTTTCCCGACACTTCTGGAAGTAGGGTGGATGCACATTATCTACAACTTTTGGAGGACCTCAATGAGGTCAACAACTACTCTTGGGCCACTGGGGTGGTTGCATTTCTTCAAGCATAGCTGAACAAAGGGTCGAGGATTAAGACAACTCAAATTGGAGGTTACTTAACTCTTGTTCAGGTGACCTTCTACATTATTAATTAGCAAATTATTCGATATCATTTGGTGCTTCCAATTCAATTTTTATCTATGTGGTTAATATTTTCGTTTTTTCGCATAGGTTTGGATCTACGACCACTTCCCTTCTTTGGGTTTGGCTAAAGAAAAGTCACCTTATTCCTGTGGCGCACCTACAGTAGGAAAGTGGGTGTTCTTGGATGCACAGAAGAAGTCTAAAGAAGAGCAGTTGACTTCGTTGAGGGAGAAATTGGATAATATGACGGTGAACGATGTGGTATTTCACCCATACGTCGTACCCGATGATATAGATGTAAATGAAGTCGAAGTGCGGGATTTCTCCTTGGCCTCGGGTTACTATGGACCTATTTGGTAAACTAACGGCTACTCAATGTATAATCCATGGAGAATACTAAGACAACTTTCTTGTGCCCAAATGGTATCTGACGTGGAGAACAAAAATTTCAACTTGATGGTTAAAGGAAAAAAGAACACCGAAAACTATTTTGTCCCAAAACACGAGCCAACTCCTACGAATATTGGAATGAACTTAATAAGCACTACTTACCTTTAGGTGATTGTGTACCTATTGGTGAAGATGTAAATGCATGCGACGAAGATTATATGGAGTGGTATGAAGGGATTAGTCATCCAATTGTGATAAATAGACAACAACAAGCTCGTGCTGATAAGGCGAAGGCGAAAGCAAATGAGAAGGAAGCTAAGAGAGCTCGGAAGGAGATGCCTATTTGTGGAGAAGAAGCAAAAAGGTTATGGGATACTGTGATAAGAAAATGTCTTCTCTTTATACTTTTGGGTTGTTGTAAAGTATTGAAAATATATTTACTTGTGGTTAAATTGGAATCAGGTGAAGAAGGGAACACAATTGTTGAATAAATGGATGACTAAAATCCGTAGTGGAGAGTCGATGTCGACTAAGGAACAAACCGACCTCTACGGCGAGTGGGAGGGTCTTATAACTAAAATAATGGTGGACCCAAGTCGGTCTAAGCAATTGAAGATGGGTCGACAACAAGGAGAAGGTTCAAGTCGTGTCGATCGTACCACGGTGGAGGAAACCGGTGCAGGAGACGAAACCCCAACTGATGAGGAAGTTCAACCTAACACTCGTGGTAAAAAAGGAAGTAAAAGAGTTCGTCGTAGTGGTTGTCAGTGATTTCGTATGGTTGTAGTTTCAAAAAACATCTTAGTTATGGATTTCGAATGTTTGTGTGTTTTAAACAATTAGATGTTGGAGTTTCGTAGTTTGGTATGTATAACACTTTTATATTTGTTTTAATTGGGTTTGTGTTTGAATTTTATGTTTGTTTTATAAATAGAGTCCAACAACTCTTCAATCAACAAGGATACAAGGTGTATTTCGGCTAGCCAAATTTTTTTGGCAGAGAACCGAACATACAGTTCGACAATCTTTGACAAAATACAGGTCACTGAACTTTGTATTCGGTGACCTACTAAAACTTACCAGGTTTTCGAAGTTTGGTTTCAGTTACCTGTAAAATTTGACAGGTTACCGAACAAAAATTTCGGTTACCTCGCAACATTTTCGTAGGTTGCCGAACTTTTCCCTGTAGGCTGAAGTCCAAGGCCTTCTTCAATTTGAGGCTACAGAGAGTCGTTCGGTTACCTCTTCAAATCACTAATGAACCGAACTCTAAAGTTCGGTTTGCTCGCAACATTTTCAGAGATTGCCGAACTATTCTCTGTGGACTAAAATTTTGTTTTGTTCACAAGTTGAAAGACTCATCCTCTTTATGCAGAATTCACAAAAAATGCACTCTTAAGTTTGTTTTAGAGTGGTTTGTGTATCATTTATATGTTTAGTTTGGGTTTGTGGCTTCAAAGCATAGTTCGGTTACCTCACAATTTCACCTGGTAACCGAACTCTGAAGAGGTTGCCGAACTATTCTCTATAGACTCAAATATTGCTTTTTCCACAAGTTGAAAAACTCATTCTCTTGATGCAGAAATCACAAAACTGCATTCTTAAGTTTGTTTTAGAGTGGTTTGTGTATCATTTATATGTTTAGTTTGGGTTTGAGGCTTCAAAACACAGTTCGGTTACCTCATAGTTCGCTTTGCTCGCAAAAATTTTCTGGTAACCGAACTACTAAATTTTAAATTACAATGCTCTTTATCTGACATATTGAGTAACGACTATGTTTTTGAAAATATAGCCGTTATACACGTCCATGGTATATATCTATCTCATAGTTAACTTTTTGTCATAAAATCTCATAGAAATGACAGTTGCTAGTCCTAAATTTACTTTAGAGGAAGATCTTTCTCTTTGCAGAAACTACGTAATGTATTATCCAAAGAGGGGCGAAGAACGAAGAATGAATGGTATTATGAGTCAAAGTTATTGGGGAAAATTCATGAGAAATTATGCTCCAACCCAACAAACCCTCATAATCGTGACCATGTAGCTTTGTTCATTCGATTTGGAAAGATTAGAGATAGAGTTGTGGAATTTATGGCTTTATTTCGGATTGTAAGGCGGTATCGACTTAGGGGTGAGACATTCGAGGACATCATTTCAACATAAAAAAATGAATGTCGAAGATGAAAAAGAAAGATTTTCAAATATGAAGATCATTTCCGCATCCTTAAAGACTTTTTCGTAGCTCGTTTCGGATATTAAATGTTATGTAAACCATGTTTTTTAATCTTTTAAGTGGGTCTTAGTAACTTCCTATATAGTTCGGCAACGTCCTGTAATTTTAGTTAGTAACCGAACTTCTATCCATAAACTCAAATGTAGAAATTGAAAAATATCCAAAAATTTCATAGAAAAACTTAAGTTCGGCAGCCTGTGAAATTTGACTAGGTTTCCGAACAAGCTGTTCAGTTAGCAGGTTGCCGAACGTGCAGTTCGGCAATCTCTGTTTTCCGACTTTGTAACTGAACTATTCTCTGTGAACTCAAAAAAATACTATAACTAACCCAATAAATAATACCACACTTCAAAAAATATAGTATTTGATTCATAAGCATACTTAGTACTATTACATGTGTCATTTAATCATCCTCAAGAACAATTTGACCTTCATGTACAATTTCGTCTGACTTCTTCAAAGCTTTCCACGTCTCCATGTTATGCTCACACATAACACACCAACCCAAAATTATGTCGGGATTAATCCAGGCCAATAAGAGGTTCCGGATATCGGAGGCAATGGACAATCGTCTTCTAACCGGAGGCCTATAAAGTGGTTATTGTTAATAAATGCAATCATTAATCTCCTTCATTTAAGTTGCTCGACACATATGGTTGTTTTGGGGGTGAATGTGAAACTAGCATATTTCGAGAAATAATGTACCACACAATTGAATGCGTTGGCGTTTAGGTGTCCACATATTGACATGCTCATCCAATAATCCGTTGTGACCGGATTGCCCCTATGAAGACGACTTTGATACTTAACAAATTGCTCGTTTATACTAGCATCCCATCGCTCAACATTGTCTAGTAAAAATCCGGATTCTCCTTTAGTTTCCCCAACAACCATTGCCTTACATGAGTGATTGCACACCCACCATATAGCTTGGCACCATGAGTGAATGGCCCTAGTTGTTGTACAACAACATGAAAACCACAATTACCATCCGGATGAACGTCTCGGTGGATATAACGTATTTTATAATGTATAGAGGTAGCTCATTCAAATAGTCTTTATTTGGAGCCTTAAGCTTCACGTCTAGGGAAGATGGATGGATGGGGCACATTGGAGCCTTAAGCTTCACGTCTCGGGAAGATGGTTGGCTTGGTGGTGATGTACATATTGTAGATGGTGGATTTTCGACAAAGGCTAAATTCGTAAACTCAGAATTATATGAAGCTCTGATTCAGCAATCAGACGTGAGTATCGAGACACGGGTCTCTCATCGAATTCTCAACGGAGAGTACTTTCTCTCAGAGTACATGTAGATATGTAGTCTCACGACTGGACAACAGCATATTTCATGAATACTAAATACTTTCAGTGATTATTTCTATCAAGCTCATATCGGGATAATTAATGCTCCTAGACAGCTTGCTCTGCTAGTATAGAGCCACAAAGTTAATTATTACTAATTGCTCCTATTCCATGGTCGAATCCACGACTGGTCCCATGGAATGGCAATAACAATTGTTCTGATTCTATGATCGAATCCACGGCTTGATCTCATAGAATAACAATAACTATATTATCTCATTACTCTGATTTCATGATTGAACCTACAACTGGTCTCATAAATGGTAATAGATAAATCTTAATTACTATGATTCTATGGTCGAATCTACGATCCCATGGAATGGTAATGCTCACTTTATTATTCTGAATTCGTAGTCGAATCCTCAGCTGATCCTATGAATTAATAATAAACATCTTATTACTCAGTTTTGTGAATTATTCTTCGCTGAATTCCACAATTAGTAATAAATAATCAACAACCGGGAGTCTGAGCTACCTCTAAGTAAGCCCCGATTCAAATGGTGAAGGTGTACTCAACGACGATACACTAACAGTCACCGCACGAACGAGTATTTCAAAATACAACGAAACGATGAACCTATGAAAAATAGGGAAGAAAATAATAAATAATTAAAAATATTGACCAGGTTGCTGGGAGAATGGACACTCGACCGACCGACCGTGTCGTGGTCAATCCCATGCCAGTTTTATATTTTTAATGCATTTTTATTATTTTTCATGATTTGATGAAAATTCTCTCATTTTATCAAATCTCCTTCGTCTCGAGGAAACTCCTCGGTTTCATGGTACTTCCATAAATCCATAAAAAATAATATAAAATTAAGGAAAGGAGTGTGGGGCGTGACCATTGGTCAACCGGCCATGCTTTGGTCCCAACCGGCCCCACACCCCACGGTTCCTTATTATTATTGTTATTATTATTATTATTTCTCTAATTTCATGAAAAAACTCCTTGATTTCATGGTATTTTTGACAAATCATCAAATAATAATAAAATAAAATAAATTATGAAACTTGTGGGACCGGGCCTTGGCTGGCCGGCCATGCCCTAGCCGGTCCCACACGCCCCTTTGTTTTATTATTAGTTTTCCTTGAATTCATAAAATTCCTTGATTTCATGGTATTTCTCTCAAATTAGGAAAAATTCCCTCAAATCATCAAAAATATCTAGAAAATATTAAAAAATTATGAAAACTCGTGGGACCGGGCCCAAGCCGGCCGGCCATGCATCCACGGTCCCACACGCCCTTGTTTTTATTATTTTAATATTTTTTTGCTTCCCTGAACTCATGAAAACTCCTTCAATTCATGGAAACTCCCATAAATTCATCAAATTTCTCAAAATTCATGAATTTTTCATAAAATCATCAAAATATTATAAAATTAAGGAAAAGGCACCACGGGACCGTGGTCACGACCGGCCGACCATGCCTTGACCACGGCGGTCCCACGCCTCCTCATTCCTTATTTTATAATTATTTTTCATCATCTCATGGTGTTTTCCTCAGTTTCGTCGAAACCCTAATTTTGGCATATTTTCTCGAATGGATGCTCAATTGCACGCCAGAAAATATCAAAATTCTCAGGACTGAGACGCGGACGCCTTGGGGACACGAGCACGCTATCTTGACCGACCAAGATTGGCTCTTTGGCTCACGGAAGCCGGTCCCATCAATTTTCACAGTTTTGACCTAATTTGCACAATTGCTCGTATTAGGTCCAAAACTCTCCAAACACTTTGGATTTTCATGAAGTGATCGTCAGGCGGTCACGGGACAACCCAGGGCCGGTTTCATGACTCCATGGTCGGTCCCTCGCCTCATAATTAATTAGGTTTTCTCACCTAAGGCTCAGACGAGCATTTTTGAATAAATGATTAAGCCAGCATTTAATCATTCTTCCACCAACAAATCGTCAACTCTTCAGGAGTTCTTCGTATTTGCTCACGTGAGCATATGGACACTACATGGTTGATCCACGGTCCCATGTAGTCGCTCCCTCCTTCGTCCCATGGTTGAAATTCTGACGAACCATGAATTGATCATCAATTGATCAAATTAGGGTTTCTGAATCCAAGGATCATCATTCCAGATTCCAAACCTTAATAATTTTACGACGACCTCATGGTCATTAATTTTATTAATTATGCTCGGTTCAACGACCAGTATTCTAATTAATATTTTTGGTACGCTGCCAATAATCCATCGAGCAACACATGCTCAGACGATCAAATATTCAACAATTCATCACATGAGCAACACTTGCTCAGATGATAAATTTTGCTCAAACCAAGGAATATTGGTTCAACAATCAATATTCAACGATCCATCGAATGAGCAATACTTGCTCACTTCATCGTAAGAACTATACCTCTGTCTCATGACATGTTCAATTCATGAGTTTCAGAACATCATGTTCAACTCAAACTACATGGACTCATCGTCCCATCAAACCACGAAGTCATCAATTGACTAACAAACCACGAGACGTCAATCGTGTCACTTGGGGGATATCACTTAGGGTTTTGGTCTGGCGGTCTACGACGTGTGTTCAAACACACGATGGAATGTGAGCAAGTCGTGCAATCAGTTGAAGGAATTCACGAGGTAGTGGGTGGAAAATCGACCAAGTCTCCACACGTTGAGCAACTGGTTTCAAACACGATCTCCACTTCCCCACTCCTTGATTCCATCAACTGTCACACTTCATGGAATCATGGTGTCTACAATTCCAGCAATATAAATAAGTCTCTGAATCATGATTGAATCATCATCATCATCAGTATCATCAATCTCACGTCAACGACAACACGAGATCATCAACTCATCAATTGAGCAACTACTCTCAATTGAGCAATTTCAATCACTCAGAGCTTATCGTATTCAATTCACACACCCACAATCTTTGATTACCATTGATTCCACACATTTCTCAGCTTCCCTCCTACAGATCAACCCATCCTCTCTTGTGACCGAATTTACTCTGGAACGGTCATTGTCTTGATTTAGGCCGGAGTACTACAGATTGATCTCTCGAATCTAAAGCACCCCCTTTGCAGCGGTGCATCTGTGTGAGGTTTAACATTTCGCTCGGTTCGAGGAGTCTCCTCCGTACGGTCGTCTCCTCAATTCCTTAAAAACCAGCAAATCGTTTTTCCCCATCTACAGATTGGCGACCACAGTGGGAGATCATTCTCTCGGTTGCAATCTCACAATTTCACAAGATGGTTGATCTCAGGTCAGGTTCAGTTACGAATCCTAACACAAACCGTGCTAGCACTAGCAACAACAACAATCAGAATATCCCGGAGACAATTCCGACCTCCAACACTGATGGTGGTGACACTACTCCTCCTCACGCCGAAGGTCATCCACTGTCCGGACGACACCCTGAAGAAGTCAGAGGAGATCCACCGCCTACCATTGCTGATCTTATCAAAGCGCAGAGACTCTTGCAAAGAACCAGACTGACATGGCTGCTACACAGAAGGAGCTGTGTAATTATCTCAAAACTCTTACTGACAAGATGTCAGAGAAGACTCAAGAGAAGGGAAAGGAGAAAGAAATCCTCAGACGGTCCTGAAGTAATTCCAATCCATACAGTAGAAGACGAAGTCCACAAAACTGCTGCAGACAACTCATCAGCGAAGGGATCATCGAATTTCATCACTCGCGAGGATCTGGAGCACCTTTTGAGAACCATGGAAAAGACAAAATCGCATGACCATCGTCATCAACCTCCTTATCCTGCCGCTACGCAGAGGATTCCACTCCCCAAAGGTTACGTTTCTCCAACTTCACCTTATATGATGGAACTGGCAATGCTCGGGAACATGTCTCTCGTTTTCTCGAAGCCTGGGAGAACATGAACATAATCATGTCGTCCGTCTCAAGGAATTCTCAAAATCTCTGAAAGGCAGGCATACACCTGGTATAACAACATCACCAGGGACCATCAACAATTGGGGAGAAATGGTTAACGCATTTTACAGGAAATACTTCTTCGTGTCAGAACAAGTCACCCTCTCCGACCTTGGAAGAATGTTTCAGAGGGTCAGTGAAAATCCCAATGATTATGTGAAAAGGTTCAGAGTCCAAGCCCTGGATTGTCATGACCCAAACGTCACGGAGCAACAACTGGTGGACTTGTGCATCAATGGCATGCTCCCGGTCTACAGGGCCTTGCTAGAAAACCTTCGATTCCAGACTTTCTCAGAGCTTCACGAAGCTGCGAAGAGGTCGGCAACCACTGCACCCGCTCTTTTGGAAAGAGCAAAGTCTACAAAGACTGAAGATTCAAAAGACACTCGAGGAAGCAGGCGTTGATCAACAAGCAGTATAACCTGCAACCTTCAACAAATGTGTCGCGGAAGGGAGTAAGCGAAAAGCAGAACCACAACACAAGCAGACTTCCTCCACCCCTTCAAAGACACACAAGAAGGAGAATTCGAAAATCCCTCCTCAGCATACGGAAGATCCAGAAGCACCTGATTTTCCCTGTTCAATGGAAGAAGTTAATGAACTACTCGATGCCTGGATTCAAGACGGCGCAATCAAATTGCCTTATGTCAAGAAGGAACCAACTGAAGAGGCCATGGAAAATCCTCGGTATTGTCGCTTCCATAGATACGTCAGCCATCCCACGAGTGATTGCAAAATTTTGAAGCGCATATTCAAAGAAAAGGTCGAATCAGGAGAGCTCAACCTGGGGACTGAGGGGGTGCACAAAAACCCCCTCCCAGTCAGAACTTTTACCATCTCCGAACCTCCTGTCAAGGAAACGGTCCAATCTCTGATCGAACATGTCTGCGAGCTGTTGTATCTTTCGAAAGCTCAAAGGAAAGACATGTTTGCTGCACTGAACCACATCGTGTCCGGAAGACGTCCGCTGATCCAAGAGACCCACCGGACCTTCAGCCACCGACACAGAAATGTATGACTGGGGACTGCTCACCACAGTGCACATTAAAGGAAATGAGTTCAAGAGGGCGTTCATCGATGTTGGTACCGCCGTCAACATCATCCCTTTGAAAACTCTCAGAGCTGCTGGTATTACTCGACGGGAAGCCACCCACGCTCCCATAGCAATCAGGGACCACGAAGGAATCTCCAGAAACGCATACGGCTTCATCACTCTCAAAGTTACGGAAAGATATCTGCACTGAGGCCAAGTTTTTCATAATCCGGGAAGACCCTGGATACGACATGGTCCTTGGGAGAACTTGGATTCATGCTGAAAGGACAACGATGCCTTCAACACATCCTGTCATCGACAAGGATTCCGAGTCGGAAGACGAAGCAGAGGACGCACCACCGTTTGAGCATCTGGAAGAAGTAAAAACTCTGATGGGACTTACGCAGGAACTTGGAGAAATCCGCACACCTTTGTCAGAAGGTTTCGAGCTCAGGCAAGTCTTATTCCTCCTCTGCTCCAATATTACCAATGTTCAAATACGCTACTATGGTCCAGGGACTTCTCCCCATGAATAATTTAGCAGTCATCAAAAGCTACGAGTGGGTAACTTCACCTCAGCAATATTACACTCAATGGTTGGGTTCAGAACTTCTTCAAATCGGTCACTCCATCGAGAGGTTTATTGCTGAAGACTTGGCTAAGCATGATCAACACTATGCTGGATACTCTCTTCCGCGAGTGTCCATACGGGCCACAATCGGAATTCCATCAAACAGGGAATTCCGAATCAGCGGAAGATATTCAAGGCACGATCGACCAAGCCTAACAAGTTTCATGAAGGGGACCTGGTTCTCAAAGCAGTTCAGCGCGGTCTTCATTCTACAAGGAACTCCAATTGGGAAGGACCATTCATGGTCGCTGAGTCCGTGGCCGGAGGATACTACAAATTGACCAACACAGATGGCAGAACCCTACCAGTAATTCACGAAAATTGGCTCAAGGCGTTTATCTGAAATTATTGGACATTTAAGGTATTGGGCGTTTGAAGCACTCATGGCGTTGGGATTTAACATTTAGGATTTTCTTTCATTTGTATTTCAATTCCTCCAAAACATTTGCAATACTTGCAATCAGTATTTGAATTCAGCAATTTATCAAAATTCAGTTCATATTTCGTAAAAGAAAATCTCTATCAAATCTACAAGAAAATCCTTAACCATCAGTCAATCCAAAACCATCTAAATATCAAAACCCAAGTATAAACCTCACATCTCTCAGAAGTTCAGAAGTTCAAGAGATCAGCAAGAAAAGGCTTTCGCTCATCAGCATCCTTCAAGATTTGCAAAGCCGCCCTCTCCTTGTTCAACTCCTCGGTCAGCTTGGCAATCTTGTCCTCCTTCTCCTTCACAGCATCGTTGGAAAGGGTATGTTCTTCTCACATGAATCCTTGATAACGTTTATTTGCTTACGAAGCCATTTCACGTTGAGGCCAAGTCTTTCTGAATTCTCCAAGTTAAACTCCCAATCAAAGAGTATATCTGGAGTCACGGTATTCCTGGGTCTCGTATGCATATCACTCACGACACGCAAGATAACGCCTACTTGCATGGTTAAAGCATAAGCACGCCCAGGGTTCCTGTCAACGATCATGTGGCCAACTTCTTCCATATCGTCTCGTACAAGCGTGCATATCCAATGGGAACGCTGAATCCACCGACCAGTTCATGATACGGGAGTGAAGTGTTAAAGGGAGGATCGAAAGCAACCCCTAGTTGGATATTCATACACTATTATACGGTTCTCATCACTGGAGCGGCTTCCACGACCAAAGCAACAGTTCCTTCGGTATTCTCCGCTGCTATCTCGGTTTCTTCTATCACTGAGGCAACAACCATATGGTTTCCATAACATCAGCAGCGACCTTCTCATGGCCTCGAAGTGCAGGGATGATTGTCTTCATCAATAACTTCGGAAGGGTTAGAGTTGTCATCATTGGCTCCAGTATCCTCAACTTCGGTATTTAGCACCTAATACGAAGATTACATGAGGTTAGAGTCACGAAGCCAAAGGAGATTATGAAACACAGTATACCAAGGAAATATCATCAAAGTTCATCATACTACATTCAAGGCACGAGCAAATAACATGAAAGTCATGAAAACACATTTTACGATGAGTCCGTCTGAAGAAACTGAACTCTGCCCTGTACTAAGAGACGAACTGGGAGCAATCTACAAGGAATCTGAGGATGGGTCATATCCATTTCTTCGTATGGATGTCCTCTATGACATGTCAAAATTTCATGACAATCCGATGAACGAGCGAGTAGATGTGGCCAAAATATCAAGTGACGCGCAATCTGAAAAAGTTCTGGAAGTCTCCTGGAAGTTTACTATTTCGCCTTTTTCAGGCTCTGAACGTGCTCAAAACTTAAAAAGCTTTTTTAAAGCTTGGAAATTTTCCGGGCTTGAATTTGCACATGCAGATCATCAAAATCCGACTCCGGACGAAGATTCTACAGCGTTTTTACTAAAAGCTGGGTTCTGAATTTTCTGACGACGAATTCGACTAAGTTTTCATATATTCACATGGGTTCTCATTCATTCATTCACAAGTCAGCACTTTTATACTTCTATGAAGAATATACAGGAATATACTTACTTGAGGAGTCTCCAAAGTGTCCAAGGGGTTGGAATTGTCCACATCAACGACAAGAGGAACATCACTTCCATCCGGCTCCGAATCTTGGGAATTACCTCCATTCCCTTCCCAGAGGATGATTGAGTTCCAGAATTCTCCATCTCCATGACGACATCCTCCTGTACACGTCCTTTACAATCAATATTTTCATCTATGAAGCACCACATTTGAACATGTGAAGAAATACTTACAGTTTCTTCGTCACTCAAATCAGCGATTGCTTGTTCAGTAGCAGAAAATTGAAGACCTTCAAGACTCGATGGAGTAAAATTCTGCAACAAAATTAACAACATTGGCTTCATGATTCTAATGTTAATAGCAATGAAAGTCACGGTGAGAAATATTGGGAACTCACCAAAGCACCAACTGGGGACTTTACGGTATTGGGTAACACTTATAACCTTTATGCCTGCCTTCTCCGCCATGAATAACCGCCTCAGTCTCTGAGAAATCTACACCGATTCGAGGTCGTATATTACGACCGTCCTGTGGTGAAATCCATATAATCAGAATACAGTTCTTATAATTTCGTGAAGATTATATGAAGAAACATACCTGAGAGCATCCTGGAGACGACTTTCGTTTATCACCAGAAAGATACTTCAATCTTGGTCGACTGGAAATCATCTCAGCCGAAGGAAGATCCTTGAATGGAGGTCTGGGAAATCTTACAAAGCCACGCAAACGCCCAAGTTGCTGATCCCAGAATTCTACATAACCTGGGGTTACATAGGCGAATCTATCAGAACCAGGAAACCAGTAGCTACTCCCATCCACGTGAGTATGATCCAAATGAGTCCTGAGTTGCTCAACTGATGGCTTCCTTCTCCGTATGGTTGGAACACACTGATCCATACCCATTTGTCGAGCTGCTCTATCAATGTTATACTCCTCCACTGAAAGCTCTCCAAACGTGACTGATAGCAAATGACCAGGGTGCAACTCAACATGAAAGATCTTTCGCCATCACTCAGATGCGCACCAGACGTCAAACTCGTGCTTTCTCCAGTATTGCATCGGCTGAGAAAACATAATCAGGACTGACACCCACGGGCAAAATTGAACTCAATTCTTCATCTAACACATCAATAAAGTGTATTTTAGAACGAGCTTTGTGGACCAACGCATGATCCTAGCATTATCTTTCTCAGGGAAAGTATGGCGCGCATCAGTATTCGGTCCTTGCAGAACATTACGTGGAGTAGGTGCATAATTCTTAAAATGCTCCCACATCAAAGCTTGAAGAAACATCGTGTTGGCATAACACTCAATCTTCATAGAGCCGTTCGACACACTGGAGTCTATAATCAAGGAGTCCAGGTTGTAATACAAGGAGCCTAAGAATAAACTACCTATCGGAAGTTGCTCACCTTGAGCCATCTTAATAGCAAAGGGAATCACAAAAGGCTTCAACAAGTTTCCACTGTCTTCAAAAACGTCTCTGGACAACCATAAACATAAGAAAGCAGCAATGGGTAACATACCGTCGATGGGTTTATCAAAACCTCGTCTTTGGGCCACCAGTGTGTCAACCAGGAAGCATAGCATCCTTTACTACCAGCCTTATTCGCTTTCTCCATTGCAGCTGTCAAGACATGAGAAACGGCGGTATCCTCATCTGAAAGATCCCCAAGAAGATTTCCCGTGATCGGGAGATGCATCAGAGCCGCCACGTCTTCCAAGGTAATGGTAAACTCTTCCCATCTACATATGAAAGTGTGAGTGGGAATGCACCAGCGAGCAAACAGAGCCACAATACCACTTGCGTTATGATAAATGAACAACTCTCCAGAAGCTTGAATAACTCTCATCACCTGCGCCTGGTCGAGCATAGTCCTCACATGAGGAAAACCCAACATATGCCTCGCCCAGCCAGCAAATTCCTCCAAAGGTCGTCGAGAAAGCTTAAACTCTATGATTGATGAGGTGAAGATCCCTCGTTCAAGAAAAAATCGAATCACTGTCTTAGGAGTCACCAATTTCTTCTGAGTAACAGTTATGGGATTTATCAAAAGACGATACACTGGGGATTTCAAATGTTGCTCAGCTCCTGGAATATCTTTTTCAAAGAATGCATCATCTATGTTCGGGACATTCTTAATCCCAGGGATTTCGTCTTCGTCTCCCCCAACGGAAGTTTCATCCATGCATGTCTCATCTCTGGAGATACCATCATCAACGCACATCTCTTCCCTCGAGTCGTCGTCAGCTTGGGAATTGGTCATCTTTGCTGAGTAGATGAAAAGGTTCATACTACATTCTATTTCAGTATGCCGTCCAGATATAAATCAAGGAAATACAAGCAAAAATGGTAACTCTTAACTCTTACCTTTTATACTTCCACTAACAATAGTGATAGTAATGCTATAGTTAACACCTCAAAATCGTTCGTCTCTTCGAAAACTGCAAAAACGAACGAAACTTTATTTAATTTCCGAAACTGATTTTTCATGAAATCACGGACACAATTTTCATGATGTGAACATTCACACAATTGACCTATGAAGTTTACAACAATAAAATATTTCATCATAAATATATTGTCTATCTTTGAAGGTTCCTCAAAACACACGCTTTGATTTTTCGAAAAAGCAGCAATTAATGCAACTTGCATACATAAACTCTCAAGGATTTTATTTAATGAAAATAAACTCATGAAAATAAAATATATCATCATATTTGGCACAATATATGTCACGGCTACATATATATATAAAAAAAAAATTATTTTTCCTTCGTATCGTCGTTATTTGTCTTTAAAACGAAGGTTTATTTCAAAAATATTGTGAAAGCTCACATCTCATACATATGATAAAGTTTTGTATTTACATTAAATCTCATAAGCAAAATTTTATCACTGGACACAAGTTCATCATACATATTTTCCTTTGTGTCATCATTATTTGTCTTTAAAACGAAGGATTTTTCCAATTTCATGAAAATTCACTTCTTTTATGATGAAACCTTGGTATACATGAAAGCTCATACACTAAGTTTTATCACTGGACCTAGGTTCATATTAAAAAAAAAAAAATCTCTCCTAAATCAGGGATTATAGTTAGTTTTCAAAACTAACGATCGAACGAACATACGTTTTCAAAAAATGAGGGTTTTTTCATAAAACTCACACTAATATACACACATGTATATAACTTCATCATGATCAAAGCATGAACAACTCATGAGGATCATAAACATCAGCAAACAAAAAAAAACCGTACCTGGGAGCGCCGACCGGAAATTGGCCGACGACGGCAACGACGGCGACCGGCGGCGACAGGTGGTGGTCCGGCGGCGACGGGAATCTTCTCCCGCTGGCGTGAAGGTGCAGAGATGATGGAGAGCTGGTCGTGGGAAAAAAAAAGGATTAATCCCTTTTATATCAATTTTATTTCCAAAACCTAATTTTCTAAGGATTTCCTTATTGGGCCCGACCCGCGAATCCTAACCGACCACGGACTCATCGTCCAAACCAGCGGTTCAACACCAATTTATGCTCATCAAACGACGCTCCAATCATGACATTGAAGCCTTCATCAAGTCGTGGTTTGCTCATGCTCTCTAAATCCGGTAATGTCTCAACTTACGACTAAGTTCAATTACTGGTATTATTATTTATGGCCGTAAAATCACCATTTAATGCTGACTGAGGAACACAACTTTCCTCAGTAAGCAGGGGACTTAATGTAGATGGTGGATTTTCGACAAAGGCTAAATTCGTAAACTCATAATTATACGAAGCTCTGATTCAACAATCAGACGTGAGTATCGAGACACGGGTCTCTCATCGAATTCTCAAAGGAGAGTACTTTCTCGCAGAGTACATGTAGATATGTAGTCTCACGACTGGACAACGACATATCTCATGAATACTGAATACTTTCAGTGATTATTTCTATATAGCATCACGAGATGGATGACTCCTAGACAGCTTGCTCTGCTAGTATAGAGCGATAACGTCTTCAGGTACAAACAACGAGTTTGCCCTGACTATATAAAGGATATGACTTACCGACAAGCTCATATCGGGATAATTAATGCTCCTAGACAGCTTGCTCTGCTAGTATAGAGACACAAAGTTAATTATTCCTAATTGCTCCTATTCCATGGTCGAATCCACGACTGGTCCCATGGAATGGCAATAACAATTGTTCTGATTCTATGATCGAATCCACAACTTGATCTCATAGAATAGCAATAACTATATTATCTCATTACTCCGATTTTATGATCGAATCCACAACTGGTCTCATAAATGGTAATAGATAAATCTTAATTACTCAGATTCTATGGTCGAATATACGATCCCATGGAATGGTAATGCTCACTTTATTATTCTGAATTCGTAGTCGAATCCTCAGCTGATCCTATGAATTAATAATAAACATCTTATTACTCAGTTTTGTGAATTATTCTCCGCTGAATTCCACAATTAGTAATAAATAATCAACAACCGGGCGCCTGAGCTACCTCTAAGTAAGCCCCGATTCAAATGGTGAAGGTGTACTCAACGACGATACATTAACAGTCACCGCACGAACGAGTATTTCAAAATACAACGAAACGATGAACCTATGCAAAATAGGGAAGAAAATAATAAATAATTAAAAATATTGACCAGGGAGCTGGAGCATGGACACACGACCGACCGACCATGTCGTGGTCAATCCCACGCCAGTTTTATATTTTTAATGCATTTTTATTATTTTTCATGATTTGATGAAAATTCTCTCATTTTATCAAATCTCCTTCGTCTCGAGGAAACTCCTCGGTTTCATGGTAATTCCATAAATCCATAAAAAAAATATAAAATTAAGGAAAGGAGTGTGGGGCGTGACCATTGGTCAACCGGCCATGCCTTGGTCCCAACCGGACCCACACCCCACGGTTCCTTATTATTTTATTATTATTGTTATTATTATTATTATTTCTCTAATTTCATGAAAAAACTCCTTGATTTCATGGTATTTTTGCACAAATCATCAAATAATAATAAAATAAAATAAATTATGAAAACTTGTGGGATCGGGCCTTGGCCGACCGACCATGCCCTAGCCGGTCCCACATGCCCTTTTGTTTTATTATTTTATTATTAGTTTTCCTTGAATTCATCAAATTCCTTGATTTCATGGTATTTCTCTCAAATTAGGAAAAATTCCCTCAAATTATCAAAAATACCTAAAAAATATTAAAAAATTATGAAAACTCATGGGACCGGGCCCAAGCCGGCCGGCCATGCCTCCACGGTCCCACACGCCCTTGTTTTTATTATTTTAATATTTTTTGCTTCCCTGAACTCATGAAAACTCCTTCAATTCATGGAAACTCCCTAAATTCATCAAATTTCTCAAAATACATGAATTTTTCATAAAATCATCAAAATATTATAAAATTAAGGAAAAGGCACCACATGACCATGGCCATGACCGGCCGACCATGCCTTGACCAAGGCGGTCCCACGCCTCCTCATTCCTTATTTTATAATTATTTTTCATCATCTCATGGTGTTTTCCTCAGTTTCGTCGAAACCCTAATTTTGGCATATTTTCTCGAATGAATGCTCAATTGCACGCCAGAAAATATAAAAATTCTCAGGACTGAGACGCGGACGCCTTGGGGACACGAGCACGCTATCTTGACCGACCAAGATTGGCTCTTTGGCTCACGGAAGCCGGTCCCATCAATTTTCACAGTTTTGACCTAATTTGCACAATTGCTCGTATTAGGTCCAAAACTCTCCCAAACACTTTGGATTTTCATGAAGTGATCGTCAGGCGGTCACGGGACAACCCAGGGCCGGTTTCATGACTCCATGGTCGGTCCCTCGCCTCGTCATAATTAATTAGGTTTTCTCACCTAAGGCTCAGACGAGCATTTTGAATAAATGATTAAGCCAGCATTTAATCATTCTTCCACCAACAAATCGTCAACTCTTCAGGAGTTCTTCGTATTTGCTCACGTGAGCATATGGACACTACATGGTTGATCCACGGTCCCATGTAGTCGCTCCCTCCTTCGTCCCATGGTTAAATTCTGACGAACCATGAATTGATCATCAATTGATCAAATTAGGGTTTCTGAATCCAAGGATCATCATTCCAGATTCCAACCTTAATAATTTTACGACGCCTCATGGTCATTAATTTTATTAATTATGCTCGGTTCAACGACCAGTATTCTAATTAATATTTTGGTACGCTGCCAATAATCCATCAGATGAGCAACACATGCTCAGACGATCAAATATTCAACAATTCATCACATGAGCAACACTTGCTCATATGATAAATATTTGCTCAAACAAGGAATATTGGTTCAACAATCAATATTCAACGATCCATCGAATGAGCAATACTTGCTCACTTCATAAGAACTATACCTCTGTCTCATGACATGTTCAATTCTGAGTTTCAGAACATCATGTTCACTCAGCAACAACTACATGGACTCATCGTCCCATCAAACCACGAAGTCATCAATTGACTAACAAACCACGAGACGTCAATCGTGTCACTTGGGGGGATAACACTTAGGGTTTTGGTCTGGCGGTCTACGGCACGTGTGTTCAAACACACGATGGAATGTGAGCAAGTCGTGCAATCAGTTGAAGGAATTCACGAGGTAGTGGGTGGAAAATCGACCAAGTCTCCACACGTTGAGCAACTGGTTTCAAACACGATCTCCACTTCCCCACTCCTTGATTCCATCAACTGTCACACTTCATGGAATCATGGTGTCTACAATTCCAGCAATATAAATAAGTCTCTGAATCATGATTGAATCATCAGTATCATCAATCTCACGTCAAACTGACAACACGAGATCATCAACTCATCAATTGAGCAACTACTCTCAATTGAGCAATTTCAATCACTCAGAGCTTATCGTATTCAGAACTCACACACCCATAATCTTTGATTACCATCGATTCCACACATTTCTCAGCTTCCCTCCTACAGATCAACCCATCCTCTCTTGTGACCGTATTTACTCTGGAACGGTCATTGTCTTGATTTTGGCCGGAGTACTACAGATTGATCTCTCGAATCTAAAGCACCCCCTTTGCAGCGGTGCATCTGTGTGAGGTTTAACATTTCGCTCGATTCGAGGAGTCTCCTCCGTACGGTCGTCTCCTCAATTCCTTAAAAACCAGCAAATCGTTTTTCCCCATCTACACATATCAGATCTTTTTTCTTCAAATCTCGTGCACTTGTTTTACCTTTCTCCTCAATACTCCTAGCCCGTTTCTTGGCTTGCTCCAAGTACTTTGTCGCGGTGTGCTCATGGGCCGAAGGATCTCAAGTATTTTCGGTTTGCTCACTTTTCTTCTTACCTAACACCTTTGCATATTCTCTTAGTTGTTTTTTAATTTCTTTTTTGCTTGGCCTACGTTTGTGTTTTCCTTTTGCCGGTTCATGAACATTCTCCGAAGTTTGTGGATATACGATTATCCTCATGTCATCCCAAAAGATTTGTTTTTGGAGTTTGTTCATGCCCCGATACATCTCTATTACAGTTCTCCCCATTTTGTTATCACAAAACTCTTCTCCGGTTTCTTCTCCATTTGGAGGAGGGATGAAACTTAGATGCTTCCAAAATGGATCAATGTCGCTTAAAGGGATTACGCCATGCTCGTAGTTGATTATCATATGGAGACAAGGGAGTCCCATAGACTTCTTCATGTTACAAACACACTCCTCATCCCGCTTGGTTTGCCACTTATCAATCAACTCGACTTCTATAATCAACAACTTTATACATTGTCGAGATACATTGTAATGGATTCCCTTTAACAATTGGTGATTAGCATATTTCCGGTCATTCTGAATATACGAATTTTTTGGAACTTCTCTTTAATTCTATCAAAGTCGTGCTTGAATTAATTTTCCATAGCATTCCACTCGGTTTATCAGCACATCCAAATAGATTCTTCTTCAACCGGTGGTGAGCCGACTCTACCAAACTTGTCACTTGATTTCCTAAGTGTTTATATTGGTTGGTACAGGCATAAACAAACCTCTCTTTGTGCGGTTCCAACCATTGCCGAAGAACATACAATACAATATCGGGGTAATCGGGAGTATCCCAATGGGCGATAAACTCCGCAAGATTTAGATGATACTCTTCCTCGGTAAGAGACCAACACAATGACTCCCATTCACCGTTGAAAGCAACCCATTTGGCGTAATTTAGTTCGTATTATTTTTCAACTTCCTCTTTTGCATCCACTCGTTCATCTTCCTGCAACTTCTTAATCTCATCATATTCTTTTTTTTTTGGGTGGACAAATTATTGGCATGCACCTATTCATCAAATTGTACCATATATGGAACGTACAAAGCATATTATATGCTAATGGGAACACCTCCTCTATTGCATTCATCAATGCGACTTCATAGTCGGTCACTATAACCCCGGGAATATCATCACCTCGGAAAATTGCCTTAACTTGTTGTAGTGCCCAAATGTAACTAGGTTCTTTCTCATCCCTTAAGAAACAAAACGCCACGGTAAACGGTGACTTCGCCGAAGTATGCCCAACAATATTCAACAATGGCATCTCATACTTGTTCGTCTTATAAGTGCAATCCATTATTAGAACTTCATGAAAGCATTGAGCCAATTGAACACTCGTCGGATGTGCAATGAAGAGTTGTGTTATCTCT
Organism: Papaver somniferum; assembly: GCF_003573695.1. Classification (NCBI taxonomy): domain Eukaryota; kingdom Viridiplantae; phylum Streptophyta; class Magnoliopsida; order Ranunculales; family Papaveraceae; genus Papaver; species Papaver somniferum. The sequence continues at coordinate 97,364,075 of NC_039362.1, read as the reverse complement.
CCGTCCAAATCCACATCATTTTGAACCGTGTAGTCTTTCTCTTTGGCAAAAAAAACAATTGTTGCATCACTTGTCTATCTCTCCATTCCTTCTTTCTAATTGTCTCACTTGCATTGTAAATGGTGGACAAAGATGAGGGGTTATCCTTGTTATCCTCTTTTAATATTTGGAGCGTTTGAAACGGTGAAATACCCATTGTCCTCATTTTAGCTACCTTGTCCATCTCTTGAGGAGTTAGCTTTTCCGCCATGAAATGTCCTTCAAGATGCTCCGGACGAGGGTGGTTATGACGACCTTCCATAACCCTGTAGAGAACCCATCCATCCAAATCTTTGTTGTAAATAAATGCTAGCTTGAATGGGCATTTAATCTTCTTTGAGAAATTTTTGTTCTTCCTATTTATCTTTCCTTTATAAACATAACCTTTCCTCTTATGGCTTTTCTCGGGATCGCCACTTCTCTCACAAACAATTTTAAAGCGAGATTGGCTTTCTCTCCCTTTTTTTTTCCAAAAACTAAACTTTATTAATCAAAAAAAGATTCAAGATTACAGACCCCAAAAAGAAAGAAAGAAAGGGAAAACAGCAAAAACCTGTACAAAAAAAAAAAGCTAAACAAATTTGTAATATGGCTGGTCAGGCCATTCCAATCTAGCCAAGCTACTTGGTTTGTCTTCATAAGTGATAGTTTGTCCCTTTAAGAGGTAAGCACCCTTCTTTGCAAAGTGGTCAGCAGCAAAATTGATTTCCCTATAAACATGCCTGTAAGAAACTGACAGAAATTTATCATGAACTCTTTGCCATCTAGCCATTAAGAACCAAGGAATCTTCTGGTGTATTAGAGATGTTATACAATCCTTAGAATCTGATTTGGAGAATAATCTTGTATGTCTGATGTTCAATGGCCCATTCCATAGCTCTAATGCTTGCATAAACCTCTACAATATACTTGGTAGTCACCTCAAGACTTCCAGATTCAGCAATCACAAAATCCCCATATTGATTTCTGGCAATAAAGCCATAACCAGCAGTACCAAGATTGCCTCTAGAGGCACCATCACAACATAGAAGAATGTCCTCACTACTAGGAAGATAGAAGAAAATTTCAATAATTATAAACCTTCTCAAGTTCCTGGCTAAATCAAAAAATACTGCATAATGACTACTTCAGTGTCAAAGCCCCACATGGTTCCTTTCATTCTACATTCACAGTCATGTGCCATCTTCTTTATCTTATTCTTCATCTTGACAAGGTCAGGTTTTTCATCATCATAAAAAATCTCATTTCTTAAGAGACATAATTCAGTCATAAGAGTATAAAAACAAGCAATCCAGAGGTCTTTGATGATGGGACTAGCATGCTTGCAAAGTTTCAATACATCTTCAAAAGATAAAGGGTTAAGAAAATGGAAAATACCTCCCAACCAGCTTCATAAAGTTTTACTAAAGTTGCAGTGCCAGATAATATGGTTCATTGAGTCTTCCCCATGATAACATATGAAGCATCTAGAAGCAAACTGAAAACCCTTCTTTCTCAAATTTTCATTAGTAGGACAAATTTCCCTTGTGATTTTCTAAACATTAGCTGATACAGAGAGAAGAACAACAACATTCCATTTCTTTTTGTACCAGTGGAGCTTAGGCATGGGCTTTCTGATTTTCTTTACTGCATCAGAGACAGTAAAGCAACCTGAGTGAGAATTTTTCCAAATCAACAAATCATCACTTGATTTTATCACTGGTAATTGAGCAACATTAAAGAATTGAAGTAAATCTTCTGGAATACACCATTGACCATCTGCTATTAATTGGTTAACTTTCAGATTAGGATGTAAGAGAATGAAAGGATGATCAGGAAATAACTTTATAATTGGTTCCTCATAAATCCAACTGTCCCTCAAATAGAATTTTTTTCTCCATTACCAACAAGCCATCTAGTGTTTTACCTGAAGTCTTTGATGACCCGTTTGATCCCAGGCCAAACAGATGATTTCTTGTAGTAAGATATCCAATTACCTTCTTTGTCTTTATATTTAGCAAGAAAGAACCTAGCCAATTCCTCTTTAGAGTTTAACATTTTCCATAGGAACTTCATCAATAAGGCTTTGTTCATGTCTTCAAGCTTCCTTATACCAAGGCCACCTTCCTCCACAGGGGAACAAACTTTATCCCATTTTAAAGTGACACATTTTTGCTCCTCAGCATTCCCCGACCGCGGATAATTCTTAATGATTCTTTCACAGGCAACAATAACTTTTCTTGGCCATTTATAAATAGACATATTATATATAGGAATGCTGCAAAGGACATGTTTAACTAAAGTAAGTCTTGCCTGGAAATTTAGAAATTTACCACTCTAAGCAGTGAGTCTGGATTGCATATACTCCACTAGGTGCCATAAATGAATAGATTTAATTTTACCCTGCACCAACATAACACCCAAATATCTATCTAGGAAATAAGATAGGTCCATATGGAAGAACTCAACAATCTGTCTCTTTCTTAAATCAGAAGTTCCATTGACAAAACATTTACTTTTAGCAGCATTTATCACTTGACCAGAAGCAGATTGATAATCAACAAGTAAAGATCTCAAATTTGTAATACTTCTCATACTCCCATTACAAAATAATAAGATATCATCAGCAAAAAGTAAATGTGTAGGATGAATGCCATTCCTAATCACCATTGGTTGAATTTTCTGCCCAGTGACCATTTTATGAATGTTTCTACTAAGGACATCTTCAGCAGTTATAAGCAAAATGGGAGAAAGGGGATCACCTTGCTCGAGCCCTCTACCAAAGCCAAAAAAACCAATTGGGCCACCATTTAGTATAATGGAGATATTTGAAGATTTAAGAAGCACCAAAATCCAGTTACAAAATTTAGCAGAGAAACCAAGTTTCTTCATAGTTCTATACATAAATTCCCAATTGATAGTATCATATGCTTGTGAGATATCCAGTTTAAGACTCAAATTACCCCCTCTTCTAGTAATAGACATTTCATTTACTAATTCAGAAGCAAGACGAACTTGTTCATGAATATTCTTATCTTTAATGAAGCCACATTGTTGGTGAGATATAATTTTATGCATGAAGTTACTAATCCTAAGGGTAATAATCTTGGTGATAATCTTAAAACAGAAATTACTCAAACCTATAGGCCTGAAACTTTTAGCATTTTTTGCACCTTTAATTTTAGGAATCAAAACAAGGAAATTTGAATTCATACCACTAGGAATTATGGTGTTCTGCCAAAAAAATTGGATAGCCTCCACCAAATTGTTGTTGATGATATCCCAAGCTGCTTTGTAAAAAAAAACCCAGTAAATCCATCTGGACCTGGAGCACCATCTTGGTTAAGATAAAAAACTGCCTTTTTGATTTCATCTGCATCAGGAATACCCTCTAAAAAGGTGTTATCATCTTCAGTAATAACATGAGGAACATCATCAAAGATAGAATCATTAATTTGAACAGGTTGATACTCAATTTTTTTTACTGAAATAGTCAATTAAAACATTTTCAATACCCTGTTGATCAGTAATGATGTTACCAGAGCTATCTTCAATTTCAGCAATGGAATTCTGTTGTTGTATCAACTTAATACTTGTATGAAATAAACTGGAATTAATGTCCCCCTCTTTATTCCAATTTACTCTTTATCCCGTTGGAAAGTATGATAATTATTAGCTGCAACATCATATTCACCTCTAGCAGTTACTAGTTTGTTTAACAGAGTAATATCAGAAGGATCATTATCTGATTCCAAAGTGGCTGCTACAACTTTGTCCTCAGCAGTTGTAAGATTAACTTTCACATCACCAAACACCTCCCAATTCCGAATCTTTAACGTCTTTTTGAGTCTTTTTAGTTTATTCATGAAAAATAAAGATAGGATTACCAACTAATTATTCATTCCAAGAATATATAACAACTTGCATAAAGGAAGGATGGGAAAGCCACATCTTCTGGAATCTAAAGAGAATATTAGCATCTCTAGGAATGACAATATCAGAACCAATGAGATAAGCATGGTCAGAAATCCCTCTAGCACCCACATGATAATGCCATCCATTAAAAGTATCTAACCATTTCAAGTTAAAGAAGGCTCTATCCAAGTTACAAAGAATTCTTTTAGAACCAGCTCTGCCATTACACCAAGAGAAATCAAGGCCACTTTTTGGAGCTTGTAAAAGACCACAGAAATCTATACAATCCTGAAAATCACTCATTGCAGAATAAAGAGGACTTCTACCACCTTTCTTTTCATCCACAGATAAAACAGAGTTGAAATCACCCAATAGAAGCCAAGGTTTGTTTAATAAACTAATATCACATAAATTTTGCCACAACTCCCTTCTATTAACAGTATAAGAATTAGCATGGACACCAGTGACCAAAACTCCACCAATTTCAACAGTAATACATTGGTTTAAAGAGGCAATAACATAAGAAGAACTAATAGAGCAGTTCCAAAACAACCAGATGTTACCTTTACTATTAGTATCAGAGGCATAGTGAATAATCTTGTGATTCATACCAGAAAGTTCAATAATATTCTTCTTAAATTTAATTTTAGGCTCTACAACCCAAACAAGAGAAGGATTATTCGAATTAACTAAAGAATAAAGTTTATCTTTGGCCTTTTGTCTTTTAAGGCCTCTGATATTCCAAAAGATTACTTTCATTTAAAAGGAGGGGGGAGAGAAGGAGGAGAGAAACCCCCTTTTTTAACCACATGTTTCAGTACTTCTCTACCGCCTTTCCTAGTGACAATAGTTTTAGTAGGCTTTGGAGGAGGTTTTTCTTAGAAACTCCAGCCACCTTACTAGTCTCTCCAGTATTAGTAGCACAAGGTATAGATCATTCAATATTAGGAACAATAGTAACATGCTGAGGAATAGTACCAAATTCCAATAAACTTGAAGCACTAACCTCCTTGATTTCACCATCTCCAGAGCTAGAATCCTCATCATTATTATCCTGAAGAATTTTATATTTGTTGGGACTTACAAGAATGCCATAAGTAGGATTAGTAGCAGTATCTACCTGTTGGGAAGTAACCAAAATCTCCAAAGTGGGAGGAACCACAAGTAATGTCTCTGCTACAATAGTTGGAGGAGGATCCCCTGAGGTACCTGTTTTTGGTGGGAATGAAGGTTGTGGTATCTCAGAATTTTGCAGAGTTGAAGATGAAATATTTGGGGTTAAAATGTTCAATGAATTAGGAGAAACATTTCCATTAAGTTTTTTTGGATGGGTAGGAGTGTTGTTGACATTAACTCCAACAGGGATTTGTTTGTTGAATCTGTATTCAGTTGATAAGTGTCCAATAATCTTACACTTACTGCAAAATTTAGGTAAGTTTGTGAGAATTACCCCCTGAGAGAAAGCTCCATATCTGGTGATGATCCATAGCTTATTAGGAATTTGTTTTGCTAAATCCACTTCAATAAGAACTTTAGCATAAAAACCACTCTGGTAATTTAAGGTAGCTGCATCAACCTTGATTGGATTCCCAATTGCTCTGCTAATTGTGAATAAAGTTTTTTCATCCCAATATTCCAAGATTAAACCAGAAAATTGAACCCAAACCATTGTTTTAGAGGTACGCTGATTTTGTGATCTAAAATTAGGGATCCAGTTCCTAAGATTAAGAACTTGATCAAGAACTTCCCATCTGCCAGATTTGATATAAGTCTTATCTTCATCATTATCTAATAATAAAAAAACCTTTACCCAATGGAATCATATGACATTGACCCTTTAAGCTCCATTGTTTTTTCAAAATAGACACTGCTTCTGAAAATTTAAGACGAAGAAGATCAAGCCTACCAATTAGAGAAAACGCCAAGATTCATATCTATCATTGTCCTGTTCATCAATAAGATTAACAGAAGGATGACTACTAATTTTTTTCGAAAGATGTACTATCGATGGATCTATTTCAGAACCATCAACTTTTTCCTCAAAAACCATATTTAACCACCAAAAGAACATAAATTATTACACAAAAAATCCCTAATAATAACCAGATGATGAAAATGAAGCACCAATTATTGAAATATGAAGAGGAAACACCTGAATTAATGCTATGTTGACCTTGAAAATGGAAGAACGATGAAAAATGGGGTTGAGTCGATCGCCAATTCACAGAGCTCAACACAGACCGATTCTAAAAAAAAATCTACATGTGTATTGGCTTTCTCTCCCATACAAAACTAATATGCACATGTCTTTTTGTGCATGTTGTCTAGCCAAACCCTTTCCCTCTACCGGATCTTTGAATACCAAGTCATTCATGTAGTGATGGGATTTGTCATCGTACAAAATATCAACTAGGGAAGGTTGATTTTCTATTGGTATTGGATCACATGCAACCTAGGAGAAATAACACAACGTCAATACCAATCACAAACAAGAAACACTTACATGTTCGGAAATGTCAAAATTTTATCGACCTTGCCGAACAGATAGTTTGGTTATCTAATATCGTGAAAAAATTTGCGATCTTGCCGAACTTGGAATGACCGACTTTATTCTTAGAAGTTCCGCAACAAAATTAGTACACTCGACTAAAGTTAGTTATTTTATAAAATTAATTTCCGATCTTGCCAACAAAATTAGTATACCGAACTATTAAATGTATACTCTATAAAAATAGTTCGACTACGTTTTCTGGAAACAGATAACCGAACTCTCAAAAACCTCCATTAAAATAGAGTTCGGTTACCTGCGTGTGCTGAAATAAGTAACCGAACTGCACATACATAAAAGTTCGGTTACTTTTTCTACAGAATAAGTAACTGAACTACTATGACCTAGCCGAGATTTGTTCCTGAAATTTTCTGTTTGGCAAATTTATTGAACAATTCAAGCTACGTTAACTAAATTTGAGCCATACCTGAGTACCCTTAATTTCATCTTCTGGTTGTGGCTGTTAAAATCCATCAATTGGGTCATTAGCGTGGCTGATAAAATCCATCATTTGGCTCGTTAGCTTGAGTTTGGGGTAAAAAAGCATTCATCATCTAACAAATAACTCATATCCGGGTCGTTAGAAATATTGATAAATACACTAGGAGATGAAGGAGGTTCTGATTATGAGGAGGAGGTATCATCACAAGAATCACTCGTATCATATTTATTAAACTCAAAATAAGATTTTTTGGGTTCTTCCCTCTTCTTCTTCTTCTTCTTCTTCTTCTTCTTCTTCTTCTTCTTCTTCTCCTCCTCTCTCAATAATTCTGATTTAAAAAAAATAACTATCCTATTAATAACTCACTAATCACTAATTAATCATTACACTAACACTAATTAATCATTACACTAGCACTGATTAATCGTTACACTAACTAATTTAATTACAAAGGGTTTCTTTGGTCTTAATAAAAAACTAAGATAAGGGGTGACTCAAATTTACTTCAAATATCCACCCGGAAAAGAAATAGTAGTCCCCCTTAAAACGGTTACAAAAATAATGGCTCTTAAGCTTCCTCCCGTAGGAGGTTGGGAATCTGCAATATTGGGATTAAACGCTATAAGGTCGGTTCCTTTGAGGAGGCAAAGCCTCAAATTTGCCATTTTTGCACCGATTATGGGCATGGTAAAGTGACAAATTGGCATGGCTAAGTAGTAAAGTTTGCCATTTTTGCACCGATTATGGGCATGATAAAGTGGAAAATAGGTCTGGCTAAGCGGCAAATTTACCACTTAGCCAGTTGAGGTTGAGTTTCTACCGAACGGTGGAGTCTTGACTGCTCGGTTGAAACTACACCAAACAATCTAGTCTAGATCAGCAGTTGTGGAGCCTCGACCGTTTGGTGAATACTAGATCGCCCAGTAATTCTATTCCAACGGCCACAACCCCCTCCCCTTATAAATACCCCATTTTAGTTTCATTTCAACTCACACCCAATGTAGTCAATCTCGGCCGAAATGGCAGAGATATCGCAGGTAATATCGGTTTCGATACTGATCTGAGATGAATCACGTTATATTTTCGGTACGATATCCAACCAAAAATCTCGGCCGAGATGGGCCGAAACCGATTAGCCGAGATTAGGAAATTTCGCACTTATATAAGGTACATCATCTTGTATTCATACAGAGGTATCGTAGTTATTAGCCAATTCACGTTAATTCCCATCAAAAGAAAACAAAATATTAGTGTTCGCATCATCAATAACATCCATTGTAAAATTTTACTTGATTAAAATATTACTGAGAGCATAACAAATAGATGTATCAACTGCAATAGTACATTTAAAGCACGTTTAAATTGAAAACACAAAAAGAATTGAGCAAAGGCCAACAAAATTCGTTATTTCTGGAAAAGGGGAAATTACAGTTAGACTCTGGAACAAGGTATCAACCATGTGTGAGTCTAACTCAGTGTGACCCATTGAATTATCCATACCGATTTATCCCAATACTACCCTCCCTAGTCAGCCAAGTTAACTACTCTGGTTAGGTTAGATTCAAATGGGTCGAGAATTGATTTGATGGACGAGTGATGGTTAACTTAACCCAATTGATACTCTCAGATGTTCCTTGAATCTTTTATTATTGTGTGCGAAGAACAAGAAGAAAAAAGTTATAAGTTTCGTTTCCGCTGCTGTTATTAGTAGAAGCGTCCTTTTTAATATTGTCTGCAAGTGGTTTGAACTAGTAATGAGTTGATGCTGATGTCGATTGTCTTCATGAAAGTGTTGTTCTTGTGTTATTTTCTTGAGAAGTTAATCCGACCAGGGTGGTGACTAATGCTTCTTGTATGAAGAAAATATGACAAAAGAATTACCCATAAGGTGTTTGTTCTTATTACTCAGTAGAGTTGTACCTTCAGACAGTACGGTGGGTAGAGCATTTGTTTTTCAAGGAATATTATTAGTTTCACAGTAGTTAAGGCATCAACAAAAGAATGGACTGCACGTGATTTTTGTGATCACATGTATCGCAAAAAGGCCAAGGTCTGTTGGTGGAGTTTCATATTTCAAGTGAGTGTTTGTGGGTGAAAACCGTTTCTGCTGATTTTGGTAGTTTCGGGTGTCTGGGTGAGAAACGAGTCTAAACCCTAAACAATGTACTGCAAGGGAGTACTTTTGATTCGAGAGATCAATCTATACAATCCTGGCCTAAACCAAGAAATGGTCATTCCAGGCTTGCTTCGGTCACAAAGTGAAGAAGAAGGGTTGGTCTTAGGGAGGGAAGCGAAGAGAGTGTTAAGACCAGAATAGTTGATTCTGAAGGTGTGGTTGTTTATGAATTGTATCTGAAAGTAGAACTGGCGAGCAGAATGAAAAGCTACCAGGTGATTTCCAGATACTGTGATGTTGCCGACCAAAACTTGTTGTTTGGTGAAAGTAGGTGAAGCATATTTATACAAGTCATATTGAAACGTACCATGGTCTCGTAGAAAGTGGAAATGATTGAGTGGTGGAAGAATGGAGTAACGTGTAACCGTCAGACGTAATGCTTCCATGATGAGGGAAGTGAATTCGTGTAACCTTAAGCCATTACGCTTCCATGATGAAGGAAATGAATTGTTTACACCGTTACTTTTTACCACCACTAATTGTCCTACTTCATGACACTCTCTTGTAACGGGCGCATTGCATGCCGCACGCTGTAAACCGCCAGACCAATACCCTGATGAGTATCCCCCAGTTTGTGACATGTTTGATGTCTCGAGTGTTTTCGTGGAAAACGTGTAACAGTTTTCTATGTGTGGCAATTCAAGGTCAAGAGACTTTACCATAGGAAAATAACATATGATGCTATTAGGTTTGCCTTGGTCGGCCTCCTAAAACTTGCCACAAGTCCGTCAGTTTGGTGGCGAACTTGAATGGCTGAGATTACATCTCATGAGGAAGGGTAGCCGTTAATTATGGCCATATCTTTGTTGTGTAAAAAAGTGGCGCCATTAGCATAGTGGCGCCTGGCGTAGCGGGTTGCCTGGGACTTGCCGCAAATCCGTCAGTTCAGTGGCGAACTTGGATGTCTGAGATTGCATCTCATGAGGAAGAGTGACTATTGATTATGGCCGCATCTTATTGTATAGCGAAGTGGCGCCATTGGCATAGTAGCGCCTGATGGAGTCATGGCATAGCGGCATGCTAGTGGCATGCCAGTGGCGTATCCATGGCATAACAGCATGCTAGTAGCTGTGGCATGGCGGCATGCTAGTACCCGTAGCATGGAGGCATGCCTGTGGCGTTCTGGCACGGCCACGTCAGTGGCGTTGTAGCATGGCCAAATCTAAGATTTGGCTCTGTGGCCAAAATTAGGGCTTGGCGGCGTGGCCAAGGCTAAGATTTTGCGACGTGGAAGAAATAGGGCTTGACGGCGTGGCCAAGGCTTGGTTTTGGCGTCGTGGTAAGCATTAGGGCTTGGCGGCGTGGCCAAGGCTTGGTGTCGGGCTCACATGTAGCGTGGCAACATTGGCCCTGTTGCCACGTCAATCCTATTGCTCTGGGAAACGTTATTTGGCTTTGGTAGAAACTTGCCCAAATTAGGGTTTGGCATGTCGAAACACTAATTAGTGCGTGTGGCATGCGGCCGCGGCATGACGGTACTTTTGTGCAAATGGCGTTATGGCTATGTCGAAGGAACTATGGCAAGGCCATAGTGTGGAAACGACCACAGGAGTAGGGATTGCCGTGGGTGGCTATTTATGGCAGGTTGCCATGAAGTAGCATGTTACCGCGGTAGAGTGGCATGTTGGCATGCCGATAAATATGTTTGTTGTGGTAGGGCGCGTTTGGCTTGCCAGTTAGCATGGTGGCGCGACAGGGTGCGTTTGGCCTTTAATGTATGGTGGCAAGTTTAGAGCAACTTGATTGGCCACGAAAAGGGGTCCGACCAAACATAAGGCGCGGCTACACTACTGGTGAGAGTGTGGCGGCTTTAGAGCGACCTGATTGGTCGATGGGAAGTGGGGCAGGCAAGTATGGGCCCAGCCACAACTTATGTGCGTGTGGCGATTTTAAAGCGACCTGATTGGTCGAGGGAAATAGGGTCGGTTTAGGATGGGGCGTGGCCAGGGGCGCCATCTGGCCTAAGGCATGGCCACGCCTCTCTTTGCTGCTGCATCTCCCTGTTTTTTCTGATTCTGGGCGAGGTTTTGCACCTGCTAATCCATGGCGGATTAATTACCTTGTTTTCCTAGGCTTAATTTTGACAAGCAAGGTCTAGTATGCTGCGCGAGGCGCGAAACCCTAACTTCTGCAAGTTAGTAAGGTCTGGTGTACTGCGTGAGGCGCGAAAACCTAACTTCTGCAAGTTAGTCAGGTCTGGTATAATGCGCGAGGCGCGAAACCCTAACTTCTGCAAGTTAGTCAAGTCTGGTATAATGCGCGAGGCGCGAAACCCTAACTTCTGCAAGTTAGTTATGACAATTGATTGAATTCTTTGTTTTGACACGGAATTCTTTTAAGTTCATTGCCAGGGAGCAGCATGCTTTTCTGATTTGAATACCTTATGCAAAGACCTTATCCTTGATACTTGGAGATTCGTGCTACTCTGCTGCGACTGAACACAAATCGTCATTCCATATCAACATTAAGAGTTCAGCCGGAGAAGATAACATAGAAGGAATTCAGAGGAACTTATATTAAGTGAATATACGCGAGGCGCCGAAATTTACAGAACATCTGGGATGGTTGCTACATTCGCCAGTATGGATAAATTTCATGTAAATACATTGAATGGATCAATAAATATGTCGGTGGAGAGGTTAGCACTCACGACACCGTTTCCTTGCAGAGTGACGTCACATCAGATGCAAGGTTTTACGATTTTAACCCTAAGCTAAAAACTACCATCAACATTAAGTCCTCTGCACGTAACAGTGGCATTGTTGCGGGGTAAGCATGAGATGGTGACAGACAAGAGTAAAATCGAAAGGGAAAGATGTGAAGAGATTTCCAGGGAAATTCAACTAACCTTTGGTGGAAGGCATGAGGAATCCGTGAGTCTTGTGTTGGCGGCTCTACGTAATTCTGACTTGGCCATTGGGTGTTGGCATTAGCGCTGAAACTTTGGCTACTGATTGGAAGAGACGACACTGCAATTTGGTCCGCGAATTGGTGAATGGCGCTAGCTGTCTAGGTCACGGAACATATGGAGATGGTGCTGCTTTGAACGACCAGGATGGCGCTTCCTTGGATGGTGGAGATGGCGCTGCTTCGAACGACTAAGATGGCGCCGCTTTGGCTGGCTACGGAAAGGTGGATGGCGCGGCTATCTTGGAGTGGCGCTGCTAGCTTGGAACGGTGGAAACTGGCTTCAGTCCATAAAATGGTGAAAACTGGCTTCAGTCCATGAAATGGTGGAAACTGGCTTCAGTCGATGGAATGGTGGAAACTGGCTTCTGTCCATGAAATGGTGGAAACTGGCTTCTGTCCATGAAATGATGGAAACTGCTTCAAATGGTGATGATGGCAAGTGGTGATGATAGCGCTGGAACTTTGGCTACCAAGCAGTGAAGATGGAGCCGGCGTTTTTCGCAGAATGGGAAGAGATAGGCTTTGATCACGGAGTGTTGGAGTCATGGAGCGTTTGTAGGTTGGGCGACTGGTGTTCCTCGTGCTGGCGCGCTGCTGGTTCGGTCATGGGGCGGAGATATTGGCACACTACTTGTTCGGCTATGCAGCATGAGTGTGGTGCGCCTAGTCATCTATTCCCGTTCATGGAGCAATAAGGAATCCTTATTTTGTTCAAACTCTAGAAATTGCGTTCGTATGAAAAGGGGTATCGACCCTCTTTTGTTTTTGTTGTTCGTCCGGCTCTGTGCTTTCATTTGCAGCATCTGTCTCTTCTTCGTCATTTGTTAGCGGTGGTAGAGCGAGGGTTAATGGCAACAAAGCAATCTCCAATAGTTATAATCAACGGCAAGACAATCCAGGAGAACTCAAGGTAGCTGCCCTCGCATGTATCCACCCAACAGTACTATCGATCTTCTCCAGAATGTGTAATAAGGCTCTGACTCCAGAGGAATGAGTATCTGACCTCTCCAGTATATTTCAAAATTTACCAAACTTCATTGCACTCTTGGGATGGATGGATGAAATATATTCTCGGCAATGATAATGTCGGGGCTATTCTTGGAGATTGTGGTTGCGTTGTTGGTCCATTCTTGACTTTAGGTTATCTGGTGCCTGGACTTTCTGATTGCGATGATGATATGTTGTGGATGCTTGCATGGACGAAATATTCTGGAGCCATTGGGTGAAGTAGATGAGCTGAGATCGTTCCGTTGCCGATGTACTTCTATAAAGTCTTCAAGGTCTTCGTTCCAAACGACATTCTTTGAACCATCTTCTGAATCTTGGGCTATTGCATGGAGCGGGATGCGGTGAGCAGTCCCCAGTTATATTTCTGTTAGATCCGATGGCGTGGCCGGATAGGTGAATGTATCTATGTGGCGTACTTTCAGGGTCTTTGATGCGTGTGTACGACTTCATGTTGAGAAATCCTTACGGCTCGTAAAACTTCGACAATGATGATGTTGAAATAGGAAATAACCTGGTTGACGGCAGTGAAGGCATCCCATTCTGATAGTCCCCATGTGTAATTATCCTGAACCTATTTTCTCGTGGAAGATGTGCTTCCGTTGCATTCACTGGTAAGGTGGTGACTGCGTTTAAGCTTCTAAACATGAAGGAGGCTTCAGTCCCCAAGTGTAGCCTACTTTAATTGCATCGCCTTGAATCCACGCCTATGGGATTTGATACAATCTTATCATACTCTCCTGGATGTGATGCTGGGATGCTTGGAATATCACATGGACAAAACATTCTGGATAACGAAGAGGTAGAAGTGAGGGAGTTATGTCGTTAATCGTGGCCCCTCTGTCTCTTCAAGAAAAAATGTTTCAGCCGCGTCTCTGGAGTTATCTCATGAATGCTTGATTGTCGTCGGGGATGGACCGTGATGAGCAGTCCCCAGTCGCACTTCTTTTTGGTTACTGAAGTTGTTTTCTCTGAGTAGGCTTGGGATCCGCCGCGTCCTCGTAAAGTGTTGCAGGCGCCTTCTAGATAGAGAGGTGATGATATTCTTACGCTACACCTTTGAAGGGTGGATGACCTTGTCGTGGCTATGATTTTTGATTGGCCGTGTCTTCTGAGCTTTGACAGTGAAGGGATCCTGTGTAGAGCCTCGGTCCCCAAGTTTGGTTTACATGTTTATATCTTGTATCGTCAGTGGGTTGACCATGATAAAGACATCATCTTGCATCCGTACTGGTGACTTTATTACTTATTCCAAGTGAAACTAAAACATGGAGAAGTATGGATTACCTTTGTAGTGGTTGTTGCTATGGTAAAGCTCTGACAAATGAGCAGCAACAGTTTTTGGCAGCAGATGTGATCGGAAGAGACTACATCGCCGTGGGAACCAAAATAGGTTGGCTGAAATTGCATGGGCGTCCATGGAAGCAAAGGGATTGGTTGGATGCGTAAGCGAGTAAACTGCCCACATCCACGAGGTTTGGCGGGATGGATCAAAAAGTGGCCACAACTACGAACCTTGGCTGGATGTGATCACGATCCTTGACAGGGAGGAGTGTCGACTTCTGGAGAAAACGTTGAAGCGGAGCGGCTCTTGAAGAGAAACGTTGAAGCGGCTTCTGGAGCGAAACGTTGAAGCGGAACAACTTCTGGAGCGAAACTTTGAAGAGGAGCGGCTTCTGGAGGTAAGACGTTGAAGCGGCTCCTGGAGCGAAAAGTTGAAGCGGAGCGGCTTCTGGAGAGAACGTCGAAGCGGAGCGGCTTCTGGAGCGAAAAGTAGAAAAGACCCCTGGAGCAAAGTTCGAAGCGCCAACGCAACACAACTGAGAACTTGAAAATATATCTCAGCACTGCACCTTGGATAAATAAAAAGTCTCACACACATGCTCCGTCATAGATTACATGGTTTTGTGAACAGAGTCCCCAGAAAGCATTAATGCATAACTCCACCAATTGATGTTCGGTCACATTTGGTTTATGACAATCTAACGCCCGAATTCTGAATCCCCTGACTAATCATTCGGATGTTCATTGTTTCGCTCCTTTTGAGTTGTGGCCATATCTGTCTGAGCCTTAGCAAAAACTTCTTGTATTTCCATCAAATCAGCAATGGTAATAAGGGATCGACTTCCTCTGGCTCCCCCAGTCTCTCGTTCTGATGGTGGAGTAGCAGCGGCTCTGGTGACTATTGGAGGTGTCACACTTGAAGGAGCATTTTCCGCGGCAACAACTCTGGCTCTGGTAACCGAAGGCGTAATGCCTGAAAGAACATTCTCCACGCTGCTGGTGTTGACAGGTGGCGTATTAACGCTACTGGAAGGGACGCCAATACCGAGAATAATTTCAGGGTTTGTTGCTGGTCCGGACCTGAGTTCTACCATCTTGAGATCGGGATTGAAAAAGTGAAATTGGAAATTGGAGAGATTAATCTCCCACTGTGGTCGTCCAATTGTTTGTGGGTGAAAACCGTTTCTGCTGATTTTGGTAATTTCGGGTGTGTGGGTGAGAAACGAGTTTAAACCCTAAACAATGTACTACAAGGGAGTGCTTTTGATTCAAGAGATCAATTTGTACAATCCTGGCCTAAACCAAGAAATGGCCGTTCCAGGCTTGTTTCAGTCACAAAGTGAAGGAGAAGGGTTGGTCTTAGGGAGGGAAGCGAAGAGAGTGTTGAGACCAGAATAGTTGATTCTGAAGGTGTGGTTGTTTATGTCTTGTTGAAAAGTGGGGGTACAACAACCACACCCAATATTTCGCTTAGCAATTTGTATAGACAAACTCCAATATACTTTCTATAGAATCAACTAGACAGTCAGACTCAATCTAGATAAAAAGTATATCAAAGAGTTTATATCTCAATCTCTCGATTTGATATATACTCAAGCAAATAGAAATCTACGAGTCTTTATCAAATACTAGAGAGATAACTTGGATGGTACCAAAGACCAATATCCAAGTGTCAATCAATTTAAATCAACAACCAAAAGGTCATATATTGTAATTGATTGAACAACGCATAACTTGTGATATTTCAATTATATAACAAAATATAATGCGGAAAAGAAATAACACAGACACCAGAATTTTGTTAACAAGGAAACCGCAAATGCAGAAAAACCCCGGAACCTAGTCCAGATTGAACACACACTGTATTAAGCCGCTACAGACACTAGCCTACTCCAAACTAACTTCGGCCTGGACTGTAGTTGAACTCCAATCAATCTCACACTGATCCAAGGTACATTTATGCTCCTACGTCTCTGATCCCAGCAGGATGCTACATACTTGATTCCCTTAGCTGATCTCACCCACAACTAAGAGTTGCTACGACCCAAAGTCGAAGACTTTAATAAACAAATCTGTATCACACAGAAAATTCTAAGGTAATAGATAAATCCGTCTCCCACGAATATACCTACAAGTTCTGTTCCGTCTTTTGATAAATCAAGGTGAACATGAACCAATTGATAAACCAGACTTATATTCCCTAAGTACAACCTAGTATTATCAATCACCTCACAATAATCCTAATCGACGCAGCTAAAAAAGATATTGTGGAATCACAAACGATGAGAAGAAGTCTTTAAGTCGTTAACCTGGTTTTAGAAGAAGAAACCAAAGGTTAAAGGAGAATCGACTCTAGCTATGCAACTAGTATCACACGTAAGGTGTGTGTATTAGGTTTCCCAGTTGCTAGAGTTCTCCTTTATATAGTCTTTAGAATCAGGGTTTGCAATCAATGTTAGCTTGGTAACAAAGCATTCAATATTCTCTGTTAGATGAAAACCTGATTAGATTCAAGCTAATATTCCTCAACCGTTGGATCGAAAACTTAGCTTGTTACACACAAATTAAATGTCCAATTTTGGGTTTATGTAGCCGTTCCCAAACATTAACATTTTTTGGTTCAACAATAGTTAACCAAATGGCTAGCCATATGATCACTTTCATATCCACCATATTATTCTTCACCATAACTAGTTCTCAAATGAACTAGTTAGAGAGTTGTTCAATTGCTTAGATCTTATGTAACTACACAAGACAAAATCGAAGCAAAAACGGTTTGATTCACTTGAATCGGTTCATGAACTTTATAGCCGCGTTTTTCAAAAGCATTCCTTAGTTTTGTATAAACATGAGTTCAAGAACAACCGATTTTAGATATAACCTGCTCAATTTCGCGGACTGGGTTCGCGGACTTAAGCTCACGGAAGGAGTTCACAAACTCCAGCAGAAATTCTCGGGTCGAGAACTTCCTCCAGTTCGCGGACTGAGTTCGCGGACTTGGCTCACGCCACATTCCGTTTCTCTTAATCAACAAAGTTCGCAAACTTTGGTTCAAGGAATAAGGACTTATACATATATGTGTTTCCACAACAATGCTTATATCCTACCAATGGTTATGTAATCTAAACTCTCATTTCAATCATTGAAACATTCTCAGAGGACGTTATATAGCCGTTATTCACAGACCATTTTTCGTCAGAGCAATTTCCAAAGTGATTGAAACATAACATGATATTCGTCACTAGGTAAAGATGAATTTGGCTAAAGCGAAAGCTTACCAACACATATTTCGAGAAATAGATAGCCGAGTTACATTCGACTCGAAATAACAAATGTGTATAATGAAAGTCTATATATCAAAACAACTTTTGTCTCAAGAGTAGGAGATAGAGTAGATAGACTTTTGAGTGACATATAAGTTCAAGTCTCCACATACCTTTTAGTCGATGAAGATTTACCAGTTCCTTGAGTAGTCCTTCGTCTTGTATGATGATTGCCATGGAGTCTTGAGCTCAACTACACTTTTCAATCCTAGTCCGAGACCTTTAGCTATATAGGCTAGAAATCAAGACTTATAGTTTTGATCACTAACATTGACAAACATGCTTGAGATAGCAACGCATGCGAGTTCGACCGAGAAATGCTCTAACAATCTCCTCCTTTGTCAATTTTAGTGACAAAACTATTAATACATATGAAATACAAAAAATAAATAAATAAACTTTTGTAGCTCCTATTCCACATGCCTAATTTTCAACATTACTCGAAATCTTCGTCACTTCCAAGTACTCAAATGATCCCAAAGGTTGTAAGTTTAGTATCATCGTTGTTGAAAATACGTAGTTATAACAACAAGAAAACAATAGTCCTCAATCATTGTTATACAGTGTCATAATATCATTACACAGCATCAAAGTCCAATTGTATCACAACTTCAACAATAATACTATGGTGATATGTATCACTCCCCCTTAGTCAATACTCCATCTCACATGGAAACCACTCCCCCTTACATAATGATCCGAAAACCATATGTATTTGTAGTGTGAACTACAGATTAATTCTCCCCCTTTTTGTCAATAAAATTGGCAAAGGTACAAGAACGGGATCCTAATGAAATTTCCGAAAGAGATATTCCATGACCAAAAGAAAGCAAAAGTATATCATCTTATTTAGATGCAATCATAAAGCCGAAGCTAAATGCACTCATCAAGAAGTTTGTAAAGATACAAGATAACCCCTATAATATTCCACAGCCGCACTCCCCACAAAGATTTGGCAATTAAGCACAAGTTCAAAGAACTCTCCCCCATAAAATGTCATTCCCGAAAGAACAACAAGAGCGACCTTAATTTCGAAGGAAAAGAAGGATTTCTTTGGACATAACAAATCACATACAAGTATGAATTTGAATCCAAAATATTCAATTAAACTAACCACAAGAGAACCCATGATTAATTTAATCGACAAATGCTCAACATAAGTGAACTTATGGAGACTCAAAAACATACAATTAGATTAATCACAAGAGAACCCATAATTAATCTAATCAAAATACACAACCAAACTAATCACACAAGTAATCAATTTAATTGGTCGTGCTCGACATAAAAAAACTTACAGAGCAACAACTAAATAACCAAACAAGATGATTAATTTAGTTGAACATGCTCAACATAAAGTACCTTACGGAACAACAACATAGCTAATCATGAAAATAATCAACTTGGTCGTTGAATGCTCAACATAAGACACTTTACGGAGCCTCACAGTAATACATAAAATATGGATCAGGGAAGATCAATACTGCAGAATACACAAGGATTCATTCTATTTTTCATCACTATTCGCATAACGACATTCAATAGACATAATCCTTGCAAACAAAAGATTTTAACCTATCTTCCATATATAATTGACATAATAGGCTTAACTTTTGTATTTGTCAAAAGTCTATTCATTCTTTTATCCATACATGCGTATCGATATACAAAAGACTTTACTTTTAACAAGGTATGGGACAATCATAGTTCACAGACGCAAACACACATATCCCATAACAATATTGCAATATATAAAACCATAAAGATTAATACTGCAAAAATCATCTTCCAAACCAATTTAGAATTTAAACCAATAAATCTAAAAACATGAAGATGAAAACATTGGACATAGCTATATGTAATCACAATAATGGATATTCCAAACTCTAGTAATCCTTCTCAAAAATAAGAATAAATTCTCATAAGAAGTTTCCTAGGAAACAAGACAAACTCGTAACTAATGCACATACAAGATGATTTGTCCTTATAGGGTAGAATCAATCTTTTTCGCATGGATATACACCAATAATAACTACCAAAAGCGTATAAAAAGATTTTCTTAATCAAAGAAAAACATACAAAGTCAATAACGACTATGCGCCATAGTTCACAAAGGATGATTGTGAACATTCAAGAATTCCGTAGCACTGCGTACTACTTTCCATTCTTGAACTTCCTTCTTTGTGATTCACCAACAACATTATTGTAAAATCTACAAGTTAGCTTAGAAGAGTAGTACTCCAAGAATCCAAGTGCCCAAGTTCAAGAGAAGTGGAACAAGTGCAACGAAACGGAGCAAAATACTCAAAAACAAGAGAGAGGACAAATACCAATCTTAACTCATCCAAATTCAAGGTTTCTCATCTCCATTTTGAAGAGAATTCAAAGAGTAAGAGAGTGAAAAAATAATGAGTCAATCCGAGTTCGGACGAAGAAGTTACGACCAAAACAAGTTTACCGAATATCGACGTCAAGTATGCATACGTGTTTGCAAAAGAATTTTCGTATCCTGCAACAGTATGCAGACGGGGTTTGCGAACTTAAACCCCTGGATTTTGGTTTCAAATGATGTTATGCATACTTGGTATGTGTACCATTAAGTCCAAACATCCCGAACTAATAATTTCAAATCTAAACATTTAAGAACCTTAAATACAAATCAAGTTAGGTAGAAATGAATGATAAGCAAGGTACATGGATCAAGTTTATAAGTACTCAAACAAGTAATAAAAACATAAAACTTGCTCAAGTTTATAGACATACCTTTTTAGAAAAGTCCAATTGAATTCTACAGCCTTACCGAATATAATATGTGCGCCCCAGTTGTTGTGCTTCCCTCACCGTATACATAACAGGGCATTTCTTGGTGAGGATGCACTTTCAACACAAACAAGTTGTGTTGAGGTGAACAATGTCTTGCTCACCATGGCACCAAGAAAGAGTTTCTTTCCAATAACTCTTAAATCTTTTAGTGTTGAGAAACACCCAAAGAACTGTTTTTATAAGTCTATCAAAGAACTTCAAGAGAACCCAAAAAGATTTGTGTTTTTGATTTCTTGTTTTCCAACCTATAAAAAACAGTTTTTGCAGATAGTTTTTAGTACTGCGAAGTTAAACTCTTTTGATAAAAAGTGACGTCCTAGATTCTTCATAAAAGAAGACAATACTACTATCTTGATAGGAAGTATCAGGAATTAAGCAACGAATCAATTCATGCTTTGAGGTGATACACTCAGACAACTGAGATTTAAACTCCTCTTGTAATTCGTTTAGTTTATCACAACTAATTGGATTACGCATAGGAGGAGCATTGCTCTCACTGACTAGTAAATCAATATCAACCTCAACATGAATATTATTCATCATAATTTGATTTAGCCTGTCAAGAGATTCTTTCTCTTTCTGGAGGAATAACTCAACATCAAGAGATAAGCTCTCAAGCTTCTTTTCAAGCCCTGAAAACACTTCAAGGGATTTTAAACCTGGTGGAGGTTTAGATAGAATTTCTTCTACAGATTTTATTAAATCAGTCACGGAAGAGAATTCTGAAATCCCTGGATCTGGTGGTGCATTTATTGAGATAACACTACTGTCCATAGAGTCAGATCGCTAAAAACACGGACTTGTAAGGTCTTGAACGTCTTTGCCTGCTCTGATACCAATTGAAAAAGTTGGGGTACAACAACCACACCCAATATTTCGCTTAGCTGTATGGACAAACTCCAATATACTTTCTAGAGAATCAATTAGATAGTCAGACTCAATCTATATAAAAAGTATATCAAAGAGTTTATATCTCAATCTCTCGATTTGATATATACTCAAGCAAATAGAAATCTGCGAGTCTTTATCAAATACTAGAGAGATAACTTGGATGGTACCAAAGATCAATATCCAAATGTCAATCAATTTAAATCAACAACCAAAAGGTCGGATATTCTAATTGATTGAACAACGCACAACCTGTGATATTTCAATTATATAACAAAATATAATGCGGAAAAGAAATAACACAGACACCAGAATTTTGTTAACAAGGAAACCGCAAATGCAGAAAAACCCCGGGACCTAGTCCAGATTGAACACACACTGTATTAAGCCGCTACAGACACTAGCCTACTCCAAACTAACTTCGGCATGAACTGTAGTTCAACCCCAATCAATCTCACACTGATCCAAGGTACGGTTATTCTCATACGTCTCTGATCCCAGCAGGATGCTACTTACTTGATTCCCTTAGCTGATCTCACCCACAACTAAGAGTTGCTACGACCCAAAGTCGAAGACTTTAATAAACAAATCTGTATCACACAGAAAAGTCTACGATAATAGATAAATCCGTCTCCCACGAATATATCTACGAGTTTTGTTCCGTCTTTTGATAAATCAAGGTGAACAGGAACCAATTAATAAACCGGGCTTATATTCCCGAAGAACAACCTAGTATTATCAATCACCTCACAATAATCCTAATCGACGCAACGAAAAAAGATATTGTGGAATCACAAACGATGAGACGAAGTGTTTGTGATTACTTTTCTATCTTTCCTATCGGAGATATAAATCTCGAGCCAATTTTTACAATTGTACTCGTAACGATAGAAGATGCAAGATCAGATCACACAACTACAAGAAAAGTAGTATCGGTCTGGCTTCACAATCCCAATGAAGTCTTTAAGAAGTTAACCTGGTTTTAGAAGAAGAAACCAAATTTTAAAGGATAATCGACTCTAGATATGCAACTAGTATCACACGTAAGGTGTGGGGATTAGGTTTCCCAGTTCCTAGAGTTCTCCTTTATATAGTCTTTCAAATCAGGGTTTGCAATCAATGTTAGCTTGGTAACAAAGCATTCAATATTCACCATTAGATGAAAACCTGATTAGATTCAAGCTAATATTCCTCAACCGTTGGATCGAAAACTTAGCTTGTTACACACAAATTAAATGTCCAATTTTGGGTTTATGTAGCCGTTCCCAAACATTAACATTTGTTGGTTCAACAATAGTTAACCAAATGGTTATCCATATGATCACTTTCATATCCACCATATTCTTCTTCACCATAACTAGTTCAAATGACTCAAATGAACTAGTTAGAGAGTTGTTCAATTGCTTAGATCTTATGTAACTACACAAGACACAATCGAAGCAAAAACGGTTTGATTCACTCGAATCGGTTCATGAACTTTATAGCCACGGTTTGCAAAAACATTCCTTAGTTTTATATAAACATGAGTTCAAGAACAACCGATTTT
This sequence comes from Papaver somniferum, assembly GCF_003573695.1. NCBI lineage: Eukaryota > Viridiplantae > Streptophyta > Magnoliopsida > Ranunculales > Papaveraceae > Papaver > Papaver somniferum. Next base: position 97,341,197 of record NC_039362.1, on the reverse strand, counting down.
AGATATAACCTGCCCAAGTTCGCGGACTTGCGACATGCTAGTAGCCGTGGCATCGGGACACGCTAGTAACCGTGGCTTGGCGGCATGCTAGTAGCCGTGGCATGGCGGCATGCCTGTGGCATTTTGGCACGGCCACGTCTGTGGCGTTGTAGCATGGCCAAAGCTAAGATTTGGCTCCTTGGCCAAAATTAGGGCTTGGCGGTGTGGCCAAGGCTAAGATTTGGCGCCGTGTAAGAAATAGGGCTTGGCGGTGTGTCCAAGGCTTGGTTTTGGCGCAGTGGTAAGAATTAGGGCTTGGCGGCGTGGCCAAGGCTAAAATTTGGCGCCGTGGAAGAATTAGGGCTTGGCAGCGTGTCTAAGGCTTGGTGCCGGGCCCACATGTGGCGTGGCAACATTAGCCCTGTTGCCACGTCAATCCCATTGCTCTGGGAAACGTTATTTGGCTTTGGTAGCAAATTTCCCAAATTAGGATTTGGCATGTCGAAACCCTAATTAGTGTGAGTGGCATGCGGCCATGGCATGGCGGTACTTTTGTGCAAATGGCGCTATGGCTATGCCGAAGGAACTATGGCAAGGCCATAGTGTGGAAACGTCCACATGAGTAGGGATTGCCGTGGGTGGCTATTATGGCAGGTTGCCACAAAGTAGCATGTTACCGCGACAAAGTGGCATGTTGGCATGTTATCGCGATAGAGTGGCATGTTGGCATGCCGATAAATATGTTTGTTGTGGTAGGGCGCGTTTGGCTTGCCAGTTAGCATGGTAGCACGGCAGAGTGCGTTTGGACTATAATATATCATGGAAAGTTTAGAGCAACTTGATTGGCCACGAAAAGGGGACCGGCCAAACATAAGGCGCGGCTACACTTCTGGTGAGAGTGTGGCGGCTTTAGAGCGACCTGATTGGTCGATGGGAAGTGGGGCCGGCAAGTATGGGCCCAACCACAACTTATGTGCGTGTGGAGAGTTTAAAGCGACCTGATTGGTCGAGGGAAATAGGGTCGGTTTAGGATGGGGCGTGGCCAGGGGCGCCATCTGGCCTAAGGCATGGCCACGCCTCTCTTTGCTGCTGCATCTCCCTGTTTTTTCTGATTCTGGGAGAGGTTTTGCACTTGCTAATCCATGGCGGATTAATTACCTTGTTTTCCTAGGCTTAATTTTGACAAGCAAGGTCTAGTATGCTGCGCGAGGCGCGAAACCCTAACTTCTGCAAGTTAGTAAGGTCTGGTGTACTGCGTGAGGCGCGAAAACCTAACTTCTGCAAGTTAGTCAGGTCTGGTATAATGCGCGAGGCGCGAAACCCTAACTTCTGCAAGTTAGTCAAGTCTGGTATAATGCGCGAGGCGCGAAACCCTAACTTCTGCAAGTTAGTTATGACAATTGATTGAATTCTTTGTTTTGACACGGAATTCTTTTAAGTTCATTGCCAGGGAGCAGCATGCTTTTCTGATTTGAATACCTTATGCAAAGACCTTATCCTTGATACTTGGAGATTCGTGCTACTCTGCTGCGACTGAACACAAATCGTCATTCCATATCAACATTAAGAGTTCAGCCGGAGAACCTAACATAGAAGGAATTCAGAGGAACTTATATTAAGTGAATATACGCGAGGCGCCGAAATTTACAGAACATCTGGGATGGTTGCTACATTCGCCAGTATAGATAAATTTCATGTAAATACATTGAATGGATCAATAAATATGTCGTTGGAGAGGTTAGCACTCACGACACCGTTTCCTTGCAGAGTGACGTCACATCAGATGCAAGGTTTTACGATTTTAAGCCTAAGCTAAAAACCACCATCAACAGTGAGAAACCAAAATTCCTTTCAGTTGAGTAATATTAATACGAAATAAAAAGTTTTGTTTAGTTTAACTGTTCATTCTGTTTCTTACGTTTTAAATTAATGATTTGGTTATATGGATGCATCCTAAATTTGTGAATCTTTTTATTTGTAATTGGCTATAAGTAAGAGTTAGTGGATTGGATGGACTAAAACATGATGTGTCCGTCATTTACAGACTGGTGATTAGTGTTATTTCCTTGAAGTGTGTTTAGTTCAGCATGGTAATGATTTGGTGTGGTACACAATACAATTCACGCAGTTGTATTTGCTTATGTATTTGTTCTTTTGGGGTTGATTTGTTTATGTCTGTATAACTGATGCAGGGCGAAAGCGTTGAATATAAATAATACTAAAACCACATGTTTCCGAGATACCATTCTCCAGGAAAACACTACTTTTTCAATTCATCCAAGACTGTTTATTATTAAAATAAAGAGCTCTTTATATAGATAACTCTTCTCGTATTTCCTAAACTATCAAAATACTTATTACCTAAAATACGAGATATCTGTAAACTAATAAAATCCCTACATACTTAATTATATTTCTAGAATATTCTTAATAAATAAAAATAACTTAATTTATTGCCATATATCTTGCGAAATAATTGAAATAAATTAGAGGATAATAAAAATATGCAAGCATATTTTCTTTCCATAAATACTCCATCATTCTCCCCTTCTCAGAAAAATTCGTCCTCGAATTTTGATGGTATAATTGCTTGCATTTATGGTTTTGTGATAAAATTTGGATTTCAAGCTTTAATCCGGACTCCCATGAATCTCGCAGATTATGTGCAACTCCTTGAAATCCTTCCTCCTTGTTGCCAATGAGGTTTTTATGTTCATCACGGGTCACTTCCTCCACTCGCTGTAGGCTAGGACCATGACGGGGCTCTTGCTGATGATGCATTTCAGCCAATTGGAGGGTGAGCGCCTTAACCTTCCGTTCTAGATCATCTATTACCACTTGCTCTTTCTCATCGTTGAGAGCGGCTCTTCGAACAACACCGTAATCTCTTCCTCGAAACATGATGCAGGAGCGTTGCCTGTCTCTGACCCAAGATGCAGGGCGGAAGCGTTGAATAGAAATAATACTAAAACCACATGTTTCTGATATACCACTCTCCAGGAAAACACTACTTTTCAATTCATCCAAGACTGATTATTATTAAAACAAACAGCTCTTTATATATATAACTCTTCTCGTATTTCCTAAATTATCAAAATACTTATTACCTAAAATACGAGATATTTGTAAACTAATAAAATCCCTACATACTTAATTATATTTCTAGAATATTCTTAATAAATAATCTTACGAAATAATTGAAATAAATTAGAGGATAATAAAAATATGCAAGCATATTTTCTTTCCATAAATACTCCACCAATAACATAATGGATGAAAGAAATGTATGTTTGAGTATAATACTCAACGTTCGGTTTATGGGTCATTAAAAGACATACATAAGTTTCATACTCTGTGAAGGAAATCAAAGGTGGTGCAGTCCTCAAGCTAATCCAGTTCGGTTTTATAATGTGGGTACACAGTGTGTAGGAGTTTTTATTTGCAAAGGTATGCTGGAAGCAACTATCCTTGAAGAGGTAAACAAAACTTGATGTGGACAAACTTTTATCCATGTTCATCCAAGAGAGGTCAGGTGAAGTAGCTAAAGTAAGGGTACAAGAAGTTGTGTACACCATTTTGCTGGTACTCGGGATCATGGAAGTGGAGCATTTTGGTATCAGTGGTTTCTCGTATGTGGGTAATAATTGATTTTATTCCTTTTCTTGTTCTTGATAGACGGATTTTTCGCAGGCCAAGCAGTGGTCAGATGGGGTAGTGCAGACCTGTAATGGTCAGATACGATACTGCAGACCAAGTAGTTGTCAGATGCGATAGTGAAGATCCAATTGTGCTCAAGTTTGACTTGCGGAAGTTTTGTGAGTCGTTGGTGAAAAACGGGGTATCCAAACTTGTTTAGAAACTGTTTGGAACCTAAGAAATAGGTTTGGATTGTGTGGTGCATACAATTTGATCAACAATATCAGTATATCTCTCGGGCAGAGAGTTAGAAGCCAAGGATACAACCAGGAGTAACAGTGAACCAAATTCAGCCAGGTACCCGTCGTTAGTTTAAGGTGTGAAAAAACCCAAGGTGATTCCATCAAGTGAGTTAATGCCGCACTAATATGTAAAGCGAGGAGAAACCGTCAAGCAAGAATAACTATGCTCGAAATTGTTGCAGTTGTTCAAACTGAACCAGTTTAAGAGACAACGTAGAATACGTTTTTTTTGTAGTCTGGGTTTAAGGGAGGTTGTTGGAATCACAGATTAAACCCAACCTAGAAGTGTTTTTAACTTATGTAGTTAAATGTCATGTTTAACTTCTGTAGTTCCATTCTTAAGTCCGCATCGAAGGACTCCTACAAGTGCTCCACATATGGATCATCAGTCGGCTGACCATTTAATGAAGCATATGTCTACTGGTCGTCCGAGGAGGTATGATTGAGCAATCAAATGGCAACAATTAAGCTTTTTTTTACTTTGTCTATCTCTTTTATGCATTCTAATTTTATCATTGGTACCCAATTTGTAGGTGTCATTGTCTAGTGTGGGACATCCCTCCACTTTTGACTTGCAAGACGACCTTTCTAAAGTCGTCGTGAGATCTTGAGCCAAGGCTCTAACGTGACGAGCATGGATTTTCATCCACAGGAGAGGCTAGCATATAAGCATTTTAAGGATGCCTTGTAACATTTTTTCCTAGCGATTCAAAGATGTTTAAACATTTGTTGTATGTAGTACCGAAGTAATATGCAGAAGTATTAGAAAGGTACCCGATTTATATTATTTTACCATGTTAAAGAGGTAACCAATAAATATTTTGAGACCCCTTTAAAGAAGTACCCAATTTATACTATTTGACATTGTTGAATAAGTACCGGATAAATATTTTGGGACCTCAAAAAGGTGCCCAATTTATAGTATTTGAGCTTGTCGAAGAAGTACTTTTTTTTTTTTGCTGAGAAAAACACTATTTCACTAAAAGAAAAGACCATTACAAATTGCATTTAGAGATACTTTCCTCATAACATCTTCTAAGAATAGAGGAGGAGAATCCCAAATGTTACTCAATCTATACCTTCTAGCTCTACGAGCAAGTTTGCCTGCCAACTTATTTTTACAACGTTTAATATAGCCAACCTTACAAGATAAAAAACTAGATAGGGAAAGACGACAATCTTCTAAGAGATCAAGACTTCGCCAATCCAGATCACCCTTGCCGCTATTTACATAACCAACCATCTGAAGACAATCGCTAACTAAGAGTATTTTAGACAGATTCAAATCTCTTGCCCAAGAGATCGCCAAAATGAGCGCGGTTGTCTCAACCCCAACAACGCTAGAAATCAATCCAAAATCTGCTCTAAGACTCTTTATTGTCCCTGCAATATCACATAGAGTATGATTATTGGAATCATCTCTCAAAAGACAAATTTATTAAGGATTTTGATCGAAACATTTTTTTCATCAATATGCGAATAATCGAAGAATAAATCATATTCACACCCTTAGGGACGATTCAGGTCTTTGGATTGATGATAACATCCAGCTTCATAAAATGCTCAATAAACACTTTAAATCCATTAGCTCATCCAGTAATGTTCAGCACCTCGAAACTCTTAATAACCTCATTGACCCATGTATCAATGAGGATGAAAACTTGAACTTAATTAGAATTCCTGATGAGTTAGAAATCAAGAATATGCTTTTCAACATGAACCAGTGGGGTGCCCCTGGTCCTGACGGATACCCGCCAGGTTTCTTCAAAGAAAACTGGGATGTTGTTAAAAAGGATATTATTAACATGGTCCAAGATTTTTTCAAGAAAAAATACATTCTCAAAGAGATGAATTATACCTATATAACCATAATCCCTAAAGTCCAGAATCCTTCTACTCCTGCCGATTTTCGTCCAATCAGTCTTAGTAACACCACTTATAAGATAATTTCTAAATCCTAACTAACTGTCTAAAGCCGCTTCTTTCGAAGCTTATTTCTCCAAACCAGTCTGCTTTTATTCCTGAGCGCCAAATCACAGATAACATAATCGGAGCTCATGAAATCCTTCACTCTATGAAAATTTCTAAAAATAAAACCGGTCATATGGCTTTGAAAATCGACTTTTCGAAATCCTTTGATAGAATTGAATGGGACTTTCTAAACAAAACCCTTAATTCTTTTGGTTTCTGTGAAGAGGCCTGCCACCTTATTATGCAATGTGTTACAACTACTTCCTTCTCTATTCTTTTAAATGGTGTTCCTGGGGACAGATTTACTGTAACCAGGGGTCTTAGGCAATGGGATCCTTTGTCCCCTTACCTGTTCATTATTTTCATGGAAGTCCTTTCTAAGCTTCTCCTAAAAGCTGAGAATGAAAAATTGATTTCTGGTGTCAAAGTGGCGAGAACTACACCTCCTGTTACGCATTTGTTTTTTGCTGACGACTGGTTTTTATTTGCAAAGGCTAATCTCAATGAAGCTAAAAACATTGTTAACATTTTAAACACTTTTGGAGAAATGACTGGGCAAGTCATTAATTTTAATAAGTCTGGTGTTTATTTCACACCTAAGATTCACAATAAGCATTGTAAAATTATCTCTAAAATATTGAAAATCAGGAAAATATCTAAAAATGATAAATACTTAGGGACTCCGCTTTTCTTTGATAAAAATAAAACTAATATCTTTGAGCCGCTTCTTAATAAGTATTACGCTGTTCTTCAAGGGTGGATGGGGAAGATGTTTAACCAAGCGGGGCGAACAGTTTTAATCAAAAATGTGCTTAGTGCCTACCCTAATCATCAAATGCAGTGTCTTGCCTTCCCTAAAAAGACGCTTGATAAGATCCAGAGAGATTTCTGGTGGAAAAAAAAGAATAAGAAAAAGTGTTACTACCCTAAGGTGTGGCCAAGTATAACTAAAGACATTTTCCAGGGAGGGCTGGGGATAAGAAATCCTCATAAGCATAATATTGCTTTAATAACTAGGTTGGCCTGGAGGCTTATCCATAATCAATATCAATTGTGGGATAAAATTCTTAAGCATAAATATTTCAGAGACCAGAACCCTTTTAAGAAAACTAGAAAAAATAGGATTTCCTGGATTTGGACTAGTATTCGCAGAGGCCTTGATATTATTAGTTCTAACCATGTTTGCTAGATTAATGATGGGAAGTCAACTAATGTTTGGTCTGATTTTTGGCTTCCCAACCAGGTTCAGCTTTTATCACCTATTTATATTGATAGTAATTTGCCTGTAAATGTTTGTGATTTAATGAATGGTGAAGGGAATTGGAACATGAACATCATCAATAAATACATAAATTTGTCTTTCCATGGTGCTATTAATTCTGTAACTACTAACATTAATATGCATGATAAAATTAGATGGAAATCTACAACTTCTGGAAATTTCAATACTAAGTCAGTTTACAATTTTCTGACTAACTTGAAATTTGATAAGGATGAAGCAAAGTTTTGGAAACATTTATGGAATCTTAACATGCTGCCTAGAGTTAATATGTTTTGTTGGAAAGTTGTATCCTGTGCTTTAGCTCTGGGAAATAATATGTCTAAATATGTGAAAGATTCGGAACCTTATTGCTTACTATGTGATAACCTTGAATTAGAAAATGAAATGCATTTGTTTGTTCATTGTAATTTCGCAAAGAATGTGTGGGATGCTTTTGAGCTTAATAACATTTACTGTTATATTGGGAATGCTGGCATCATGAATTGGTTTAAATTTTGGATGAATAACAGGAACCTACCTAGCATAATCTGATTACTTTCATTATCTAGTCCATCTGTAAGTTTAGGAATAATGTCAAGTTTGATAACAATTCCCCAAATGTAAACAAGTTAGTTGATAGCATTAGAGCTTCCTACCAAAAGTTCAATTTTTGCAGTGACAGTAAAACCAGTCAGGTTCATAATAGTGCTAAGATGTCTTTAAGAAAAAATCCTTTGCACACAAGAAATGACTATGATTGGTTTATATTATTTGATGCCTCGTATTCTGAAGATGATTACACAATGGGGTATGCTATCTCAATATTGGATAATGCAGGCAATCAGAAGCATTGTCGTGCAGGATGTGGCTGGGCCTCCTGCCCCTTAGAAGCTGAAACAAAAGCTGGAATTGAGGCCATCAGGTGGATGAAGGAACTGAAGCTCCAAAACTGTTGCATAATTAATGACTGCCAAGTTCTAATGAAGATTCTGAAAGGAGATGAAGACCCTGAAGTTCATCCATGGAGGTCTCAAAATAGCATCCTTAGATGCAAATTTTCCCTTGTAAATTATGATTCGGTTTCCTTTATGCATAAAACTAGGAAGTATGTTGATTTTGAAGACAAGCTAGCTAAGGAAGTAAGATCTAGGAAGATTAACTACTTCTCTACGGAGAATGTGAGCGAAAATGTAAGAAACAATATCCTAGAAAGAGTTAAGCTTGGCTTAACTCCCATCTTGTATATTTTGCAAACTTCCAATAATACATAAATAAAAGTCGTCTTCCTGTCAAAAAAATAAATAATAATTATACTTTGCATTAGTAAAAAATGATGAAATGGGTTGGTATGCCCGACTCTTCTTTTCATTTCAGAACCAATCATTCTACTCAGCAATTGTTAATCCATAAATTTCGTTTTTATTTTTGTTTTTTATTTGTTGTTGTTTTTGTATTTAGTGGTCTATTTAGTTTTAGTTGGATCAGCAATTAGTATTAATCAAGTATAATGTGCTTGCATTTTCCTTTAGGAGCATGTAGGCCACATCTGGTGTAACCAATGGTGGCATGAGTTGTCTTCGCGATGTCGAACTTACTCTTGCTATGTATGTATTATTTCTGATGATGTTAGTAAATACATACTCTTCTAACAGTTAAGCTTTAGAATGCTGGGAGTGTCTGCTCAGACTTCCGCTATAATGTTATTTATTATTTTCGTTAGTTTTGCTTGACGGTTCCGAACAAAATAAAATTCAATCCGTGACCAACCAAATACCAGAAGTATTTATTGTTAGTGCGTTTGGTGTGTTTATGCACAACTAGTGAAGACATGCGGTGGATGTTGCGGGCATAATGCACCCGTTATCTTAAAAAACACACAAATCGGTTATATGCTCATTTTTTTATAGAAAAAAGAGAAACACAGCTCAACTGAGCTACTAACTCCTTGGAACAACAAGGTGGTCATCTGGGCTGTGATCAACCCCCAAAGTATGATGAAAATTATTACAGTTATCCTTAATAACAGGGTTTGGAATGGACTGTAAATTTGACAAAAGTAACTGGAGATTAGGGCCTTTCCAGTTAAAGTTCTGAAGTAAGGTACAATGGCTAGATATCTGAGCTAATCTGGGAGCATTAGTGTTTTGATGAGGAGTTAACTTGAGGAGCTAATCTCCTGGAAGTTTACTGTTTCGTCTATTTCGGCCCCTAAACATGCTCAAAACTCGAAAAGCTTCTTCACTAAAGCTTTGAAATCTTCCGAGGATGAAAAAACATGGGTAGACCTCGGAAATCCGACATCGGACGAAGATTCTACAGCGTTTTTACTGAAAGATCGACTTCTGAATTTTCTGATGACGAATTATGACGAAGTTCATCGTTCATCCACATTTGAATAAGGATCTACACCATCAACGCAAATCTTGACTTCATCTTCAGCCGATAGTCTCATTTGCTGAAGTCGGCGGTGCTTCTACTGATAAGGGACGACTCCCAGATGATCGAGAGACATACAAAGTACCAACTTTCCAGCATATCTGAAAGGTTGATTCACCTCGGCATGAACATCTGCAAAAGTCTTCATCTTTGACTTCATATTTCTGGAGCGTTCGCCGGAAGATCCAGAAGGGTGGTTGTAATCAGAAGTCACCACTATCTGAGGAGAAAGGCACGGAGTCATGGATGTACCAATAACAAACACGCAACAAAAATGGTAACAATCCAACTCTTACCTATTTACAATTTCACTACCTGTAGTGATTATAACGTCGGAATTTCGAAAAACTTGCTCGTTCCTTCAAACCTACAAAGACGAGAAAGATTCATTATTCAAAATCATGACTTGATTTTCATAAAACAATGAACAACCCACGTGAATTTTAACATCCACTGGTTTTTCAAAAATTGGGCAGACGTCCATTCTACAATTGTGAAAACTCACATACAGACATTATTTCACCATGTATAATTGTCTACTTTCAACAGTTGTTCAAAATCAAAACATTGGTTTTACAAAAAATATATATTTAACGTGAAACTCACGAAAGTTTGAAAAATAACATACACATATATTTTTGCTCCCTCGCGCGAGCATCTGTCTTTGAAGCGAGAGTATAATTTCAAAGATTTCTGAAAGCTCGAAGATAAAATTTTTCACGAAAGCTCATAAACAAAATTTTATTACTAACAGACGCACATTTGTTCAAAAAAAAATTCTCCCGTACGAGCATCCACTTTTGAAACGAGAGTTTATTCCACTTTGTGAAATCTCACATATTTTAAAAAATAAAATTTTATTTTTCGTGAAAGCTCATAGACAAAATTTTTATCATTAGACTCAGGTCTATTTTGTTTGTTCCTTAAACTAACAAACGAACGAGCGTCTGTTCCTAAAATAAGGATTTCTTTTCTTGGGCCCGGACCCATGAATCCTAAACCGACCAAGGTTCCACCATCAAATCAGCGGTTCTATACCAATTTATGCTCGCTTGATGACGCTCTATTATGCTACTGGGGTTTTCTCTCAAACCATGGTTTGCTCATTCAGTCGGAATCCGGTAACGTCTTATCTTATGACTAAGTTCAATTACTTATTTTTTTTGTGACTGGAAAATCACCATTCAGTGCTGACTGAGGAACATGACTGTCCCTCACTAAGCAGGGGACTTAATGTAGATAGTGGATTTTCGACAAGGGTAAAAATCGTAAAACCCTGATTATACGTGCTCCTGATGCGACAATCGGACGAGTATTGAGACCCATGTCTCTCATTAAAGCGTGAAAGCTCATGCCATGAATCTCTGACTGAGAAGGCTGTCTCTCAGAGTATATGTAGATGTGTAATCTCCCAGCTGAGGCCACAACGCATCTCATGAATACTGAGCAATTTCAGTAATATTTCTGTATAGAATCTAAATATTGGACGACTCCTAGACAGCATGCCTGCTAGTATAGAGCAACAACGTCTTCAGGATGCAACCAAGTTTTTCCTGACTATATAGGAGAAATATGACACTCCAGCAAGTCCATATTGCTCAACTCTCAGATAATTAATGCTCCTAGACAACATGCCTGCTAGTATAAAGCCATCAATTAATTATCTCTGATCGTAACTGAATATGCAGCTATATTCTACGATTCTTCGAATATTTCGTTACTTCAACTTATGGTTCTTCCCAGCAGAGTTCCATGGGTTAGTAATAAATATTCAACGTACGAGCATCTGAGCATCGAATAAGCCCTGACTAAATGGTGCAAGTGTACTTAGCAACAATGCACAGACCAGCATTTGAATGCACAAACGAGCATTTCGGAACACGAAGGAACGATGAACCTATGCAAAATAGGAAGAAAAATAATAATAATAAAATATTAGCAAAGGCGCCAGGGGACTGGGTTCACCAGCCGGCCAGTCACGCCGTGACTAGTCCCACACCCAATTTTATATTTTATCATATTTTATTATTTTTCCCTGATCTCATGAAAATTCTCTCATTTGAGTAAATCTCATTCGTTTCAAGGAAACTCCCAGTCTCATGGTGTTTCCGCACGCCAAGGAAATAATAAAATTAGGAAAAGCTGTCGCGGGACCAGGCCCACTAGCCGGCCGTCCATGCCCTAGCCGTGGCTGGTCCCACACCTCATGGTTCCTTATATTTTATTATTTCCCTCATTCCATGAAAACTCCCTGATTTCATGATTTTTTCCTAAACCCATGAAAAGTATTATAAAATTAGGGAAACCGTGGGACCGGGCCTTAGCCGGTCCCACACGCCCCTTATTTTATTATTATTATTTGTTTTGTTTTCCTCATTCCATGAAAACTCTCTGATTTCAACAAAATATCTTGGTTTCAACAAAACTCTTGATTTTATGATATTTCCCTAAAATCATGAAAATTACATAAAATTGGGAAGAGTGCCCTGAGACCGTGCCCATTGGCCGGCCGACCATTCCCTGGCCATTGCCGGTCCCACACTCAATCATTCCCTATTTATTATTATTTCCTAATCTCATGGAAATTCCTTAATTTCATGAAATTCTTCAGTTTTTATAGAATTTCCCTCAAATCAGAGAAAAAATACAGAAAATTATATAAAATTGGGAAAAGTGCTGCGGGACCGAGCTTGCTAGCTGGCCGGTCATGCCATGGCCGGTCCCACACTTTGCAATCCCCTATTTTATTAACTATTTTTCATCATCTTATGAATTTTTCCTAGTTTCAGCAAAACCCTGGATTCTGCATTTTTTCTCAAAATGTTGCTCAAACACGCATCAGAAAATATCAAAACTCTCAGGACTGAGACACGAACACTATGGTGACACGGGCACATCCCCTTGACTGACCAAGAGTGGCCCTAAGGCTTGCAAATAGGCGGTCCCACATATTTTAGTTATTTTGACCTAATTTGCTCAATTGCACGTATTAGGTCCAAACTCTTTTCAAACAATTGAGGGTTTTCTCAAATGACCATCAATTGGTCCCACGACCACCAAGGGCCGGTCTCATGACCTCTTGGTCGGTCCCTCATCTTTTCATGGCTAGGTTTTACTACTTGTCGCTCACACGAGCATCATTTTAATAAATGATTAAACCAGCATTTAATCATTCTTTCACCAACTGGTCTTCAAGAGACTTTGGTAGTTTACTCATTCGAGCATCTGGGTGTTACATGGTAGACTCATCATCCCATGTAGCCGGTCCCTGCTTCGCTCTGCGGTTGATTTTCAATAAATCATCAATTCATTAAAATTAGGATTTTGAATCCAGAGTTCTGCAAAACATAATTCTGAACAGATTCAAATACTGATAATTTTATGTTGATCCCGTGATCAACACTTTTATTTATTATACTCGGCCCAACAGTTAGTATCTTAAATTAGTATTTTATTTGGTCCTGCTACCAACAATTCATCAAACGAGCAATATTTGCTCAGACTATCAATATTTGCTCAAACCGGCAATATTATTTGCTCAAACTAGCTATATTTGCTCAGATTAAAGAATATTGGTTCAACTATCAATATTCAACTATTCAGCAACACGGTTTTCTCAAGTTATCAATATTTATTTGACAATGAAATTTTTGCCTCAGCAGGCATGTTCGATCCATGAATCTCAGAACATTTGCAAATTATGTTCAACTCAGCAATACAAGGACTCATCGTCCCATAAAGTCAGCAACTGACTCCACAATCACGAGACATCAATTGTGTCACATTGGGGGATATTAACTATGGTTTTGGTCTGGCGGTCTATGTCACGTGTGTCTAAACACACGACGAGAATATGAGCAAGTCGTGCAATCAGTTGGAAGAGTCAGCAAAGTAGTCGGTGGAAAATTAACCAAGTCTCCGCACGATGAGCAACTGGTTTTGACATGATTTCCCACTTCCCCACTCTCTGACTCCAGCAACTGTCACACTTCATGGGATCATGGTGGTTTTAATTTAGCAATATAAAAGACCTCTGAATCAGGATTAAAAAGAACAAGAATTTCTCGACAAGTTCATAAAGACAATCTTTCGTCTACACGAACTCATCGTCTGAGCAATCACTCTCAATTGAGTAAAATTCAATCATTCAGAACTTTCCTGCGCTGAATTCACAACACACCTACAATCTCAGATCACCATTGATCCCACACATTTCTCAACTTCCCTTCTACAGATCAACCCATCCTCTCTTGTGACCGAATTGACTCTGGAACGACCATTGTTCTTGGTTTAGGCCGGAGTCCTACATATTGATCTTTCGAACTTAAAGCACTCCCTTCTTGCAGTGCATCTGTGTGAGGTTCAATATTTCGCTCGGTTCAAGGAGTCTCCACACGGACGTCTCCTCAATTCCGTAAAAACCAGCAAATCGTTTTTCCCCATCTACAGATTGGCGACCACAGTGGGAGATTAATCTCTCGGTTGCAATCTCACAATTTCACAAGATGGCTGGTCTTAGGTCTGGGTTAGTTACAGGTTCCAATACAAACGACGCTAGCACTAGCAACAATGATAATGAGGATATCCCGGAAACCATTCCGGCCTCTAACACTGATGGTGGTGATGTTATTCCTCCTTACCCTAACATGGAAGGTCATCCCCTGTTCGGTCGACACCCTGAGGAAGTCAGGGGAAATACACCACCTACCATGGATGATCTCATCAAGGTGCAAGAGACTCTAACAAAGAATCAAACTGACACGGCTGCAACATAGAAGGAGCTATTAAAATATCTCAAGACTCTCACTGAAAAGATGTCAGAGAAGACTCAAGGAAAAAAAAGAAGGAAACATCCTCATATGCTAATCTTGAAGTAGTTACAATTCATACAGTGGATGACAGCGAAGTACGCAAAGCTGCAGACGATCCATCAGCGAAAGAATCATCAAATTTCATTACTCGAGAAGATTTGGAACACCTCTTGGAGAACCATGGAAAAGACAAGACATCACATATCCATCGTCACCAGCATCCATACCCTGCTGCTACGCAAAGGATTCCTCTTCCAAAAGGTTATACCTCTCCAACCTTCACTTTGTATGACGGAATAGGCAATGCTCAGGAGCATGTTTCTCGGTTCCTGGAAGCCTCGGGTGAACATGAGCATAACCATGTTGTTCGCCTCAAAGAATTTTCAAAATCCTTGAAAGGCAGGGCATACACCTGGTACAACAATATTGCACCAGGAACTATCAACAATTGGGGAGAAATGATTAAAGCCTCCTACAGAAAGTACTTCTTTGTGTCAGAGCAAGTTACTCACTCCGATCTTGGAAGAATGTTTCAGAGGAGCAATGAACATCCCAATGACTACGTGAAAAGATTCAGAGTCCATGCCCTGGACTGTCATGATCCAAACGTCACGGAGCAACAACTGGTTGACTTGTGTATCAACGTCATGATCCCGGTCTACAGAGCTTTATTGTAAAATCTTCGTTTCCATACCTTCTCAGAGCTTCATGAAGCGGCAAAGAGATCGGCAATTACTGCACCGCTTTACTGGAAAGAACAAACGCTACAAAAGCTGAAGATCCGCGAGAGACTCAAGGTAGCAGGCATTTGATTAACAAGCAATACAACCTCCAAGCTTCCACAATTTTTTTTCATAAGGGAGCAAACGAAAAATCCGAGTCACAACACAAGCATGCTTCTCCAGCTCTTCCGGAAGCACAAAGAAAAGATAACCAATCTTGAAATGCACGAACCTCAACCCTACATCAACGAACGGGGAAATGATCATACAGATTCTAAGCTCCCTCTTTTCATTAAACAAGTGATCGAGTTACTGGAAGTTTGGATTCAGGTTGGTGCAAGCAAACCGACACTCATCAGGAGGCATCTGACTGAAGAAGAAATGAAGAATTCCAGGTACTGTTGCCTTCATAAGTTCACCTATCATCTAACAGGTGACTGCAACATTTTGAAGAGACGGTTGATCCACAGTGGCTTCAACTTGGGACTGAAGGAGTACACAAGAATCCTCTCCCAATCATAACCTTTACACTTTCTGAACAACCTATCAAAGAGGCAGTTCAATCCTTGGTCGAACGTGGATTGATCTATCTGTCGAAGGCACAAAGGAGAGACATGTTCACAACATTGAACTACATCGTGTCAAGAAGTCCATTCCGAAAATACTTCCTGAGCCTCCAGCCACAGACCAAGAGATGTACGACTGGGGACTGCTTACCACGGTCAATCTCAGAAGAAACGAATTTGGAAGAACGTTGATCGATGCTGGCACCGCCATCAAAAATATTCCACTAAAAACCATCGGATCCACAGGCATCACTCGACAAGGAGCTAATCATGCTCCCATATCAATCAGAGACCTTGAAGGAACGCTCGGAAATACTTATGCCTACATCACTCTCAAAGTGAACATAAGTTCAACCTAGACAGAAGCCAAGTTTCACATAGTCAGGAAAATCCAGGATATGGCATGTCCTTCAGACGAGCGTGGATCCACGCAGATGGATACTTACAAAACGCCTTTGGTTACACACCTCTCCAAATAAGAAAGTTCTGATCCAGAAGATTTGGCGGACGTTCCATCATCAGAGCACTTGGAGGAATTTCGAACTTTGGCAAGGTTGAAACAAGAACCCGCAAAAGATGCATAGACATTCATCCAAAGGTCCTGCACTCAGGCAAGTCTCATCCCTCCCATGTCTATCTCATTTATTTCCTCACATGCTATTCTAGCATGGGGACTCAATTCTGCTAGCATCTCTGCTATTGCAAGACGTTATAAGTGGGTAATCTCACTTCAGCAATATTTTACCAAGTGGTTGAATCTGACATTTCTCCGAATCGAGCATCTCACTGAGACATACATTACTGAGATGGTGTTCAATCACGGAAAAGAACAATTTGGGCATTTCTCCATAGCCTTGTACAAGTGTCCTTGCGTACCAAAAAATCAGAAAGCTCTGATGTCCGCACAAGTGTTGAATCCCACTACCGCAACGAAAGGAATGCTGAATCAACAGAAGATACTCGAGGCCGAGACAATAAAACCTACGACATCGGACGCTTAAAGGGTGTAAAGCCTCAACACTCGAGCATCTAAGAAAATCCTTACAACAACTGTCAATCACCTACTTCTCCAAGGCCAACTAAAAGTCAAAAACCTCTCATCTTTGAATGCTACATTCTTCAGAAGCCTTCAAACTGTACTCCCAATCAAAGAGTACACCTTCGATAATAACTCCTCTATCTTCAACACAATATCTCTACGGTGAAACACTGATTCAACATCGACACGATCAAAGTTAAATCGATAGGTCTTCATTACCCCGTGATAATACTTCTGGAGTAGATGCAACGTTGGCACAACCTGTTAGAACATATCTCGGTAAACCTCGAATGCGTTGATATCTCAAGCATGATTGTCAATGTTAGTGATCAAAACTATAAGTCTTGATTTATAGCCTACATAGCTAAGTCTCGGACTAGGATAGAAAAGTGTAGTTGATCTCAAGGACTTCATAGCGATTCATCATACAACGACGAAGATCTATACAAGGAACCATAGAACTTCATCAACAAAAGGTATGTAGAGACTTGAACTTATCTATCACTCAAAAGTCTATCTCTTATATCTCCTACTTCTTATGAGACAAAAGTCGTATGCTATATAGACTAGATCATACACATTTGACATTTTGAGATGAGCATTCATTGCTTATCTTTTATCTCGAAATCGTGTGTTGGTAAAGCGTTTCGCTTTGATCAAGTTTATCTTCACCTAGTGACGAAAGTCATGAAAAGTTTCAATCACTTTGAGAATTGCTATGACGTGAATCGGTCTGTGAATAACGGATACATAGCGTCCTCTGAGAATGTCTCAATGATTGAAATGAGAGTTTAGATTACATAATCATGTATTCCTTGAACCGAAGTTTTCGAACTTTGTTGATCAAGAGAAATCAGGAGGATTGTGGAATTGGCTTGTATAGTCCGCGAACTGACGGAAGTTCTCGACCGAGAATTTCTGCTGGGTTTCTCCAAAACTCGTTTGTGTGCTAAGTCCGCGAACTGGCGGAAGTTCTCTTCCCGAGAATTTCTGCTGAGTTTGGAAAACTCAACCGATCCGCGAGCTTGTTTGTGAACTTAAGAGGTTATGATCTAAAGATGTGCTCTGAACATGAAACATTAAATTACTAAGGAATGCTTTATGCAAACCGTGTCTATAATGTTCATGAGCCGATTCAATCGAATCGAATCATCTTTGTTTCAATTGTGTCTTGTGTAGTTACATAAGATCTCATAGAAATTGAACAACTCTTTAACTAGTTCATTTGAGTCAATTGAACTAGTTATGGTGAAGAAGAACAAGGTTAATATGAAATGCTCATATGGTTAACCTTTTGGGTTACTATGTTGAATCAACATACACGTACACGTTTGGGCATGGTTTTCACGAACCCAGTAAACGTCTACCCGAGTGTGTGTGAAAAGCTAAGTTTTCAATCTAATGGTTGAGAAATATTAGCTTGAATCTAAATCAGGTTTTCATCTAACGGTGAATAAGGATTGCTTTGTAACTAAGGCAAAACCCTGATTTGAAGGCTATATAAAGGAGACATCTAGCATTGTACAAAACTAATCCCCACACGTCTGTGTGCTACTAGTACGCCCGCTAGATTCGATGTCCATTAACCTTTGATTTTCTTCTCTAAAATCAGGTTAACGACTTAAAGACTTCATTGGGATTGTGAAGCCAGATCGATACTACTTTATCGTAGTTGCGTGATCTGATCTTGCATCTTCTATCGTACGAGTACAATCGATTGATTTACTTGAGATCGTGAGAGTTCTCCGATAGGCAAGATAAAGAAGTCACAAACATCTTCGTCTCACTGTTTGTGATTCCTCGACAATCTGCTTGTGTAGTCAGGAAGGATTGTAGAGAGGTGATTGATTAATCGAGGCTGTTCTTCGAGAATATAAGACCGTATTATCAATTGGTTCCTGCTACCTTGATTTTATATCTAAATACGGAATAAAACCTAGGGTTTATCTGTGAGAGACAGATTTATCCTCTTATAGACTTTTCTGTGTGAGACAAATCTGTTTATTATCAAGTTTGTGATTTTGGGTTACAACAACTCTTGGTTGTGGGTGAGATCAGCTAAGGGAATCAAGTGCGCAGTATCCTGCTGGGATCAGTGGCGTAGGAGTACAACTGTACCTTGGATCGGTGGGAGACTGATTGGGGTTTAACTATAGTCCAGTCCGAAGTTAGTTTGTAGTAGGCTAGTGTCTGTAGCGGCTTAATACAGTGTGTATTCAATCTGGACTATGTCCCGGGGTTTTTCTGCATTTGCGGTTTCCTCGTTAACAAAATTTCTGGTGTCTGTGTTATTTCTTTTCCGCATTATATTTTATATAATTGAAATAATACAGGTTGTGCGTTCGTGATCATCAATTGGAAATCCAACCTTTGGTTGTTGATTGATATTGATTGATCCTTGGACATTGGTCTTTGGTGCCGTCCAAGTATTCCTTGTATTTGATAAAGACTTGCTATTGTTTTTAGCTTGATTAAAAATCAAATCAAGAGAGAGATATTAACTCCTTGAGATACTTTTATCTAGATTGAGTCTGACTGTCTAGTTGATTCTCTAGCAAAGTATTTCGGAGTTAGTCCATACGAATTGCTAATCGAAATATTGGGTGGTGTTGTTAGACCCCCGCTTTTTCAATTGGTATCAGAGCAGGCAAACACGTTTAATACCTCATCAGTCTGTGTTTATAGCGATCTGACTCTATGGGCAAGAGTAATATCTCTGATAAACGCGTCACCAGTAATAAAGATTCTCTCTCGTCTAACTCTATTAAAGAGAAAAACTATTCTATCTCGAATATAGAAAAACCTTGTGGTTCGACGAGACAGACAAACAATGGCAGGTGTGTTGTTGATCTCCCTTCGAAAGAGACCTTCTCTTCTAATGAGTGGGATACAGCTGAAGAGAGTAATTTGATTCTAAATCTTGTTAGAATTCAAGCTGTCAGATTGGATCAGCTAAAACACCATGTCAATGTTCTTCTTGGTGTTGTAAGAGATTGCAAAGTCCATAGAAATGCTGAAGATCATTCTTCGTGCTTAACTCTTGAGGCCAGCCTCAAAAAGGATGCCTTGGATATTGAACGCCGTTTGAATAAACTATCCGTTCAAGGTTGTTCAAAGCAATCTAATATACCAAGAACTTCTGATGCTTTACATTCAGAAGTAAAAACAGGTGTTCCTAATATTTCCACCAAACTTAGGACATTCTGTAAAAAGCACAAATCTTCTGATGATGATATTAAGACGACTTCCTCCAATCATTCTTATGATCAAAAGGTATGTCTCGTCTGTGAGACCAATAGTTCTGTTAGACAGAAGAGAAACCCTAAGTTGAATAAAGACTCATTAGTTCAACTTCAACACATCCTAGATTTTATTCTCAAAGGTGTGAATGACATACGTATGATTGAGCCAATTGGTTTTCGTACCTATCTTGTGAATGCTACCAGGAATGTCAGTACAGTGAGTTCCTCCAATGTTCAAAGGCAGAATAGACGTCTTAATAAACATCATCCTAAGGAAGTTAACCGTTATTCTCCTGAAAGCAACGTTGATCCTGTTGAGAGAGTCATCCCAAAAGAAAGGAAAATCAATGAGATGAGAAAAGATATTAAAAAGATAGTTGGAAGATATAAAGAGCTTGTCGACAGATTATCCTCTTCCTCATGTCAAGACACTTCTGGTAAGAACTCTAACTATGTCTCTTATTTTGATGACAGTAAATTTTATGATAATTTCTCATGTCAAACAGGATCCCTCTCTAAGACTAAGAGGAAATACAAACTTAACCAAATACATAAACCTCGTAATGAGCTTGGGGCTCGTACTTGTGCTAATTAATCACAAGGTTCAAGAACTTACTCATATAAAATCCTGTTGAGTAAGTTGTGTTAAAAACAGGTATACTTGTTGCTTGCATCTGTTAAGTTAAGATGTTTTCTTATCGTTCATAGCTAAACTTGTGTTGGCAGATCCGCTAAGATCAAGTATTAGTTAAGTCAAAAGAAGTTGTTGCATACTGTCTTAAATTTTGTTCTTGTTTTCAAAATGTTTGAAGGACTTTATTTCTTGGGTATTTGTTGTACTCGAACGGATTCCGTTCTGGCCCGAGTCAACAATTTTTTTTTAACCCTAAATTGTTGTCCCCAAGGATAAAATATCCAATCTCTTAGGGTTATAAGTCACGTACGTGTACTCCTGGTGGTTTTTGGATTTTCAAGAATGTCTTCCTCATCTTCTTGCTATGGTGGTTTTGCAAAAGAATTTCTTGACAAAGGTGTTGAGGTTGAATCTAAGAGGAAGAGAACACTTGTAGATGAAGATCATCCCAATGCCTCATGCTTCTTTGCTTATACTCATGAAGATGCTGAAAAGGATGATATGATCTCTGCTGAAGTTGTTCATGACTTTTTTAAGTACTTTGGGGAAGCAAAACAACAGCTTGTTGATACTCTTAAAGGTCTTGATATGGTGAAAACTGAATTGGAAAAGGTTTTGTCTGACCTTGGTCTCATAAAATCTCAAATCAAGGATCTTCGAAAAGAGAATCATTTCTCCGTTGATGCTGAGAAGGCTGTCGATCACAAGCTCATAGACTTCATGTCTCATATGGATTCTGTACCTCCTGTGTCCCTGTTCGCTGTTGAGAATCCACCGGAATCCATTTCCCTTTAAGCTTATCATCTGTTTTTGTTGAGTTTATATGCCTAGTATGTCTTCTTTTTGGATTAGTTGGAAGAATAACTAGTGCTTTGAATAACGATGAATGTGACTACACATAGCTATTTTTGTTTTCATCTTCTTATGTTATTTTTTAGGTTTATTGGTTACTAAATTCTAATTTTTTTTGGAGGATGATGTTTATTGCAGTATTTTAATGGGTTGTGATATTGCAATATTTTTATGGGATATGTATTGTTTACGTCCGTGAACTTGAAGGTCCCACATTGCAGTCAAAAGTAAAGTCGTTCATGAATCGATATTCGTATTGATGAAATGACGAATGGACTTTTGACATATACAAAAGTTAAGCCTATCTAATCATTAATTTGATGGAAAATAGGATAAAATCTTTTGTTCAACAATGATAAAGTCTATTATGTCGTTATGATGGAAAATATAATAGATCCTTGTATATCATCCATGGTATTGATCTTCATTGATCCATTTTATTATGTTTTACCGTGAAGGCTCCATTGTGTGTCTTATGCTGAGCACCTTACAACTAAGTCGATTTACCTTCGCTTTGTTGGTTGTTCCATAAGATGCTATATGTCGAGCATTAAGAACTAAATTAATCAACCTGTTTGGTTATTTAGTTTGTACTCCATAAGTTTTCTTTCTTATGTCGAGTACATGTATGGTTAAGGTTGTCATATTTTATGATGAACTTAGTCGGGGTTCCATAAGTTCTCTTATATTGAGTCCAAAATAATTAAATTGATTACTTCAGTGATTAGTTTGGTTATTTGTATTCCAATTAGATTAATTATAGGTTCTCTTGTAATTAGTCTAGTTGAGTTTTCATATATTCCACAAGTTCTTGTGTTGAGTATATGAAAGGCTACACTATCATGTTCTTTGGTTAATGTAGTCATATATTCCGTAAGGTTTTCCTTATGTTGAGTATTTGAACGTTAAGTTAGTCATCTCCGTGTGATTGACTTAGTCGTAGCTCCGTGAGTTTACTTATGTTGAGCACTTTCAATTAAATTGATCACTTTTGTGGTTTGATTTAGTTGTGTATTCCATTTTAATTAATCATGGGTTTACTTGTGGTTAATTTGGTTGAGCTTTGGATATAGAAAATCATTCCTATGGTTTTTGGTGTCCAATGTAAAATCCTTCTTTTCTTTCGAAATTAAGGTCGCTCTTGTTGTTCTCTCGGGAATGACATCAAATGGGGGAGAGTTCTTTTGACCTTGTGCTTAATGGTAATATCTTGTGGGGAGTGCGGCTGTGGAATTTTATAAGGGTTATCTTGTATCTTAAAACTCCTTGATGAATGATGTTAGCTTCGGCTATTATATTGCATCTAAATTAAGTTGGTATGTATTTTTTATTTTGGTCATGAAATGTCTCTTGTGGAAATTTCATTATGATCCCATTCTTGTACCTTTGCCAATTTTATTAACAAAAAGGGGGAGAAATATTGTAGTTCACACTACAAATACATATGGTTTTCAGATCATTGTGTAAGGGGGAGTGGTTTCCATGATCGAGATGGAGTATTGACTAAGGGTAGGGCTGTTCATGGTCGGTTTTGGTTCGGTTTCTAGCCAAACCAAAACCGAAACCAATATTATTGGTTTCTAAAAATCTAAACCAAACCAATCCATTAACCATTGGTTCGGTTTCCAAATGGTTCCAGTTGGTTTCGGTTTTTCCCAGTGGTTTCTGGTTAACCAATAATTATGTCAAACCAAAAAAAAGTACACAAATTTACAGATAAAAAAATCGTACTTGCCGATAGTATTGGTTTACACAAATATACAAACAAAAAAAAAAATCAAGAATAGTTAAAGCTTACTCTAATTCTAGAGATCAAATGAATATATATAATATATCTTAATTTAGATATTGACAAATAAAAAAGAAGGAAGACGGGAAGAAAAAAGTCGAGTAGCAGCAGCTGTAGTTGGGGGTGGAGAAGGGAGGCGGCTGAGAGAAGTAGAAAGAGAAAGAGGGAGAGTATCATAATGAAATATTAGATTTAGGGTTTCTATTTATCCTCTAAATTAATGGGTAGAATCTAATACTTTTAAATCGACGGTAGAAATTAAGTTTAAAAATTAATCGGTTCCCCAATGGTTTTTGGTTCGGTTTTCAGGTCAAACCAAAACCAAACCAGTAATGTCGGTTTTTCAACATTTTTTACCAAACCAATCCAAATCTAAATGGTTTGGTTCGGTTTCTTGCTTATTGGTCTGGTTCGGTCGGTTTCCAACGGTTAACCCACACCATGTTCAGCCCTAACTAAGGGAGAGTTATACATATCACTGTAGTATTATTGTTAAAGTCGTGATACAATTGGACTTTGATGTTATATAATAATACTATGACACTGTATAATAATGATCGAGAATCTCGATTTCTCTCATTGTTATAGCTACGGATCTTCAACAACGATGGTGCTAAACTTACAACCTTTGGGATCATTGGAGTACTTGGAAGGACGAAGATTTCAAGGAACGTTGAAGATTAGACTATGGAATAGGAGACACTAAAGTTTATCTTTTTTGTATTCCATATGTATTAATAGTTTTGTCACTAAAATTGACAAAGGGGGAGATTGTTAGAGCATATCTCGGTCAACCTCGCATGCGTTGCTATCTCAAGCATGATTTTCAATGTTAGTGATCAAAACTATAAGTCTTGATTTCTAGCCTACATAGCTAAGTCTCGGACTAGGATAGAAAAGTGTAGTTGAGCTCAAGGACTTCATAGCGATTCATCATACAACGACGAAGATCTATACAAGGAACCGTGGAACTTCATCAACAAAAAGGTATGTGGAGACTTGAACTTATCTATCACTCAAAAGTGTATATCTTCTATCTCATACTTCTTATGAGACAAAAGTCGTATGCTATATAGACTAGATCATACACATTTGACATTTCGAGTTGAGCATTCATTTCTTATCTTTTATCTCGAAATCGTGTGTTGGTAAAGTGTTTCGCTTTGATCAAGTTTATCTTCACTTAGTGACGAAAGTCATGAAAAGTTTCAATCACTTTGAGAATTGCTCTGACGTGAATCGGTCTGTGAATAACGACTACATAACGTCCTCTGAGAATGTCTCAATGATTGAAATGAGAGTTTAGATTACATAACCATGTATTCCTTGAACCGAAGTTTTCGAACTTTGTTGATCAAGAGAAATCGGGAGGATTGTGGAATTGGATTGCCAAGTCCGCGAACCTAGTTCGCAGACTCAGTCCGCGAACTGACGGAAGTTCTCGACAGAGAATTTCTGCTGGGATTTTCCAAAACTCGTTTGTGTGCTAAGTCCGCGAACTCAGTCCGCGAACTGGCGGAAGTTCTCTTCCCGAGAATTTCTGTTGAGTTTGGAAAACTCAACCGATTAACTTAAGTCCGCAAACTTGTTTGTGAACTTAAGAGGTTATGATCTAAAGATGTGCTCTGAACATGAAACATTAAATTACTAAGGAATGCTTTATGCAAACCGTGGCTATAATGTTCATGAGCCGATTCAATCGAATCAAATCATCTTTGTTTCAATTGTGTCTTGTGTAGTTACATAAGATCTCATAGTAATTGAACAACTCTTTAACTAGTTCATTTGAGTCAATTGAACTAGTTATGGTGAAGAAGAGCAAGGTTAATATGAAATGCTCATATGGTTAACCTTTTGGGTTACTATGTTAAACCAACATACACGTACACGTTTGGGCATGATTTTCACGAACCCAGTAAACGTCTTCCCGAGTGTGTGTGACAAGCTAAGTTTTCGATCTAACGGTTGGGAAATATTAGCTTGAATCTAAATCAGGTTTTCATCTAACGGTGAATAAGGATTGCTTTGCAACTAAGGCAAAACCATGATTTGAAGGCTATATAAAAGAGACATCTAGCATTGTGCAAAACTAATCCCCACACGTCTGTGTGCTACTAGTGCGCCCGCTAGAGTCGATCTCCATTAACCTTTGATTTTCTTCTCTAAAATCAGGTTAACGACTTAAAGACTTCATTGGGATTGTGAAGCCAGACCGATACTACTTTATCGTAGTTGTGTGATCTGATCTTGCATATCCTATCGTACGAGTACAATCGATTGATTGACTTGAGATCGTGAGAGTTCTCCGATAGGCAAGATAAAGAAGTCACAAACATCTTCGTCTCACTGTTTGTGATTCCTCGACAATCCGCTTGTGTAGTCAGGAAGGGTTGTAGAGAGGTGATTGATTAATCCAGGCTGTTCTTCGGGAATATGAGACCGGATTATCAATTGGTTCATGTTACCTTGATTTTATATCTAAAAACGGAACAAAACCTAGGGTTTATGTGTGGGAGACAGATTCATCCTCTTATAGACTTTTCTGTGTGAGACATATCTGTTTATTATCAAGTCTGTTATTTTGGGTTACAACAACTCTTGGTTGTGGGTGAGATCAGCTAAGGGAATCAAGTGCGCAGTATCCTGCTGGGATCATAGGCGTAGGAGTACAATTGTACCTTGGATCGGTGGGATACTGATTGGGGTTCAACTATAGTCCAGTCTGAAGTTAGTTTGCAGTAGGGTAGTGTCTGTAGCGGCTTAATACAGTGTGTATTCAATCTGGTCTAGGTACCGGGGTTTTTCTGCATTTGCGGTTTCCTCGTTAACAAAATTTCTGGTGTCTGTGTTATTTCTTTTCCGCATTATATTTTATATAATTGAAATAATACAGGTTGTGCGTTCGTGATCATCAATTGGAAATCCAACCTTTGGTTGTTGATTGATATTGATTGATCCTTGGACATTGGTCTTTGGTACTGTCCAAGTATTCCTTGTATTTGATAAAGACTCGCTATTGTTTTTAGCTTGAGTAAAAATTAAATCAAGAGAGAGATATTAACTCCTTGAGATACTTTTATCTAGATTGAGTCTGACTGTCTAGTTGATTCTCTAGCAAAGTATTTCGGAGTTAGTCCATACAGATTGCTAATCGAAATATTGGGTGGTGTTGTTAGACCCCCGCTTTTTCACAAAATCCTTCAACACACTGGGGACTTGATCTTATTGAATAAAGTACACTTCTATTTGCCGTAAAAACATCAATTCCCCGACAAAACCACTTCGCGGCTCACTGGATGAAGGAGCAACACTATGTTGATAATCATGGTTCTAGCCTTCTCGGTCTCTAGAGCAACTCCAACCATGATCGGCATCAACAAGGATATTTGGAGGAACTATGTCCATGGTTTCAGCATCAGCAAGAATGCCTTGAGAAATTCAATCAAGATCTCAACATTAACAACGGTCTCAAGAGCAACATCCTCATGACAAAGCTCCATCAACTGTCCATTCTCTACAACCTAAGTCTGGAAGTGTTACTCGATGGATCATACTTCTACAATCACTAATGACTCATATCAAGACGTGTGGACATGAAAACATGTTAGCATCAAACTCTTCCAAAAGCTTGCACGACGGACAGACACAAGCCAAAGTCTTCTACAAGATGTTCTCATCACCTCTACAAATGAGATACAACATGCTTCAAGCCGTGGGTTTACAAAAACGTACCAATGGGTGAGGAATGGGACAATGCTTCCTCAACAAAAGATGTTCTTTTATGTCTTTTCTACAAAATACCAAAAGGGCGCATCAATCGGGCATACAAGCTGAAAGATATGTCCTTTGCCGTGAGGTCTACGAAATCTGAAAAATTTGTACGGGATTACAAATTACAAATGTGCATCCTTCGTTGGCTGACCTCTACAACTCCAAATTGAGTGATTCTTTTCTCATGTGATAACTCAGACTCTTAGCTTCAAAAGTTGGGGTCAAGCGTCGAATTTTGACGTCGTATGAGGTTCCTACAACTTCCAGAGCGTACATATATGCAAACAACAATTCTTAGACGGGATTCATAACTTCCACAGTCGATTGGTATCCACCAGGTCTTTCCACCAAGTACTTCATCAAGGTACCTCCAACTTCGACCACATAGGTCTTTACATCAATTTTTCTACCTGGGTTCTCTATCCAAGTCTGGCCAGAATAAGAGAAAACGAAAAGGAGAGATTCAACAAGATATTGGGGACTGACGGTCCACTGATCATGACGATCAGTTTCACAGTCCAAGACCCGTGGTACCAGACTCTCATGTGCTAATCATTCATCATAAAAGGAATGCTACCACCGGGACATGAAACCATGGTCATTACATCATCCCCTCTCGAGAGCAACCTCAGCTAGGGTCCCGTGACCAGGGTTTCAGAAGTGATGTTTCTAGGACGGACATAAACAAGATGGCACTGCAAGCAACATGCTCATGTATCAACCAAGGGGTTCAGATTTCAAAGTAATAAATGGATTAAAATCCTTCATCAAGTGTTCAAGACACGAGCGAATGGTCTAAAGACACAACAAGGGCGTTTTACAACAAGCTCGTCTGAAACGATTTTACACTATCTTGCACAAACGGGTGAGCTGGGAGCAATTGGTTAAGAATCTAGGGATGGATCATATACCATTCTCTTCGCATGGATGTCCTCTACAACATATCCAAAATTCATAGTAATTGGATGAATGAGCAAAGAGATGTGGTCGAAAAACTTCTTTGCTAAAGCTTGGAAATCTTCTGAAGATGAAAAAACATGGGTAGACCGTGGAAATCCGACATCGGACGAAGATTCTACAACGTTTTTACTGAAAGACCGACTTCTGAATTTTCTGATGATGAATTATGACGAAGTTCATCGTTCATCCACATTTGAATCAGGATCTACACCATCAACGCAAATCCTGACTTCATCTTCAGCCGATAGTCTCATTTGCTGAAGTCGGCGGTGCTTCTACTAATAAGGGACGACTCCCAGATTGCATTTTCCTTCATCTTCGACCAAACGCCGGCCTTTTACTTCCTGCGTCGTTCAATGTGGGACCCACCGCGTGCTTTCTTTGATCAAGCATGAACCTTGTGCGCTCGAACGTGAATGCTGGTCCCGCTGTACTCACGCCCTCCCCGGCCAAGGGTGCATGCTTCACCGGCCATGAGTACACATCCCGTGATATATATATTTTTTATAAGTAATGACTCTTTTTCTATTTCGTCTTATTGTAGTTGTTTGAAAATGAACAAAGAGGATCCTGCTAAGATGTCACCTGAAGATAATGCTG
The DNA here is from genome assembly GCF_003573695.1 of Papaver somniferum. Lineage (NCBI taxonomy): Eukaryota > Viridiplantae > Streptophyta > Magnoliopsida > Ranunculales > Papaveraceae > Papaver > Papaver somniferum. Next base: position 97,312,626 of record NC_039362.1, on the reverse strand, counting down.
CTTCCAAATCGGGAGGTGTCAACAACTCCAAAGGCATGCCGAATATAGATGATGAGTTGTTTACTGCGCCTTTTCCAAACGTTAGAACTCATCCAGGACATAAGTGGACCCTGCTCACTGGCTCGGAAAATGAAAAGGGTACTCCGTCCGCTTCTCCAGCATACGTGATGGGATTCTGTCTTCGGAAGAATGAATATCCATCTTCTCCTATTGATTTCAAGGTTTTTCATACTCCACTGAGCTCTTATGAAGGATGGATGAGGCGTCTGTTGGTCAATGAGCGTATCAAAGATAACTTGACCAAAGCGCGGATCATCGAGGCTGTTATGGCGTCTTCAACTCTTCACATTAAGAAAGACGCTGCTGGTTTGATTACTTTCATTTCTTGATGGCGCCCTTCCACGCACACGGCCGTATGCAGATGGGGAGAAATGACTATTACCTTGGAAAGCGTGGCCGTGTTTATGAATCTTCCTATTGCTGGAAGTTTCCATTATAAGCTATCTGCTGCAGAAAGCGTCATCCTCGATGCTATACTTCATAAGGCAGGAGAGTTTGAACAACAGAAAAAGGACGTGAAATGTTTTTACACTTGGTGGGTGTCTGAGTGGTCTCCCGCAAAATCAAAGACGGATCAAGCACTGGATGATGAACTCAGCGTAGTTGCGTTTCTGTCTTTGTGGCTATCTAGGGACATCTTTGATGACGGTTCTGGGAAGAAGACTATGAGAGAAGATCTCGTCATGTTTGCTATAAAGTTGGCGAAAGGTGTGGTCCTCCCTTTGGGCGCCTTATACCTTGGATCACTGTATTCTCATCTGGATGCTTTGGCGGTAGACATGCATGCTTCCAATGGGTATAAGAAAGTGGAATCGCATATCCATGTTGCTTTTCTTCAGGCGTGCCTGTGGGGATATTTCAAAGGTTACGCCCCTTTCCCTGTAACTTCGTTTTCTGGTTTGTATGGCGGCTCAAGGATACTTCGTTGGCGGAACAGACGTCCAAAACCCGGGTTGAGACTTGTGGATTTTATCGATAACGTGTACGCCATAGATTTCCGTCCGTGGGGACCGGTCCATCCTTCCGTGGTTCAACCGGAAACATTCACTACTGCCTTTGACATTGTGTTGCACACTGAGGGAAAAACCATGAATCCTGGAGAAATCATTTTCCTGCGAAGCTGCATGCCAGGATATATCCCATCTTTCTTTGATGAACTCCTACTATGGTTCCTTATAATATTGACAAGGCCGCTCGCCAGATGGGATTTGACCAGCGAATTCCATTCCGTCGTCCGCGAATGCCTTCAAAGGATCTCGTTCCATCTGTTCTCAATGCTGACATCTTCACGCTAGAGCAGAGTCTTCCATTCTTGCCTCTTGGAAGAAGGCTAGCCGCGACTGGTGAGTATAAGCGTTTTTGGAAAGGAGAGCTGTTAGCTTTTCAAAAGTTCTCGGAAGAGGTTGCGACAGTTCCCCGCGGCGCGCCATTCTCCGAAATTTTGAAGCAGCACAAACGATTGAAGCCGCTTCCGGGTAAACAAACCAGGGCTAACACTGCTGATGACTGCAGTCCCCAGGATGCGGGAGCGGGGTCCAAGAGGCAGGCGTGTGGTCCCGTGGCCTTCAATTCCTCTCATATGCAGGTATTTTGAACTTCTTCCTTTCGATTATCCCATTTCATTTATCTTGAGCAATCTCCACCAAAAGTTATTCTTTATTCGAAATCAGGGGTTACCGAAAGTGAACGCTTTCACAAGGTTGGCACGTAGTCATAATGAGAAATCCGGCGACACTGATCCTTTGGAAGGTGATACTAAGGATGATGCAAACTCGGTCGGTGATGAATAAAGTGTCTCCCAAAGTGGCAAGGAGTCTGATCGTTTCAGTGAGCTTGTAGATGAGACCGTGGCGGAGATCAACCTTCAGGGTGAAGTGAATACTGCAAGAAATACCGGAGATGATACACCTACGATTGTAGAGGTGGCTCCCTCTAAAGAATCTCCTGCAATTGAACAAGCTCCTGCGACTGACAAAGAAATCACGGTGGTTTCCTCTAAAGAATCTTCTGCAGTTGGCAAGGCTTCTGTGACTGACGAAGTGTTGGTGATGCAACCCGTTGTTCCTGGAGATGTCTTTGAGCTTCCTTTCGACACTCCTTATACAGGTCATGTGCTGGTTGGAGGGTTCAGCGTGCCGGCTAAGTATGAGGAGTTATACACCAAAATATGGAAGAAGCACGGTCATATTGCTACCACCAGAAAACTTAAATGTCGCTTCCCATTGGCCAAACGTGTGGAAGAAGCTTTATCCACTATCCATGGTATGAGTGTCGCAACTGGCCGCACGGCTTCTGAAGAGATGATTTCCAACTGGGATTTCCATCGGGACGTGTACATGCGGTACGAGTTCAACGCTTCTTGGTTTTATGAATGATTTTTTGAAATCGAAAAACTCCAAGGCGCAACAGACAAGGCCCCCTCCGTGGAATGCATCGCTCAACAGGAGGAGGAGATTGAGAGGTTGTCTAAAGAGTTGAAGCTGAAGCAGGCTGCTCTCCAAACGATGAAAGCTGCTCTCCAAACGATGAAAGCTGCTCTTTCCCATAAGGACGAGTTGTTGCTGAAAGACTTTCCTTGAATGTTTTACACCGCTTTCTCGTGATTCTCTTCTTTAGGTGTTTTTGAGTGATGTGAGGATTTCCTTTCACAACTTGATTTTAAGTCTTGAACTAATAGGTGGTTGAATTTTGAATTGGTTTATTTTGAGATAGTTTTGTGAATAGTTTTTCTTTAAAGAGATTGTTTTGAATGGAATTTGCATACTTGTCATGGATGATGTGGTTGTTCTAACGATATTGTACATGTTATATGAAATTGCAAATATCGTATGAAAAGGAACACATGAAAGGGGAAAATAAGCATGATGTCTAAGGTTGTTTGCATCATTGAATCTCTTTCTCAGTGGGACGCCAAGTCCCAAGTAGATTCTAAAACTATCTCTCATAAAATTGTTTAACTTACTTGCTCTTCGAAATTACATTTGCATGAAACTGTATCTTGCCGAGCAACCACTTCAAGAAAACCGCACGCACTAATCTTCGGAGAGAGAAAGCAACTCTTCTGAATTGAGATTCTTCTGGACAATGCGCTTCAGGGAGTTGCATTCACTGGTATGATGGTGAAGAAACCGGTGATGATGACAATATCTCGGATCTATCATTTCCTGATCGGTCGGTTGACGCCACACAGGAGGCAGCCGTACTTCTCCGTCTCGTACCCATGCCTCCGACAACTCCAAGACCTTTTTTTATTGAGAATGGGAAATGCGGATACCTTGAGTCTGGATTTTCTTGTGGACGTCGTGATATCTCCTGTTGACTTTTATATGAAGCACGTTTCGGAGACGGAGCTGGAAAAACAGCGTGTGTCAGCATACCCGCGGCCCACTTAGCTGAGCGGCTTTGCTGAAATGCAGTTACCATCAAAGGCATCGTATTGGTGATAGCATCACTACTGGGCAAATGAGTCGAACGCTCCCATCCCCTGTATTCACGTGCTTCTTGACCGATTTCTCCTTCCTCTAGTAGTTCTTCACTTGGCTGAAAAGTCGCTGCGGATTGGGCAGCTTTCTAAACTTCGGCAAGGGTTTTGAGATATAAATCTTCCAGCAAGGCTTCGTAAGCTGTAGGCTCCTTTTCTTTATCCGGTAAATGTTGTGGCATCTCCGATAAGTCTTTTCCTCTGTGGAACCGTCTTGAGTCTCCGTTGCCAGCTAGATCATGATGTTCGTCTCTCCTTAGTCCCATATGGCTATGCATTCTTTCTGCATCTCCGCTGGTAAAAACATGGCTTCCAGATAAGGATTCAACATTTTTTACATCGGCGTTTGTGATACTCCCTGGGTAAACGCTTGTCGTGCCTTCTTGTAATTGAACTGTTATATCGTTTAGAAGACGGAATGTCTCGCTCTGCCTTCTAGCAATACCATCTTGATTTCCCAGGATATCCTCCAGCATCCTGGCCACACTTCCCATGATATCTGAATTATCTATGGCTCCCGGAGAATCTAGCTGGCGAGGATACATCATGAGATGAAAACGGGGATTGGTGAAAAATGAATAGGTTAATGATTGGATTGGATCTAGGATCTACCCCTTAAAAATTGTGAAGACTGGAATGAATCTTGAGAAACTGATTTTTGCAACCGAGAGATTAATCTCCCACTGTGGTCGCTAATTTTTTGTGGGTGAAAACTGTTTCTGCTAGTTTTGGTAAATTTGGGTGTATGTGAATGAGAAACGAATCTAAACCCTAAACAAATGCACTGCACGGGAGTACTTTCTGATTCGAGAGATCAATCTATATAATTCAGGCCTAAACCAAGAAATGGTCGTTCCAAACTTGCTTCGGTCACAAAGTGAAGGAGATGAGGTCGATCTTAGGTAGGGAAGCGAAGAAGGTGTTGAGATTGTGAAGGTGTTGGCTGTTTATGACTTGTATCAGAATGATGAACTGACTTGCACAATGAAAGCAATCAGTTCGGGTGTTTTCTGGATATTGTGACAACACTTGGTTTTTCTGTGTTTCTTCGTGTATTCATGTTGTTTGGAAATAGGCAAATGACCTATTTATACAAGTCATTGAGCGCAAACCCTCTTCTCGTAGGAAGTGGAGGAAGTGGAGTAGTGGGGTCGTGTAGAAGTGGTGATTGTTACACGATCACATCTTTGCCCATTTCTTCCATCACCGCTAACCGTCCATGCCTCCTGACACGTTCTTGTAATGGCGCGTTGCACGCTGCACGTTGTAAACCGCCAGACCAATACCCCAATAAGTATCCCCCAGTTTGTGACATGCTTGATGTCTCGAATGAGTGGATTGTGGGTCCCACTGCAAGAAATAGCATATGATGCTAAGTTACTTAAAGAATTGATATTCATGCAATATCGTGTATGTTTGATGCATGTTATGCATCACAAACAATCAACATGTATGAAGCATCGATGTTTTAAAGCTTGACCGAATAAGTCGCGGATCAAGCGTCTTAAAATAACATCACGTCCAACCGTGTTCGAGTGATCGTTTGGAGGCTGCATGGGCGAGCCATGCTTTGGTCGACTACTCCCTGTGAAAGAGTGGCGGACGGTGATCATCGGGATGCTTCATTGGTCGTCTAGCTTTTAACCTAGGCTGTCCGACCAAGCTAGCAAAGTTGGCGGACGAGATGGTCCATGACGCTTATTTGCGACCGTTGATGGAACTTTAGGGTTTTTAAGAGGTGCGCAAGCATCACTCTTTTTCTTGACCGAATTAAAGCATGACATCATTTTTGGAGGGACCGACCGGGAAGGCGTGTAGACGGCCTGCCGGTGTACATGTCCATACCACTTTGTCCCATGAAGGTGCGATCTAGGCCACTCAATTTGACCGACAAAGATGAGTGGCTGTGATCGATTTGCGACAGAAATCCGTTGCCGCAAAGGATTTTAGGGGGCCACGGCATGCCACCTTTGGGCGCGCGTTTCGAAGCGCCTGGCCATGGTCAACCTTGGCCGGCCGGTCACACGCACAGGCGGGCCCGCAGTGATCATGTTGACGCTCTCTAGACCTCTTTAGTCTATATCCACACCCTCCATCCAAGTTTGCGAAGATGGATGGTCGTGATCGAACTACGGCAGTTATGCAACGCCGCAAACCCTGATTAGGGTTTTTGAAACAGTCACGTATACATGTCTTTGGCCAAACGGTTTGGCAATTCACGCTTCTCCTTTGGAGAAACCGACCGTGTGGGGCCAACGTTGGGCTGACGGCGAACATATGTGCACCTCCCTGATGGTCCTAGGCGCGATCTAAGCCATCCAAACATGCTGGCGAAGTTGGATGGTTGTGATCGATTTAAGACGCTAGTGGGATTTCCGCGACCCTTTAAGCATCACGTCAGCCACACTTCGAGTAAGCGTTCATTGCTCAAGGGCCAGGTCGTGAGAAAATCGATCAGGTGGATGAGGAGTTGGCCCGATAATGTGTGCATTAGCGCTTCACTGATCAATCGTGGGATGATCTAATGTTGTTAGACCCCCGTTTTTCACAAACTCCTTCAACATACTGGGGACTTGATCTTATTGAATAAAGTACGCTGCTGCTATTTGCCGTAACAACATCAATTCCCCGACAAAGCCACTTCGCGGCTCACTGGATGGAGGAGCAACACTATGTTGATAATCATGGTTCTAGCCTTCTCGGTCTCTGGAGCAACTCCAACCATGATCGACATCAACAAGGATATTTGGAGGAAATATGTCCATGGTTTTAGCATCAACAAGAATGCCTTGAGAAAATTCAATCAAGATCTCAGCATTAACAACGGTCTCAAGAGCAACATCCTCATGACAAAGCTCCATCAACTGTCCATTCTATACAACCTAAGTCTGGAAGTGTTACGCGATGGATCATACTTCTCCAAGCACTAATGACTCATATCAAGACGTGTTGACATGAAAACATGTTAGCATCAAAGTCTTCCCACAGCTTGCACGACGGACAGGCACAAGCCAAAGTCTTCTACAAGATGTTCTCATCACCTCTACAAATGAGATACAACATGCTTCAAGCCGTGGGTTTACAAAAACCTACCAATGGGTGAGGAATGGGACAATGCTTCCTCAACAAAAGATGTTAGTTTATGTTTCTTCTACAACATACCAAAAGGGCGCATCAATCAGACATACAAGCTGAAAGATATGGCCTTTACCGTCAGGTCTACTAAATCTGAAAAATTTGTACGGGATTACAAATTACAAATGTGCATCCTTCGTTGGCTGACCTCTACAACTCCAAATTGAGTGATTCTTTTCTCATGTGATAAATCAGCCTCTTAGATTCAAAAGTTGGGGTCAAGCGTCGAATTTCGACGTTGTATGACGTTCCTACAACTTCCAGAGCGTACATATATGCAAACAACAATTCTTAGACGGGATTCATAACTTCCACAGTCGATCGGTATCCACCAGGTATTTCCACCAAGTACTTCATCAAGGTACCTCCAACTTCGACCACATAGGTCTTTACATCAATTTTTCTACCTGGGTTCTCTATCCAAGTCTGGCCAGAATAAGAGAAAACGAAAAGGAGAGATTCAACAAGATACTAGGGACTGGCGGTCCACTGATCATGACGATCAGTTTCACAGTCCAAGACCCGTGGTACCAGACTCTCATGTGCTAATCATTCATCATAAAAGGAATGCTACCACCGGGACATGAAACCATGCCTGCTAGTATAGAGCAACAACATCTTCAGGATGCAACCAAGTTTTCCCTGACTATATAGGAGAAATATGACACTCCAGCAAGTCCATATTGCTCAACTCTCAGATAATTAATGCTCCTAGACAGCATGCCTGCTAGCATAGAGCCATCAATTAATTATCTCTGATCGTAACTGAATATGCAGCTATATTCTACGATTCTTCGAATATTTCGTTACTTCATCTTATGGTTCTTCCCAGCAGAGTTCCATGGGTTAGTAATAAATATTTAACGTACAAGCATCTGAGCATCGAATAAGCCCTGACTAAAATGGTGCAAGTGTACTTAGCAATAATGCAAAGACCAGCATCTGAATGCACAAATGAGCATTTCGGAACACGAAGGAACGATGAACCTATGCCAAATAGGAAGAAAAATAAAAATAATAATAAAATATTAGCAAAGGCGCCAGGGGACTGGGCTCACCAGCCGGCCAGTCACGCCTTGACCAATCCCACGCCCAATTTTATATTTTATTATTTTTCCCTGATCTCATGAAAATTCTCTCATTTGAGCAAATGTCCTTCGTTTCGAGGAAACTCCCAGTCTCATGGTGTTTGCGCACGCCAATGAAATAATAAAATTAGGAAAAGGTGTCGCGGGACCAAGCCCACTAGCCGGCCGGCCATGCCCTAGCCGTGGCTGGTCCCACACCTCATGGTTCCTTATTATTTTATTATTTTCCTCATTCCATGAAAACTCCCTGATATCATGATTTTTCCCTAAACCCATGAAAAGTATTATAAAATTAGGGAAACCGTGGGACCGGGCCCTAGCCGGCCGGTCATGCCCTCGCCGGTCCCACACGCCCCTTATTTGATTATTATTATTATTTGTTTTGTTTTCCTCATTCCATGAAAACTCTCTGATTTCAACAAAATACCATGGTTTCAACAAAACTCTTGATTTTATGATATTTCCCTAAAAATCATGAAAATTACATAAAATTGGGAAGAGTGCCCTGGGACCGTGTCCGTTGGCCAGCCGGCCATGCCCTGTCCATTGCCGGTCCCACACTCCATCATTCCCTATTTTATTATTATTTTATTTTTCTAATCTCATGGAAATTCCTTAATTTCATGAAATTCTTCAGTTTTTATAAAATTTCCCTCAAATCAGAGAAAAAATACAGAAAATTATATAAAATTGGGAAAAGTGCTGCGGGACCGAGCTTGCTAGCTGGCCGGTCATGCCATGGCCGGTCCCACACTTTGCAATCCCCTATTTTATTAACTATTTTTCATCATCTCATGAATTTTTCCTATTCTCAAAATGTTGCTCAAACACGCATCGGAAAATATCAAAACTCTCAGGACTGAGACATGAACACCATGGTGACACGGGCATATCCCCTTGACCGACCAAGGGTGTCCCTAAGGCTTGCAAATAGCCGGTCCCACATGTTTTAGTTATTTTTGACCTAACTTGCTCAATTCCCCGTATTAGGTCCAAACTCTTTTAAAACAATTGAGGGTTTGCTCAAATGACCATCAACTGGTCCCACGACCACCAAGGGACGGTCTCATGACCTCTTGGTCGGTCCCTCATCTTTTCATGGCTAGGTTTTACTACCTGTCGCTCACACGAGCATCATTTTAATCAATGATTAAACCAGCATTTAATCATTCTTTCACCAACTGGTATTCAAGAGACTTTGGTATCTTGCTCATTCGAGTATCTGGGTGTTACATGGTAGACTCATAATCCCATGTAGCCGGTCCTTGCTTCGCTCTGCGGTTGATTTTCAATAAATCATCAATTCATTAAAATTAGAGTTTTTGTAGATGGGGAAAAACGATTTGCTGGTTTTTAAGGAATTGAGGAGACGACCGTACGGAGGAGACTCCTCGAACCGAGCGAAATGTTAAACCTCACACAGATGCACCGCTGCAAAGGGGGTGCTTTAGGTTCGAGATATCAATCTGTAGTACTCCGGCCTAAATCAAGGCAATGACCGTTCCAGAGTAAATTCGGTCACAAGAGAGGATGGGTTGATCTGTAGGAGGGAAGCTGGGAAATGTGTGGAATCAATGGTAATCAAAGATTGTGGGTGTGTGAATTCTGTATATGATAAGCTCTGAATGATTGAAATTGCTCAATTGAGAGTAGTTGCTCAATTGATGAGTTGATGATCTCGTGTTGTCGATGAGACGTGAGATTGATGATACTGTTGATGCCGATGATTCAATCATGATTCAGAGACTTATTTATATTGCTGGAATTTTAGACACCATGACCCCATGAAGTGTGACAGTTGATGGAATCAAGGAGTGGGGAAGTGGAGATCGTGTTCGAAACCTTGGTCGATTTCCCACCCACTACCTCGTGAATTCCTTCAACTGATTGCACGACTTGCTCACATTCCATCGTGTGTTTGAACACACATGCCGTAGACCGCGAGACCAAAACCCTAAGTGATATCCCCCCAAAGTGACACGATTGACGTCTCGTGGTATGTTAGTCAATTAATGACTTCGTGGTTTAATGGGACGATGAGTCCATGTAGTTGCTGAGTTGAACATGATGTTCTGAAACTCATGAGTTGAACATGTCATGAGGCAGAGGTATAGTTCTTACGATGAAGTGAGCAAGTATTGCTCATTCAATGGATTGTTGAATATTGATTGTTGAACCAATATTCCTTGGTTTGAGAAAATATTTATCATCTGAGCAAGTGTTGCTCATGTGATGAATTGTTGAATATTTGATCGTCTGAGCATGTGTTGTTCATCTGATGGATTATTGGCAGCGTACCAAAAATATTAATTAGAATAATACTGGTCGTTGAACCGAGCATAATTAATAAAATTAATGACCATGAGGTCGTGGTAAAATTATTAAGGTTGGAATCTGGAATGATGATCCTTGGATTCAGAAACCCTAATTTGATCAATTGATGATCAATTCATGGTTCGTCAGAATTTTAACCATGGGGCGAAGGAGGGAGCGACTACATGGACCATGGATCAACCATGTAGTGTCCATATGCTCACGTGAGAAAATACAAAGAACTCCTGAAGAGTTGACGATTTTTTGGTGAAAGAATGATTAAATGCTGGTTTAATCATTTATTCGAAAATGCTCGTCTGAGCCTTAGGTGAGAAAACCTAATTAATTATGACGGAGTGAGGGACCGACCATGGGGTCATGAAACCGGCCCTGGGTAGTCACGTGACCGCCTGATGATCACTTCATGAAAATCCAAAGTGTTTGAAAGAGTCTTGGACCTAATACGTGCAATTGTGCAAATTGGGTCAAAACTGTGAAAGAGCGCTCGTGTCCCCAAGGCGTCCGCGTCTCAGTCCTGAGAATTTTGATATTTTCTGGCATGCAATTGGGCATCCATTCGAGAAAATATGCCAAAATTAGGGTTTCGACGAAACTGAGGAAAACACCATGAGATGATGGAAAATAATTATAAAATAAGGAATAAGGAGGCGTGGGACCACCGAGGCCAAGGCATGGTTGGACGGTCGTGGCCACGGTCCCGTGGTGCATTTTCCTTAATTTTATAATATTTTGATGATTTTATGAAAAATTCATGAATTTTGAGAAATTTGATGAATTCAGGGAGTTTCCATGAATTGAAGGAGTTTTCATGAGTTCAAGGAAACAAGAAATATTAAAATAACAAAAACAAGGGCGTGTAGGACCGTGGAGGCGCGACCAGCCTGTTAGGGCCAGTCCCACGAGTTTTCATAATTTTTAATATTTTTTTAGGTATTTTTTCATGATTTGAGGGAATTTTTCCTAATTTGAGAGAAATACCATGAAATCAAGGAATTTGATGAATTCAAGGAAAATAAAAATAAAAATAAAACAAAGGGGCGTGTGGGACCGGCTAGGGCATGCCGTCCGGCCAGGGCCCGGTCCCACAAGTTTTCATAATTTATTTTATTTTATTATTATTTGGTGATTTGTGCAAAATACCATGAAATCAAGGAGTTTTTTCGTGAAATTAGAGAAATAATAATAATAATAAAATAATGAGGAACCGTGAGGTGTGGGGCCGGCTAGGACCAAGGCACGGCCGGTTGGCCCATGGTGACTCCCCATGCTCCTTTCCTTAATTTTATATTATTTTTTTATGGATTTATGACAATACCATGAAACCGAGGAGTTTCCTCGAGATGAAGGAGATTTTATCAAATGAGAGAATTTTCATCAAATCATGGAAAATAATGTATTAAAAATATAAAACTGGCGTAGGACTGACCACGACACGGTCGGTTGGTCGTGTGTCCGTGCTCCCAACACCTTGGTCAATATTTTTAATTATTTATTATTTCTTCCATATTTTGCATAGGTTCATCGTTTTGTTGTATTTTGAAATACTCGTTCGTGCGGTGACTGTTAGTGCATCGTCGTTGAACACACTTTCACCATTTGGATCAGGGCTTACTTAGAGGTAGCTCAGACGCCCGGTTGTTGATTATTTATTACTAATTGTGGAATTCTGTAGAGAATAATTCACAAAACTGAGTAATAAGATGTTTATTATTAATTCATAGGATCAGCTGAGGATTCGACTACGAATTTAGAATAATAAAGTGAGCATTACCATTCCATGGGATCGTAGATTCGACCATAGAATCAGAGTAATTAAGATTTATCTATTACCATTTATAAGACCAGTTGTGGATTCGATCATGAAATCGGAGTACTGAGATAATATAGTTATTGCTATTCTATGAGATCAAGCCGTGGATTCGATCATAGAATCAGAACAATTTTTTATTGCCATTCCATGGGACCAGTCGTGGATTCGACCATGGAATAGGAGCAATTGTTATTGCCATTCCATGTGACCAGTCGTGGATTCGACCATGGAATAGGAGCAATAATAGACTATTCTGGGAATTCAGTAGTGAATGTCACGGCAGAATTAATCTTAATTAGGAATAATTAACTTTGTGGCTCTATACTATCAGAGCAAGCTGTCTAGGAGCATTAATTATTCCGATATGAGCTTGTCTGTAAGTCATATCCTTTATATAGTCAGGGTAAACTCGTTGTTTGTTCCTGAAGACGTTATCGCTCTATACTAGCAGAGAAAGTTGTCTAGGAGCCGTCTATCTCGTGATACTATATACAAATAATCACTGAAAGTGTTCAGTATTCATGAGATATGCTGTTGTCCAGTCGTGAGACTACATATCTACATGTACTCCGAGAGAAAGTACTCTCCGTTGAGAATTCGATGAGAGACCCGTGTCTCAATACTCACGTCTGGTTGCTGGATCAGAGCTTCGTATAATTATGAGTTTACGATTTTAGCCCTTGTCGAAAATCCACCATCTACATTAAGTCCCCTGCTTACTGAGGAAAGCTGTGTTCCTCAGTCAGCATTAAATGGTGATTTTCCGGCCATAAATAACAATACCAGCAATTGAATTTAGTCGTAAGTTGAGACGTTACCGGATTTAGAGAGCATGAGCAGACCACGACTTGATGAAGGCTTCAATGTCATGAATGGAGTGTCGTTTGGTGAGCATCAATTGGTGTTGAACCGCTGGTTTGGACGACGAGCCCGTGGTTGGTCAGGATTCGCGGGACGGGCCCAATAAGGAAATCCTTGGAAAATTAGGTTTTGGAAATAAAAAATTGTATAAAAGGAATTAATCCTTTTTTTTTTAATTTTCCACGTCCAGCTCTCCATCACCTCTCCTCCTTCACGCCAGTAGGAGAAGCTTGAAGTTCCGCCGCCACCTGATCGCTGCCGCCAGTCGCCGTTGCCGTCGGCCAACTTCCGGCCGACCAGGTGCGTGCGCGTTTTTTTTTTTTTTTTGCTGATGTTGTGACCTTCATGAGTTGTTCATGTTTTGATCATGATGAAACCATATACCATGTGTGTATATATTGGTATGAGTTTTATGAAAACCCTCGTTTTTGAAAACGTATGTTCGTTCGATCATTAGTTTTGAAAACTAACTATAATCCCTGATTTAGGAGAGATTTTTTTTTTAATATATGAACTTAGGTCCAGTGATAAAACTTAGTGTATGATCTTTCATGTGTACCACGGTTTTATCATAAAAGGAGTAAATTTTCACGAAATCGAAATAATCCTTCGTTTTAAAGGCAAATTACGACGACTCGAAGGGAAATTCATATGATGAACTTGTGTCCGGTGATAAAATTTTTCTTATGAGCTTTCATGTAAATACAAAACTTTATCATATGTATGAGATGTGAGCTTTCACAGTATTTTGAAATAAACCTTCATTTTAAAGACAAATAACGTCGATACGAAGGAAAAATAGTTTTTTTTTTATATATATGCAGCCATGACATATATTTTGCAAAATATGATGATATATTTTATTTTCATGAGTTTGTTTTCACTAAATAAAATCCTTGAGAGTTTATGTATGCAAGTTGCATTAATTGCTGTTTTTTTCGAAAAATCAAAGCGTGTGTTTTGAGGAACCTTCGAAGATAGACGATATATTTATGATGAAATATTTTATTATTATAAACTTCAGTTGTGTGAATGCTCACATTATGAAAATTGTGTCCGTGATTTCATGAAAAATCAATTTCGGAAATTAAATAAAGTTTCGTTCGTTTTTGCAGTTTTCGAAGAGACGAACGATTTTGAGGTGTTAACTCTTACGGAATAACTACTACCATTAGTAGAATTGTAAAGAGGTACATTTTTTTCTTCTGATGTTAGTTTATTTACATAGTAGTAATCTTTGATCTTCCGGTTCCATAAAATGTCGACCAACAACAACAACAATTACGATTACTGGTATTCCTCTTCTTCCTCTGGCTCTTATGATGAGGATTCCGACGCTCCTGTAGAGAAATCAAAGGCTAGGGTTTCCCGTGAAGGTGCGAAGCCTAATGTTCCCTTGGGTGAGCGAAGAGTCTCTTTTGCTGAACTCAAGAAAACTGGAGTTGAAGACAAAAAGGAGGATGCCCGTCAACGTGAGAAAGATCGCCCCGGCGTAAGAGACAGAGGGTTGAGGAGAAGCGTCGATTCTTGGATGGAGTGCCTTCTGATTCTGATGCTGATGCTTCTGAAGAAGAGATCACATGGGAACCATCCGAGCGTTACATTAAGCCTGATCGATATGAAAGAGAGCATCAGAGGATGATGAAGAAAATTGAAGCTGAAGCTGCAACAGAAGATGACTCAGATTCAGATGATGATGATATTATCTTCCGTCCATCGGACTTCACCAATGATTCTGACAGTGACTCTGAAGAAGATGATTCCGAGAAGGATAGTGACGATGAATCTGACAATTCAGATGAGTCCGACAAGTAGTTTTACTTCCATCTTCTTTAGACGTTAGAGCATCCCCTTTTAGTCTTCATAGTGGATATCTTTCTTTTGACTGTTTAAATGACTTTACTTCAATTAGACTTTTTTTCTGAATGATGAACATTTGTTAACGTCGATTTCTTCTAATCCATGACATGGACCAATGTCCATACATCCAAATTCATCATGACTTGTCGATTTTCATGAGAAGTAACATAACACACGGCTGAGAATTCATGACGTGCACAAGGCCGCGTGGCCTATCCTTTAACCCGTGATGTTCAGTCCCTAGTGCGTTATTTTCCTCTACGTCTTCAGTATCGATCTTTGAAGCCTAGGGTTTCAGTGAAACTCGTAACTGAGTTGACTATTCGCGAGTGATGAATATCGCCTGATATATATTTATATCTTCAAGACTCCAAATCTATGATCCACGCAAATATTTCTTCCATTCCTGAGTCAGTTTCATCGTGCAGAGAAGTTTTGATCCTACCTCCTTGCCGTCATGTCGAGCAATAGCATTTCTTCTCAAGATGATCTTCAGTCGAAGCGTGAAATAGCAACGTCTATCTCAGTAAGTTGTACACTTCTTCTTCTTCTTCTCCTTTCTTGTCTCTGTTCGATCGAGATTGTTGACCACAAGAGAATGATTTGTCGTAGGACTGTAAGAAGAATGCTACTCCTCATAATGCAAGGCCTAAGCGGACTGTTAGAGCTCCTTCCCGGTATGGATCGGCTTGTGCTGAAGCTGGATCTTCTGTAAGTAAACCTATGACTCTTGATATTGTACTGAGCCCCGAGATTAACACTCCTTCGTTTCATCATAGGAGGATGTCCGTGTTGTCGTCGATGCTAGACGAAGAAAGAGTGGAAAGTCCGTGACCGTGGTTGAGGTTGAGGAAAGCAGCAACCAGGCATGTGAAGATCTGCAGGATCCATGGAGACTGGAGACAGTGTCCATGTTCGTGAATACCCAACCGCTGGACTCTTAATCGAAGCTCCATTGATTAATACTTTCCCAGACAATGAAGTGGTCGGTGGATTCATGATTCCAAAATATCATGCGCCTCTGTACACAAAGATTTGGAAGAGGTATGGTCACATTACTACCACAGAAGTGTGGAAAGGTTTTCTTCCAACTCTTTTAACCGCGGTGGCGGGGCTATTGCCGATCATCGAGGAAATGAACCAGATGCATTTGCGAGACGTCAAAAACCATGAACTGCACAAATAAGATGAAATGATCTCGAATTGTGAGATATTGCGATTCAATGTAAGCTGGCTCCGTCGTCGTTTTGAGATAATCAAGGTTCATAAGGCGGCAGAGGCTGCCGATACAATTTCCATGAATACCGCTTTACTGGATGAGGAGAGGATACTAGCTCTGGAGTCAGCAAGGGTTGAGAAAGCGGTCGACGACTTGAAGGCAAAGACCAAGATTTTTCAGAAGAAGCTTGACGAGGCTTCTTACAAGGATTATCCGTTGCTGGATGGTTTGCTCTGAGTGAGCATTTGTGGTTGTTGTTTTTTGAATAAATCTGAGTTTCTAGTTAGGTGAAACAGTTGATCATGGTATGAACGAATTTTGATCATTTGTGAAATGTTTAATGAACAAAGGAGCATTCGCATGCTCTTTGGAGGAATGCAATTACATTTTTGAAAATGCTTGAAATGATGAAGAGGTAGTTTGTTTCGTGGATCAGGCATAATAAGCTTTGAGCCATTTTCCATTGATGATGTTTCCTTCCTTTCCTCCATTGATTGCTAAAAATTTTTAGTATCCGCTATACACTGCTTTGATAACAACATACGGCCCTTCCCATTTAGGAGAGAACTTACATGTCTTGTTGAATGTGCTTTGCCGTCTTTAATACCAAATCTCCTACTTGAAATGTTTGAGGTCTTACCATTTTGTTGTAGGCTCTGGAGATCCTATGTTTGTAAGATTCCACATATTTTTCCACCTTGGTTCTCCTTGATTCAAGCATATCTAGCTCAAAGATTCTTGATCTGAAGATTTCAGCCTCATCCCATTGTACACCACTGGATGCTGCAATCCTGGCTGAGGGAACTTTGATTTCTGCTGGAAGTATGGCGTCGGCTCCATAGACAAGGGAATATGGCGAAGTACCGATCGATCTCTTTGGTGCAGTTCTGTAAGCCCATAGAGCCATGGGTAAATTCTCATGCCATGATCGAGGATTGTCATGAATCGTCCGACTGATAATCCTGATCAAAGTCTTGTTGGTACTTTCTGCTTGACCATTTCCTTGTGGATAGTAAGGTTTGGATAAGATTTGTTTGATCCCATATTTATTGAGCAGCTTCTCAACATCTTGATTGGCAAAAGGAGTTCTGTTATCTGTGATGATATGCTTAGGAACTCCGAATCTGCATATTTTGTGCTCTTTGATGAAGGCGGCAATCGTAACTCCAGTGGTGCTTCGAAGAGGAATAGCTTCGACCCACTTGGTGAAGTACTCTGTCGCAGTGATGATGTATTCATGTTGTTTTGAAGATGCTGGATTGATCTTCCCAATGATATCTAGTCCCCAGCTGTAGAAAGGCCACAGACTATTCACATAATTCAACGGGAGACAAGGAGTGTGGATGATATTACCATGGGTTTGGCATTGATGACACCTCTGAACGTGTGCGGCTGCATCATCTTCCATGGTTGGCCAATAATATTTCTCATGAATTTGAAGAAATAGTTTCCTCTTTCCTTGATGTTCTCCATCATGTACTTCCTTCAGGATTGTAGGGATTTCATGTTCGGCTAAGCACCTCAGTAAATTCCCACCAAATATTTTGCGGTATAAGATCCCATCGAGATAGACGAATCTCTTAGCTTTCTGAATGAGTTTGACTTCTTGCTTCTTTTCCAGTGGTAGTTCGTTATCCCGGAGGTATTTGATGTAAGACTCCTTCCAGTCCCCAGTGTAGTGGACCGTCAAAACCTCCAGGTGATGAGGAGGTGTTTGTCAATCAGGACAATATCCTTGTAAATCTCTTGACTGAGTTTCCATGGATGGCCAGTAGTATCCCATTCTTTCAAGCTTTCTATAAAGTATTACCACTAACGTTTGCCCGCAGATTTCTTCATGTATGCGCTTGAGTTGTTCTTCCGCTTCGTTGATCCCAAGACATCGTGATAGAGATCCATCAGGGTTTCGATAGTATAGTCCTCCATGGAGCAAGAAGTAGTTCTTCAATTCTTTGAGGCTGACTTGGCCTTCTGAAACAGAGCTGCTCAATTCATGAATGATGGGTGCTCGCCAATCTTTTGCTGGAATGTCTTCTATCTGAGTGAGCCAAGTTGAAGATACGGTACGCCTCTGTACAATGATCGTTTTCTCTGCTCCTTCAAATTACATCTTGGAGGCGAGAGTTTCTAGGCAATCATCATGCCTATTGTTAGTCCGTCCAGTATGGACGATCGTTGCGTCAGCAAAATAGGTCAACAGTCGCTGAGCTTCGGTTCTGAATGGAGCAAGTGTGATTTCCTTGAGAGAATATGTTCCATTCATCTGGTTGACCAATAATTTTGAATCTCCCCTTATCTCAAGGTGTGTTGCTCCTGCTTGCTTGGCCAAGGATAATCCTAATAGGAAGGCTTCATATTCTGCTGAGTTGTTGGTGCATTGGAAATCTAACTTGAACGAATGTGAGAAAACTTCACCAGATGGAGACACCAGTACTATGCCCGCTCCTCCGGTGTCACTAATAGGGGTGGCAGATCCATCAAAGTATAGAAGCCATGTTTCTTCCTTGATGACCAAGATGTCTGGGAATTCGCCGGGCACTTCTTCATGTAGTGTTGTTGTGTCTTCCTCTGGAAAAGCAGCGAGCAAGTCTGCGACCGCTTGACCTTTGATGGCTTTAGGTGGCGTGCAAGATATGTCAAATTCTGATATCTGGAGTAGCCACTTCGCTGGTGTCCCTGATTTAAAATTTTTCGTGTGGTTGTAGTAATAAAGGTTCAAACTCTCGGACTTGTGAAGGTAATGGATTTTTAGATTTATAAAAATTATATACACAAAGATATTAACAATGGTGCAAGAGGTACTGGGGTTTAGGATTCCACCGAATTCATTTCTTAAGGTTCAAATAATGATTCTTTTAACAATTATAGCTCAGTAAATATATAAAATAGATTGACTCTTATTTTTGCCAAGATAAATTCTCCAAATATTAGATGTAAATGTTAAGCATGAGGCATCAAATCATCTAAGCTAAGCATGCCGCATCAAATCAAATGACAACTAATTTTTTCAAATCATAATTTCAATTAAAATTAGTGCAAAAGTCATGAGAAGAATTAAATATAATTACCCAAGTGTGAAATAAGGCTTTCTCCATCACCCCAGTGTTGGGGTTTAGCTACTCATATTAATCATGTTCTCAAAATACATTTTTATAGCTCAAAAAGTTGATTAAAAGATAAAGAAGAACTAAAACAGTGAATCTGCGACCCGCATAAGGCGTCCAGAAATCAACGATACTTAGCTTCCACTGTCGCTGCTGTTTTAAGACTGCTAGAAAACGACGGTTCTGGTAAGTGTGTTCTTCGTGTTCTTCAGGCGTGTTAATGGCAGCAGCAGCAGCAGCAGGTAACTTCTCTGCAACTCCTCCTGCGCCTCTCTGCTCGCCTCCAAACCTCCCCAAACTCTCGACCCCCATTTTAGTAGACCCAAAGATCATATTTATACTCAAAGACACGCTGAAATCCCTCGCCATAACTCCAAATAATTCGTCTTTACTCGGCAGTGAATAACATTATTTTTGAATATTTTCTTTACCAGATTTAGAATTTCACACGTAAACTTCGATCCTGCACGCTCTAGTAAGCCTTATACATGCCTCATAAGTCATCCAACTCCTCCAAAACACTTCCATGCACAACCAAAACACACAAAACACCGTGTACATGTCGTGTTCACTCCGTGTAGCTCTGTTTTGAGATCGAGAATCAAATCGATATTTCCATCCAATTCCGATCAAATTAGACACCCAAACTATCTTCCATAGGCTAAATCACATCTTTCTGCCAAAATTCAGCCATTGAATCGACCTACAACTACTTCATTTCTTCGATCGAAAATTCTCCTGAACTGTGAACATTTTCCCGCCAATTTTCAGTTTTCAAATTGTTGAAGAAGGTTCCCCTTATCCTGGACTGGGGTGCGAATATCAGATGCCTTGGGGGTGACCTGGGGGTGCCCCTTAGTAATTAGGTTACCCCTTATCCAAACTTGGGAGTCCGAATAACACGTGTCCTCCGGGTGCCAAAATCAACTTTTCGAGCCGAATTTTCTTAAAATATTTATTTCCAAAAAATACCTAAAAATACATAAAATAACAAAATTAGTACAAAATCGAGTGCCAACAATATATAGTATTGAGAACAAATTGGACAGAAAAATGTGTCTATCAAATACCCCCAAACTTATTATTTGCTAGTCCTCGAGCAAAATTTATTCTTGAAAAGTGACCGAGTTAATCTCGGGTGGGTTTATCAGAGGTGTACCCACAAAAACCAATACTCCATACCCTAGCTATCTACGCAGAACCTTGGAAAGCACTAAAGAACCTCCTTGGTTGGCATACAATTATTGACTCTAAGAGGAAGAACCCTGATGCGAAATTCCAATTGCTGTACACGAGTTTGCACTCAAGCATACTAAAATTCATATAAGTGACAGAGCTCTACTAAGATAGTTTCACGATGGACATCATACTCGGAGTCAGACTAATCACATGAAAAGATTAAGAAGATGGAAAGAAAAATGTAGATGGTTGAAAAACGAACGGTGTTTCCCATATCTGTCTGAAGGCCTCTGCCAAGATGAACCTAACCTAAATGACTGAGATACCGGTCTGACTAATATTAACACACTGGCATATACAAGGGAACCAGTGGTCAATAACTTAAATCTAGATCAACAAACTGGCAAATACAAGGGAACCAGCAGTTGACTACACATAACAATAACCATCTTTTTTTTTTTTTTTTTTTTAACTTAACGGCATGAATAAATCTTTTTGATCCAAGCGCATGCTTATTGTCAGCAGATTACACGATAGTTCCCACGGGTCCTGCATTCCACGCTTGCTTAGGCGACGGAAACAGGGAGAACACACGCATATTGCTATCCAAGTGTTAATACTTATTCCGACTGGTCTAACTGGTCCGGTCTTTTTTTTTTGTTTTTTTGTTTTTTTGTTTTTTTTGGAAAAGGTAACTCAGTCACTCTATTTCACCGTAGCAAAGGTAACAACTTGAATCGTGTGCCCCACCAAATCACTTGAAACAAAAGAAAACTAAAAATAGAAAGTGAAAAGGACTCGACAAGATATGGCGAAACTATCATGTTATTTCTAACACCTGAGCTCTGTGCTTTTATGAATAGACTCTATAGATGTTTCCATCTAGTCAGATTGGTTCCTCAACTCCTAAAAAAAAAATGTTTCCATCCACTTAGATTGGTTAGTGCTATCCTAAATACGCATAAATTTCTAGGCTCTGGAGTTTATTTATTGCAACTAAAAAGTTTCTCCCATACCCCCAAACTTAAATCTAACATTGTCCTCAATGTTCTAAAGATGAAACTAAAAGCATGAACAAGGAGAAACTGTTACCATTTGAAGCGAAAGAGTTAAGGAAAGATATTACCGTGTTGCATGAGATTGGGTTACCTCCCAAAAAGTGCTAAGTTTAAAGTCTTCAGCCAGACTTAGGAAAGGATTAGTCAACTCGAACCATAAAGTAACAGTCGAAATAACTGTGGGTCTTCAAAACGAAAAAGAGCTGACCAAAGGAAACTACAATAACCCAAGAAAGTGAACAAGAATAACATGCCCTTATCTAGTTTCCTGATTAAGATATTTATATCTAATTGTGGTTCAGGTTCAGGTTCTATGAAAGGGTCTAAATAGAATATTTTCATTGGCTGCGTTTCTTCATAGATGGGATCCGAATCACTAGGTCTTAGAGTCTGTAAAAACTCAAATACGAACTTAGAATCACGAAGTAATAACCTAAATAATTGCGGGTCCTCTAAGTCAGTCAGATATGACTTACAAAGTTGACCACAGTGAGAATTGTGGTCATTCTTAAGCAAATGTGTCGATTCTAATTTTCTAAGGCATTTAGGTTTAGTCTCACAACTTAATAAGTGACACATTTGAAATCTATACGTTCCCACAATTGGAAGAAAACTATTTGGTGGGAAAACAAAATCAATCTTGGTATTATTGCCTGGGTTAACCACATCAACCAGAGGATGGGTTTCTAACATTTGAGACTCTTGTTGGATATCATTAGGTTCTGGAAAACGATTATGAAGATAATATTGTAAGATGGTTGAGGCATTGATTTCAAGTCCCAAGTGAGGGACCTTACTAAGAGTTAAAGCACATGGAGAATGATACTCACCCCCAAACTTAGAGTTTTCGGCGTCTCTAGATAGACTGGTCATAACCTCCCTAATTTCTAGGTCGGCAATTGATTTTTCTAAGTCAGGTTCATCCTCGCTAATCTCTACGAGTTCATCTAAGACTATTGTTTCTAAATTGTTTGACTCGATCTCAAGATAAACTGGTTCCTCTAAACCATCATCGGTTTTGTAAACAGGATATACTACATCGTCTGAAACGTGGGTATCTCTAGTCAAATCCTCGTCCTTTTGAATAGGTGAATAATTTTTAAAATTATTAGGATCTAAACCAGAAATAATATAATCATTATAAGGCTCAACTGGGGTAACAAATTCCTGATCACTATTCCCACATATTTCAGATTCTTCATCATCACTATCCTCATCATCATGATACAATTTTTGAAATTCAAGAATTCTCAATCTTTGTTCCAAACTACATGGTCTATGTTTATAATATTTCTCATAGATCGTTAGAGGTGATTCCTCAATAAAAGTTGGAGTATCCATATATCGCTGCCCACGCATATATTCACCAAGAGTCATTTCCGAAGACGTCTCTTGATAACGAGAATTTCTAGACATATATTCTCGCAACGTCATCGCAGGTGGCGTCTCCTCAAAAGGATTCATCACCGAAGAAATATAAACTACAAAGGGATTCTATACAATCACAAACAAGGCCGACTCGACTCCACCAAAGCAAACCTAAAGATTTCTAGGAAACAAAAAGCATGATGGCTCCACTTAGATTGTTTCTAGACCAGCTTCTATCTTTCGAAAGGGAATTCGTTGCAATTTGAGCAAACCCCTCTGGAATCAATCCGATTCAAAGTAAGTTGAATTGAGGCGAGGGAAGCTCAGTGGAGCTTTGATACCCAAGGCCTCACCGCTATCACAAGGCGGCGCAGTCACGCATTCAACTCACAGAAACCATCATGAACTTTGGTGTGTGCTTAAAGAGCAACCAATATTTTTCGAACGAGTTTCCTATTAAGCTCGTTACCCTATCAGTCTCGTTCTATTCCATATTTTAAAGCTTGGGTTCGCGTTAGGTTTCGTTTTCCTAAGGCGGGCAAGAAGGGAGCGGTGATGAAATCCGAACCCTTATCTTGTTTAGGCCAGGCCTTGCCCTTTACTAGGAAAATAAAGACAGTCCGGTTCGTCCTCAAACAATTATCACCTTAAGGCAGACAGTAACCCGCTTGCAGGAGATTCGCGGGTGTTTCGATTGGACTTACCTCCCGTACCAGACGGGCGATGAACCGTTGTCGTCGACTCGGGCCACGACTCCTATGCCGTGTACGAACCCGAGGGGCCGAGACGATATAGTAATCGTCGTCCTTCCCTGCACACAGTTTATATAATATATTTTTTTTTAATTATATAACCCTTCCGTAGGGTTTTAAAAAAAATGTCCAGTGTTCAATGTCCGGGAAAAAAAAAATAATGTCCAAAAATAAAAGATTACAAAAATAAAAACTTTAATTACAGTTTCTAAAAAAAAATTAATAAAAAAAAATATCTAAAAAAAAAAATTATAATAAAAAAAAGTCCTTTGTCTTCTTTCCGTTCTTTTTTGCTTTAAGCTTTGCTCCTAGTCTTTATGAAATCGCCAAAAATCTTTGACAACTTCTTCTTCTTTTTTCTTTTCGATCCAAGCCTCTAAACCTGTATCACATAGACAAATACCCAAAGAACGTAAAAAAGAACAAAGAAAAATAAATCTAAAAAAAAAAAAAATTCTACCTAAACACAATTCCCCGGCAGCGGAGCCAAAATGATTTAAAATTTTTCGTGTGGTTGTAGTAATAAAGGTTCAAACTCTCGGACTTGTGAAGGTAATGGATTTTTAGATTTATAAAAATTATATACACAAAGATATTAACAATGGTGCAAGAGGTACTGGGGTTTAGGATTCCACCGAATTCATTTCTTAAGGTTCAAATAATGATTCTTTTAACAATTATAGCTCAGTAAATATATAAAATAGATTGACTCTTATTTTTGCCAAGATAAATTCTCCAAATATTAGATGTAAATGTTAAGCATGAGGCATCAAATCATCTAAGCTAAGCATGCCGCATCAAATCAAATGACAACTAATTTTTTCAAATCATAATTTCAATTAAAATTAGTGCAAAAGTCATGAGAAGAATTAAATATAATTACCCAAGTGTGAAATAAGGCTTTCTCCATCACCCCAGTGTCGGGGTTTAGCTACTCATATTAATCATGTTCTCAAAATACATTTTTATAGCTCAAAAAGTTGATTAAAAGATAAAGAAGAACTAAAACAGTGAATCTGCGACCCACATAAGGCGTCCAGAAATCAACGATACTTAGCTTCCACTGTCGCTGTCGCTGCTGTTTTAAGACTGCTAGAAAACGACGGTTCTGGTAAGTGTGTTCTTCGTGTTCTTCAGGCGTGTTAATGGCAGCAGCAGCAGCAGCAGGTAACTTCTCTGCAACTCCTCCTGCGCCTCTCTGCTCGCCTCCAAACCTCCCCAAACTCTCGACCCCCATTTTAGTAGACCCAAAGATCATATTTATACTCAAAGACACGCTGAAATCCCTCGCCATAACTCCAAATAATTCGTCTTTACTCGGCAGTGAAT
Source organism: Papaver somniferum (assembly GCF_003573695.1). Classification (NCBI taxonomy): domain Eukaryota; kingdom Viridiplantae; phylum Streptophyta; class Magnoliopsida; order Ranunculales; family Papaveraceae; genus Papaver; species Papaver somniferum. The sequence continues at coordinate 97,287,988 of NC_039362.1, read as the reverse complement.
AACATTATTTTTGAATATTTTCTTTACCAGATTTAGAATTTCACACGTAAACTTCGATCCTGCACGCTCTAGTAAGCCTTATACATGCCTCATAAGTCATCCAACTCCTCCAAAACACTTCCATGCACAACCAAAACACACAAAACACCGTGTACATGTCGTGTTCACTCCGTGTAGCTCTGTTTTGAGATCGAGAATCAAATCGATATTTCCAGCCAATTCCGATCAAATTAGACACCCAAACTATCTTCCATAGGCTAAATCACATCTTTCTGCCAAAATTCAGCCATTGAATCGACCTACAACTACTTCATTTCTTCGATCGAAAATTCTCCTGAACTGTGAACATTTTCCCGCCAATTTTCAGTTTTCAAATTGTTGAAGAAGGTTACCCCTTATCCAAACTTGGGAGTCCGAATAACAGGTGTCCTCCGGGTGCCAAAATCAACTTTTCGAGCCGAATTTTCTTAAAATATTTATTTCCAAAAAATACCTACAATTACATAAAATAACAAAATTAGTACAAAATCGAGTGCCAACAATATATAGTATTGAGAACAAATTGGACAGAAAAATGTGTCTATCAGTCCCTATCAAGGCTGGCTTTGATAGCAAGAACTTTATGGGATCAGCTTTGGATATGAGTACAACCCTGTTAGATAGTAAGTAATGTCTGAACTTCTGGATTGCATGTACCAATGCCAGGCATGCCCTTTCGGCCTTTGGATATCGGAGTTGAGCATCTCTCATTGTGCGGCTGAAGTAGTAAATCGGTCGTTCGACGCCTTCATCGTCTTCCTTAGCGAGGAGTGCGCCGATGGCGACGTCACTGGAGGTTGTGTAAAGAATCAGATGTCGTCCCTGCACTGGAGACCTCATGACGGCCGGTGACAATAATATCTGTTGTATTTTATGGAAAGATTCTTGTTGAACAGCTGTCCAGGTGAAGCTTGCTACTTTCTTCAGCAGAGGTGTGAACGAAGCAATGAGTTGAGCTAATCCAGGAATGAAGTGTCGAATATAATTTACCTTGCCCATAAAGATCTGTAGTTCCTTCACGGTACGTGGAGGAGGCATGGTGGTAATAGCTTTTGCCTTGTCTGGGTCGACTTTGATCCCCTTCAGCCGTGACCAGGAATCCTAAGAATTTTCCGGAAGAAACTCCGAATGCGCACTTTAAAGGATTCATTTTTAATTTGTATTCTCTGCATATTTCAAACACCTACCTTAGAACTTCGAGATGAGATGCTCGAGTCTTCGATTTTACCAACACATCATCAACATAGTCTTCTACTTGCTTGTGCATCATGTCGTGGAATATGGCAGTCATGGCTCGTTGATAGATGGCACCAGCATTCTTTAATCCAAAGGGAATCACAGTGTAGTGAAAATTCCCAATGGGAGTACGGAACGCAGTCTTGTTGGCGTCATGTTCATACATCTTGATCTGGTTGTACCCACTATAGCCGTCCATGAATGAGAACATACCGTGACCACTGGTTGCATCGACGAGCATGTCAATGTTGGGTAGAAAAAAATCATCCTTTGGACAACATTTATTCAAGTTCCTGAAGTCGACACAACATCTGATTTGACGATTTTTCTTCTTAACAGGTACCACATTTGCTAGCCACGTTGGATGAAGAATAGTCTTGATGAAACCTGCTGCCTACAGTTTCTGGATTTTGACCTTGATTTTCTCCTCGACTTCGTGTCTAAATAGTCTGGGCGGTTGTTTGACAGCTTTGGAACCAGGGACGATGTGCAGGTGATGGGTGACGAGTTTGTCATCCAGACCCGGCATTTCTTCGTACGTCCAGGCGAAGACATCTTGATATTCTTTCAATAATTTTATCATCTCGGTCCGCTCCTCTGCTGATAGTGCTGAACTGATCAGGATTGGCATTGGATCGTCTTCAGTTCCAATGTTGGTTGTTTCAAGATCGTCAGTGGTAGAGTCAGTGCCGTCCTGTAGTTGTCGTGGGGCATCCTGGACTTCTTCTTCAAGTGATAGCTCACTCTGACACGATTCTTCATGGTTGGGATACTTTTCATCGTTCTCCCCGATTAATTGCTAAACTTTCCATCGGCGATAAATGACTCTCCCTTCTACATCTCGATCGGTCGTGAAGTTTGACCCTGGACTTGAGACTTGATGATTATGGCGTTTAGTAGGTGTAGTAGGTGACTTGATCATTTTAGCAGCTGAGGATGACAGATCGTCATCAGCCTTCTTGATAGTCTTCCAGCTTGGAAGTGGAGTACTGCGAATCCTGCTTGGAGGTTCCAGGACGTCTTTTTGAGATTCAAGGAACTCAGTATCATAGACGGGAGCATAAAGAGATGATGAAGCCGGAATGCGAACGATCTTGTTGTCGAGCAGAGCCTTCATGCATTGATGGTATGTTGAAGGAAACACCTTGTTATCATGGAGCCATGGGCGTCCCGGTATTATGTGGTAGTCAGGTTCTTGCTCGATCACATGAAACTTTTCTTTCGATCGAATCGGCCCCACCATCAAATCTATATATGCATATCCATATGTATGGCTTTGACTTCCTTCAAATCCTGTCATTAGGATGGGATAGCGAACGATTTTACCTTGTGGGAATCTGGCCATCCTGAGAGTCTTCATAGTGACAATGTTGGTGGAAGCACCGGTGTCGACAAGAGCTCTTCCAAATTCGGTGCCTTTGATGAAACCAGTGACATACAATGCTCGGTTGTGTCCTTCATCCGTCATGCGATCTTCTTCTCCAAAAGAGATGTTGTCGATCGAATGCCTAGGCACCAGGGAGACTTCTTCAACTGATGGTTTTGGTGGCGTTATTTGCACGCTGGATGATATCTGGTTGAGTGATGAAAATGTGTCTGTGCGCTAATCCCTGGAGAAGTGTAGGAGTTCACATAGATTTTCAATCAAATGTGTGACCTCTTGTTCCACCGGCTTCTCGTATGTGGTGAAGCTGTTGATTTGAGGGTCAGATGATGCTTCAGTCCCCGGTGTTGAGGCTTCTGGAGCGGAGATACCGCCTAACTCGGATGTTAATCTGATGAGAATGTCGAGGATGTGGTTTATCGTCTCCTTCATAAGGTCCATGTTCCTGGTATGGACCTCTAGGATTTGAGCCAACTCTGCCAAAGTCGGGATCCCTCTGCCTTCCATGCCGCCAGGTGTAACATGAGGAATGTTGCCGTTTGAAATATTCTGATATGAATTAGTTGAATTAGTCCTAAGACCAACCATCTTGTGAGATTATTAGATTGCAACCGACAGATTAATCTCCCACTGTGGTCGCCAATCTGTAGATGGGGAAAAACGATTTGCTGGTTTTTAAGGAATTGAGGAAACGACCGTACGGAGGAGACTCCTCGAACCGAGCAAAATGTTAAACCTCACACAGATGCACCGCTGCAAGGGGGTGCTTTAGGTTCGACAGATCAATCTGTAGTACTCCGGCCTAAATCAAGGCAATGAACGTTCCAGAGTAAATTCGGTCACAAGAGAGGATGGGTTGATCTGTAGGAGGGAAGCTGGGAAATGTGTAGAATCAATGGTAATCAAAGATTGTGGGTATGTGAATTCTGAATATTATAAGCTCTGAATGATTGAAATTTCTCAATTGAGAGTAGTTGCTCAATTGATGAGTTGATGATCTCGTGTTGTCGATGAGACGTGAGATTGATGATACTGTTGATGCCGATGATTCAATCATGATTCAGAGACTTATTTATATTGCTGGAATTTTAGACACCATGACCCCATGAAGTGTGACAGTTGATGGAATCAAGGAGTGGGGAAGTGGAGATCGTGTTTGAAACCAGTTTCTCAACGTGTGGATACTTGGTCGATTTTCCACCCACTACCTCGTGAATTCGTTCAACTGATTGCACGACTTGCTCACATTCCATCGTGTGTTTGAACACACGTGTCGTAGACCGCCAGACCAAAACCCTAAGTGATATCTGATAGGCACATTTTTGTGTCTTATATAATCTCAATTGTATATATTATTAGTGCTCGATTTTATATTTATTATGGATTTTTATGTCCCTGTAGGTATTCTTGGAGAAATAAGCTTTTGCGGCGAAATTGGCTAAAAAAATGGTTTTTGCGTCCGTGGGAGAAAACTACTATACGGACTCTCACTTTGGATAAGGGGTAACCTAATTACTAAGGGGTGATCCATTTCCAGGCATCTGCTAAAGGGAGACCGGAACTTGATAAGGGGAGGTCATCTTCATAATTCAAATACAAGTTTTGGCGGGAAAATGCATGCAGCGAGGAGCAGATTTGGAGATCGAATTTCTACGTGATTTTAGGAGATTCAATGGCTGTATTTGGTACGTATGGACTCTACAAGACTCAACAGGTCTGTTACAATCAATTGGACCCAACCAATTGGGCTGGAATGGCTGGGAGAAGTGATCAAAGTCCAAACAGGACACGTACGCTTCTGTTGAGTTTGAAGATTTTGTGAGGAATATTTGGGAGAGTTTCACGCTAGTGATTGTTGTACTTGGTCCTGTTCAAGTCTTCATAAGAGTTTGGTGGCAAGTTTATAGCTAACAAACACGTACAGGGAGATCATAAGAGAGATATTCTCCCAACAACGCAGAGAAGAAAAAAAAAAAAAAAAGTCGCGGATTCAGTAGAGATTTTTCGGGATTAGAGGACTATATAAGAGTTGGTTCAAGTCATAAAGAGGGTTAGAAAGTTTTAGAAACCCTTAGGAGAGAGTTGGGAGTTCACGAGAGACGAGAAGAAGAAGTTACAGGAGGTATTGTTGCTGCTGTTGCTGCTGCTCGAGGAGGAAGAAGAAGACGAAGAACAGACTCGCAGAGTCCGTCGTTCTTCGACAGTCTTAAAAGCAGAACAAGTATCGTTCTTATACAGCAGTAAAGGCTTATCGTTTACAGCAGTCTCAAAAACACTTACCCCTTTGTAACAGTGAAGCTGTAACACTTCTACAGCGTTGCTAATTCCTGTTTCATCTTATATACATCAATAAAAACACCTATTTTAGCCATGAATACATCTTGTGAGTGTGTTTTTGGGATGAGGAGCTAAACCCAATCCCAGGGGTGATGGAGGAAGCCATTCTTCCAAAAGTTATGTGGTAAAATTCATTTAAATTTATTTATGCAATCCTTTTATGATTAATTGCACCGAATGAAAATTGAATAAATGATTTTTATTAATTAATTGTGTTTTTTCTTGATGAAATATGCTTGGTTTATTGCTTTTGATATTTCATGCTTGCGATTAACAATGGATGTTTTGAAAATCTGATTTAGGCAATGATTAGAATCACAATTGTTTTTGATTTGAATTATAACGTCTATAATTGCATGATAATAATTATTATTGAATCACATGAATTTTGGTGAATGGTGAAATCCTAACCCCTGGTCTTTCCATAATATTTACATCACCTTTGAATTTAATTTGTTTTATCTTTAATTTTTTATTAAGTCTAAAAATTATTTCCTTCACAAGTCTGAAAAGAACCCAGTTTTTACCACAACTACAACATCATTTGAAAAACCATCAAATTTTTGGCGCCGCCGACGCGGATTTGTGTTTAGGTAGCATTTTTTTTTAGATTTATTATTTATTTATTTATTATTTTTATTTGTTCCTCTTTACGTTTCTTTGGGTGTGTCTTTGATTTGCAGTTTGAAGTTGGATACTAAGGACTTGGAACAAAGCTTAAAGCTAACTGAGAAGAAAAAGAAGACAATTTTTGTTTTAGGATTTAGTTTTATTATTATTATTTTTTTTTTAGAATTGTATTAGGAAATATTTTGTAATTTACTTTTTCTTTTGCACTTTATTTTTGTGGACCGTGGACTTTAAACTTTGGACATTTTTATTTTTATTTTTATACCCTATGGAAGGGATCCTTAAATACAAACTGTTTGCAGGGAAGGACGACGATTAAAATATCGTCTCGGCCCCTCGGGTTCGTACATGACATAGGAGTCGTGGCCCGAGTCGACTACAACGGTTCATCCCCCGTCTGGTACGGGAGGTAAGTCCAATCGAAACACTCGCGAATCTCCTGTAAGCGAGTTACTGTATTCCTTAAGGTGATAATTGTTTGAGGACGAACCAGACTGTTTTTAAATTCCTAGTAAAGGGAAAGGCCTGGCCAATACAAGATAAGGGTTCGGATTTCATCACCGCTCCCTTCTTGCCCGCCTTAGGAAAACGAAACCTAACGCGAACCCAAGCTTTAAAATCTGATTATAAAGAGACCTATAGGGTATCGAGCTTGTTAGGAAAATTTTTCGAAGGATATTGGTTACCTTTTAAGCAATCTCGAAGTTCATAATGGTTTCTGTGAGTTGAATGCGTGACTGCGCCGCCTTGTGATAGCGGTGAGGCCTTGGGTATCAAATCTCCACTGAGCTTCCCTCGCCTCAATTCAACTTACTTTGATTCGGATTGATTCCAGAGGGGTTTGCTTAAACTGTAACGAATTCCCCTTCGAGAGATAGAAGCTAGTCTAGAAACAATCTAAGTGGAGCCATCATGCTTTTTGTTTGCTAGATTCTATAAGTTTGATTTGGTCGAGTCAGCCTTGTTTGTGATTGTGTAGAATTCCCTTGCAATTAAGAATGTCGAACTGGTATGATAGAAGCCAATACAATGAATATCTACCTGAATTTGAATATGGACATCATCAGTATTATGACCATAGTGAGAATAGTGGCTGGGGACGCCAACCTTTTCAAGGTTATGGTTCATACCATGGTGAGATCAATTACTATCCACACGTGCATCAGTCATACGAGCAAGAAGATTATAGTACTAGTTCTTCGTCTCTAGAGGATACAATCAAACTATTGAAAAGTAGTCCTTATTATGATCCTTCAGTTCCTATTCCTTCTCTAGAAGAGACTCTCAGGAATTTAGCTGAGTCATCACGTCAGTTAGCTGAATCGACGTATAAATTAGATGCGGTGAATAATGTAGTTATGGACGAAAGAACTGCAACAACAACTGAATCTGTAGAAGATATCCTCAATAGATTAACTCAAAACTTAGATCCTACACTAAGGGAACTTTCTTTGGAAGAGACCCTTGAGAGGATAGCTGAGTCGACACGTAGACTTGAGTTAGAGACGAACGAAAGTATTGCTCGAAATAACTTGAATTGCCAATATAGTGTATCCAATAATACCCTTGAGAATGAAGATAGTTTTTCACATAATCAAGATAACGAGGTTATAATTGGTAAAACTACTTATTTAGATAAGGTTCAATCATCTTCGTACTATTATGATGATGAGGATAGTAGTGATGAAGAATCTGAAATATGTAGGCACATTGATCAGGAATCTAGTAATCCAATTGAGCTTTATAGTGATTATATTATTTCTACTTCAAATCCAAATAATTTTTATGATTATTCACCTATTCAAGAGGATGAGGATTTGATTAGGAATACCACCGTTTTAGACGATGTAGTATTTCCTTTTGATTACGAAGCCGATAGTGGTTTAGAGGAACGGGTTTATTCTGAAAATGTTGTTTTCGAGTCTAGCGACTTAGAAATAATAGTCTTGGAAGAAGAAGATAGACCCGTAGATATGAGTAAAGATGCACTACCTGATAATAACTTAGAAGAATCTCTTGAATATTTTAAGGACTCTGAAGATACGGAAATTCAAGAAATAATTAGAGGTCTATCTAGAGACACTGAAAACTCTAAGTTTGGGGGTGATTATCACTTTCCTAGTGCTTTACCTTTATCTCTCAGAAATTCCCCTCACATAGGACTTGATATCCATGCCTCAACCATCTTACAAGATTATCTTCATACTAGGTTTCCCGAACCTAATGATGTCCTGAAAAAAGTTCAGTCGTTAGAAACCCATCCTCTGGTTGATGTGGTTTGCCCAGGCTATGATACCCAGATTGAATTTGTTTTCCCACCAAATAGTTTTCTTCCAATTGTGGGAACGTATAGATTTCCAATGTGTCACTTATTACGTTCTGAGACTAAGCCTAAGTACTTTAGGAAATTAGAATCGACACATTTGCTTCAGAATGACCACTACTCTGACTGTGGTCAACTATGTAAGTCATACCTAATTGACTTAGAGGATCCTAAATTATTTAGGTTATTTTGTGATTCCAGGTTCTTATCTGAGTTTTTCCAGACTCTAGGACCTAATAATTTGGATCCTACCTATGAGGAAATGCATCCGAGGAAAATAGTCTATTTAGACCCCTTCATAGAACCTGAACCTGAACCGAAATTAGCGATAGTTATCCAGAAACTAGGTAAGGGCATGCTAGTCTTGTACATTTTCTTGGTTCACTGCAGTTTCCTTTTGTCAGCTCTTTTTGGTTTTAAAGACCCACAGTTATTCCGGCTACTGTTATACGGTTCGAGTTGACTAATCCTTGCTTAGTCTGGCTGAAGACTTTAAACTTAGCACCTCTTGGGAGGTAACCCAATATTCATGCGACACGGTAATATCTTTCCTTATCTCTTTTGCTTCAAATGGTAACAGTTTCTCCTTGTTCATGCTTTTTTTTCATCTTTAGAACATTGATGACAATGTTAGATTTAAGTTTGGGGGTATGGGAGAAACTTTTTAGTTGCACTTTTGAAACTTCTAGCGTCACATGGTATCCAGTTATCTAAGTTTACATATTATTTCTCACCGAAAAGATAGAAATTGGAATGCTACAGATAACAACTTATTGAGACATTAGAGAAAAGGACATTGAGATCCTTGAAATTCAGGAGAGAACTTGTTCTTTTTAGAGGGTAACCGTGATGGACCTAACCATACATGATGTAAAGGCAAGTAGGTCAGGAAATGCCAGAAAGACAAAGCAACCTCACAATGTAGTCTTAGTTACTGGATTGCGACTCTCTCTCAGTAGAAACTTATCATCATCAACAAGCGGAGCAACATCAAAATCTATGAAGAAAGTGAAGACGTTTTAGGTTTAGAAGCAACAATAGAAGAGAATAATTCAAAAATCAAAGTTGAAGTTATAAGATAAAATGATATAAGTTGTTAGAATCCATGATACCAAGACATCACAAGTTGCGAAGATCCAAGTTTTGAAAGTCCTTCTCTCATGGCCATGTAAATTTTTGTCTTGTAATATTTTAGCCATGAAAAAAAAATGAAACATCATTACGTTCTTTTTGTTCAATAAGGCCATAGGGAAGAAGAAATTTATAAGTCAAGCAAGAAATCGGAGAGAAGAGTTAATTTTCAAGGTTCTATGAGGTTCGAGAGTTTATCATCAACAGTTGAATACCGAAGAAGGCGTTGTTTCTACTGGGCGCTGTGAGAGAGTCGAAGAAAGATGCATTTTGGTTTCTTTGTTAGTCTGCTTTCAATCTGACACAAGATCTTTCTATCATTGGTTTAACTCATCACACGTAATTAGTCCAGCTATATAGCAGATCTCCCTCTCATTTTTATCTCTCTCCTAATCTTATACAGCTATAAAGCAGCGGACGCATCTTACAATGTTTATCTAGCTGTATAGCGGATATCTCTTTATCTAGCAGTCGTGTGGATGTGTCTCCCCTTTTCTTCAGTTAGATTTAGAGCTGACACCTTTAATTTCTCTGGAATTCTAGTTACTTGGAGATAGGTTGAGAATATGTATGTCCTCATAGCTCTTTGGATACTTGTGACCAATTAGGAGTAAAGGTTTTGTGGGTATATCTCTGGTAAGCCCTCCCGAGACTTTAACTCGGCCACTAGGGCCACCTAGGGGTTTAAAGGCTTATTGAATACGCTAAATGCAATCGACGATGCCTGCGACAGTGAGTTAGGATTTTATTTTCTATTTGGTTTGCTCGAGGACTAGCAAATAATAAGTTTGGGGGTATTTTATAGGCACATTTTTGTGTCTTATATAATCTCAATTGTATATATTATTAGTGCTCGATTATATATTTATTATGGCTTTTTATGTCCCTGTAGGTATTCTTGGGGAAATAAGCTTTTGCGGCGAAATTGGCTAAAAAAATGGTTTTTGCGTCCGTGGGAGAAAACTACTATACGGACTCTCACTTTGGATAAGGGGTAACCTAATTACTAAGGGGTGACCCATTTCCAGGCATCTGCTAAAGGGAGACCGGAACTGGATAAGGGGAGGTCATCTTCATAATTCAAATACAAGTTTTGGCGGGAAAATGCATGCAGCGAGGAGCAGATCTGGAGATCGAATTTCTACGTGATTTTAGGAGATTCAATGGCTGTATTTGGTACGTATGGACTCTACAAGACTCAACAGGTCTGTTACAATCAATTGGACCCAAGCAATTAGGCTGGAATGGCTGGGAGAAGTAATCAAAGTCCAAACAGGACACGTACGCTTCTGTTGAGTTTGAAGATTTTGTGAGGAATATTTGGGAGAGTTTCACGCTAGTGATTGTTGTACTTGGTCTTGTTCAAGTCTTGATAAGAGTTTGGTGGAAATTTTATAGCTAACAAACGCGTACAGGATATCACAAGAGAGATATTCTCTCAACAACGCAGAGAAAAAAAAAAAAAAGAAAAGTCGCGGATTCAGTAGAGATTTTTCGGGATTAGAGGACTATATAAGAGTTGGTTCAAGTCATAAAGAGGGTAAGAAAGTTTTAGAAACCCTTAGGAGAGAGTTGGGAGTTCACGAGAGACGAGAAGAAGAAGTTACAGGAGGTATTGTTGCTGCTGCTGCTCGAGGAGGAAGAAGAAGACGAAGAACAGACTCGCAGAGTCCGTCGTTCTTCGACAGTCTTAAAAGCAGAACAAGTATCGTTCTTATACAGCAGTAAAGGCTTATCGTTTACAGCAGTCTCAAAAACACTTACCCCTTTGTAACAGTGACGCTGTAACACTTTTACAGCGTAATTCCTGTTTCATCTTATATACATCAATAAAAACACCTATTTTAGCCATGAATACATCTTGTGAGTGTGTTTTGGGATGAGGAGCTAAACCCAATCCCAGGGGTGATGGAGGAATCCATTCTTCCAAAAGTTATGTGGTAAAATTCATTTAAATTTATTTATGCAATCCTTTTATGATTAATTGCACCGAATGAAAATTGAATAAATGATTTTTATTAATTAATTGTGTTTTCTCTTGATGAAATATGCTTGGTTTATTGCTTTTGATATTTCATGCTTGCGATTAACAATGGATGTTTTGAAAATCTGATTTAGGCAATGATTAGAATCACAATTGTTTTTGATTTGAATTATAACGTCTAGAATTGCATGATAATAATTATTATTGAATCACATGAATTTTGGTGAATGGTGAAATCCTAACCCCTGGTCTTTCCATAATATTTACATCACCTTTGAATTTAATTTGTTTTATCTTTAATTTTTTATTAAGTCTAAAAATTATTTCCTTCACAAGTCTGAAAAGAACCCAGTTTTTACCACAACTACAACATCATTTGAAAAACCATCAAATTTTTAGTCTATTGATGACTTCGTGGTTTGATGGGACGATGAGTCCATGTAGTTGCTGAGTTGAACATGATGTTCTGAAACTCATGAGTTGAACATGTCATGAGACAGATGTATAGTTCTTACGATGAAGTGAGCAAGTATTGCTCATTCGATGGATTGTTGAATATTGATTGTTGAACCAATATTCCTTGGTTTGAGCAAATATTTATCATCTGAGCAAGTGTTGCTCATGTGATGAATTGTTGAATATTTGATCGTCTGAGCATGTGTTGCTCATCTTATGGATTATTGGCAGCGTACCAAAAATATTAATTAGAATACTGGTCGTTGAACCGAGGATAATTAATAAAATTAATGACCATGAGGTCGTCGTAAAATTATTAAGGTTGGAATCTGGAATGATGATCCTTGGATTCAGAAACCCTAATTTGATCAATTGATGATCAATTCATGGTTCGTCAGAATTTTAACCATGGGACGAAGGAGGGAGTGACTACATGGACTGTGGATCAACCATGTAGTGTCCATATGCTCACGTGAGCAAATACAAAGAACTCCTGAAGAGTTGACGATTTGTTGGTGAAAGAATGATTAAATGCTGGTTTAATCATTTATTCGAAAATGCTCGTCTAAGCCTTAGGTGAGAAAACCTAATTAATTATGACGGAGTGAGGGACCGACCATGGGGTCATGAAACCGGCCCTGGGTAGTCACGTGACCGCCTGATGATCACTTCATGAAAATCCAAAGTGTTTGGAAGAGTCTTGGATCTAATACGTGCAATTGTGCAAATTGGGTCAAAACTGTGAAACTTGATGGGACCGGCTTCTGTAAGCCAAAGAGCAAATCTTGGTCGGTCAAGAGAGCGCGCTCGTGTCCCCAAGGTGTCCGCGTCTCAGTTCTGAGAATTTTGATATTTTCTGGCGTGCAATTTGGCATCCATTCGAGAAAATATGCCAAAATTAGGGTTTCGACGAAACTGAGGAAAACACCATGAGATGATGGAAAATAATTATAAAATAAGGAATAAGGATGCGTGGGACCGCTGAGGCCAAGGCATGGTCGGCCGGTCGTGGCCACGGTCACGTGGTGCCTTTTCCTTAATTTAATAATATTTTGATGATTTTATGAAAAATTCATGAATTTTGATAAATTTGATGAATTTAGGGAGTTTCCATGAATTGAAGGAGTTTTCATGAGTTCAGGGAAGTAAAAAATATTAAAATAAAAAAAACAAGGGCGTGTGGGACCATGGAGGTGCGGCCGGCCGGCTAGGGCCCGGTCCCACGAGTTTTCATAATTTTTAATATTTTTTTTTAGGTATTTTTTCATGATTTGAGGGAATTTTTCCTAATTTGAGAGAAATACCATGAAATCAAGGAATTTGATGAATTCAAGGAAAATAAAAATAATAATAAAACAAAGGGGCATGTGGGACCGGCCGGCCAGGGCCCAGTCCCACAAGTTTTCATAATTTATTTTATTTTATTATTATTTGGTGATTTGTGCAAAATACCATGAAATCAAGGAGTTTTTTCGTGAAATTAGAGAAATAATAATAATAATAAAATAATGAGGAACCGTGAGGTGTGGGGCCGGCTGGGACCAAGGCACGGCCGGTTGGCCCATGGTCACGCCCCACACTCCTTTCCTTAATTTTATATTATTTTTTATGGATTTATGACAATACCATGAAACCGAGGAGTTTCCTCGAGACTAAGGAGATTTGATCAAATAAGAGAATTTTCATCAAATCATGGAAAATAATGTATTAAAAATATAAAACTGGCGTCGGACTGACCACGACACGTCCGGTTGGTCGTGTGTCCGTGTTCCCAGCACCTTGGTCAATATTTTTAATTATTTATTATTTTCTTCCCTATTTTGCATAGGTTCATCGTTTCGTTGTATTTTGAAATAATCGTTCGTGCGGTGACTGTTAGTGCATCGTCGTTGAACACACTTTCACCATTTGGATCGGGGCTTACTTAGGGGTAGCTCAGACGCCCGGTTGTTGATTATTTATTACTAATTGTGGAATTCAGTAGAGAATAATTCACAAAACTGAGTAATAAGATGTTTATTATTAATTCATTGGATCAGCTGAGGATTCGACTACGAATTCAGAATAATAATGTGAGCATATCCATTCCATGGGATCATAGATTCGACCATGGAATCAGAGTAATTAAGATTTATCTATTACCATTTATGAGATCAGTTGTGGATTCGATCATGAAATCGGAATACTGAGATAATATAGTTATTGCTATTCTATGAGATCAAGCCGTGGATTCGATCATTGAATCAGAACAATTGTTTATTGCCATTCCATGGGACCAGTCGTGGATTCGACCACGGAATAAGAGCAATTATTATTGCCATTCCATGGGACCAGTCGTGGATTCGACCATGGAATAGGAGCAATAATAGACTATTCTGGGAATTCAGTAGTGAATGTCACGGAAGAATTAATCTTAATTAGGAATAATTAACTTTGTGGCTCTATACTAGCAGAGCAAGCTGTCTATGAGCATTAATTATTCCGATATGAGCTTGTCTGTAAGTCATATCCTTTATATAGTCAGGGTAAACTCGTTGTTTGTTCCTAAAGACGTTATCGCTCTATACTAGCAGACCAAGCTGTCTAGGAGTCGTCCATCTCGTGATACTATATAGAAATAATCACTGAAAGTGTTCAGTACTCATGAGATATGCCGTTGTCCAGTCGTGAGACTACATATCTACATGTACTCCGAGAGAAAGTACTCTCCGTTGAGAATTCGATGAGAGACCCGTGTCTCAATACTCACGTCTGATTGCTGGATCAGAGCTTCTATAATTATGAGTTTACGATTTTAGCCCTTGTCGAAAATCCACCATCTATAGTTTTGAATCCAGAGTTCTGCAAAACATAATTCTGAACAGATTCAAATACTGATAATTTTATGTTGATCCCGTGATCAAGACTTTTATTTATTATACTCGGCCCAACAGTCAGTATCTTAAATTAGTATTTTATTTGGTCCTGCTACCAACAATTCATCAAACGAGCAATATTTGCTCAGACTAGCAATATTTTCTCAAACCGGCAATATTATTTGCTCGAACTAGCAATATTTGCTCAGATTAAAGAATATTGGTTCAACTATCAATATTCAACAATTCAGCAACACGGTATGCTCAAGTTATCAATATTTATTTGACAATGAAATTTTTGCCTCAGCAGGCATGTTCGATCCATGAGTCTCAGAACATTTGCAAATTATGTTCAACTCAGAAATACAAGGACTCATCGTCCCATAAAGTCAGCAACTGACTCCACAATCACGAGACATCAACTGTGTCACATAGAGGGATATTAACTAGGGTTTTGGTCTGGCGGTCTACGGCACGTGTGTCTAAACAGACGACGAGAATGTGAGCAAGTCGTGCAATCAGTTGGAAGAGTCAGCAAAGTAGTCGGTGGAAAATTAACCAATTCTCCGCACGATGAGCAACTGGTTTTGACATGATTTCCCACTTCCCCACTCTCTGACTCCAGCAACTGTCACACTTCATGGGATCATGGTGTTTTCAATTTAGCAATATAAAAGACCTCTGAATCAGGATTTAAAAGAACAAGAATTTCTCGAAAAGTTCATACAGACAATCTTTCGTCTACACGAACTCATCGTCTGAGCAATCACTCTCAATTGAGTAAAATTCAATCATTCAGGACTTTCCTGCGCTGAATTCACAACACACCTACAATCTTGATCACCATTGATCCCACACATTTCTCAGCTTCCCTCCTACAGATCAACCCATTCTCTCTTGTGACTGAATTGACTATGGAACAACCATTATTCTTGGTTTAGTCCGGATTCCTACAAATTGATCTCTCGAACTTAAAGCACTCCCTTCTTGCAGTGCATCTGTGTGAGGTTCAACATTTCGTTCGGTTCAAGGAGTCTCCACACGGACGTCTCCTCAATTCCGTAAAAACCAGCAATCGTTTTTCCCCACCTACACCTTTGCAGGATGTCAACACATTAAAAATTAGTTTTACAAGTTTAGCCATGAACTAAAATCCATCATCAACATTAAGTCCCCTGCCTAGCACATAATGGTTGCACTATTGTGGGGTAGGCATTAGATGGTGACGTATACAATGTAAGAGGATGAGTTAAAGAAATTTACCTGGAGGAACTCTGGCCGACCGACGACGATCATCCATGTGAGCATGCTGGGCGTGACCATGGAGCCTTGGTGGGACCGGCTTCCTCCTTTAGGCGTTTGAGCTTGGAAATGAATCCTCTTTCTATTGGGATTCTCCAATTACTCATGTATAAAAGGGAACGACCCCTTTTCTTCTTTCTTATATTTTTTCGCTCGACCAGCCTCTCCCGTTCGCAACTCTTGCTGCTGCTGTTGCCGAGCATTGCTGACGCTGCCACCATTGATGACGCCGCCGGAACTTGCGGCCGTTGTCGTCGTTCGTCCGCCAACACGGTAGGTGCTTCATCGTTTTCTCATTGTTTTGTCTTTTTTCGGTACAAACCCTAATTCTTAGGTAAACCCTTTTGTTCTTTGAGAAAAACCATCCCGTTGTAGGTAAGTTTTTTTTGCAAAATATACCATGATTAATTCCACTAACAAAGCCTTCGATATTGCTAGGGTTGCTTAGTAGAAATTGTTGCATGCAAAACCTAGTTATAGGTTGTAGCTTGACCCGCCCATAGAAAACCGTGCCACAATTACTATCCTTTTGCGCATACAACCCTGGACGTGGGCCCTGCCGTGTGCATGTTTCGAATAAACGTCAGCCTTGTCCCTGCTGCTTTGCCTGAATGGCCTTGCTGCGCTTGCTCGAACGTCAGCCTTGCTGCTTCGACCAAACGCCGGCCTTACTGCCTGCTTCGTTCAATGTGGGACCCACCGCGTGCTTGCTTTGATCAAGCATGAACCTTGTGCGCTCGAACGTAAATGCGGGTCCCGCTGTACTTACGCCCCTTCCCGGTCAAGGGTGCATGCTTCACCGGCCGTGAGTACACATCCCGCGATATATATTTTTTTTTTATAAGTAATGACTCCTTTTCTATTTCGTCTTATTGTAGTTGTTTGAAAATGAACAAAGAGGATCCTGCTAAGATGTCACCTGAAGATAATGCTGCTGTCAAATCGGGAGGTGTCAACAACTCTAAAGACATGCCGAATATGGATGATGAGTTGTGTACTGCGCCTTTTCCAAACGTTAGAACTCATCCAGGCCATAAGTGGACCCTGCTCACTGGCTCAGAAAATGAAAAGGCTACTTCGTCCGCTTCTCCAGCATACGTGATGAGATTATGTCTTCGGAAGAATGAATATCCACCTTATCCTATTGATTTCAAGGTCCACTGAACTCTTATGAAGGATGGATGAGGCGTATGTTGGGAAATGAGCGTATCAAAGATAACTTGACCATAGCGCGGATCGTCGAGGCTGTTATGGCGTCTTCAACTCTTCACATTAAGAAAGACGCTGCTGGTTTGATTACATTCATTTCTCGATGGCGCCCTTCCACGCATACGGCCGTATGAAGATGGGAAGAAATGACTATTACCTTGGAAAGCGTGGCTGTGTTGATGAATCTTCCTATTGCTGGAAGTTTCCATTATAAGCTATCTGCTGCAGAAAGCGTCATCCTCGATGCTATACTTCAGAAGGCAGGAGAGTATGAACAACAGAAAAAGGACGTGAAATGTTTTTACACTTGGTGTGTGTCTGAGTGGTCTCCCGCAAAACCAAAGCCAGATCAAGCACTGGATGATGAACTCAGCGTAGTTACGTTTCTGTCTTTGTGGCTATATAGGGACATCTTTGATGACGGTTCTGGGAAGAAGACTATAAAAGAAGATCTCGTCATGTTTGCTATAAAGTTGGCGAAAGGTGTGGTCCTCCCTTGGGCTCCTTATACCTTGGATCACTGTATTCTCATCTGGATGCTTTGGCGGTAGACATGCATGCTTCCAATGGGTATAAGAAAGTGGAATCGCATATCCATGTTGCTTTTCTTCAGGCGTGCATGTAGGAATATTTCAAAGGTTACGCCCCTGTCCCTGCAACTTCGTTTTCTGGTTTGTATGGCGGCTCAAGGATACTCCGTTGGCAGAACAGACGTCCAAAACCCGGGTTGAGACTTGTGGATTTTATCGATAACGTGTACGCCATAGATTTCCGTCCGTGGGGACCGGTCCATCCTTCCGTGGTTCAACCGGAAACTTTCACTACTTCCTCTGACATTGTGTTGCACACTGAGGGAAAAACCATGAATCCTGGAGAAATCATTTTCCTGCGAAGCTGCATGCGAGGATATATTCCATCTTTCTTTGCTGAACTCCTTACTGTGGTTCCTTATAATATTGACAGGGCCGCTCGCCAGATGGGATTTGACCAGGGCATTCCATTCCATCGTCCTCCAATGCCTTCAAAGGATCTCGTTCCATCTGTTCTCAATGCTGACATCTTCACGCCAGAGCAGAGTCTTCCATTCTTGCCTCTTGGAAGAAGGCCAGCTGCGACTGGCGAGTATAAGCATTTTTGGTAAGGAGAGTTGTTAGCTTTTCAAAAGTTCTCAGAAGAGGTTGCGACGGTTCCCCGCGGCGCGCCATCCTCCGAAATTTTGAAGCAGCACAAACAATTGAAGCTGCTTTCGGGTAAACGAACCAGGGCTAACACTGCTGATGACTGCGGTCCCCAGGATGCGGGAGAGGGGTCTAAGAGGCAGGCGTGTGGTCCCATGGTCTTCAATTCTCTCATATGCAAGTATTTTGAACTTATTCCTTTCTATCATCCTATTTCATTTATCTTGAGCAATCTCCACCAAAAGTGATTCTTTATTTGAAATCAGGGGCTACCGAAAGTGAACGCTTTCACAAGGTTGGCACGTAGTCATAATGAGAAATCCGGCGACACCGATCCTTTGGAAGGTGATACTAAGGATGATGCAAACTCGGTCGGTGATGAAGAAAGTGTCTCCCAAAGTGGCAAGGAGTCTGATCGTTTCAGTGAGCTTGTAGATGAGACCGTGGCGGAGATCAACCTTCAGGGTGAAGTGAATACTGCAAGAAATACCGGAGATGCTACACCTACGATTGTAGAGGTGTCTCCCTCTAAAGAATATCCTGTAATTGAACAAGCTCCTGCGACTGACAAAGCAATCACGGTGGTTTCCTCTAAAGAATCTCCTGCAGCTGGCATGGCTTCTGTGACTGACGAAGTGTTGGTGATGCAACCCGTTGTTCCTGGAGTTGTCTTTGAGCTTCCTTTCAACACTCCTTATACAGGTCATGTGCTGGTTGGAGGGTTCAGCGTGCCGGCTAAGTATGAGGATTATACACCAAAATATGGAAGAAGCACGGTCATATTGCTACCACCAGAAAACTTAAATGTCGCTTCCCATTGGCCAAACATGTCGAAGAAGCTTTATCCACTATCCATGGTATGAGTGTAGAAACTGACCGCACGGCTTTTGAAGAGATGATTTCCAACTGGGATTTCCATCGGGACGTGTTCATGAGTTCAACGCTTCTTGGTTCTATGTAGGATTCTCTGAAATCGAAAAACTCCAAGGCGCAACAGACAAGGCCCCTTCCGTGGAATGCATCGCTCGACAAGAGGAGGAGATTGACAGGTTGTCTAAAGAGTTGAAGCTGAAGCAGGCTGCTCTCCGAACGATGAAAGCTGCCCTTTCCCCGAAAGGACGAGTTGCTGCTGAAAGACTTTCCTTGAATGTTTTACACCGCTTTCTTGTGCTTCTCTTCTTTAGGTGTTTTTGAGTGATGTGAGGATTTCCTTTCACAACTTGATTTTAAGTCTTGAACTAATAGGTGGTTGAATTTTGAATTGGTTTATTTTGAGATAGTTTTGTGAATAGTTTTTCTTTAAAGAGATTGTTTTGAATGGAATTTGCATTCTGGTCATGGATGATGTGGTTATTCTAACGATATTGTACATGTTATATGAAATTGCAAATATCGTATGAAAAGGAACACATGAAAGGGGAAAATAAGCATGATTTCTAAGGTTGTTTGCATCATTGAATCTCTTTCTCAGTGAAACGCCAAGTCCCCAGTAGATTCTAAAACTATCTCTCGTAAAATTGTTTAACTTACTTGCTATTCGAAATTCCATTTGCATGAAACTGGATCTTCCCGAGCAACTACTTCAAGAAAACCGCACGCACTAATCTTCGGAGAGAGAAAGCAACTCTTCTGAATTGAGCTTCTTCTGGACAATGCGCTTCAGGGCGTTGCATTCACTGGTAGGGTGGTGAAGAAACCGGTGATAATGACAATATCTCGGATCTATCATTTCCTGATCGGTCGGTTGACGCCACACAGGAGGCAGTTGTACTTCTCCGTCTCGTACCCATGCCTCCAACAACTCCAAGATCTTTTTCATTGAGAATGGGAAATACGGATATCTTGAGTCTGGCTTTTCTTGTGGACGTCGTGATATCTCCTGTTGACTTTTATATGAAGCACGTTTCGGAGACGGAGCTGGAAAAACAGCGTGTGTCAGCATACCCGTGGCCCGCTTAGCTGAGCGGCTTTGCTGAAATGAGTTACCATCGAAGGCATCGTATTGGTGATAACATCACTGCTGGGAGAATGAGTCGAACGCTCCCATCCCCTGTATTCACGTGCTCCTTGACTGATTTCTCCTTCCTCAAGTAGTTCTTCACTTGGCTGAAAATTCGATGCGGATTGGGAAGCTTTTTGAACTTCGGCAAGGGTTTTGAGATATAAATCTTCCAGCAAGGCTTCGTAAGCCGCATGCTCCTTTTCTTGATCCGGTAAATGTTGTCGCATCTCCGATAAGTCTTTTCCTCTGTGGAATCGTCTTGAGTCTCCGTTGCCAGCTATATCATGATGTTCGTCTCTCCTTAGTCCCATATGGCTACGCATTCTTTCTGCATCTCCGCTGGTAAAAACATGGCTTCTAGATAAGGATTCAACATTTTTTACATCGGCGTTTGTGATACTCCCTGGGTAAACGCTTTCCGAGCCTTCTTGTAATTGAATTGTTATATCGTTTAGAAGACGGAATGTCTCACTCTTCCTTCTAGCAATACCATCTTGATTTTCCAGGATATCCTCCAGCATCCTGGACACACTTCCCATGATATCTGAATTATCTATGGCTCCCGGAGAATCTAGATGGCGAGGATACATCATGAGATGAAAACGGGGATTGGTGAAAAATGAATAGGTTAATGATTGGATTGGATCTAGGATCTACCCCTTAAAAATTGTGAATACTGGAATGAATCTTGAGAAACTGATTTTTGCAACCGAGAGATTAATCTCCCACTGTGGTCGCTAATTTTTTGTGGGTGAAAACTGTTTCTACTGGTTTTGGTAAATTTGGGTGTATGTGGATGAGAAACGAATCTAAACCCTAAACAAATGCACTGCACGGGAGTACTTTCTGATTCGAGAGATCAATCTATATAATTCTGGCCTAAACCAAGAAATGGCTGTTCCAAACTTACTTCGGTCACAAAGTGAAGGAGATGGGGTTGATCTTAGGGAGGGAAGCGAAGAAGGTGTTGAGATTGTGAAGGTGTTGGTTGTTTATGACTTGTATCAGAATGATGAACTGGCTTGAATAATGAAAGCAATCAGTTCGGGTGTTTTCTGGATACTGTGACAACACTTGGTTTTTCTGTCTTTCTTCGTGTATTCGTGTTGTTTGGAAATAGGCAAAGGACCTATTTATACAAGTCATTGAGCGCAAACCCTCATCTCATAGGAGGTGGAGGAAGTGGTGTGGTGGAGTAGTTGATGTAGATTTTAGATAACCAAAATTAATGATTAAATGAAACCCAGTTATATCCGCAAGCGCACAGGTCAATAGTAATATAGATAGCAAATACGGTTCGTTCCCACAGGGAGTGTGAAATACTCTACCAACTAATACCAAAAATTAAATAATCAACAAGATAATGTTTTAAGGATTTTTAGAAATTCGGAACAAAATGAAATGATAAATAATTTAAAGATAAACAAAACGAGTGTGGGTTATTAGGATTTTCGGTTTCCACCAATTAATTATGAAAACTCTACTAATCTTTAAAAGTATATTCCATGCTTTTTCAAATACTGTTTTTCCGCTATAGTTGTCTTCGCTTTATGAGTAGTGATTCTAAAGCATTACCTATCTATCCTTGCATACCACGTCTAGGGATTTAACCGAAGCACGCAGTATCAATTCAAAAGCATAAATAATCTAGAAAATCACATCAGCAATAGAATACCAAGCCAAATAAAGAAAAACTACTAATCAATCAACTCATTATTAAGCATATAAATATAGAGTTTTCATAATAAAATTGGGTTCTACCTAGACCCTAACATAGATTTAGCTAGCCATGGCTTTCACAAAAAAACCATAAAAAGATTAAAATCAAATAGCTAAGCAAAAATGGAGAAGAAAAACTCCAAACCCCCTTCTCTTGTTTTTCTTCCAGCTCTGTGGCCGGGCGCCCCCCACTGGTATATTTTGAAACAACACATAAATATAGCTCACAAATGAATTCACGTTTTTCTTCTTCGTCGCCACATCACCTCCCAATAGAAGTCTGCCACATGTCATGAAAATATAAATTCACCCAATGATGTTGTGCCGCGTGTCATAACATGACGAGACATTGTAAAGTATCACCAAATCTCCACTTTCCATAGTATATGAATTTCATTTAGAAAGCATGATATTTTCTTGCATGTGTTGGGTCCCACCTTAATTGTATTTGCAAAATGATGTCATTTGGCTTCAAATATTCCTTCAGATTCTTTATATAAATATAGCAAGAGAACTTATGTAAGGACAAGATATATTAATCTTTCCTTTTTCTTCATTTGCACGTGGTCATGGAGGTGATATTCTTCCATTCTTATGCTAACAATAATAAAGTCACTCTTGACCAATCTTAGGTGGCATTAGTGTGGTGACATCGACTCGCTTCACCATGCATTAATTGAGATTAAGAATTGTCTGCCCGTTGTGAACTCGTGAGTGCCAAGCCAGTGACACAAGCCAACTGAATTTTAATTCTGCCCACGTCTATAGGAATCGTGAACTTAATCATGTACTCCTTTTTCCTTGCAAGTTCATAAGGCTCCGTTTATGTTTGGTGCCGCGCAGTGGTGCTGATACATAGGAATACCAGGCCAGCCACATTTACCCATTTTAGTCGCAAATGTCATTTGTTGTTTATTTAACCACTTATTTCTCAGGTGATTGGATTTGTTTGTAATTCCTGCAAAAGCCTTAAAACAATATTATTAGCCAAAATATCGAGTCCTAACTAATATAAATATGGGCATAAAATGTAGCACTTTCGTGCTTATCAACACCCCCACACTTATATTTTGCTAGTCCTCGAGCAAAACAAAGATTTGACCCGCTACACAGCTGATCATAGAAAATACCATACAAAAGACCCGCTACACAGCTGGTCATGACCCTAAAAACCATAACGATAATAAGATATTTTTTAAGACCCGCTACACACCTGATCATTTTTTTTAGACCCGCTACACAACTGGTCGTATTTTTTTATTTTTTATTTTTTTAAATCCTAACCAAAGTGCCACTCCCCCACACTTAAATATTACATTGTCCTCAATGTAATTGAGTCATCCAACGTAGAAATCAAGCTGGGAAATTATAAATTGCAAAAAAAAATAAACAAATAAAAATAAAAGATAGAGAAAAGGGAACAAATCTGATGGGTTGACTCCCACGAAGCGAAATGTATTATTTCCCTGCTTTCAATAGCACATAATCTCAAACAAAATGAGGTTGATACCCCAAAGTAAGCTTCCAATCATATATATAGAGTCTGAAAAATTGGGGATCAACCCAACCAATCCGGTCAGCTAAAAATATGCACCTGCAGAAACTATAATCATCCAAAGATATATGTGAATCCATTCCCCATAAATAACAATCCTTAGTAATCAATCCATGCATTGTCAGGATATGTAAATCATTCACACAAAAAGGTATAAATTTTTCAATAGCTTCTAGTTGAGGTGCACGCCCTAAATGAGGTTCTAAATCAGCGGAAATAACTTCTATGGATGATATTGGTTCCAGTTGAGCAAAATAGGGCACACGAACATATGTTGGCTCAAATGGAGCAATAATATCATGACTCATAGATCCGTTATCATCTAAAACGGTTTCATTATTAATATCATCAAGACAAAAAAATTATGAACTTAATGGTTTAAAGGTCATGGTCGAAACTTTCTCGACTGATGGAACTAGTCGAGACTCGAACAAAACTAGAGGTTCTAGTTTGAATTTCCATTTATTAGTGTCTAACAGCGGTGTGGAGTCTAGCAAGGCACTGACTTCACAAATAACACTATCGTCATCAAAATCATACCCAAAATGAGCTAAGCAAACCTCCAATGGAACTCCTAAGTGGCTCTTGCAAATATCTTGCGAGTGCATACTTTATTTTCGCCCGCACTTCAGACTAAAGTACCTAAAAAAAATCAAACAAACTACGTAAAAAGAACTAAAAGAACAATAAAAATAAATTATTTACAAAAATTAAAAATAAGCTATATACAATGATATCAACTAGCGAGTATTGTGCTACCACTTCCCGTCAGCGGCGCCAAAAAAAAATGAAAAAGAAAAATGAAAAAAAAAAACAAATGAAAAAAATGAAAAATGAAAAAAATCATCGTTACGTTTTGTTCAATAAGGCCAAAGGGAAGTAGAAATTTATAAGCAAGAAATTGAAGAGAAGAGTTAATTGTCAATGTTCTATGAGGTTCGATAGTTTATCATCAACAGTTGAAGACCGAAGAAGACGTTGTTTCTACTGAGCACTATGAGAGAGTCGAAGAAAGATACATTTGGTTGCTTTGTTAGTCCGCTTTAAATCTGGCACAAGATCTTTCTAGCACTGGTTTAACTCATCACACGTAATTAGTCCAGCTGTGTAGCAGATGTCCCTCTCATCTTTATCTCTCTCCTAATCTTATCCAGCTGTAAAGCAGCAGACGCATCTTACAATGTTTATCTAGCTGTGTAGCGGATATCTCTTTATCTAGCAGTGTTGCGGATGTGTCTCCCATTTTCTTCAGTCAGCTTTAGAGCTGACACCTTTAATTTCTCTGGCATTCTAGTTACTTGGAGATAGGTTGAGAATATGTATGTCCTCATACCTCTTTGGATTCTTGTGACCAATTAGAAGTCATGGTTTTGTGGGTACACCTCTGGTAAACCCTCTCGAGATTAACTCGGTTTTATTTTTTGTTAGTTTTGCTCGAGGACTAGCAAATAATAAGTTTGGGGGTATTTGATAGACACAATTTTGTGTCTAAATTGTACTCCATGTCTCTATTGTTAGTGCTCGATTTTTGTACTAATTTTGATGCATTGTGTGTTTGTAGGTGCTTTTGGAGAAATACACTTGTGTGGAAAAAGTTGCTCAAAAAGTGTTATTTGGACTCCCAGAGAAAAGTACTAAAGTCACCCTCAATTTGGATAAGGGCACCTCAGTTGGGCACCTGCTATTCGCACCCCCAGTTTGGTTAGGGGGACACCATCTTCAACATTTCAAAAATTCGTTTTGGCGGGAAAATTTTATTCTCAACTGTGCAACTTTCGATCGATTCTTGAAGGAGTTCTGGGTAGACTAAATGGCTGAAACTTAATGGGTAGTTGTGATATGTCCTAACAAAGCTAGTATGGGTGTTTGTTTCGATCAAATTTGTCTGAATAACTTGGTTTAATCCAAAAAGGGAGTTGGAGGAAAAACATGAGCTTACACGAGTTATGGTGAATCTAAACGTGTACTGCACGTGTTTGGAAGCCTTAATCAACACTTTGGAACGTGAAGAAGATTTATAAGGAATTTAATCCAGCTGCAGATGCGTAAAAATCAAAATCATTGATAAAAAAAGAAAGAAAATATCCCGAGTAAAAGAAGATTATTTGGGATTAATGGAGGAGATTCAACGCGTGTTTTTTCTTTAAATAGATTCCCTGGGAGCCCTAGAGAGAGTGTTGAGAGTCTGGGGAGCTGAGGAGAGCCAGAGAAGAAGAAATTCGAGTTTTCCCAAACTCGGTTTCTGCTGTTGCTGTTGCTGCACCAAGAACACGAAGAACATAAGACGCACACATAGCAGTCTTATTTTGCTACAGTTTCAGCGACTGTCGCCCCACAGTCTTATTTGTTAAAATGACAGTCTTATTTGTTACTGTCGCAGGACAGTCTTATTTGCCGAGGGTCGTAATTCTCTGGTTTGTAACAAATATAATTGTTACAAACCCGGTTTTGAATTATTTCTCCCTTTTCATCATTTGTAAACACCCTTTGAGCAATAATAATGATTTTTGAGCGTGTTTCCAACATGATGAGCGGCTAATTCTCCCACAACCAAGGCAATGAGGAAGCTATTTACGCATGAATAATTGGTAACTATTTTATTTTCTCTAATATTTAATTATAATTCACTCAATCACTGCTTTTGCAGAATTTTAAATTGTTTGCGTAATTTTCCTAATCAGTTGTGATTCAATTAGATAGGTTATGCTTTGTTTAGATAATCTATGCTTAAGGGATATAATTGATGTTTGAGAATTTGCTTGATTATTAGTGAGTTAAGATATAAAGGACAGATAATTAGAGTTTTGGATTATTTACCATCATTAATTCATGTGTAATAGTGGAATCAATGTCTTGGTTGTTTTCTCATACCTCTCGCCCACTTTGTTAATATTTTTGTATATAATTTTATTAAATCTTTAAATTTAATCTTCACAAGTCCGAGAGTTTGAACCTCATTATTACAACATCAAAAAAAAAATATCATTTTGCATAATTTAATTTTTTTTTTTTTTTTTTTTTTGGAAACAAAAAATTACAAGACAACAATTTACATGGCCATGAGAGAAGGACTTTCAAAACTTGGATCTTCGCAACTTGTGATGTCTTGGTATCATGGATTTTAACAACTTATATCATTTTATCTTATAACTTCAACTTTGATTTTTGAATTATTCTTTTCTATTGTTGCTTCTAAACCTAAAACGTCTTCAACTTTCTTCATAGATTTTGATGTCACTCCGCTTGTTGATGATGATAAGTTTCTACTGAGAGAGAGTCGCAATCCAGTAACTAAGACTACATTGTGAGGTTTCTTTGTCTTTCTGGCATTTCCTGGCCTACTTGCCTTTCCATCATGTATGGTTAGGTCCATCACGGTTACCCTCTAAAAGGAACAAGTTCTCTCCTGAATTTCAAGGATCTCAATGTCTTTTTCTCTAATGTCTCAAAAGGTTGTTATCCCTAGCATTCCAATTTCTATCTTTTCGGTGAGAAACAATATGTAAACTTAGCTAACCGGATACCATGTGACGCTAGAAGTTTCAAAAGTGCAACTAAAAAGTTCTTCCCCACCCCCAAACTTAAATCTAACATTGTCCTCGATGTTCTAAAGATAAAATTAAAAGCATGAACAAGGAGAAACTGTTACCACTTGAAGAAAAATATTTAAGGAAAGATATTACCATATTGAATGAGCATGGGTTACCTCCCAAGAAGTGCTAAGTTTAAAGTCTTCAGCCAGACTTAGGAAAGGATTAGTCAACTCGAACCGTATAACAGTAGCCGGAATAACTGTGGGTCTCCAAAACCAAATAGAGCTGACCAAAGGAAACTGCAGTAAGCCAAGAAAATGAACAAGACTAGCATGCCCTTACCTAGTTTCCTGATTAAGACAACTACATCTAATTGTGGTCCAGGTTCAGGTTCTATAAAAGGGTCTAAATATATTTCTTTAGGCTGCAACTCCTCAAAAGTGAGATCCGAATTATTAGGTCCTAGAGTCTGTAAAAACTCAAATAAAAATTTAGAAGCACATAATAATAACCTAAATAATTGAGGATCCTCTAAGTCAATCAGGTTTGACTTACAAAATTGACCACATTGAGGGTAGTAGTCATTCTTAAGAAAATGTGTTGATCCTAATTTCCTAAAGCATTTAGGTTTAGTCTCACAACTAAATATTCGACACATTTGAAAATCAAAAGTTCCCACAATTGGAAGAAAAGTTTTTGGTGGGAAAACAAAGTCAATCTTGGTATCATAGCCTGGGTTAACCACATCAACCAGAGGATGGGTTTCTAACAACTGAGCTTCTTTCTGGACATCATTAGGTTCGGGAAAACGTGTATGAAGATAATCTTGTAAGATGGTTGAGGCACAAATGTCAAGTCCTACAGGAGGGTATTTTCTAAGAGTTAAAGCACACAGAGAATGATAATCACCCCCAAACTTAGAGTTTTCTGTGTCTCTAGAAATACTAGTCACAACTTCCCTAATTTCTAGGTCATCAGATTCCTGAAAATGGTCAATTGCTTCTTCTAAGTCTGGTTCATCCTCACTCATCTCTACGAGTTTATCATCTTCTAAGACTAGTGTTTCTAAATCGCTAGATTCTAAAACAGTATTCTCAAGGTAAACTATTTCCTCTAAATCATTATCGGCTTTATAAACAGGAAATACTACATCGTCTAAAACGGGGGTATCTCTAGTCAAATCCTCGTCCTTTTGAATAGGTGAATAATTATTAAAATTATTTGGATTTGAACTAGAAATAATATTACGATTAAAGAGCTCATTGGGAGTAACATATTCCTCATCACAGTCCTCATTATAATAACATGAAAAAGGTCGAACCTCATCAAAACAAGTAGTGTTACCAATTTTAACCTCGTCATCTTGATTATGTGAATAAAAACTATCCTTATTTTCGAGGGTGGTATTGGGAAAACTACACTGGAAATTAAGACTATCCTGAGCAAGTTTTTCCACAATCCTAATTGTACTCTCAGTAAATTGCTTGAGGGTCTCTTGTAGAGATATCTTTGTTGACCGCTCTACGGACTCTTCTGGGATAAGAATATTATAAGTCTCTTTCATAAATAACTTCTGTGTTGACTCATTGAAACTCTTGAGAGACTCTTCTAGAGAAACAGAAGGATTATTTTGCTCGTATGACATGTGGGTATATGGATAGTAATTGGGCTCACAATGGTATGGACCATAACCTTCAAAAGTTTCGCGTTCCCAATCACTATTCACACTATGGTCATAAAAAGGATAATGTCCAAGCGGCTCAGTCGAATACTCATTGTATTGGCTATTATAACACCAGTTCGACATCCTAACCGCTAGGGAATTCTACACAATCACAAACAAGGCTGACTCGACCAAATCAAACCTATAAAATCTAGCAAACAACAAGCATGATGGCTCCACTTAGATTGTTTCTAGACCAGCTTCTAATCTTTCGAAAAGGAATTCGTTACAATCTAAGCAAACCTATCTGGAATCAATCCGAGTTTAAGTAAGTTGAATTGAGATGGGGGAAGCTGTGAGGAGCTTTGATACCCAAGGTCTCACCGGTATTATAAGGCGGCGCAGTCACGCATTCAACTCGCAGAAACCATCATGAACTTCAAAGTATGCTCAAAAGAGTAACCAATATTTTTCGAACGACTTTCTTATTAAGCTCGTTACCCGATAGGTCTCGTTCTAGTCAAAATTTTAAGCTTAGGTTCGCGTTTGGTTTCGTTTTCCTAAGGAGGGAAAGAAGGAAACGGTGATGAAATCCGAGTCCTTATCTTAATTTTGCCAAGCCTTGCCCTTTACTAGGAAATTAAAACAACCGTATTCAAATCCTCAGCATATATTCACCTTAAGGAATACAATAAACCCGCTGAAAGAGGATTCACGGGTGTTTCGAAAGCTTACCTCCCGTACCAGACGGGCGCAGAACCGCTGAAGTCGACTCGGGCCACGACTCCTATGTCATGTGCGAACCCGAGGGGCCGAGACGATATTGTAATCGTCGTCCTTCCCTGCAAACAGTTTTACATTTAATGTACCCTTCCTTAGGGTTTAAAAAAATAATTTTCCAAGTCCAAAGTCCAAATAAAGTGCAAAAGAAAAGAAATAAAAAAAATAATTACAAAAAAAAAATGGAAGGTCTCTAAAAAAAATAAAAAAAATAAATTTTCTCTCTTTTTTTTTAAATTTTTTTTTCGCTCTTTTTTTTTGCTTTGTCTTTTTCCTTCTCTTTTGGCTTTAATCTTTGATTACAAGTGTTTAGTATCCAACTTCAAACCTGTAATACAAAGACACACCCAAAGAAACGTAAAAAGAACAAATGAAATAAAATAAAACCTAAAAATTCTACATAAGCACAGATCCGCGTCGGCGGCGCCAAAAACTTGATGTAGATTTTAGATAACCAAAATTAATGATTAAATGAAACCCAGTTATATCCGCAAGCGCACATGTCAATAGTAATATAGATAGCAAATGCGGTTCGATCCCACAGGGAGTGTGAAATACTCTACCAACTAATACCAAAAATTAAATAATCAACAAGATAATGTTTTAAGGATTTTTAGAAATTCGGAACAAAATGAAATGATAAATAATTTAAAGATAAACAAAACGAGTGTGGGTTATTAGGATTTTCGGTTTCCACCAATTAATTATGCAAACTCTACTAATCTTTAAAAGTATATTCCATGCTTTTTCAAATATTGTTTCTCCGCTATAGTTGTCTTCACTTCATGAGTAGTGATTCTAAAGCATTACCTATCTATTCTTGCATACCACGTCTAGGGATTTAACCGAAGCACGCGGTATCAATTCAAAGGCATAAATAATCTAGAAAATCACATCAACAATAGAATACCAAGCCAAATGAAGAAAAACTACTAATCAATCAACTCATTATTAAGCATATAAATATAAAGTTTTCATAATAAAATTGGGTTCTACCTAGACCCTAACATAGCTTTAGCTAGCCATGGCTTTCACAAAAAACCATAAAAAGATTAAAATCAAATAGCTAAGCAAAAATGGAGAAGAAAAACTCCAAACCCCCTTCTTTTGTTTCTCTTCCAGCTCTGTGGCCAGGCGTCCCCCACTGGTATATTTTGAAACAACACATAAATATAGCTCACAAATGAATTCACGTTTTTCTTCTTCGTCGCCACATCACCTCCCAATAGAAGTCTGCCACATGTCATGAAAATATAAATTCACCCAATGATGTTGTGTCGCGTGTCATAATATGACGAGACATTGTAAAGTATCACTGAATCTCCACTTTCCATAGTATATGAATTTCATTTAGAAAGCATAATATTTTCTTGCATGTGTTGGGTCCCACCTTAACTGTATTTGCAAAATGACGTCACTTGGCTTCAAATATTCCTTCAGATTCTTTATATAAATATAGCAAGAGAACTTATGTAAGGACAAGATATATTAATCTTTCTTTTTTCTTCATTTGCACGTGGTCATGGAGGTGATATTCTTCCATTCTTATGCTAACAATAATAAATTCACTCTTGACCAATCTTAGGTGGCATTAGTGTGCTGACAACGACTCGCTTCACCATGCATTAATTGAGATTAAGAATTGTCTGCCCGTTGTGAACTCGTGAGTGCCAAGCCAGTGACACTAGCCAACTGAATTTTAATTCTGCCCACGTCTATAGGAATCGTGAACTTAATCATGTACTCCTTTTTCCTTGCAAGTTCATAAGGCTCCGTTTATGTTTGGTGCCGCGCAGTGGTGCTGATACATAGGAATACCATGCCAGCCACATTTACCCATTTTAGTCGCAAATGTCATTTGTTGTTTATTTAACCACTTATTTCTCAGGTGATTGGATTTGTTTGTAATTCCTGCAAAAGCCTTAAAACAATATTATTAGCCAAAATATCGAGTCCTAACTAATATAAATATGGGCATAAAATGTAGCACTTTCGTGCTTATCAGTAGTGGGGTCGTGTAGAAGTAGTGATTGTTACACGATCACGTTTTTGCCCATTTCTTCCATCACCGCTAACCATCCATGCCTCCTGACATGTTCTTGTAATGGCGCGTTGCACGTTGCACACTGTAAACCGCCAGACCGATACCCCAGTTTGTGACATGCTTGATGTCTCGAATGAGTGGATTGTGGGTCCCACTTTAGGAAATAACATACGATGCTAAGTTACTTAAAGAATTGATATTCATGCAATATAGTGTATGTTTGATGCATGTTATGCATCGAAAACAATCAACATGTATGAAGCATCGATGTTTTAAAGCTTGACCGAATAAGTCGCGGATCAAGCGTCTTAAAATAGCATCACGTCCAACCGTGTTCGAGTGATCGTTTGGAGGCTGCATGGGCGAGCCATGCTTTGGTCGATTACTCCATGTGAAAGAGTGGCGGACGGTGATCATCTGAATGCTTCATTGGTCGTCTAGCTTTTAACCTAGGATGTCCAACCAAGCTAGCAAAGTTGGACGGACGAGATGGTTCATGACGCTTATTTGCGACTGTTGATGGAACTTTAGGGTTTTTAAGAGGTGCGCAAGCATCACTCTTTTGATTGACCGAATTCAAGCATGACATCATTTTTGGAGGGACCGACCTGGAAGGCGTGTACACGGCCTGCCGGTGTACATGTCCATACCACTTTGTCCCACGAAGGTGCGATCTAGGCCACTCAATTTGACCGGCAAAGATGAGTGGCTGTGATCGATTTGCGACAGAAATCCGTTGCCGCAAAGGATTTTAGGGGGCCACGACATGCCACCTTTGGGCGCGCGTTTCGAGGCACCTGGCCATGGTCAACCTTGGCCGTCCGGTCACACGCACAGGTGGGCCCGCAGTGATCATGTTGATGCTCTCTGGACCTCTTTAGTCTATATCCACACCCTCCATCCAAGTTTGCGAAGATGGGTGGTCGTGATCGAACTACGGCAGTTATGCAACGCCGCAAACCCTGATTAGGGTTTTTAAACAGTCACGTATACATGACTTTGGCCAAACGGTTTGGCAAGTCACGCTTCTCCTTTGGAGAAACCGACCGTGTGGGGCCCACGTTGGGCTGGCGGTGAACATATGTGCACCTCCCTGATGATCCTAGGCGCGATCTAAGCCATCCAAACATGCTTGCGAAGTTGGATGGTTGTGATCGATTTAAGACGCTAGTGGATTTTCCGCGACCCTTTAAGCATCACGTCAGCCACACTTCGATCAAGCGTTCATTGTTCTAGGGCCAGGTCGTGAGAAAATCGATCAGGTGGATGAGTAGTGGGCCCGCTAATCTGTGCATTAGCGCTTCACTGATCAATCGTGGGATGATCTAATGTTGTTGGACCCCCGCTTTTTCATGAACTCCTTCAACACACTGGGGACTTGATCTTCTTGAATAAAGTACGCTGCTGCTATTTGCCGTAACAACATCAATTCCCCGAAAAAGCCACTTCGCGGCTCACTGGATGGAGGAGCAACACTATGTTGATAATCATGGTTCTAGCCTTCTCGGTCTCTGGAGCAACTCCAACCATGATCAACATCAACAAGAATATTTGGAGGAACTATGTCCATGGTTTCAGCATCAACAAGAATTCCTTGAGAAAATTCAATCAAGATCTCAGCATTAACAACGGTCTCAAGAGCAACATCCTCATGACAAAGCTCCATCAATTGTCCATTCTTTACAACCTAAGTCTGGAAGTGTTACTCGATGGATCATACTTCTCCAAGCACTAATTACTCATATCAAGACGTGTGGACATGAAAACATGTTAGCATCAAAGTCTTCCCAAAGCTTGCACGATGGACAGGCACAAGCCAAAGTCTTCTACAAGATGTTCTCATCACCTCTACAAATGAGATACAACATGCTTCAAGCCGTGGGTTTACAAAAACGTACCAATGGGACAATGCTTATTCAACAAAAGATGTTCGTTTATGTTTCTGCTACAACATACCAAAAGGGCGCATCAATCGGACATACAAGCTAAAAGATATGGCCTTTACCGTTAGGTCTACGAAATCTGAAAAATTTGTACGGGATTACAAATTACAAATGTGCATCCTTCGTTGGCTGACCTCTACAACTCCAAATTGAGTGATTCTTTTCTCATATGATAACTCAGCCTCTTACCTTCAAAAGTTGGGGTCAAGCGTCGAATTTCGACGTCGTATGAGGTTCCTACAACTTCCAGAGCGTACATATATGCAAACAACAATTCTTAGACGGGATTCATAACTTCCACAGTCGATCGGTATCCACCAGGTCTTTCCACCAAGTACTTCATCAAGGTACCTCTAACTTCGACCACATAGGTCTTTACATCAATTTTTCTACCTGGGTTCTCTATCCAAGTCTGGCCAAAATAAGAGAAAACGAAAAGGAGAGATTCAACAAGATACCTGAGACTGACGGTCCACTGATCATGACGATCAGTTTCACTGTCCAAGACCCGTGGTACCAGACTCTCATGTGCTAATCATTCATCATAAAAGGAATGCTACCACCGGGACATGAAACCATGGTCATTACATCATCCCCTCTCGAGAGCAACCTCAGCTAGGGTCCCGTGACCAGGGTTTCAGAAGTGATGTTTCTACGACTGACAGAAACAAGATTGCACTGCAAGCAACATGCTCATGTATCAATCAATGGGTTCAGATTTCAAATTAATAAATAGCATTAAAATCCTTCATCAAGTGTTCAAGACACGAGCGAATGGTCTAAAGACACAACAAGGGCGTTTTACAACAAGCTCGTCTGAAACGATTTTACACTATCTTGCACAAAGCGGTGAGCTGGGAGCAATTGGTGAAGAATCTAGGGATGCATCATATACCATTCTCTTCGCATGGATGTCCTCTATAACATATCCAAAATTCGTAGTAATTGGATGAACGAGCAAAGAGATGTGTCAAAAAACTTCTTTGCTAAAGCTTGGAAATCTTCTGAAGATGAAAAAACATGGGTAGACCGCGGAAATCCGACACCGGACGAAGATTCTACAACGTTTTTACTGAAAGGCCGACTTCTGAATTTTCTGACGACGAATTATGACGAAGTTCATCGTTCATCCACATTTGAATCAGGATCTACACCATCAACGCAAATCCTGACTTCATCTTCAGCTGATAGTCTCATTTGCTGAAGTCGGCGGTGCTTCTAATGATAAGGGACGACTCCCAGATGATCGAGAGACATACAAAGTACCAGCTTTTCAGCATCTATGAAAGGTTGATTCACCTCGGCATGAACATCTGAATAAAAATGAGGCACCTATAAGATTTATATATGTTCGTGAATGCTTTGGCTAGAAACCCTAGATTTCCTTGAGGAGATGCAGGCATTTGTGGCCGACCAAGAATGGCCCTAGAAAGAGATATTGTGCAGCTTCCAAAACGTCCACCATCCCAAAAGAGACGAAAGGAAAATGATACTAGAGAAGATTACTACAACAAGGGATATACAATCCTAGAGAAAATATAGTACAATACTTGAGAATCTCTCAAATCCTCATCCTTGTATCTCTCAAGTTAGACACAAGGATAGAACATTCTGCTGCTAGGTAGCAGAGGGAGACATGGTATCACCATCGGTTCTGAGAGAGTACCTATAAATTCTTCTAGGATATCTTATCTCAGCAATTCATATCCTTTCACTGCAGCTTCCAGGAAGAAGGGTGTGTCTCGCAGTCCTTCTGGGAATCACAGGCGGGAAACCCTTCTGATGACAAAGTCTAGGACCTCTAGAAATAGGTTTTAGGGGATTTTCTGAAATTCGTCTCCACACACTAGACTTAGATTTGTCAGATATGTTCTTATAAGCACAAGACATACTTTCATTGGTAGTGCGAGAATTTACAAATGTCCTGTAATGATTTCTAGGAGAGAGATCATTCTTATAAGATACCTGGTTTCCTGTGAAAGGGACCTTCACTGTAGTAGTCGTTCGACTATTTACTCCATTGAAAGTAGAAAGAAGCAACTTATGGAGTTCAGAAACACGTTTCTTTCTAGCAAAACAGTGGAGCATAGTGATTTCCTTTTCCACAGAAGGTACATATTCGTGGAGGAGAAGCAACAACTGGCACTTGTTTAAACTTCATAGCCACGGGAGAAGATTGTAAGTTATGAAAACTTTTCTTGACACAATCTTCTCTTGGAGAAAATTTCATTCTGTACGGTAACTTATGAGAATTAGTTTGTGCAGAAGAATTTTTCTTTAAAACGGAGTTTTCCTTTTCCAAGGATTTGCACTGTCCATGGGCTAAGACAAGCGATGCTTCAAGTTTCTCCATCTCAACACGAAGTCTGTCTAGATCAGATGAATGCGTCTTGATCAAACAATTTTCTCTAATTGAACCTTCTTTGACCAGCTTTTCAAGATCACAAATCTTTTCACGCTGTATGTTGTTTTCTTGAAGAAGTTTCTCAATTTGCTTAGAGAAAGACCCTATAATGTTATAGAGTACATGTTCACGATCAATAGACTTTTTAAATTCATCAATGAGTTTACCATGATCCTGTAGATCAATACACTCAGTAGAATTTTTTTGAAATTCTGGTTAGCTCCAATTCAGCTTTAGCCATTATATCCAATGTCTCATTGGAGGAAGAATGATTGACACAAGATGAAACATTCTTCTTACCTCGGGATTCGGAAGAATCATCTAAGGAGTGACCCTTTGAGGTATTTCCAAGACACTTGACAAAGTTGAAAGCTTTAGGAGGCATTTTGGTATGCATATGAGATTCTTTCCATAGAGTCAGATCGCTACAAACACAGACTGATGAGGTCTTAAACGTGTTTTCCTGCTCTGATACTAATTGAAAAAGCGGGGGTCTAACAACACCACCCAATATTTCGATTAGCAATATGTATGGACTAACTCCGAAACACTTTGCTAGAGAATCAACTAGACAGTCAGACTCAATCTAGATAGAAAGTATCTCAAGGAGTTATTATCTCAATCTCTCAATTTGATCTTTACTCAAGCAAATAGAAATATGCGAGTCTTTATCAAAGAGAGATAACTTGGATGGTACCAAAGACCAATGTCCAAGGATCAATCAATATCAATCAAAAACAAAAGGTTGGATTTACAATTGATGATCACGAACGCATAAACTCTATTATTTCAATTATATAAAAATATAATGCGGAAAAGAAATAACACAGACACCAGAAATTTTGTTAACGATGAAACCACAAATGCAGAAAACCACGAGATCTAGGCCAGATTGAATACACACCGTATTAAGCCGCTACAGACACTAGCCTACTGCAAACTAACTTCGGACTGGACTATAGTTGAACCCCAATCAGCCTCCCACCGATCCAAGGTACAGTTGTACTCCTACGCCTCTGATCCCAGCAGGATACTGCACACTTGATTCCCTTAGCTGATCTCGCCCACAACCAAGAGTTGATGTAACCCAAAATCACTGACTTGATAATAAACAGATCTGTCTCACACAAAAAAGTCTATAAGAGGATAAATATGTCTCCCACAGATAAACCCTAGGTTTTGTTCCGTCTTTAGATATAAAATCAAGGTAACATGAACCAATTGATAATCCGGTCTTATATTCCCGAAGAACAACCTAGATTAATCAATCACCTCTCTATAATCCTTCCTGACTACACAAGCGGATTGTCGAGGGATCACAAACAGTGAGACGAAGATGTTTGTGACATCTTTATCTTGCCTATCGGAGAACTCTCACGATCTCAAGTCAATCAATCGATTGTACTCTTACGATAGAAGATGCAAGATCAGATCACACAACTACGATAAAGTAGTATCGGTATGGCTTCACAATCCCAATGAAGTCTTTAAGTCGTTAACCTGATTTTAGAGAAAAAAATCAAAGGTTAATGGAGATCGACTCTAGCGGGCGCACTAGTAGCACACAGACGTGTGGGGATTAGTTTTGCACAATTCTAGGTGTCTCCTTTATATAGCCTTCAAATCAGGGTTTTGCCTTAGTTACAAAGCAATCCTTATTCACCGTTAGATGAAAACTTGATTTAGATTCAAGCTAATATTTCTCAACCGTTAGATCGAAAACTTAGCTTGTTACACACACTCGGTAGACGTTTACTGGGTTCGTGAAAACCATGCCCAAACGTGTACGTGTATGTTGGTTCAACATAGTAACCCAAAAGGTTAACCATACGAGCATTTCATATTAACCTTGTTCTTCTTCACCATAAATAGTTCAATTGACTCAAATGAACTAGTTATAGAGTTGTTCAATTGCTATGAGATCTTATGTGACTACAAGACACAATTGAAACAAAGATGATTCGATTCGATTGAACCGGCTCATGAATATTATAGCCACGGTTTGCATAAAGCATTCTTTAATAATTTAATGTTTCATGTTCAGAGCACATCTTTAGATCATAACCTCTTAAGTTCACAAACAAGTTCGCGGACTTAAGTTAATCGGTTGAGTTTTCCAAACTCAGCCGAAATTCTCGGGATGAGAACTTCCGCCAGTTCGCGGACTGGGTTCCCGGACTGAGTTCACGGACTTAGCACACAAACGAGTTTTGGAAAATCCCAGCAGAAATTCTCGGTCGAGAACTTCCGATAGTTCGCGGACTTGGCAAGCCAATTCCACAATCCTCCCGATTTCTCTTGATCAACAAAGTTCGAAAACTTCGGTTCAAGGAATATATGGTTATGTAATCTAAACTCTCATTTCAATCATTGAGACATTCTCAGAGGACGCTATGTAGATGTTATTCACAGACCGATTCACGTCAGAGCAATTATCAAAGTGATTGAAACTTTTCATGACTTTCGTCACTAGGTGAAGATAAACTTGATCAAAGCGAAACGCTTTACCAACACACGATTTCGAGATAAAAGATAAGCAATGAATTAGGAGATAGAAATGTCAAATGTGTATGATCTAGTCTATATAGCATACGACTTTTGTCTCATAAGAAGTAGGAGATAAAAGAGATAGAATTTTGAGTGATAGATAAGTTCAAGTCTTCACATACCTTTTTGTTGATGAAGTTCCACGGTTCCTTGTATAAATCTTCGTCGTTTTATGATGAATCGCCATGAAGTCCTTGAGGTCAACTACACTTTTCTACCCTAGTCCGAGACTTAGCTATGTAGGCTAGAAATCAAGACTTATAGTTTTGATCACTAACATTGACAAACATGCTTGAGATAGCAATGCATGCGAGGTTGACCGAGCTATACTCTAACAATCTCCCCCTTTGTTAATTTTAGTGACAAAACTATTAATACATATGGAATACAAAAAAGATAAACTTTAGTGGCTCCTATTCCATAGTCTAATCTTCAACGTTCCTTGAAATCTTCGTCCTTCAAAGTACACCAATGATCCCAAAAGTTGTAAGTTTAGCACCATCATTGTTGAAGATCCGTAGCTATAACAATGAGAGAAATCGAGATTCTCGATCATTATTATACAGTGTCATAGTATTATTATATAACATCAAAGTCCAATTGTATCACGACTTTAACAATAATACTACGGTGATATGTATCACTCCCCCCTAGTCAATACTCCATCTCGATCATGGAAACCACTCCCCCTTACACAATGATCCGAAAACCATATGTATTTGTAGTGTGAACTACAGTATTTCTCCCCCTTTTTGTTAATAAAATTGGCAAAGGTACAAGAATGGGATCGTAATGAAATTTCCACAAGAGACATTTCATGACCAAAATAAAAATACATGCCAACTTAATTTAGATACAATCTAATAGCCGAAGCTAACAACATTCATCAAGGAGTTTTAAGATACAAGATAACCCCTATAAAATTCCACAGCCGCACTCCTCGCAAGATATTACCATTAAGCACAAGTTCAAAATAACTCTCCCCCATTTGATGTCATTCCCGAGAGAACAACAAGAGCGACCTTAATTTCGAAAGAAAAGAAGGATTTTGTATTGGACATCAAAAACCATTGGAATGATTTTCTGTATCCAAAGCTCAACCAAATTAACCACAAGTTAACCCATGATTAATTCAATTGGAATACGCAACTAAATCAAACCACAAAAGTGATCAATTTAATTGAAAGTGCTCAACATATGTAAACTCACGGAGCTACGACTAAGTCAATCACACGGAGATGACTAACTTAACCGTTCAAATACTCAACATAAGGAAAACCTTAAGGAATATATGACTACATTAACCAAAGAACATGATAGTGTAGCCTTTCATATACTCAACACAGGAACTTGTGGAATATATGAAAACTCAACTAGATTAATTACAAGAGAACCTATAATTAATCTAATTGGAATACAAATAACCAAACTAATCACCGAAGTAATCAATTTAATTATTTTGGGTTCAACATAAAAGAACTTATGGAACCCCAACTAAGTTCATCATAGAATATGACAACCTTAGTCGTACATGTACTCGACATAAGAAAGAAAACTTATGGAGTACAAACTAAATAACCAAACAGGTTGATTAATTTAGTTCTTAATGCTCGACATATAACATCTTATGGAACAACCAACAAAGCCAAGGTAAATCGACTTAGTTGTAAGGTGCTCAACATAAGACACACAATGGATCCTTCACGGTAAAACATAATAAAATGGATCAATAAAGATCAATACAATGGATAACATACAAGGATCTATTCTATTTTCCATCATAACGATATAATAGACTTTATCCTTGTTGAATAAAATATTTTATCCTATTTTCCATCAAATTAATGATTACATAGGCTTAACTTTTGTATATGTCAAAAGTACATTCGTCCTTTCATTAATACGAATACTGATTCATGAACGACTTTACTTTTGACTGCAATATGGGACCTTCAAGTTCACAGACGTAAACAATACATATCCCATAAAAATATTGCAATATCACAAACCATTAAAACACTGCAATAAACATCATCCTCCAAATATTTTTAGAATTTAATACCGATAAACCTAAAAAATAACATAAGAAGATGAAAACAAAAATAGCTATGTGTAGTCACAATCATCGCTATTCAAAACACTAGTTATTCTTCCTACTAATCCAAAAAGAAGACTTACTAGGCATATAAGACTCAGTTTTCCTTGATGATTTCATACCTCTGAAATGGTCCATCAAAGTAGGAGTCACTAATATCCTTGACCACGTTGACCATAGAGACACCATGTTCAAAAGTTAGAACGTTGACTTTTCGATCAATAGTGCGAGCATAATGACGAGCCTTTGCGCAGTCAAGGATAACTTTCTTATGATTTCTGATCAAGATATTCTGAGTACCAAGGATTTTTGCATGTCCATCAATCAGCTGGTTTATCTGCAATTGAAGGTTAGTCAGTTCGTTCTTAACTTCATCCTGAACACGAATCAAATCCTTGACAGATTCACCAATCCAAGTGTTATACTCTTTTCTTTCAAGCATCTTCTTCCGTATAAACTTGACCAAAATCACATCCTTTGAGATCATCCTCAACCATAGGGTTAACTTCTTCTTTGGGAACAGTTTCCATAGAGCTCATTTCTGAAGAAAAATGAGGCACCTATAAGATTTATATATATTCGTGAATGCCCTGGCTAGAAACCCTAGATTTCCTTGAGGAGATGCAGGCATTTGTGGCCGACCAAGAATGGCCCTAGAAAGAGATAATGTACAGCTTCCAAAACATCCACCATCCCAAAAGAGACGAAAGGAAAATGATACTAGAGAAGATCATTACAACAAGGGATATACAATCCTAGAGAAAATATAGTACAATACTTGAGCATCTCTCAAATTCTCATCCTTGTATCTCTCAAGTTAGACACAAGGATAGAACATTATGCTGCTAGGTAGCAGAAGGAGACATAGTCTCACCATCGGTTCTGAGAGAGTACCTATAAATTCTTCTAGGATATCTTATCTCAGCAATTCATATCCTTTCACTGCAGCTTCTAGGAAGAAGGGTGTGTCTCGCAGTCCTTCTGGGAATCACAGGCGGGAAACCCTTCTGATGACAAAGTCTAGGACCTCTAGAAATAGGTTCTAGGGGATTTTCTGAAATTTGTCTCCACACACTAGACTTAGATTTATCAGATATGTTCTTATAAGCACAGGACATACTTTCATTGGTAGTACGAGAATTTACAAATGTCCCGTAATGATTTCTAGGAGAGAGATCATTCTTATAAGATACCTGGTTTCCTGTGAAAGGGACCTTCACTGTAGTAGTCGTTCGACTATTTACTCCTTTGATAGTAGAAAGAAGCAACTTGTGGAGTTCAGAAACACGTTTCTTTCTAGCAAAACAATGGAGCATAGTGATTTCCTTTTCCACAGAAGGTACATATTCGTGGAGGAGAAGCAACAACTGGCACTTGTTTAAACTTCATAGCCACGGGAGAAGATTGTAAGTTATGAAAACTTTTCTTGACACAATCTTCTCTTGGAGAAAATTTCATTCTGTACAGTAACTTATGAGAATTAGTTTGTGCAGAAGAATTTTTCTTTAAAACAGAGTTTTCCTTTTCCAAGGATTTTCACTGTCCATGGGCTAAGACAAGCGATGCTTCAAGTTTCTCCCTCTCAACACGAAGTCTGTCTAGATCAGATGAATGCATCTTGATCAAACAATTTTGTCTAACTGAACCTTCTTTGACCAGCTTTTCAAGATCACAAATCTTTTCACGCTGTATGTTGTTTTCTTGAAGAAGTTTCTCAATTTCCTTAGAGAAAGACCCTATAATGTTATAGAGTACATGTTCACGATCAATAGACATTTCAAATTCATCAATGAGTTTACCTTGATCCTGTAGATCAATACACTCAGTAGAATTTTTTGAAATTCTGGTTAGCTCCAATTCAGCTTTAGCCATTATATCCAATGTCTCATTGGAGGAAGAATGATTGACACAAGATGAAACATTCTTATTACCTCAGGATTCGGAAGAATCATCTAAGGAGTGACCCTTTGAGGTATTTCCGAGACACTTGACAAAGTTGACAGCTTTAGGAGGCATTTTGGTATGCATATGAGATTCTGTCCACAGAGTCAGATCGCTACAAACGTAGACTGATGAGGTCTTAAACGTGTTTGCCTGCTCTGATACCAATTGAAAAGGCGGGGGTCTAACAACACCACCCAATATTTCGATTAGCAATCTGTATGGACTAACTCCGAAACACTTTGCTAGAGAATCAACTAGACAGCCAGACTCAATCTAGATAGAAAGTATCTCAAGGAGTTATTATCTCAATCTCTCAATTTGATCTTTACTCAAGCAAATAGAAATCTGCGAGTCTTTATCAAAGAGAGATAACTTGGACGGTACCAAAGACCAATGTCCAAGGATCAATCAATATCAATCAACAACCAAAGGTTGGATTTCTAATTGATGATCACGAACGCACAACCTGTATTATTTCAATTATATAAAATATAATGCAGAAAAGAAATAACACAGACACCAGAAATTTTGTTAACGAGGAAACCGCAAATGCAGAAAAACCCCGGGACCTAGTCCAGATTGAATACACACCGTATTAAGCCGCTACAGACACTAGCCTACTACAAACTAACTTAGGACTGGACTATAGTTGAACCCCAATCAGTCTCCCACCGATCCAAGGTACAGTTGTACTCCTACGCCTCTGATCCCAGCAGGATACTGCGCACTTGATTCCCTTAGCTGATCTCACCCACAACCAAGAGTTGATGTAACCC
Organism: Papaver somniferum; assembly: GCF_003573695.1. Lineage (NCBI taxonomy): Eukaryota > Viridiplantae > Streptophyta > Magnoliopsida > Ranunculales > Papaveraceae > Papaver > Papaver somniferum. The sequence continues at coordinate 97,244,919 of NC_039362.1, read as the reverse complement.
AAAATCACAGACTTGATAATAAACAGATCTGGCTCACACAGAAAAGTCTATAAGAGGATAAATCTGTCTCCCACAGATAAACCCTAGGTTTTGTTCCGTCTTTAGATATAAAATCAAGGTAACAGGAACCAATTGATAATCCGGTCTTATATTCCCGAAGAACAACCTAGATTAATCAATCACCTCTCTACAATCCTTCCTGACTACACAAGCGGATTGTCGAGGAATCACAAACAGTAAGACGAAGATGTTTGTGACTTCTTTATCTTTCCTATCGGAGAACTCTCACGATCTCAAGTCAATCAATCGATTGTACTCGTACGATAGAAGATGCAAGATCAGATCACACAACTACGATAAAGTAGTATCGTTCTGGCTTCACAATCCCAATGAGGTCTTTAAGTCGTTAACCTGATTTTAGAGAAGAAAATCAAAGGTTAATGGAGATCGACTCTAGCGGGAGCACTAGTAGCACACGGACGTGTGGGGATTAGTTTTGCACAATGCTAGATGTCTCCTTTATATAGCCTTCAAATCAGGGTTTTTCCTTAGTTACAAAGAAATCTTATTCACCGTTAGATGAAAACCTGATTTAGATTCAAGCTAATATTTCTCAACCGTTAGATCGAAAACTTAGCTTGTCACACACTATCGGGTAGACGTTTACTAGGTTCATGAAAACCATGCCCAAACGTGTACGTGTATGTTGGTTCAACATAGTAACCCAAAAGGTTAACCATATGAGCATTTCATATTAACCTTGTTCTTCTTCACCATAACTAGTTCAATTGACTCAAATGAACTAGTTACAGAGTTGTTCAATTGCTATGAGATCTTATGTAACTACACAAGACACAATTGAAATAAAGATGATTTGATTCGATTGAATCGGCTCATGAACATTATAGCCAGGGTTTGCATAAAGCATTCCTTAGTAATTTAATGTTTCATGTTCAGAGCACATCTTTAGATCATAACCTCTTAAGTTTACAAACAAGTTCGCGGGCTTAAGTTAATTGGTTGAGTTTTCCAAACTCAGCAGAAATTCTCGGGATGAGAACTTCCGCCAGTTCGCGGACTTGGCAAGCCAATTCCACAATCTTCCCGATTTCTCTTGATCAACAAAGTTCGAAACTTCGTTTCAAGGAATACATGGCTATGTAATCTAAACTCTCATTTCAATCATTGATACATTCTCATAGGACGCTACGTAACCATTATTCACAGACCGATTCACGTCAGAGCAATTCTCAAAGTGATTGAAAGTTTTCATGACTTTCGTCACTAGGTGAAGATAACCTTGATCAAAGCGAAACGCTTTACCAACACACGATTTCGAGATAAAAGATAAGTAATGAATGCTCAGCTCGAAGCGTCAAATGTGTATGTTCTAGTCTATATAGCATACGACTTTTGTCTCATAAGAAGTAGGATATAGAAGAGATAGACTTTTGAGTGATAGATAAGTTTAAGTCTCCACATACCTTTTTGTTGATGAAGTTCCACGGTTCCTTGTATAGATCTTCGTCGTTATATGATGAATCTCCATGAAGTCCTTGATCTCAACTACACTTTTCTACCCTAGTCCGAGACTTAGCTATGTAGGCTAGAAATCAAGACTTATAGTTTTGATCACTATCATTGACAAACATGCTTGAGATAGCAACACATGCGAGGTTGACAGAGCTATGCTCTAACAAAAGCAACACGGCCACCTTTCTTTGGGCCGGCATTTGACATGCGTTTGGGAGTGTAGTGTGGTGTACGACCGGCTAGGGCATAAACGGGCCCGCCGGTGGTCATCACGATGATTGCCTACTCTTGCCAGGGTTTGGCTAGGCTTGTTAAATTTCGCGGCCAACTTATGTGGCGGTGATCATTTCTGAGACTGATATGGACAGTCCAGATTTTCCTTAAGGAAATTAAATGTGTTCGATCGAGCTGAAAGTGCATCGACTCGAAATTCTCTTTGTCAAAGTGTAGCATGTACGGGTATTTCGTGCATGTCTCAAAATTGGCACTTGGAGATTCATGTTACTCTGCTGAGAGTAAACACTCAGACGTCATGTCATGCTAATAATGAGAGCTCGGCTAGGAACAACACAGGAAACACTAGGCTAACCATGCATTAATTAATAATGCTAAAACTCACAAAATATTTGGGATTGTTGCTACATGCACCATTCTGGGTGAATTTTGTGTATTTATCGAATTGCTTCGACTAATAAAGAGAAGAAGTATTCATCACTCATCAAACGGCTTTACCCTTTGCAGGATGTCAACACATTAAAAATTGGTTTTACAAGTTTAGCCCTGAACTAAAATTCACCATCAACAATGTGGAAGAAGGATGGCCGGTCTTTATAATGTTGCTTTGCTTGCTTTCTAAAAATAAATATATACCATCAAACTAGGCTGGCAAAGTTGGATGGTCGTAATCATTTGGGGCAGTTTCAAACTGCCATTGACGCAATTTCAGGGTTTAGGAGTCCGTGCGACAAACCCCTCTTTGGGCGTGCGTTTCGAGGCATTGAGCTCTAGACTGCGTAGGCCGGTCAATCGCGTGTAAAGGTGGGTCTACAATGATCACGTTGACATCTTCAGGGCCATTTAAGATTAAATCTAAGCCACTCAAATCAGCTGGTGAAGATGAGTGGTCGAGATCGATTTGCGGCAGAAATGTGTTGCCGCGGTTTTTGAAAATAGCGGAAACACCCATGTTTGGGACGGCGGTTTTATGTGTTTTGGACTTGCTATGAGCTAGTCGATCGACCACATGTGGATTTGGTTCGATGATGAACGCGTTGACACCTCCTTAATCGTTTGAAACACGATCTAAGCCGTCCAACTAGGCTGGCGAAGTTGTACGGATACGATCGATTAACGGCAGTTGTATAACGCCGTTTATTCAATTTAGGGTTTTCAAGGTTGTGCGATCATCCAAGTTCAATCGAACGATTTGGTGTGTCTTTGACTTCCTTGAGTAAGTCGATCAAGTGAGGATAAAATTGGGTCGGTGGTGGACCCATGCGTACTCCCTTGACTGTCCAAAACGCGATCTAGGCCGTCTAATTAGGGTAGCCAAGTTGGAAGAACACGATCGATTCGTGACAGTTGTAAACTGCCGCAACCCGAATTGAGGGTTTCGAATACAACGTGCCTGCTCGAGTTTGTGCAAGCGATCGAGCACCCTATAGGCTTGTCGTAGGCAGGTCGATCGTCCAAGGGGAAAGTGGGGCCGCCCATGTGCGTGCTAGTACTTCCCTAATCATTTGTGGAGCAATCTAAGACGTCCAACGAGCCTGGCAGAGTTGGACGGTTGCGATGTGTTTAAGACTGTTTTGGACAGTCTAGCTCAATCAAGCTTCTTTCAACCAGCGCGACCACCCTATTTAGGGTTGGCGTTTGACAGGGCTGGGAGGTGAATGGGCAAAGTCCGATTTGTCGGAACATTAGTGGGCCCGCCGATGGCCATCATGATGGTTTCCCATTCCTGTCTAGGTTCGGCTAAGCGTGTTAATTTGTACGGCCAAATTGTATGGCCATGATTATTTTTTGAGACTGATGTGAACAGTCCAGATTTTCCTTAAGAAATTTAAACGCGTTCGATCGCGCTAACTTTTAATTAAAAGGTGTGCGAACGCGCTGATCTCTTTTTCAGAGGGTGGTGTAGCCTATTGAGTGTTTTCATGCAGGTCTCAATACTGACACTTCGGGAGATTCATGCTACTCCATTGCGAGCGAACATTTAATCGTCATGTCATGCCAATATTGAGAGTTCGTTGGGGAAAATAGCATAGAAAAACACTAGGCATGTCATACATTAGTGAATAATGCTGATAGAATTCACAGAACATTTGGGATTGTTGTTGCACGCACCATTCTGAGTGAATTTAATGAATTATATTGAATTGTTTCAAATAAAGCGAATAGGTTTTCTGCACTCGTCACTTCTTAAACGGCTTTTCCTTTTGCAGGGTAACAACGCATTAAATTTTGGTTTTACAATTTTAGCCATGAACTAAAATCCACCATCAACATTAAGTCCCCTGCTTAGCACGTAATAGTTGCACTATTGCGGGGTAAGCACTAGATGGTGACAAATAAAGATAAAGCTTATGAGACAAAGCTAGATGTTACCAAGAGAGATAGGTCGGCTTGTCTTTGGAACATGTCACGTTCAAGAGGCATCCAGGTGAGCGTTCCCCTAGCATGATGTCGGTTGGCCCCAGGTAGATTAGGCATACGGTTGGTTGGGATTTTAAACTATTCATGACGATATCATAATCCTCGACTCTAATGTGGAAGAGCCCTATCATGAGAAATATCTTAAAAAAGGATGGTGAAGCAATTTCTGAAAAGATGTTGAAGAAGCTCCCGAAGAGAACGTTGACGTAGCTTCCGAAAAGCGTGTTAAAGCGGCTCGGATGTTGAAGCGACTTTCGAAGAGGATGCGAAGCGGGTTATGGAGAGGACTCTATTGAAGGCGCCCTTGGTCCTTATTCATGCTGTAACTTCCATTTGTTATATCACATGCGTTGTGCTTCCGTGAACAGGAGATCCAGGAGTCGTATTTGTTAGGTGCAAAGGCTCTATCTCCAATTAATGACGCGTGTGATGTGATTAGACATGTCCGAATAATTAATTGCAATCTGAGAATACCGCGTGCACTAGCTCGCTGCTTCCTGATTCCGTGAAGGGATTTCTCAAGATATGAAAATTACAGATGGGGAAACTTCTTTCTGGAATCTAGGCTGAGATAGCGATTGAGGGGTTGTTTCGTCATTGAAGCAGCTGCACATCAGGGTAAGAATGATGCCTGCCCTAAGAAGCATGTACTGGCTGCTTGATGATTTCTTTCAGTCATCTTGATCTTTTTGATTGCGACGATGATATGCTTGTATGGGCACAATCCTCCGAAGCCGTTAAGCGAAGTGGAAAATCTGAGAGACCTTCCATTGTCGACGTGCCGCTATAAGCCTTCAAGGACATCGTTTCAAGCAACATCCTTTGAATCGTCTTCTGAATCTTGGATGGTTGTATGGAACGGGATGCGATGAGCAGTCCTCAGTTACACTTCAGAATCGATGGCGTGGATGGACACGTGAAAATGTCACCGATTTGTACTTTGGAGTCTTTAATGCACATGTGCGTCTTCATGTTGATCATTCTATGCGGATCGTTGTTGATGGCGGACTTTCAACAAAGGGAAAAACCGTAAAATCATGAAGCATGTTTTTGATACGGCTTTCAGGCATGCAACGATTCATATTTTACGAAGCCATGATGAATATGTTTTCGAAAATCCCCACTAGCTAAGTGATTCGATCCCTGGCATTTCATCATGACCGCTATGCAGAATAACATAATTGGGAGGTTCTCCGTAGATTGAGAACTTAACGCCTTCAGGACGTCGGTGACACTTACTGTTCCCTGACTGCAGGAGAGAGACCCACCTTCACATAGAAGAACGATTAGGCGATTCTCCGAAGATTGAGAGCGTTAACGCCTTCAGGACGTCGGTGAAACTCACTGTTCCCTGACTATGTGGAGAGACCGTGTATAAATTCAGGTGGTTCTCCGTAGATTGAGAACAATAACGCCTTCAGGTCGTAAAAAACACCCGCGACTCCCTGACTATGCACCATTCAGAATGGATGTGACGCTTTAACTGGCTAATATATTTTTTGCAATAGATTAATTCTGCCATGACATTCACCACTGAATTCCCAGAATGATCTATTATTGCTCCTATTCCATGGTCGAATCCATGGCCGGATCCCATGGAATGGCAATAAAAATTGCTCCTATTTCATGGTCCAATCCACGGCCTGATCCCATGGAATGGCAATAAACAATTGTATCATCTCTGTTGATGGTGGATTTTGGTTCAAAGGCTAAAATTGTAAAGCCAAATTTATGCGCTGACATCCTGCAGATGATAAAGCTATTTGATAAGTGATGAGTATCTCTTCGCTTTATTAATTCACCTAGAATGGAGCATGTGGTAACAATCCCAAATATTTCTGTGAATTAAATATATAAAATTCATCCAGGTTGGAGCATGTAGCAACAATCCCAAATACATGTCGTGTGGAGACTTGACTGATCGTGCACCCACTACTTTGCTAACTCTTTCAACCGTTTGCACGACTTACGCACATTTCTCGTCGTGGATGAATCCACGTGCCGTAGACCGCCAGACCAAAACCCTAAGTGATATCCCCCCATTTGTGACGTGATTGATGTCTCACGAATCGTGGAGTCTGTATGACAAACGTGTCTTAGTTAGTCAGTTGTTGACTGATCAGATAATGAGTATAGGTTTTGTTGAATCGAGCACTTTTGACAAATGCTCAGCGATTCATGAATATATGTTAATGTTGCTCGTATGAGCAAATATTGTAAATTCGACGAGTTGTTGAATATTGATGAGTTACTGAATATATGTGGGTTATTCGAGCAACTGAGCAAGTATTGCTCGATTCGACGAATTACTGATAAATTACCGAATATTGATAATGGGATCAATATTCGAGCAACTGAGCAAGTATTGCTCAATTCGACAAATTACTGATAAATTACTGAATATTGATAGTGGGATCAATATTCGAGTAACTGAGCAAGTGTTGCTTAATTCGACGAATTACTGATAAATTACTGAATATTGATAGTGGGATCAATATTCGAGCAACTGAGCAGGTATTGCTCAATTCGACGAATTATTTACTGGTGACGTGACCCAATAAAATATTAATTAAAATATTGGTAGATTACGTATAATTAATTCAGATGTTTGATCGCTGGATCAATATAATTTAGTGTTTTAACTTGCTCAGAATGGTAATTCGTGGAGCGTTTGTTCGAAACCCTAATTTTTGATCAATCCTTCATCAATTGACGAATTGCTGAAAATTGGTCATGAGTAAGGGAGGGACCGACCACATGAGATTATGGACATCCATGTGATGACCAAGTGCTCGAGTAACCATGCACCAGGGTCCTCAGTTGGACTGTTGGTGAAGGTATGATGACAAAATGTCGGTTTCATCATTTATTGAAAATAGTTGCTCGATTGAGCGTTGGGTGATAAAACCTAATTCATGGAGAAGTGAGGGATCGGCTAAGAAGGCATGAAACCGGCCCTTAGGGGTGTGGGACCAGCTGGTGCTTGATTGAGCAAATCCCCAGGTTAGTTGGAGAGAATTTGGGCCCAGTATGAGCAATTGAGAAAATTAGGTCAGAATTATGAAATCCTGTGGGACCGGCTTTGTGCAAGCCCTAGGGATGACTCTGGTCGTTCACTAAGGCATGCACGTGTTTTCATGGTGTCCGTGTCTCAGTACTGAGAGTTTCAGTATTTTCTGACGTGCATTCGAGCAACATTGTGAATTTTCAGAAGAGTTTCATCTTGGCTGAAATTCTTGATTTTTATTGGAATGAGCATGTATGCTCAATTGATCAATATTTTGTAAATATTAAAATAAGAGTATTTTAACATTTAAAATTGTCGTGAGAGGCTAGCCAGTCATGTGACCATGTTGGCTTTTGGTTTTTCATGATTCGAGCAAAATTTGAGAAAATATGAAGGAATCATGAATTTTGCTCAAACCAAGGAGTTTCATGAATTGAGGAAAATAATAATTATAAAAGACTAGGGATTGCAAGGTGTAGGACCGGCCACGGCTAAGGCATGGCCATCCGGCTATGTTTCCCGGTCCCACACACCTTTCCCTAATTTTATATTATTATTTTTCATGAAACCGTGATATTGTGGAGAATCCATGAGTTTTCGTTGAAACGGAGAATTTTCATGAGTTTAGGGAATAACAATTATAATAAGCTAGGGATTGTGAGGTGTGGGACCGGCCACGGCTTGAGCATGGCCGGCCAGCTAGGTTTCCTGGTCCCGCACACCTTTTCCTATTTTATAATATTATTTTTTATGAATCCATGAAGTTATGGAGAACTCATGAGTTTTGCACAAACAAGGAAAGTTGCTAAATTGAAGGAGTTTTTCATGAGTTCATGAAAATAACAAAATAGGGCAAAATAATAGAAGAGGCATGGGACCGGCCACAGCTAGGGCATGGACGGCCTGGCCCCTAGGCGCCTCTTATTATTTTATTATTATTTGTTGTTTTCTCCATTTTTGCGTAGGATTCCTCATCTGTCCACATTTTTTGATGCTCGTTTGTGCATCCGGGTGCTCAGTCGTGCATCATTGTCGAGTACACTTGCGCCATTTCTGTGGGGCTTACTCAGTGATGGTCCAGATGCCCGGTTGTTGAGTATTTATTACTAATTCATAAAATTCAGTGGAGAATAATTCATGAAATGGAGTAATAAAATAAGTAGTTATTTATTATCAATTCATAGGATCAGCTATGGATTCGACCATGAACTCGGAATAATAAAACATGCATTATCATTCCATGGGATCGTGGATTCGACCATAGAATCGGAGTAATAAAATTACCTATTACCATTCCATGAGATTCGTGGAATCGGAGTAATGAGATAATACAGTTGTTTATTGTCATTCTATGAGATCAAGCCGTTGATTCGATCATAGAATCAAAACAGTTGTTATTGCCATTCCATGGGATCAGGCCGTGAATTCGACCATGGAATCGGAGTAATGGTTATTTCCATTCCATGGGATCAGGCCGTGGATTCGACCATGGAATAGGAGAAATAATAGATTATCCTGGGAATTCAGTGGTAAATGTCACGGCAGAATTAATCTATCGTAGGAAAGATATTAGCCAGTTAAGGCGTCATATCCATCCAAAGGGTGCATAGTCAGGGAGTCACAAGTGTTGCTTACGACCTGAAGGCGTTAGTGCTCTCAATCTACGGAGAACTGCCTGAATCTATACACGGTCTCTCCACATAGTCAGGGAACGGTGAGTGTCACCGACGTCCTGAAGGCGTCTTCCTGTAGATGGTGGATTTTTGACAAGGTCTAAAACCGTAAACTCATAATTATACGAAGCTCTGATCCAGCAATCAGACGTGAGTATTGGGACACGGGTCTCTCATCGAATTCTCAACGGGGAGTACTTTCTCTCAGAGTACATGTAGATATGTAGTCTCACGACTGGACAACGGCATATCTCATGAATATTGAACACTTTCAGTGATTATTTATATATAGTATCACGAGATGGACGGCTCTTAGACAGCTTGCTCTGCTAGTATAGAGCGATAACGTCTTCAGGAACAAACAACGAGTTTACCCTGACTATATAAAGGATATGACTTACCGACAAGCTCATATCGGGATAATTCACGCTCCTAGACAGCTTGCTCTGCTAGTATAGAGCCACAAAGTTAATTATTCCTAATTAAGATTAATTCTGCCGTGACATTCACTACTGAATTCCCGGAATAATCTATTATTGCTCCTATTCCATGGTCGAATCCACGACTGGTCCCATGGAATGGAAATAAACAATTGTTCTGATTCTATGATCGAATCCACGGCTTGATCTCACAGAATAGCAATAACTATATTATCTCATTACTCCGGTTTCATGATCGAACCCACAACGGGTCTCATAAATGGTAATAGATAAATATTAATTACTCCGATTCTATGGTCGAATCTATGATCCCATGGAATGGTAATGCTCACTTTATTATTTTGAATTCGTAGTCGAATCCTCAGCTGATCTTATGAATTAATAATAAACATCTTATTACTCAGTTTTGTGAATTATTCTCCACCGAATCAACAACCGGGCGTCTGAGCTACCTCTAAGTAAGCCCCGATTCAAATGGTGAAGGTGTATTCAACGACGATATGCTAATAGTCACCGCATGAACGAGTATTTCCAAATACAACGAAACGATGAACCTATGCAAAATAGGGAAGAAAATAATAAATAATTAAAAATATTGATCAGGGTGCTGGGAGCACGGAAACACGACCGACCGACCGTGTCATGGTCAATCCGACGCCAGTTTTATATTTTTAATGCATTTTTATTATTTTCCATGATTTGATGAAAATTCTCTCATTTTTATCAAATCTCCTTCGTCTCGAGGAAACTCCTCGGTTTCATGGTATTTTCATAAATTCGTAAAAACTAATATAAAATTAAGGACAGAAGTGTAGGGCGTGACCGTTGGCCAACCGGCCATGCCTTGGTCCCAGCCGGCCCCACACCTCACGGTTCCTCATTATTTTATTATTATTATTATTATTTCTCTAATTTCATGAAAAATCTCCTTGATTTCACGGTATTTTGCACAAATCATCAAATAATAAATAAAATTATGAAAACTTGTGGGACCGGGCCACTAGCCGGCCGTCCATGCCCTAGCCGGTCCCACACGCCCCTTGTTTTATTATTTTATTTTTCCTTGAATTCATCAAATTCCTTGATTTCATGGTATTTCTCTCAAATTAGGAAAAATTCCCTCAAATCATGAAAAATACTTAAAAAATATAAAAAAATTATGAAAACTCGTGGGATCGGGTCCCTAGCCGGCCGGCCACTCCCCCACGATCCCACACGCCCGTGTTTTATTATTTTAATATTTTTTGCTTCCTTGAACTCATGAAAACTCCCTAAATTCATCAAATTTCTTAAAATTCATGAATTCTTCATAAAATCATCAAAAATATTATAAAATTAAGGAAAATGGCACCACGAGACCGTGGTCACGACCGACCGACCATGCCTTGGCCTCGTCGGTCCCACGCCTTCTTATTCCTTATTTTATAATTATTTTCCATCATCTCATGGTGTTTTCCTCAGCTTCGTCGAAATCCTAATTTTGGCATATTTTCTCGAATGGATGCTCAATTGCACGCCAGAAAATATCAAAATTCTCAGGACTGAGACGCGGACGCCTTGGGGACACGAGCACGCTATCTTGACCGACCAAGATTGGCTCTTTGGCTTACATAAGCCGGTCCCATCAAGTTTCACAGTTTTGACCTAATTTGCACAATTGCACGTATTAGGTCCAAGACTCTTCCAAACACTTTGGATTTTCATGAAGTGATCATCAGGCGGTCACGTGATTACCCAGGGCCGATTTCATGACCCCATGGTCGGTCCCTCACTACGTCATAATTAATTAGGTTTTCTCACCTAAGGCTCAGACGAGCATTTTCGAATAAGTGATTAAACCAGCATTTAATCATTCTTTCACCAACAAATCGTCAACTCTTTAGGAGTTCTTTTTATTTGCTCACGTGAGCATATGGATACTACATGGTTGATCCACGCTCCCATGTAGTCGCTCCCTCCTTCGTCCCATGGTTAAACTTCTGACGAACCATGAATTGATCATCAATTGATCAAATTAGGGTTTCTGAATCCAAGGATCATCATTCCAGATTCCAACCTTAATAATTTTACGATGACCTCATGGTCATTAATTTTATTAATTATGCTCGGTTCAACAACCAGTATTCTAATTAATATTGTTGGTACGCTGCCAATAATCCATCAGATGAGCAACACATGCTCAGACGATCAAATATTCAACAATTCATCACATGAGCAACACTTGCTCAGATGATAAATATTTGCTCAAACCAAGGAATATTGGTTCAACAATCAATATTCAACGATCCATCGAATGAGCAATACTTGCTCACTTCATCGTAAGAACTATACCTATGTCTCATGACATGTTCAATTCATGAGTTTCAGAACATCATGTTCAACTCAGCAACTACATGGACTCATCGTCCCATCAAACCACAAAGTCATCAATTGATTAACATACCACGAAACGTCAATCATGTCACTTTGGGGGGATATCACTTAGGGTTTTGTTCTGGCGGTCTACGACACGTGTGTTCAAACGCACGATGGAATGTGAGCAAGTCGTGCAATCAGTTGAAGGAATTCACGAGGTAGTGGGTGGAAAATCGACCAAGTCTCCACACATTGAGCAACTGGTTTCAAACACGATCTCCACTTCCCCACTCCTTGATTCCATCACCTGTCACACTTCATGGGGTCATGGTGTCTAAAATTCCAGCAATATAAATAAGTCTCTGAATCATGATTGAGGTATCAGCATCAACATTATCATCAATCTCACGTCTCATCGACAACACGAGATCATCAACTCATCAATTGAGCAACTACTCTCAATTGAGAAATTTCAATCATTCAGAGCTTATCATATTCAGAATTCACACACCCACAATCTTTGATTACCATTGATTCCACACATTTCCCAGCTTCCGTCCGACAGATCAACCCATCCTCTCTTGTGACCGAATTTACTCTGGAACGGTCATTGTCTTGATTTAGGCCGGAGTACTACAGATTGATCTCTCGAATCTAAAGCACCCCCTTTGCAGCGGTGCATCTGTGAGAGGTTTAACATTTCGCTCGGTTCGAGGAGTCTCCTCCGTACGGTCGTCTCCTCAATTCCTTAAAAAACCAGCAAATCGTTTTTCCCCATCTACAGATTTGCGACCATAGTGGTAGATTAATCTCTCGGTTGCAATCTCAAGCTTTCACAAGATGGTTGATCTTAGGTCACGCACGATCGCAGATCCTAACATAAATGATGCTAATACTAGCAACGACACTAATGATGATATTCCAGAAACCATTCCTGCTTCCAACAATGGCGGTGGCGTCACTCCTCATCAGACTGGATCACATCCCCTGTTTGGTCGTTCCCCTGAGGAAATCAAAGAAAACCCACCTACCATTGCTGATCTCATCAATGTGCAAGAGACTCTTGCAAAGAATCAAACCGATATGGCTACAACACAAAAGGAGCTATTTAATCAACTGAAGGCTCTCACTGATACAATGTCAGGGAAGACCCAAGGAAAAGGAAAAGAGAAGGAAAAATCCTCAGACGCTGATCCTGAGGTAATTTCGATTCATACAGTAGATGATGATGAAGTCCGCAAAGCTGCAGACGATCCATCGGCGAAGGAGTCATCAAACTTCATCACTCGGGAGGATTTGGAACGCCTTCTGGAGAACCGTGGAAAGGACAAGACCCCACATGTCCATCGTCACCAGCCTCCATACCCTGCTGCTACGCAGAGGATTCCTATTCCAAAAGGTTATATCTCTCCAACTTTTACTTTGTACGATAGAACCGGCAATGCTCGGGAACATGTTTCTCAGTTCCTGGAAGCTTTGGGTGAACATGAGCATAACCATGTTGTTCGCCTCAAAGAATTTTCAAAATACTTGAAAGGGAGAGCATACACCTGGTACAATAACATCGCACCAGAAACTATCAACAGTTGGGGAGAAATGGTTAATACTTTCTATAGGAAGTATTTCTTCGTTTCAGAGAAAATTACCCTCTCTGATCTCGGAAGGATGTTTCAAAGGAACAAAGAACATCCTAACGATTATGTGAAAAGGTTCAGAGTTCAAGCGTTGGATTTCCATGATCCGAACGTCACGGAGCAGCAACTGGTAGACTTGTGTATCAACGGCATGATCTCGGTTTACAGAGCTTTATTGGAAAATATTCGTTTCCAGACCTTCTCAGAGCTTCATGAAGCGGCGAAGAGATCGGCAACTACTGCACCCGCTTTACTGAAAGAACAAAAGCTACAAAAGCTGAAGAACCGCGAGATACTCGAGGTAGTAGACGTCTGATCAAGAAGCAGTAAAACCTACAGCCTTCCACAAACACTGTTGGGGAGCAAACGGAAATCCAAACCGCCACGCAAGCATACCTCAGCTCCTTAAAAAGCACAAAGAAAGGATAAGCAAGATGCACAAGCCTCTGACCAACGCACAAGAGTTCCTGATCAAGAAGCACCTGACTTTCCTTTTTCCATTGAAGAGGTGATCGAACTCCTGGATGTCTGGGTCCAAGATGGTGCAATCAAGTTGCCATATGTCAAGAAAGAACCAACTGAAGAAGACATGAAAACTCCTCGTTACTGCCGCTTCCACAGGTTCGTCAATCATCCCACAAGCGACTGCGGAGTTTTAAAGAACATTTTCAAAGAGAAGGTTGATCCACAATAGCTTCAACTGGGGACTGAAGGAGTACACAAGAATCCTCTCTCAGTCAAAACCTTACACTCTCTGAACAACCTATCAAAGAGGCAGTTCAATCCTTGGTCGAACATGAATTGCGTTATCTGTCGAAGGCACAAAGGAGAGACATGTTCACAGTACTGAACCACATCGTGTCAAGAAGTCCATTCCGAAAATACTTCTTGAGCCTCCAACCACAGACCAAGATATGTACGACTAGGGACTGCTTACCATAGTCAATCTCAGAAGAAACAAATTTGGAAAAACGTTGATCGATGCTGACACCTCCATCAACAAAATTCCACTGAAAACCATCGGATCCACATGCATCACTCGACAAGAAGATACTCATGCTCCATCTCAATCAGAGACCTTGAAGGAGCGCTCGGAAATACTTATGGCTACATCATTCTCAAAGTGAACATAAGTTCAACCTGGACAGAAACCAAGTTTCACATAATCAATCAAGAAGATCCAGGATATGACATGTCCTTCAGACGAGCGTGGATCCATGCTGAAAAGATGAGTACTTACAAAGCGCCTTTGGTTACACATTTCTCCAATGAAGAAAGTTCTAATCCAGAAGATTTTACGGACATTCCTTCATCAGAGTACTTTGAGTAATTTCGACGAGGTTGAAGCAAGAACCTGCAAAATATGCATAGACATTCATCAAGAGGTTCCGCGCTCAGTCGATCGGTGTCCACCAGGTCTTTTCGCTAAGTCCTTTATCAAGGTACCTCCAATTTCGACCACCTGGGTCTTTACATCAATTTTTCTACCCGGATCCTCTATTTAGGTCCTGTCAGAAGAAGGGAAAACGAAAGAGAGAGATTCAACAAAATGCTGGGGATTGACGGTCCACTGGTCAAGACGATCGATTTCACAATCCAAAACCAACCAAGAAATCAAGACCAGAATAAAACCTCACATCTCTCAGAAGTCCAAGGTTCAAGATATCATGGAAAGAAAACTAAAGAAAGTCAGCAAAATAAGATTTATGCTTTTCTGCATCCTCCAAGACTTGCAAAGCAGCTTTCTCCGCCTCCAGCTTTTTGGTCAACTCAGCAACTTCATCCATCTTCTTCAACACGGCATCACTGGTGGTGAAAGGAGTGTCACCTTCCACTACTTTCCTGATATCATCAATCTTTTGACGAAGCCATTTCAGATTGAAGCCAAGTTCTTCAGCTTTCTTCAAGTTGTACTCCCAATCAAAGAGTACATCCCGGGTGACAGTATTTCCAGCTGTGATGCAGATATCATTTATAACACGCAAGATGGCTTCTACTTGCCTCGTCAAGAAATAACTATGCTCCGGATCCTTGGTAACGACGATGTGCCCATACGTCTTCCACGGTTTCTTGTACATAGCAGCATATCTAATGGGAACGCTAAATCCACCAACAAACCTGTGATATGTGAGTATCTCACCAAATGAAGGAGTAAAATCAGTCCCTACTTTGGGATACTCATGCACTATTATCCGGTTCTCAGTCGCTGGAACAGCGTCAGCAATCATAGGAACAACTTCGGTTGAAGCAGCTTCTTCCATTCTCGATTCGGGTTCCACCATCCCACGCAAAATTGGAGATTCAGTCACCTCCACGGCATCAACAACAATATTTCCATGACCTTGAGGTACAGGGATGGAGGTCTCATTATCAACGGCTCCATAGTTGCTCAAGTCATCATTATTGGATCCATTATTCCCAACTTCAGCATTTGACACCTAATGTGAAGATTACATGGGATTAGAATGATTCAAGCGTGGAAACCCAACACAACCATAAAATTCAGAATGTAAGTGAACTAACATCATCTAAGTTCCTTATTATGCACCCAAGACATGCGCAAATAGTGTAGAAGTCATGAAACACGTTTTCAAACAAGCTCAGCTGAATAGATTTTACACTTCCATGTATTCAACGGAGAACTGGGAGAAATTGATAAGGTATTTAAGGTTGGGTCATATACCATTATCTTCGTATGGATGTTGACTACAACATATAAAAATTTCATAACAATTGGATGAACGAGCTAACAGATGTGGCCAAAACATCGGACAACATGCAATCTGGAAAAATTCTGAAGGTCTCCTGGAAGTTCACAATTTCGCCTTTTTCAGGCCCTAAACATGCTCAAACTTCAAAGAGCTTCTTTACGAAAGCTTGGAAATTTCCTGGGCTTGAAGATACATATGCAAACCGAGAAAATCTGACTTCAGACGAGGATTCCACAGCGTTTCTAGTAAAATCTGAAGTCTGAAATTTTCTGGTGACGTATTTCGGCAAAGTTATCCATAAATTCACATGGATTTTCGTTCATTCATTCACAAATCAGCGATATCATACTTATTTGAAGAAATTACAGGAGATATACTTACTAAGGGAGTCTCTAAATCATTTGAAGCCTCGACAATGACAGAATCTCCGTTGACAACACCACTATCTCCATTCGATTCGGGATTTCGGGAATTCTCCATATTCCCATGTCCCAAAGAAGAGTGCGCTTCATCAACATGCTTCTTATCTACAATGGTTTCTTCCTGGATTCATCAACAAAAATTATTATTACTTCATTCAAGGAGATGCCGTGATCACCTGCACGAAAGAGATATTTACATCGACTTCTTCATCAGTACTGGATTCCTGAATTGTTCGCCTGGGAACAAGTTGAAGACCGTCAATCGATGGAGAAAAGGTCTGAAAAGAAATAACAAAACCTTGGTCTCGTGATCCTAATTGCACGGGCAGGAAAAAGTCATGACACAAGGAGCGCTAACAACTCACCAAAGAAACGGCTGGGGACTGCACGTCATTTGCTAACATCCTGTAGTCCTTACTTCTGGGTGCTCCGCCCCGAAGACTTTCTTCCATTTCCGAGGAGTATACATTGATCTGAAACCTCACTGCACGATCATCTTGTGGTATAGTTGATAAAAAAACCAGGAGTACAACTTAGTATGAAGGATCTCTCACCATCACTTAGAGGTCCCAGAAGTACCATTTCTTGAAGTTGCACCCGCAGAGATGTCATCCCCGGAAACATCGTCTTTGAAAGTGTCATCATGGGAGTCAGTCATTCTTGCAAAGTGGTTGTGACAGATGCATAACATTCAGTGCATCATTCAAAGCACAGGATTCAACAAAACTACGAATCATGGAATAAAGATGCTCACATCAGTGTCTGCAAAAATGGTAACTTTCAACTCTTACTTGTTTACGATTCCAATAACAGTACATGAGTTAATACTTCTGTAGATAGGGAAAAATTATTTGCTGGTTTTTAAGGAATTGAGGAGACGAACGTACGGAGGAGGCTCCTCGAACCGAGCGAAATGTTAAACCTCACACAGATGCACCGCTGCAAAGGGGGTGCTTTAGATTCGAGAGATCAATCTATAGTACTTCGGCCTAAATCAAGACAATGACCGTTCCAGAGTAAATTCGGTCACAAGAGAGGATGGGTTGATCTGTAGGAGGGAAGCTGAGAAATGTGTGGAGTCAATGGTAATCAAAGATTGTGGGTGTGTGAATTCCGAATACGATAAGCTCTGAGTGATTGAAATTGCTCAATTGAGAGTAGTTTCTCAATTGATGAGTTGATGATCTCGTGTTGTCGATGAGACGTGAGATTGATGATACTGATGATGCTTATTCAATCATGATTCAGAGACTTATTCATATTGGTGAAATTGTAGACACCATGATTCCATGAAGTGTGACAGTTGATGGAATCAAGGAGTGGGGAAGTGGAGATCGTGTTTGAAACCAGTTGCTCAACGTGTAGAGACTTGGTCGATTTTCCACCCACTACCTCGTGAATTCCTTCAACTGATTGCACGACTTGATCACATTCCATCGTGTGTTTGAACACACGTGCCGTAGATCGCCATACCAAAACCCTAAGTGATATCCCCCCCAAGTGACACGATTGACGTCTCGTGGTTTGTTAGTCAATTGATGACTTCGTGGTTTGATGAGACGATGAGTCCATGTAGTCGTTGAGTTGAACATGATGTTCTGAAACTCGTGAATTGAACATGTCATGAGACAGAGGTATAGTTCTTACGATGAAGTGAGCAAGTATTTCTCATTCGGTGGATCGTTGAATATTGATTGTTGAACCAATATTCCTTGGTTTTAACAAATATTTATCATCTGAGCAAGTGTTGCTCATGTGATGAATTTTTGAATATTTGATCGTCTGAGCATGTGTTGCTCGTCTGATGGATTATTGGCAGCGTACCAAAATATTAATTAGAATACTGGTCGTTGAACCGAGCATAATTAATAAAATTAATGACCATGAGTTTGTCATAAAATTATTAAGGTTAGAATCTGGAATGATGATCCTTGGATTAAGAAACCCTAATTTGATCAATTGATGATCAATTCATGGTTCGTCAGAAGTTTAACCATTGGACGAAGGAGGAAGAGACTACATGGGACCGTGGATCAACCATGTAGTGTCCATATGATCACGTGAGCAAATACAAAGAACTCCTGAAGAGTTGACGATTTGTTGGTGAAAGAATGATTAAATGCTGGTTTAATCATTTATTCGAAAATGCTCGTCTGGGACTTAGGTGAGAAAACCTAATTAATTACGACGAGGCGAGGGACCGACCATGGAGTCATGAAACTGGCCCTGGGTTGTCCCGTGATCGCCTAACGATCACTTCATGAAAATCCAAAGTGTTTGGGAGAGTTTTGGACCTAATACGAGCAATTGTGCAAATTAGGTCAAAACTGTGAAAATTGATGGGACCGGCTTCCGTGAGCCAAAGAGACAATCCTAGTCAGTCAAGATAGCATGCTCGTGTCCCCAAGGCATCCGCGTCTCAGTCCTGAGAATTTTGATATTTTCTGGCGTGCAATTGAGCATCCATTCGAGAAAATATGCCAAAATTAGGGTTTCGACGAAACTGAGGAAAACACCATGAGATGATGAAAAATAATTATAAAATAAGGAATGAGGAGGCATGGGACCGCCATGGTCAAGGCATGGTCGGTCGGCCGCGACCACGGTCCCGTGGTGCCTTTTCCTTAATTTTCTAATATTTTGATGATTTTATGAAAAATTCATGAATTTTGAGAAATTTGATGAATTGAAGGAGTTTTCATGAGTTCAAGGAAGCAAAAAATATTAAAATAATAAAACAACGGCGTGTCGAACCGTGGAAGGCATGGCCGGCCCGCTAGGGCCCGGTCCCACGAGTTTCCCTAATTTTATAATGAATTTTGAGAAATTTGATGAATTTAGGGAGTTTCCATGAATTGAAGGAGTTTTCATGAGTTCAAGGAAGCAAAAAATATTAAAATAATAAAACAAGGACATGTGGGACCGTGGAAGGCATGGCCGGCCGGCTAGGGCCCGGTCCAACGAGTTTCCCTAATTTTTTAATATTTTTAGGTATTTTGATGATTTGAGGGAATTTTTCCTAATTTGAGAGAAATACCATGAAATCAAGGAATTTGATGTATTCAAGGAAAACTAATAATAAAACAAAGGGACGTGTGGGACCGGCTAGGGCATGGCCGGCCGGCCAAGGCCCGATCCCACAAGTTTTCATAATTTATTTTATTTTATTATTATTTGATGATTTGTGCAAAAAACCATGAAATCAAGGAGTTTTTTCATGAAATTAGGGAATAATAATAATAATAATAAAATAATAAGGAACCGTGGGTGTGGGGCCGGTTGGGACCAAGGCATGGGCGGTTGGCCAATGGTCACGCCCCACACTCCTTTCCTTAATTTTATATTATTTTTTATGGATTTATGGAAGTATCATGAAACCGAGGAGTTTCCTCGAGACGAAGGAGATTTGATAAAATGAGAGGATTTTCATCAAATCATGGAAAATAATAAAAATGCATTAAAAATATAAAACTGGTGTGGGATTGACACGATACGGTCGGTCGGTCGTGTGTCCGTGCTCCCAGCACCCTGTCAATATTTTAATTATTTATTATTTTCTTCTCTATTTTGCATAGGTTCATCGTTTCGTTGTATTTTGAAATACTCGTTCGTGCGGTGACTGTTAGTGTATCATCGTTGAATACACCTTCACCATTTGAATCGGGGCTTACTTAGAGGTAGCTCAGACGCCCGATTGTTGATTATTTATTACTAATTGTGGAATTCGGTGGAGAATAATTCACAAAACTGAGCAATAAGATGTTTATTATTAATTCATAGGATCAGCTGGGGATTCGACTACGAATACAGAATAATAAAGTGAGCATTACCATTCCATGGGATCGTAGATTCGACCATAGAATGGAGTAATTAAGATTTATCTATTACCATTTATGAGACCAGTTGTGGATTCGATCATGAAATCGGAGTAATGAGATAATATAGTTATTGCTATTCTATGAGATCAAGTCGTGGATTCGATCATAGAATAAGAACAATTGTTATTGCCATTCCATGGGACCAGTCGTGGATTCGACCATGGAATAGGAGCAATTAGGAATAATTAACTTTGTGGCTCTATACTAGCAGAGCAAGCTGTCTAGGAGAATTAATTATCACGATATGAGCTTGTCAGTAAGTCATATCCTTTATATAGTCAGGGTAAACTCGTTGTTTGTTCCTGAAGACGTTATCGCTCTATACTAGCAGAGAAAGCTGTCTAGGAGCCGTCCATCTCGTGATGCTATATAGAAATAATCACTGAAAGTATTCAGTATTCATGAGATATGCCGTTGTCCAGTCGTGAGACTACATATCTACATGTACTCTGAGAGAAAGTACTCTCCGTTGAGAATTCGATGAGAGACCCGTGTCTCGATACTCATGTCTGATTACTGAATCAGAGCTTCGTATAATTATGAGTTTACGAATTTTTCCTTTGTCGAAAATCCACCATCTACATTAAGTCCCCTGCTTACTGAGGAAAGCTGTGTTCCTCAGTCAGCATTAAATGGTGATTTTCCGGCCATAAGTAATAATACCAGTAATTGAACTTAGTCGTAAGTTGAGACGTTACCGGATTTAAAGAGCATGAGCAAACCACGACTTGATGAAGGCTTCAATGTCATGATTGGAGCGTCTTTTGATGAACATAAATTGGTGTTGAACCGCTGGTTTGGACGACGAGTCTTTGGTCGGTTAGGATTCGCGGGTCGGGCCATATAAGGAAATCCTTAGAAAATTAGGTTTTGGAAATAAAATTGATATAAAAGGAATTAATCCTTTTTTTTGTTTTGTTTTGTTTGCTGATGTTTATGATCCTCATGAGTTTTTCATGTTTTGATCATGATGAAGTTATATACATGTGTGTATAATAGTGTGAGTTTTATGAAAAACCCTTGTTTTTGAAAATGTATGTTCGTTCGATCATTAGTTTTGAAAACTAACTATAATCCCTGATTTAGGAGAGATTTTTTTTAGTATATGAACCTAGGTTCAGTGATAAAACTTAGTTTATGAGTTTTCATGTGTACCAAGTTTTTATCATAAAAGAAGTGAATTTTTATGAAATCGGAATAATCCTTCGTTTTAAAGACAAATAACGATGACACGAAGGAAAATATGTATGATGAACTTGTGTCCAGTGATAAAATTTTGCTTATGAGCTTTCATGTAAATACAAAACTTTATCATATATATGAGATGTGAGCTTTCAGAATATTTTTTGAAATAAACCTTCGTTTTAAAGACAAATAATGACGATACAAAGGAAAAATAGTTTATATATATATATATATATATATATATATATATATATATATATATGCAGCCGTGACATATTGTGTAAAATATGATGGTACATTTTATTTGCATGAATTTGTTTTCATTAGATAAAATTCTTGAGAATTTATGTAAGCAATGTTGCATTAATTGCTGTTTTTTGGAAAAATCAGAAACGTGGGTTTTGAGGAACCTTCGAAGATAGAAAATATATTTATGATGAAATATTTTATTGTTGTAAACTTCATAGATCAGTTGTGTGAATTTTCACATTATGAAAATTTTGTCCGTGATTTCATGAAAAATCAGTTTCGGAAATTAAATAAAGTTTTGTTCGTTTTTGCAGTGTTCGAAGAGACGAACGATTTTCGGGTGTTAACTCTAGCATTACTATCACTATTGTTAGTGGAAGTATAAAAGGTAAGAGTTAAGAGTTACCATTTTTGCTTGTATTTCCTTGATTTATATCTGTACGGCATGCTGAAGTAGAATGTAGTGTGAACCTTTTCAGCTACTTAGCAAAGATGTCCAATTCCCAAGTTGACGACGCCTCGAGGGAAGAGATGTGCGTTGATGATGGTATCTCCAGAGATGAGACATGCATGGATGAAACTTCTGTTGGGGGAGACGAAGACGAAATCCCTGGGATTAAGAATGTCCCGAACATAGATGATGCATTCTTTGAAAAAGATATTCCAGGAGCTGAGCAACATTTGAAATCCCCAGTGTATCGTCTTTTGATAAATCCCAGAACTGTTACTCAGAAGAAATTGGTGACTCCTAAGACAGTGATTCGATTTTGTCTTGAACGAGGGGTCTTCGCCTCATCAATCATAGAGTTTAAGCTTTCTCGACGACCTTTGGAGAAATTTGTCGGCTGGGCGAGGCATATGTTGGGTTTTCCTCATGTGAGGACTATGCTCGACCAGGCGCAGGTGACGAGAGCTATTCAAGCTTCTGGAGAGTTGTTCATTTATCATGACGCAAGTGGTATTGTGGATCTGTTTGCTCGCTGGTGCATTCCTACTCACACTTTCATATGTAGATGGGGAGAGTTTACCATTACCTTGGAAGACGTGGCGGCTCTGATGCATCTCCCGATCACGGACAATCTTCCTGGGGATCTTTCAGATGAGGAGACCGTCATTTCTCATGTCTTGACAGCTGCAATGGAGAAAGCGAATAAGGCTGGTAGTAAAGGATGCTATGCTTCCTGGTTGACACACTGGTGGCCCATCGACGGTATGTTACCCATTGCTGCTTTCTTATGCTTATGGTTGTCCAGAGACGTTTTTGAAGACAGTGAAAAATTGTTGAAGCCTTTTGTGATTCCCTTTGCTATTAATATGGCTCAAGGTGAGCAACTTCCGATAGGTAGTTTATTCTTAGGATCCTTGTATTACAACCTGGACTCCTTGGTTATAGACTCCAGTGTGTCGAACGGCTTTATGAAGATTGAGTGTTATGCTAACACGATGTTTCTTCAGGATTTGATGTGGGAGCATTTTAAGAATTATGCACCTACTCCACGTAATGTTTTGCAAGGACAGAATACTGATGCGCGCCATACTTTCCCTGAGAAAGATAATGCTAGGATCATGCGTTGGTCCACCAAGCAGCCTCGTTCTAAAATACGTTTTGTTGATGTGTTAGATGAAGAATCTGAGTTCAATTTTCGCCCGTGAGTGTCAGTCCCTGATTATGTTTCTCAGTCGATGACTTTCAATACTGGAGAAGCACGAGTTTGACGTCTGGTGCGCATCTGAGTGATGGCGAAAGATCTTTCATGTTGAGTTGCACTCCTGGTCATTTCTATCAGTCACGTTTGGAGAGCTTTCAGTGGAGGAGTATAACATTGATAGAGCAGCTCGACAAATGGGTATGGATCAGTGTGTTCCAACCATACGGGAGGAAGCCATCAGTTGAGCAACTCAGGACTCATTTGGATCATACTCACGTGGATGGGAGTAGCTACTGGTTTCCTGGTTCTGTAGATTCGCCTATGTAACCCCAGGTTATGTAGAATTCTGGGATCAGCAACTTGGGCGTTTGCGTGGCTTTGTAAGATTTCCCAGACCTCCATTCAAGGATCTCCTTCGGCTGAGATGATTTCCAGTCGACCAAGATTGAAGTATCTTTCTGGTGATAAACGAAAGTCGTCTCCAGGATGCTCTCAGGTATTTTTTCATATAATCTTCACGAAATTATAAGAACTGTATTCTGATTATTACTGGATTTCACCACAGGACGGTCGTAATATACGACCTCGAATCGGTGTAGATTTCTCAGAGACTGAGGCGGTTATTCATGGCGGAGAAGGCAGGCATAAAGGTTATAAGTTGTTACCCAATACCGTAAAGTCCCCAGTTGGTGCTTTGGTGAGTTCCCAATATTTCCCACGTGACTTTCATTGCTATTAACATTAGAATCATGAAGCCAATGTTGTTAATTTTGTTGCAGAATTTTACTCCATCGAGTCTTGAAGGTCTTCAATTTTCTGCTACTGAACAAGCAATCGCTGATTTGAGTGACGAAGAAACTGTAAGTATTTCTTCACATGTTCAAATGTGGTGCTTCATAGATGAAAATATTGATTGTAAAGGACGTGTACAGGAGGATGTCGTCATGGAGATGGAGAATTCTGGAACTCAATCATCCTCTGGGAAGGGGAATGGAGGTAATTCCCAAGATTCGGAGCCGGATGGAAGTGATGTTCCTCTTGTCGTTGATGTGGACAATTCCAACCCCTTGGACACTTTGGAGACTTCAAGTAAGTATATATCCTGTATATTCTTCATAGAAGTAAAAAGTGTGACTTGTGAATGAATGAATGAGAACCCATGTGAATATATGAAAACTTAGTCGAATTTCGTCGTCAGAAAATTCAGAACCCAGCTTTTTAGTAAAACGCTGTAGAATCTCGTCCGGAGTCGGATTTTGATGATCTGCATGTGCAAATTCAAGCCCGGAAAATTTCCAAGCTTTAGAAAAGAAGTTTTTAAGTTTTGACGTTCAGAGCTGAAAAAGGCGAAATAGTAAACTTCCAGGAGACTTCCAGAACTTTTTCAGATTGCGCATCACTTGATATTTTGGCCACATCTACTCGCTCGTTCATCGGATTGTCATGAAATTTTGACATGTCATAGAGGACATCCATACGAAGAGAATGGCATATGACCCATCCTCAGATTCCTTGATATTGCTCCCAGTTCGTCTCCTAGTACAGGGCAGAGTTCAGTTTCTTCAGACGGACTCATCGTAAAATGTGTTTTCATGACTTTCATGTTATTTGCTCGTGCTTGAATGTAGTATGATGAATTGATGATTGCCTTGCTGGTATACTGTGTTTCATAATTCTTTGGCTTCGTGACTCTAACCTCATGTAATCTTCGTATTAGGTGCTAAATACCGAAGTTGAGGATACTGGAGCCATGATGACAACTCTAACCTTCCGAAGTTATTGATGAAGAGACAACCATCCCTGCACTTCGAGGCCATGAGAAGGTCACTCTGATGTTATGGAAAACCAGATGGTTGTTGCCTCAGTGATAGAAGAAACCGAGATAGCAGCGGAGAATACCGAAGGAACTGTTGCTTTGGTCGTGGAAGCCGCTCCAGTGACTGAGAACCGTATAATAGTGTATGAATATCCAACTGCAGGGGTTGCTTTCGATCCTCCCTTTAACACTTCACTCCCGTATCATGAACTGGTGTGGATTCAGCGTTCCCATTGGATATGCACGCTTGTACGAGACGATATGGAAGAAGTTTGGCCACATGATCGTTGACAGGAACCCTGGGCGTGCTTATGCTTTAACCATGCAAGTAGGCGTTATCTTGCGTGTCGTGAGTGATATGCATACGAGACCCAGGAATACCGTGACTCCAGATATACTCTTTGATTGGGAGTTTAACCTTTCCAATGCTGTGAAGGAGAAGGAGGACAAGATTGCCAAGCTGACCGAGGAGTTGAACAAGGAGAGGGCGGCTTTGCAAATCTTGAAGGATGCTGATGAGCGAAAGCCTTTTCTTGCTGATCTTTGAACTTCTGAACTTCTGAAGATGTGAGGTTTATACTTGGGTTTTGATATTTAGATGGTTTTGGATGACTGATGGTTAAGGATTTTCTTGTAGATTTGATAGAGATTTTTTTACGAAATATGAACTGAATTTTGATAAATTGCTGAATTCAAATACTGATTGCAAGTATTGCAAATGTTTTGGAGGAATTGAAATACAAATGAAAGAAAATCCTAAATGTTAAATCCCAACCATGAGTGCTTCAAACGCCCAATACCTTAAATGTCCAATAATTTCAGATAAACGCCTTGAGCCAATTTTCGTGAATTACTGGTAGGGTTCTGCCATCTGTGTTGGTCAATTTGTAGTATCCTCCGGCCACGGACTCAGCGACCATGAATGGTCCTTCCCAATTGGAGTTCCTTGTAGAATGAAGACCGCGCTGAACTGCTTTGAGAACCAGGTCCCCTTCATGAAACTTGTTAGGCTTGGTCGATCGTGCCTTGAATATCTTCCGCTGATTCGGAATTCCCTGTTTGATGGAATTCCTCGATTGTGGGTATGGACACTCGCGCGGAAGAGTATCCAGCATAGTGTTGATCATGCTTAGCCAAGTCTTCAGCAATAAACCTCTCGATGGAGTGACCGATTTGAAGAAGTTCTGAACCCAACCATTGAGTGTAATATTGCTGAGGTGAAGTTACCCACTCGTAGCTTTTGATGACTGCTAAATTATTCATGGGGAGAAGTCCCTGGACCATAGTAGCGTATTTGAACATTGGTAATATTGGAGCAAGAGGAGGAATAAGACTTCCTGAGCTCGAAACCTTCTGACAAAGGTGTGCGGATTATCTCCAAGTTCCTGCGTAAGTCCCATCAGAGTTTTTACTTCTTCCAGATGCTCAAACGGTGGTGCGTCCTCTGCTTCGTCTTCCGACTCGGAATCCTTGTCGATGACAGGATGTGTTGAAGGCATCGTTGTCCTTTCAGCATGAATCCAAGTTCTCCCAAGGACCATGTCGTATCCAGGGTCTTCCCGGATTATGAAAAACTTGGCCTCAGTGCAGATCGATCTTTCCGTAACTTTGAGAGTGATGAAGCCGTATGCGTTTCTGGAGATTCCTTCGTGGTCCCTGATTCTATGGGAGTGGGTGGCTTCCCGTCGAGTAATACCAGCAGCTCTGAGAGTTTTCAAAGGGATGATGTTGACGGCGGTACCAACATCGATGAACGCCCTCTTGAACTCATTTCCTTTAATGTGCACTGTGGTGAGCAGTCCCCAGTCATACATTTCTGTGTCGGTGGCTGAAGGTCCGGTGGTAATCTCTTGGATCATCAGACGTCTTCCGGACACGATGTGGTTCAGTGCAGCAAACATGTCTTTATTTTGAGATTTCGAAAGATACAACATCTCGCAGACATGTTCGATCATAGATTGGACCGTTTCCTTGACAGGAGGTTTGGAGATGGTAACAGTTCTGACTGGGAGGGGGTTTTTGTGCACCCTCTCAGTCCCCAGGTTGAGATCTCCGGATTCGACCTTTTCTTTGAATATGCGCTTCAAAATTTTGCAATCACTCGTGGGATGGCTGACGTATCTATGGAAGCGACAACACCGAGGATTTTTCATGGCCTCTTCAGTTGGTTCCTTTTTGACATAAGGCAATTTGATTGCTCCGTCTTGAATCCAGGCATCGAGTAGTTCATTAACTTCTTCCATTGAACAGGGAAAATCAGGTGCTTCTGGATCTTCCGTATGCTGAGGAGGGATTTTCGAATTCTCCTTCTTGTGTGTCTTTGAAAGGGTGGAGGAAGTATGCTTGTGTTTTGGTTCTTCTTTTCGCTTACTCCCTTCCGCGACTGCATTTGTTGAAGGTTGCAGGTTATACTGCTTGTTGATCAGACGCCTGCTTCCTCGAGTGTCTTTTGAATCTTCAGTCTTTGTAGACTTTGCTCTTTCCAAAAGAGCGGGTGCAGTGGTTTCCGACCTCTTCGCAGCTTCGTGAAGCTCTGAGAAAATCTGGAATCAAAGGTTTTTTAGCAAGGCCCTGTAGATCGGGAGCATGCCATTGATGCACAAGTCCACCAGTTGTTGCTCTGTGACGTTTGGGTCATGAAAATCCAGGGCTTGGACTCTGAATATTTTCACGTAATCATTGGGATTTTCACTGACCCTCTGAAACATCCTTCCAAGGTCGGAGAGGGTGACTTGTTCTGACACGAAGAAGTATTTCCTGTAGAATGCATTAACCATTTCCTCCCAATTGTTGATAGTCCCTGGTGCGATGTTGTTATACCAGGTGTATGCCCTGCCTTTCAGAGATTTTGAGAATTCTTTGAGACGGACGACATGATTGTGTTCATGTTCTCCCAGGGATTCGAGAAAACAAGAGACATGTTCCCTAGAATTGCCAGTTTCATCATATAAGGTGAAGGTTGGAGACACGTAACCTTTGGGAAGTGGAGTCCTCTGCGTAGCGGCGGGATAAGGAGGTTGATGGCGATGGACATGCGATATTTTGTCTTTTCCACGGTTCTCCAAAAGGTGCTCCAGATCCTCGCGAGTGATGAAATTCGATGATCCCTTCGCTGATGAGTTGTCTGCAGTAGTTTTGTGGACTTTGTCGTCTTCTACTGTATGGATTGGAATTACTTCAGGACCGTCGTCTGAGGATTTCTCCTTCTCCTTTCCCTTCTCTTGAGTCTTCTCTGACATCTTGTCAGTAAGAGTTTTGAGATAATTACACAACTCCTTCTGTGTAGCATCCATGTCGGTCTGGTTTTTTGCAAGAGTCACCTGCGCTTTGATAAGATCAGCAATGGTAGGCGGTGGATCTCCTCTGACTTCTTCAGGGTGTCGTCCGGACAGTGGATGACCTTCGGCGTGAGGCAGAGTAGTGTCACCACCATCAGTGTTGGAGGTCGGAATTGTCTCCGGGATATTCTGATTGTTGTTGTTGCTAGTGCTAGAACGGTTTGTGTTAGGATTCGTAACTGAACCTGACCTGAGATCAACCATCTTGTAAAATTGTGAGATTGCAACCGAGAGAATGATCTCCCACTGTGGTCGCCAATCTGTAGATGGGGAAAAAAGATTTGCTGGTTTTTAAGGAATTGAGGAGACGACCGTACGGAGGAGGCTCCTCGAACCGAGCAAAATGTTAAACCTCACACAAATGCACCGCTGCAAAGGGGGTGCTTTAGATTCGAGAGATCAATCTGTAGTACTCCGGCCTAAATCAAGACAATGACCGTTCCAGAGTAAATTTGGTCACAAGAGAGGACGTGTTGATCTGTAGGAGGGAAGCCGAGAAATGTGTGGAATAAATGGTAATCAAAGATTGTGGGTGTGTGAATTCCGAATACGACAAGCTCTGAGTGATTGAAATTGCTCAATTGAGAGTAGTTGCTCAATTAATGAGTTGATAATATCGTGTTGTCGATGAGACGTGAGATTGATGATACTGATGATGCTTATTCAATCATGATTCAGAGACTTATTTATATTGCTGAAATTGTAGACACCATGATTCCATGAAGTGTGACAGTTGATGGAATCAAAGACTGGGGAAGTGGAGATCGTGTTTGAAACCAGTTGCTCAACGTGTGGATACTTGGTCGATTTTCCACCCACTACCTCGTGAATTCCTTCAACTGATTGCACGACTTGCTCACATTCCATCGTGTGTTTGAACACACGTGCCTAGACCGTCATACCAAAACCCTAAGTGATATCCCCCAAGTGACACGATTGACGTCTCGTTGTTTGTTAGTCAATTGATGACTTCGTGGTTTGATGGGACGATGAGTCCATGTAGTCGTTGAGTTGAACATGATGTTCTGAAACTCGTGAATTGAATATGTCATGAGACAAAGGTATAGTTCTTACGATGAAGTGAGCAAGTATTGCTCATTCGGTGGATCGTTGAATACTGATTGTTGAACCAATATTCCTTGGTTTGAACAAATATTTATCATATGAGCAAGTGTTTCTCATGTGATGAATTGTTGAATAATCGTCTGAGCATGTGTTGCTCGTCTGATGGATTATTGGCAGCGTACCAAAATATTAATTAGAATACTGGTCGTTGAACCGAGCATAATTAATAAAATTAATGACCATGAGGTCGTCATAAAATTATTAAGGTTAGAATCTGGAATGATGATCCTTGGATTAAGAAACCCTAATTTGATCAATTGATGATCAATTCATGGTTCGTCAGAAGTTTAACCATGGGACGAAGGAGGAAGCGACTACATGGGACCGTGGATTAACCATGTAGTGTCCATATGCTCACGTGATCAAATAAAAATAACTCCTGAAGAGTTGACGATTTGTTGGTGAAAGAATGATTAAATGCTGGTTTAATCATTTATTCGAAAATGCTCGTCTGAGCCTTAGGTGAGAAAACCTAATTAATTATGACGAGGCGAGGGACGGACCATGGAGTCATGAAACCGGCCCTGAGTTGTCCCGTGACCGCCTGACGATCACTTCATGAAAATCCAAAGTGTTTGGGAGAGTTTTGGACCTAATACGAGCAATTGTGCAAATTAGGTCAAAACTGTGAAAATTGATGGGACCGGCTTCCGTGAGCCAA
The DNA here is from genome assembly GCF_003573695.1 of Papaver somniferum. Taxonomy (NCBI): domain Eukaryota; kingdom Viridiplantae; phylum Streptophyta; class Magnoliopsida; order Ranunculales; family Papaveraceae; genus Papaver; species Papaver somniferum. The sequence goes on along the minus strand of NC_039362.1, from coordinate 97,214,588 downwards.
AGAGACAATCTTGGTCAGTCAAGATAGTTTGCTCGTGTCCCCAAGGCATCCGCGTCTCAGTCCTGAGAGTTTTGATATTTTCTGACGTGCAATTGAGCATCCATTCGAGAAAATATGCCAAAATTAGGGTTTCGACGAAACTGAGGAAAACACCATGAGATGATGAAAAGTAATTATAAAATAAGGAATGAGGAGGCGTGGGACCGCCGTGGTCAAGGCATGGTCGGTCGGCCGCGACCACGGTCCTGTGGTGCCTTTTCCTTAATTTTATAATATTTTGATGATTTTATGAAAAATTCATGAATTTTGAGAAATTTGATGAATTTTGGGAGTTTCCATGAATTGAAGGAGTTTTCATGAGTTCAAGGAAGAAACAAATATTAAAATAATAAAACAAGGGCGTGTGGGACCGTGGAAGGTATGGCCGGCCGGCTAGGGCCTGATCCCACGAGTTTCCCTAATTTTATAATGATTTTAGGTATTTTGATGATTTGAGGGAATTTTTCCTAATTTGAGAGAAATACCATGAAATCAAGGAATTTTATGAATTCAAGGAAAACTAATAATAAAATAAAATAATAAAACAAAGGGGTGTGTGGGACCGGCTAGGGCATGGCCGGCCGGCCAAGGCCCGGTCCCACAAGTTTTCATAATTTATTTTATTATTATTTGATGATTTGTGCAAAAAAACCATGAAACCAAAGAGTTTTTTCATGAAATTAGAGAAATAATAAAAATGGAAGTATCATGAAACCGAGGAGTTTCCTCGAGACGAAGGAGATTTGATAAAAAGAGAGGATCTTCATCAAATCATGGAAAATAATAAAAATGCGTTAAAAATATAAAACTGGCGTGGGATTGACCATGACATGGTCGGTCGGTCGGTCGTCGTGCTCCCAGCACCCTGGTCAATATTTTTAATTATTTATTATTTTCTTCTTTATTTTGCATAGGTTCATCGTTTCGTTGTATTTTGAAATACTCGTTCGTGCGGTGACTGTTAGTGTATCATTGTTGAATACACCTTCACCATTTGAATCGGGGCTTACTTAGAGGTAGCTCAGACGCCCGGTTGTTGATTATTTATTACTAATTGTGGAATTCGGTGGAGAATAATTCACAAAACTGAGCAATAAGATGTTTATTATTAATTCATAGGATCAGCTGGGGATTCGACTACGAATACAGAATAATAAAGTGAGCATTACCATTCCATGGGATCGTAGATTCGACCATAGAACGGAGTAATTAAGATTTATCTATTACCATTTATGAGACCAGTTGTGGATTCGATCATGAAATCGGAGTAATGAGATAATATAGTTATTGCTATTCTATGAGATCAAGTCGTGGATTCGATCATAGAATAAGAACAATTGTTATTGCCATTCCATGGGACCAGTCATGGATTCGACCATGGAATAGGAGCAATTAGGAATAATTAACTTTTTGGCTCTATACTAGCAGAGCAAGCTGTCTAGGAGCATTAATTATCCCGATATGAGCTTGTCAGTAAGTCATATCCTTTATATAGTCAGGGTAAACTCGTTGTTTGTTCCTGAAGACGTTATCGCTCTATACTAGCAGAGAAAGCTGTCTAGGAGCCGTCCATCTCGTGATGCTATATAGAAATAATCACTGAAAGTATTCAGTATTCATGAGATATGCCGTTGTCCAGTCGTGAGACTACATATCTACATGTACTCTGAGAGAAAGTACTCTCCGTTGAGAATTCGATGAGAGACCCGTGTCTCGATACTCACGTCTGATTGCTGAATCATAGATTCGTGTAATTATGAGTTTACGAATTTAGCCTTTGTCGAAAATCCACCATCTACAACTTCAAATCTTGCTCGTTCCTTCAAACCTGCTAAGACGAGCAAAATTCTGACATGATTTTCATAAAACCGTGAACAACCCACGTAAATTTCACAATGTGAACATTCACTGGTTTCTCAAAATCTGGACAGACGTCCATTCTACGTTTATGAAAACTCACATATAGACATTATTTTACCATGTATAATGGTCTACATTCAACAGTTGTTCAAAATCAAAACATGATTTTACAAACTATATAAATATTTAACGTGAAACTCACGTAAATTTGGAAAATATATCTATATATTTTTGCTCCCTCGCACGAGCATCTGTCTCTGAAGCGAGAGTATATTCTCAAAGATTTCTGAAAGATCGAGATAAGAAATTTTCATTAAAGCTCATAAACAAAATTTTATTACTAACAGACGCACGTCTATTTAAAAAAAAATTTTTTCTCATCCACCTTTGAAACGAGAGTTTATTCCACTTTGTGAAATCTCACATATTTAACAAATAAAATTTTGTTTTTCGTGAAAGCTCATAGACAAAATTTTTATCATTAGACTCAGGTCTATTTTGTTGTTTCTTAAACTAACGAAAGAACGAGCGTTCGTGCTAAAACGGATTCCTTTCTTGGTCCCGGCCCGCGAATCCTAAACGACCAAGGTTCCATCACCAAATCTGCGGTGCTACCACTTTATGCTCATCAAACGATGCTCCAATCATGACATTGAATCCTTCATCAAGTCGTGGTTTGCTCATGCTCTCTAAATCCGGTACGTCTCAACTTACGACTAAGTTCAATTACTGGTATTATTATTTATGGCCGGAAAATCACCATTTAATGATGACTGAGGAACACAGCTTTCCTCAGTAAGCAGGGGACTTAATGTAGATGGTGGATTTTCGACAAGGGCTAAAATCGTAAACTCATAATTATACGAAGCTATGATCCAGCAATCAGACGTGAGTATTGAGACACGGGTCTCTCATCGAATTCTCAACGGGGAGTAATTTCTCTCGGAGTACATGTAGATATGTAGTCTCACGACTGGACAACGACATATCTCATGAATACTGAACACTTTCAGTGATTATTTCTATATAGTATCACGAGATGGATGGCTCCTAGACAGCTTGCTCTTCTAGTATAGAGCGATAACGTCTTCAGGAACAAACAACGAGTTTACCCTGACTATATAAAGGATATGACTTACCGACAAGCTCATATCGGGATAATTAATGCTCCTAGACAGCTTGCTCTGCTAGTATAGAGCCACAAAGTTAATTATTCCTAATTAAGATTAATTCTGCCGTGACATTCACTACTGAATTCCCGGAATAATCTATTATTGCTCCTATTCCATGGTCGAATCCACGACTGGTCTCATGGAATGGCAATAACAATTGCTCTTATTCCATGGTCGAATCCACGACTGGTCCCATGGAATGGCAATAAACAATTGTTCTGATTCTATGATCGAATCCACGAGTTGATCTCATAGAATAACAATAACTATATTATTTCATTACTCTGATTTCATGATCGAACCCACAACGGGTCTCATAAATGGTAATAGATAAATCTTAATTACTCTGATTCTATGGTCGAATCTACGATCCGATGGAATGGTAATGCTCACTTTATTATTCTGAATTCGTAGTCGAATCCTCAGCTGATCTTATGAATTAATAATAAACATCTTATTACTCAGTTTTGTGAATTATTCTCCACTGAATCAACAACCAGGCGTCTGAGCTACCTCTAAGTAAGCCTCGATTCAAATGGTGAAGGTGTATTCAACGACGATACAGTAACAGTCACCGCATGAACGAGTATTTCAAAATACAACGAAACGATGAACCTATGCAAAATAGGGAAGAAAATAATAAATAATTAAAAATATTGATCAGGGTGCTGGGAGCACGTACACACGACCGACCGACCGTGTCATGGTCAATCTCACGCCAGTTTTATATTTTTAATGTTTTTTATTATTTTCAATGATTTGATGAAAATTCTCTCATTTTTATCAAATCTCCTTTGTCTCAAGGAAACTCCTCGGTTTCATGGTATTTTCATAAATTCGCAAAAAATAATATAAAATTAAGGAAAGATGTGTGGGGCGTGACCGTTGGCCAACCGGCCATGCCTTGGTCCCAGCCGGCCCCACACCTCACGGTTCTTCATTTTATTATTATTATTATTTCTCTAATTTCATGAAAAAACTCCTTGATTTCATGGTATTTTGCACAAATCATCAAATAATAAATAAAATTATGAAAACTTGTATGACCGGGCCACTAGCCGGTCCCACACGCCCTTGTTTTATTATTTTATTTTATTTTTCCTTGAATTCATCAAATTCCTTGATTTCATGGTATTTCTCTCAAATTAGGAAAAATTCCCTCAAATCATGAAAAATACTTAAAAAATATAAAAAAATTATGAAAACTCGTGGGACCGGGCCCCTAGCCGGCCGGCCACTCCCCCAAGGTCCCACACGCCCGTATTTTATTATTTTAATATTTTTTGCTTCCTCGAACGCATGAAAACTCCTTCAATTCATGGAAACTCCCTAAATTCATCAAATTTCTTAAAATTCATGAATTCTTCATAAAATCATCAAAAATATTATAAAATTAAGGAAAATGGCACCACGGGACCGTGGTCATGACCGGCCGACCATTCCTTGGCCTCTGCGGTCCCATGCCTCCTTATTCCTTATTTTAAAATTATTTTCCATCATTTCATGGTGTTTTCCTCAGTTTCGTCGAAATCCTAATTTTGGCATATTTCTCGAATGGATGCTCAATTGCACGCCAGAAAATATCAAAATTCTCAGGACTGAGACGCGGATGCCTTGGGGACATGAGCACGCTATCTTAACCGACCAAGATTGGCTCTTTGGCTTACAGAAGCCGGTCCCATCAAGTTTCACAGTTTTGACCTAATTTGCACAATTGCACGTATTAGGTCCAAGACTCTTCCAAACACTTTGGATTTTCATGAAGTGATCATCAGGCGGTCACATGATTACCCAGGGCCGGTTTCATGACACCATGGTCGGTCCCTCACTCCATCATAATTAATTAGGTTTTCTCACCTAAGGCTCAAACGAGCATTTTCGAATAAATGATTAAACTAGCGTTTAATCATTCTTTCACCAACAAATCGTCAACTCTTCAGGAGTTCTTTGTATTTGCTCACGTGAGCATATGGACACTACATGGTTGATCCACTGTCCCATGTAGTCGCTCCCTCCTTCGTCCCATGGTTGAACTTCTGACGAACCATGAATTAATCATCAATTGATCAAATTAGGGTTTCTGAATCCAAAGATCATCATTCCAGATTCCAACCTTAATAATTTTACGACGACCTCATGGTCATTAATTTTATTAATTATGCTCGGTTCAACAACCAGTATTCTAATTAATATTTTTGGTACGCTGCCAATAATCCATCAGATGAGCAACACATGCTCAGACGATCAAATATTCAACAATTCATCACATGAGCAACACTTGCTCAGATGATAAATACTTGCTCAAACCAAGGAATATTGGTTCAACAATCAATATTCAACGATCCATCGAATGAGCAATACTTGCTCACTTCATCGTAAGAACTATACTTCTGTCTCATGACATGTTCAATTCTTGAGTTTCAGAACATCATGTTCAACTTAGAAACTACATGTACTCATCGTCCCATCAAACCACAAAGTCATCAATTGACTAACATACCACGAGACGTCAATCGTGTCACTTTGGGGGGATATCACTTAGGGTTTTGGTCTGGCGGTCTACGACATGTGTGTTCAAACACACGATAGAATGTGAGCAAGTCGTGCAATCAGTTGAAGGAATTCACGAGGTAGTGGGTGGAAAATCGACCAAGTCTCCACACGTTGAGCAACTGGTTTCAAACACGATCTCCACTTCCACACTCCTTGATTCCATCAACTGTCACACTTCATGTGGTCATGGTGTCTAAAATTCCAGCAATATAAATAAGTATCTGAATCATGATTGAGGTATCAACATCAACAGTATCATCAATCTCACGTCTCATCGACAACACGAGATCATCAACTCATCAGTTGAGCAACTACTCTCAATTGAGCAATTTCAATCATTCAGAGCTTATCATATTCAGAATTCACACACCCACAATCTTTGATTACCATTGATTCCACACATTTCCCAGCTTCCCTCCTACAGATCAACCCATCCTCTCTTGTGACCGAATTTACTCTGGAATGGTCATTGTCTTGATTTAGGCCGGAGTACTACAGATTGATCTCTCGAATCTAAAGCACCCTGACCGGTTGTCAGCCGTGCAAATATAATTCACTTCCTCACTCAACTAGAAATAAATATAGTATGCGATAAGAAAGAGTTCGTTCCCACAGAGAGGCTTTTGTTGTTATCAATTTTCAGTTTCTTAGTAACCAAAGGGGGGGGGGGTTGTTTTATCTAAATAAACAAAACAATGAAAGTAAATTAAAAGCAATAAAATAATTGAATAATCAATAAGGAGAAGATATTGGTTATGGGATAGTATCATTCACAAACATGTATTTTCATCAATGATTAGAATTGAAATTTAATCTCTCATCTATTAAAAGTCCTAGGATATCTTGATCGCAAGAGTATCCCGTTTATTTCCCGATTTTATCACAAATAACATTAAAAGATGCTAATGTGAAATCTACCTAGAAAGCAACCTAAAGTGTAAAAGCACAATTAAGTTTAACTCCCTAAGAGCAATAAGTTCTATGAAATAAGACTAATCAATGCAAACAAAATGTGTAAAAGCACTAATTCGTTTTAACAAAGGTTATGATTCATATGTGACTAGTAGGATGTATCACTACAAGCACTACCCACAATTATGCTACTTAAAATCAGGGACAAACAACTTTTTCGTATTGAAAACCCTAATATATCTCTAGAGATGAAAGCAAATCGGATTGATTCCGGACTCAACCAATCAAACAATCAAATCATATAACAATATAAACCATGAATCATAAACAATAAAGTTTTTAGACAAAACTAATTCATTGAATCAAATAACATGTTGGAAATCAACTTTTATCCCATAACCAACAATTGAGTTTAGTTACTCATAATAATGGAGTTCATCATAATCATAATCAATAAAATAAATAAAGAAGATGAAAGCAAAGCAAACCCTAGAAGTAGTTTCCTCCAAAGCTCCAAGAAGAATACGTGATATCCCCAAAAGTTGTAGGAGTCTTCCTTTTATAGTCCTTGCTTTCCAAAATTAGGTCTAGTCTCCAAAGTCCAGATGAAAATCCGCTTGGCCCAAAAGTCATAAAAACCTGTGTAGAAACTCTTCCAAAAAGTCGTTGGTAGATGGCCGGAGGGTTGCCGGGAAGTCGCCGGAAAACAGCTCAGGTGACCAGAAAAGTCCGCCCGGTCACCGGTCCAACTCAATCGGGTCAATAATTCGACTCGGTCAAACCACCGAGTCAAACCAGGTCATATGAGTCAGATGTATGTGTCAGCTGAGTCAGGGTCTAACTGGGCTGAGTAGGTTTTGGCCAAGGCCATTACAGGCCATCTTGCCAGGCTAACCACTGTTGCATCATCATGGTGCGGCTCACTCAACCCTGATGGCTGTTCCAATATAACACAACTCTGTTGCAAATTCTGCCATCAGCTCCAACTCTATTTCTTTGCATCTTCTTCAACAACTCGTAGAACTGCCAAACTCCACCTATGCTTTATCTGCCATTACATCTCAGCCTTATGCAAACAACACAAGCACTCTCCATCACCAGCTTCAGTTCACAACAATATCTTCAGCTTTACTTCATTAAATCCTCTTTCTCTCCTTCACCAGTTCTCGATCATGCTCTTCCATGTTATTTCTCAGCTGCAGACTCTCTCATTCAAGCAAAACTCAAACCAAAACCATTCTTCTCATTAACCAACACCAGCTGAACTGCACCTATGCAGCACCCATTTTCAATCCAAGCAATGAACTGGTAACTAATCACAGATTCCATAATCTTCAACTCAAACACCACTTACATTTCCCTGCAATTCACCTCAACCAATTACTCTGCAGCTCAAATTCATGCCTGCATCATAACTTCAACACACAGCTCAACTTCAACCTCTGCACCTTGCACCTGCACCACTGCCACTGCAACTTCACAATAAAACTGTACTCAACCATCTGCTACACAGCTCCTCCACAAACCCATTAACTCAATTCTCATCTCTTCAAAGCACCACCATCAGCTTCTAAGTCTAGCCTGCCTTGCTCATTTACTTGCAATTCACTTGCAAGACTCATTTTACACAGCCATCACTGTTATCCCTTCTAAGCTTCCATGCTTACCTCAATTCATTCCAATTCAGCTGCACCAGTCCCCTATCAGGCCAACACTTCTTGTAACCCATTTCTCAACAGCACCAGACCCTCTTATACTCGGGTCATACTTCAATGCACACAAGCATTACTTCAGCTCCATCTGCATCTCATTACAATTCATTGCAGCTCAGCAACTGCATTGCCAGTACCTGTTCCAACTCAACAACACCATTGTATCATCTCTTGCATTAATGAATCCAATCCATACCCCATGAATCTCATATCAAATCAACAGCAACGCCACAAATTCATATCTGCACCTGCACTTCCTAGCAAACACCAAAGCACCAGTTCCATTTCATTGCTCCTTGTAGCTGCAACATGTCTTTGTGGTCTTCTCCTGTTAAGAGTCCTAAGCATACATCTATGGCAATCAATCAATTGCAACAGTGTGTTGGTTTCAAGCCTCATCAATCACCCACAAATCAAGACGAATCTCATTTAATCTCAAGCATTTGCAGATTCATAACCACCTTGTTCATGGCAACATTCAGTCATATGATCCATTCTTCTTTCTTAGCTGAATAACTCGACCCCAAATTGTAGCAGACCCAAGACAGCATCATCAAACTCTATTCTTCTTTGTTCTTCTCTGATTCAACAGCAAACCCTCATTTCAGAAACCCCATCTTCTATTTCAAACAAACCAGAAACCTTAGTTTCTATATCTTGTCAATCAACAGAATCGAACAAAAACCTTCTTCTTCATTACCGACGAGAAAGACGAACCCAACACTAATTCTTCCTTCTAAGCTTCATCAATTTCATCTCTCCTGCTACCCATACCATCGTCTCCATCTCAGATCCATAACGAACCTTTATTTGCCATAACTTCGAACCAAATTCAACAGCATCACTCTGAATCTCTACAGCATAATCATTCCTTCCATTTCCGTTTCATCACCAGCAATTCACCATCTCAATCTTCTCGATCTGTTCTCAGCCTCTGAATTCATGGCTGTTGTTCTTCCTCTTTCTTTCAGTTTAAGAGTGCTGAAAATGATTGAGAAGATATCTTCTGATTTAGGGTGTAGGAATGGGGCTGGATATAGCCACCCAAACACTTGAGATAAGGGTCACCCTATCTGGCAACCCCTTAACCTTAGCTTGACTGTATTTAGAACTCCTCCAAATAGAGTTGCCCCTTAACCTTGACTGGGCTTCAGATAGTGTTCACCCTGAAATGACATTTCTGCCCTTCTATGCTCCATTGCTGCGCAACCTTAGCCTGCTCCAAGTACAACTCGCCTAGTAATTGCATATGAACTGACGTTTTTGCCCTTTTACTCCAATTGGGTTATTTCTTCTTCTTTTTCTCCGTATGACTCCAGAGTACCTAATAACTCAAAAGCAAACATAAAATACATAAATCACAATAAAAATAGCAAAGAAAGTATAAATACTAGATATAAAATTAGGTGTTTTAGACACCTATCACACCCCCTTTGCAGCGGTGCATCTGTGTGAGGTTTAACATTTCGCTCGGTTCGAGGAGTCTCCTCCGTACGGTCGTCTCCTCAATTCCTTAAAAACTAGCAAATCGTTTTTCCCCATCTACACTGCCCCCCAACTATTCTTCTATGTGGAGGTGGGTCTCTCTCCTGCAGTCAGGGAACAGTGAGTGTCACCGACGTCCTGAAGGCGTTAAGCTCTCAATCTACGGAGAACCGTCCAATTATGTTATTCTGCATAGAGGTCACGATGAAATGCCAGGGATCGAACGCTCAGCTAGTGGAGGCTTCTCGAAAGACATACTCGTCGTGGCTTCGTAAAATATGAATTGTTGCATACTTGAAAGCCGTGTCAGATACATGTATCATAATTTTACGGTTTTTCCCTTTGTTGAAAATCCACCATCAACATTAAGTCCCCTGCATAGTGAGGGACATTCATGTTCCGCAGTATGCATTAAATGGTGATTTTCAGTCGATTAGATCAGTGGTTGAACTCAGTTTACAAAGGTGTAGTCAGAATCAACGATTTGTCGTAATGATGTCACATACGAGCAAATGCTCAAATGCGGATCCTAAAGGCATGAAAAAGTGTTATTTTGTGAACATGAAGAGGTGAGGTGTTGCCGATTTGGTTGATTAAAAATTCCAATTTTGGTCGGTTTAGCGTTTGCAGGCCCAAGTCCAAAAAAGGAAACCCATGCGTATTAGGTTTTGGAAATAAAATTAATATAAAAGGTAAATAACCCTAATATTTTTTTATTGTTGATCAAGTGAGCATATCTTCTCTTCATTGTACGCTCGAGAAACAGGGAGGAGGAAAAAAATTTCACGCCAGCTCCAGCACCGCCGCCGTCTGATCACCATCCGACAGATTTCCGCCCGGCGCCGACAGGTAAGTCCATGCAATTTTTTGTTGTTGTGTGTTTCATGATTCATGAATTGTTCACAAGACGAAACCCCATAGTTGCAAGCATGCGTAGGATTTATGAAGGATTTTTAGAAAACGCAAAAATGCTCCCGTTCGTTCATTAGCTTAGGAAACGAGTAAAAATCCTTAATATGGAAGTGATACATAAAATTTTGCATAGACATGGTCTAGTTGCAGTAGAAAAGTTTTTTGTTTATTAGGTTTCATGAAAACCCGAATTTACTTTCAAAGCATGAACTTTGCAAATACTTTTAGGAACGTAGGTTTGTTCGCAATAAAAGTAATAAATAATGATCCTTAGGGTCAAAGGAAATTTTGAAAACACCTGGAGTTCATGATAAAATTTTATTTGTAAACTTTCAACATCTTATTTGAAATATGTGGACCTTTACAAAATAGAAAAGACCCTCGTTTCATAGATGAATGCTCGTTTGAGCAAAAAAGTGTTTTTTTAATATATTTACGTGAGTTGTTAACTCACGATTTTTTTTAAAAAAAGAGGTACGTGAATTATTCACATTTTATTAAATATAAATCAAGTTTTGATTTATTAAAAAAATTGTTGAAAGAAAACAATTTATGAGTTGATGAATTCGTAGTGTATGTATGAGTTTAGTGATTTTATAGTGTATGTACACGTAAAAATCAGCGAATGTTCACATGGAAGGTTATGTGAATTATTCATAGTTTCATGAAAATCCAATGTTGACTTTAAATAATACATTTTTTGCTCGGCTTTGCAGGTTTCAAAGAACGAGCAAGTTTTGAAGTTTTACGCGGTTATCACTAAGTTCGTGAAATCGTAAATAGGTAAGAATTAAGGATTACCATTTTGCAGACACCGTCATGAGCATCATAATTGTTTGGTTATTTTGATTCTATTGTGTTGATGACACTCGTGTGGAATGTCACAGCAATTTTGCAGAGATGACTCAACTTCGTAACGGTGCAGAAAGTGACGTTTGCAAAGAAGACACTTCTGGAGATGATGTTTCCACATATGCATCTTCCAGAAATAATGACTGTTTCAGGGATGGTGATTCTGGGACTTCCCAAGGAAAGGAGGAAATTCCTAAACCCAAGAATATCCCGAGCATTGAAGACAGGTTCTTTGAATATTTGTACAGGCATCAAAAGCGTCCTTTAGGCTCCTCGTTTCGGCTGCTCATAAACCCCAGGACTACTGCTCAGAACAAGTTGGTGTCTCCTCCAGTAATAATTCGGTCCTGTTTGGAAGGAAAGCATTATTCGGCTTCTCATGTGGAACTCAAACTTTCTCGAAAGCCGCTGACACACTTTTCCGGATGGGCAAGGCATATGCTAGGCCATAGCCGTGTAAGGACCTTGCTGGATAATGCACAGGTGACACGAGCCATTCAAGCTGATGGAGATTTGATCATTAATGATGACATACCAGGTATCGTGGTGTATCCCTACTCACGCCTTTATATGCAGATGGGGAGAGTTTACTGTAACATTGGAAGATGTAGTCGCCATGTTGCATCTCCCAGTCACTGGCAACTTCCCTGGAGAACTCTCAGCAGAGGAGAAATTGATAACCGGTACTTTGGAAGCTAAGATGCATGAATTTAATGAGTCTCCCAAATTCTGCTATGCTCAATGGCTGAGATATCGGTGGCCAAGATATGGGGTTCCATAAGAAGCTATTGACGGCACCTTGTCAATTGCCGCATTCTTGTGCTTGTGTATTTATAGAGAAGTCCTTGAAGACAGCAGTCACTTGTTGAAGCCGTCTGTGATTCCTTTTGCTATAAGAATGGCTAAAGGTGAGAAACTTCCAATTGGTAGTCTGTTTTTAGGTTCACTGTTTGCCAATCTGGACTCCTTGGTTATTGACTCCAGCGTCTCTAATAGTTTCATGAAAATCGAAACCTACGCTAATACTATGTTCCTCCAAGCTTTGATGTGGGAGAATATTGAAAGGTATGCTCTAATTCCTCGTAGTATCTTGCAAGGACCCAATGTCGATACCCGCCATGCTTTCCTCGAGAAAGACAATGTCAGGGTCATGATATGGTCTACAAAACAGCCACAATACAAGACGTGTATTACTGAAGTTTTGGACATTGAGTCCGAATTCAATTTTCGCCCCTGGGTGTCGGTCCCTGACTTCTTCTCGCAATTGGTCACCTTCAATACTGCTGAAGAAAATGTTACACTGAAGACGGGTGCTGATTTGAATGATAGAGAGAGATCTTTCATATTGAGTTGCACTCCTGGCCACCTAATATCAGTAATGAATGGAGAATTCCGAGTAGAAGAATATAACATTGACAGGGCAGCTCGACAGATGGGCATCGATCAGTGTATTCCAGGTCACCGAATGAACAAACCATCGGTTGAGTATGTGAAGGCTAATCTGGACTGCACTCATGTGGAAGGAAGTGAGTATTTATTCCCATGCTCTGATCGTGCTACTTTCGTGACTCCGGGTTACATAAACTTCTGGCGTCAGCAACTTGAGCGTATGTACGCTTTTGTGATGGATATTAAGTCTCCAGCGCAAGATTTTCCTTCCTTTGACTCGATTAATGCTCGACCAAGGCTGAAGTACCTTTCCCGTGGTGACAAGAGGAAGACATCTCCAGAATGTGCACAAGTAAACCTCTTTTCTCCACGATTTTGATGAAAATAAGCTAGACGTGTCTCAATCATTCATTGATTTTGTGTAAAATAAGCTAGACGTGTCTAACCATTTGGTGAAGTATTGTTGAGGTGAGACTAACCACTCATAGAGATTGGAGATATCTAGGTTTTGAGCAGAACTGAGTCCTCGGACTAGGGTAGCATATTTGAAAGTTGGTAATACATATGCATCAGGGGGAATAAGACTTGCCTGAGTGCGGAACCTGCTGAAAAATTCGTGGGCGTTTTCCTCAGGTTTTTGTGTGAGTTCCATCAAGGCTTCGAGTTTTCCCAAATGTTCGAACGGTTGATCATCTTCCGAGTCAGAGCTTTCTTCAACGGAGAATTGTGCAAATGAAGACGAAGATATCGCAACAACTTTCCCATCATGAATCCATGCTCGCCCAAGAATCATGTCATATCCCGGATCCTCCTTAATTATGAAGAATTTAGTTTCTGTCCAGGTTGAATCGTTTCTTATGTTGAGAACGACGTAACCATAAGCATCCTTGGAGATTCCTTCATGGTCTCTGACCATGATAGGAGCATGAGTTGCTTCTTGTCGAGTGATTCCAGCATCTCTGAGGGTTTTCAATGGGATGATGCTAACAGCAGTGCCGACGTCGACCAATGCTCGCTTGAATTCATTTCCCTTGAGACAGACCATGGTGAGAAGTCCCCAGTCGTACATCTCCTTGTCTGTTACTGGAGGTTCATGGAGTGTCTCTTGAATTGTTAGCCGTTGGACTGGCACAATATGGTTCAATGCAGCAAACATATCATCTTTTTGGGCCTTTGACAATTACAGCAACTCGCATACATGCTCAATTAAGGATTGAACTGCTTCCTTGACCGGCTGCTTAGAGAGTGCGAATGTTCTGATTGGAAGGGGATTTCTATGCACTCCTTCAGTCCCTAGTTCTCCTGAGTCGTCCTTCGCTTTGAATATGTGCTTCAAATTTTTGCAATCACTTGTTGGATGACTGACATACCTATGGAAATGACAATAGCGTGCATTTTCCATTTGTTCCGCAGTTGGTTCCCTTTTGACGGGAGGTAATTTGGTCGCACCTTCTTGGATCCAGAATTTCAATAGTTCGATCACTTCTTCAATGGGAAAAGAGAATTCATGTACTTCCTGGTCATTCTGCTGAACTGGTGGTTGTGGGTTTCTAGTCTGGTTGTCCTTCCTTGGAGCTTTCGGAGGATGAGACGTTGGAGAAGCATTCTTATGTTGTTGGGTTTCAGCTTTTCTCTTGCTCCCTTCAACAAGATTTACGGAAGCTTCAACGTTGTACTGCTTGTTGATCAGACACATGTTGGTGTTGCTTCGAGCGTTCGGTTCCTCGACTTTGACAGTCTTGGTTCGTTCTAACAAAGTTGGAGAAGTAGTTGATGAATGTTTGGCAGATTCATGAAGCTCTGAAAAGGTTTGAAACCAGAGATTTTCCAGCAGGGCTCTGTAAACAGGAATCATCCCGTTGATGCACAAGTCGACCAATTGTTTTTCAGTAACATTAGGATCATGACAATCCAAAGCTTGAATCCTGAACCTCTTTACATAGTCATTCGGGTTTTCCGCAGTCTTCTGAGCCATCCTTCCTAAGTCAGAAAGGTTAATCTGCTCAGAAACAAAGAAGTATTTCCTGTAGAAAGCATTAATCATCTCTCCCCAATTGGCTATGCTTCCTGGTGCAATGTATTGTACCATGTATATGCTCAACCCGTCAGGGATTTTGAAAACTCTTTCAGACGGACAACATGGTTGTGTTCATACTCTCCTAATGATTCCAAGAATCGAGAAACGTGTTCTCGAGCATTTCCTATTCCATTGTAGAGTGTGAATGTTGGAGAGGTGTAACCCTTTGGGAGAGGGACTCTTTGTGTGGCAGCAAGGTATGAAGGCTGATGACAGTGCACGGTCGGTGTACGGCTTTTTCCCCGATTCTCCATCAAACGTTGCAGGTCTTCACGAGTGATAAAACCGACAGGTTCAGGTTCTGCAGCTTTGCGGGCTTCATCATCATAAGGGACTGGAATAACTTCAGGATCTATAGTTGGAGAAGTTTCCTTGCCTTTTCCCTTATCTTGAGTTTTGTCTGACATTTTATCAGTGAGAGTTTTGAGGTAATTACATAGCTCCTTCTGAGTAGCGGCCATATCAGTTTGATTCTTGGCGAGAACTTCTTGAACCTTCATGAGATCAGCAATAGTAGGTGGATTTTCTCTGATTTCTTCAGGATGCCGGCCGAAGAGAGGATGATTTTCGACATCGGCGTGAGGAGGAGTGTTTTCACCACCATTGTTGGAAGCAGGAATGGTTTCTGGAATACCATCATTGTTGTTGTTGCTAGTACTAGCATCATCTGCATTTGTAACTAACCCAGACCTAAGACCAGCCATTTTGTGAGAATGTGAGATTACAACCGAGAGATTAATATCCCACTGTGGTCGCCAATCTTTGGATGGGGAAAAACGGTTTGCTGGTTTTTTAGGGAAGTGAAGAGACGAGCGTGTTGTTGAGACTCCTCAACCGAGCAAACTGCTTAACCTCACACAAATGCACCGCAAAGGGAGTGCTTAGATTCGAGAGATCAATCTGTAGGACTCCGGCCTAAACCAAGTCAATGGTCGTTCCAGAATCAATTCGGTCGCAAAGAGGGAGATGGGTTGATCTGTAGGAGGTAAGCTGAGAATTGTGTGGGATCAGTGATGATCAAGGATTGTGGATGTGTTGAAGGTTTCTGCAACTTTTGGTGAACTGATGAGTTCGAATAAGTTCTGATAGATTGATGAATTCTTGAGAGTAGTTACTAGAGAAGAGTATTTTAACATTTAAAATTGCTGTGAGAGGCTAGCCGGTCATGTGACCATGTGGGCTTTTGGTTTTTCATGATTCGAGCAAAATTTGAGAAAATATGGAATCATGAATTTTGCTCAAACCAAGGAGTTTCATGAATTGAGGAAAATAATAATTATAAAAGACTAGGGATTGCAAGGTGTGGGACCGGACACGGCTAGGGCATGGCCAGCCGGCTATGTTTCCCGGTCCCGTACACCTTTTTCTAATTTTATATTATTATTTTTCATGAAACCGTGATATTATGGAGAATCCATGAGTTTTCGTTGAAACAGAGAAGTTTCATGAGTTTAGGGAATAATAATTATAAAAATCTAGGTATTGTGAGGTGTGGGACCGGCCACGGCTTGAGCATGGCCGGCCGGCTAGGTTGCCTGGTCCCGCACACCTTTTCCTATTTTATAATATTATTTTTTATGAATCCATGAAGTTATGGAGAACTCATGAGTTTTGCACAAACAAGGAAAGTTGCTAAATTGAAGGAGTTTTTCATGAGTTCATGAAAATAACAAAATAGGGCAAAATAATAGAAGAGGCATGGGACCGGCCACGGCTAGGGCATGGCAGGCAGGCCGGTCGGCCTGGCCCCTGGGCGCCTCTTATTATTTTATTATTATTTGTTGTTTTCTCCAGTTTTGCTAGGATTCCTCATCTTTCCACATTTTTGGATGCTCGATTGTGCATCCGGGTGCTCAGTCGTGCATCACTGTCGAGTACACTTGCGCCATTTCTGTGGGAATTACTCAGTGATGGTCCAGATGCCCGGTTGTTGAGTAATTATTACTAATTCATAAAATTCAGTGGAGAATAATTCATGAAATGGAGTAATAAAATAAGTAGTTATTTATTATCAATTCATAGGATCATCTATGGATTCGACCATGAACTCGGAATAATAAAACAAGCATTATCAGTCCATGGGATCATGGATTCGACCATAGAATCGGAGTAATAAAATTACCTATTACCATTCCATGAGATTCGTGGAATCGGAGTAATGAGATAATACAGTTGTTTATTGTCATTCTATGAGATCAAGCCGTGGATTCGATCATAGAATCGGAACAGTTGTTATTGCCATTCCATGGGATCAGGCCGTGGATTTCACCATGGAATCAGAGCAATGGTTATTGCCATTCATGGGATCAGGTCGTGGATTCGACCATGGAATAGGAGCAATAATATATTATTCTGGGAATTCAGTGGTAAATGTCACGGCAGAATTAATCTATCGTAGGAAAGATATTAGCCAGTTAAGGCGTCATATTCATCCAAAGGGTGCATAGTCAGGGAGTCACAAGTGTTGCTTACGACTTGAAGGCGTTAGTGCTCTCAATCTATGGAGAACCGCCTGAATATATACACGGTTTCTCCACATAGTCAGGGAACGGTGAGTGTCACCGACGTCCTGAAGGTGTCCGCCGCCCAAATATTCTTCTATGTGGAGGTGGGTCTCTCTCCTGCAGTCAGGGAACAGTGAGTGTCACCGACGTCCTGAAGTCGTTAAGCTCTCAATCTACGGAGAACCGCCCAATTATGTTATTCTGCATAGAGGTCACGATGAAATGTCAGGGATCGAACGCTCAGCTAGTGGAGGCTTCTCGAAAGACATACTTGTTGTGGCTTCGTAAAGTATGAATGGTTGCATGCCTGAAAGCCGTGTCAGATACATGTATCAAAATTTTACGATTTTGCCCTTTGTTGAAAATCCACCATCAACACATGTAGGAAAAGTTTTTAGTGTTAAAAATATTTTTGGGTCAAGTTGTATTCGCACGGATACCCGTGTTATGGTACGAGTCAACTGTTTGAAAACCCTAAAAAAAAACTTCCTTCCCTGGAAAACCTTTTAAATACCAATCTCTTGAGTATTGTACGCATACTCTGGGTATTATTATTTGTCAAGAATGTCGTCCTCTCCATCTTCACGTTCCTGTGGGTTTGCAAGCGGGTTTCTTGATAAAGGTATAGGTTTCGAGTCTAAAGGGAGGAAGAAAAGAACCCTTGTTAAAGATGATCATCCCAATGCCTCATGTTACTATGCCTATACTCATGAGGATGTTGAGAAAGAGGATATGGTATCTGCTGAAGTGGTTCACGATTTTCTTAAATACTTTGAGGAATCAAAACTACAGCTCGTTGATACTTTGAAAAGTCTTGATGTGTTAAAAACTGAGTTGAAAAAGGCTACCTCTGACCTTGGTCTCATAAAATCTCACATCAATGATCTTCTCAAAGAGAATCTCTTCTCTGAAGATGCAATGGATGGTGTCAATACTATATCAAAGACCTCAAGACTCGTGAGGATCTCAAACCGTCTATTTGACTCAAGTTCGTGTTCGGCTTTGGCATAGAAGTCCAATTTTCTTTTTAGCTTGTTGATTTTATTTATCTAGTAAATCTTCTCCTTTCTTGTTTTGTTTAGAAGAATAACTAGAGTTTGGAATAGCCATTATTGTGATTACACATAGCTATGTCCAACGTTTTCATCTTCATGTTTTTAGGTTTGTTGGTTTAAATTCAAAAACTGTTTGGAAGATGATTTTTGCAGTATTAATCTTTATATATTGCAATTTGTTATGTGATATGTGTGTTTGCGTCCGTGAACTATGATTGTCCCATACCTTGTCAAAAGTTAAGTCTTTCGTATGTCGATATGCATGTATTGATAAAAGGATTAATTAACTTTTGACAATACAAAAGTTAAGCCTATTATGTCATTTATTGATGAAAGATAGGTTAAAATCTTTTGTTTACAATGATTATGTCTATTATATGTCATTGTGCGAATAGTGATGGAAAATAGAATGAATCCTTGTATATTCCGCAGTATTGATCTTCCCTGATCCATATTTTTATGTATATACTGTGAGGCTCCGTAAGTTCTCTTATGTCGAGCATGACCAATTAAATTCATCACTTTTTGTGATTAATTTGATTGTATATTTTCGATTAGATTAATTACGGGTTCTCTTGTGATTAATCTAATTGAGTATTTTGGATTCAAATTCATATTCGTATGTGATTTTTTATGTCCAAAGAAATCCTTCTTTTCTTTTGAAATTAAGGTCGCTCTTGTTGTTCTTTCGGGAATGACATATTATGGGGGAGAGTTCTTAATTGAACTTGTGCTTAATTTCCAAATCGTTGTGGGGAGTGCGACTGTGGAATATTATAGGGGTTATCTTGTATCTTTATAAACTCCTTGATGAAAGCATTTAGCTTCGGCTATATGATTGCATCTAAATAAGTTGATATGTGCTTTCTTTTGGTCATGAAATGTCTCTTTTGGAAATTTCATTAGGATCCCGTTTTCGTACCTTTGCCAATTTTATTGACAAAAAGGGGGAGAATTAATATGTAGTTCACACTATAAATACATATGGTTTTCGGATCATTATGTAAGGGGGAGTGGTTTCCATGTGAGATGGAGTATTGACGAAGGGGGGAGTGATACATATCACCATAGTATTGTTGTCGAAGTTGTGATACAATTGAACTTTGATGTTGTATAATGATACTATGACACTGTATAACAATGATTGAGAATACTTGTTTTCTCATTGTTATAGCTACGGATTTTTAACAACGATGATGCTGAACTTACAACCTTTGGGATCATTGGAGTACTTGGAAGTGA
The DNA here is from genome assembly GCF_003573695.1 of Papaver somniferum. Lineage (NCBI taxonomy): Eukaryota > Viridiplantae > Streptophyta > Magnoliopsida > Ranunculales > Papaveraceae > Papaver > Papaver somniferum. Next base: position 97,194,824 of record NC_039362.1, on the reverse strand, counting down.
CGAAGATTTCGAGTAATGTTGAAGGTTAGGCATGTGGAATAGGATCTACAAAAGTTAATTCATTTATTTTTGTATTCCATATATATTGATAGTTTTGTCACTAAAATTGACAAAGGGGGAGATTGTTAGAGCACTGCTCGGTCGAACTCGCATGCGTTGCTATCTCAAGCATGTTTGTCAATGTTAGTGATCAAAACTATAAGTCTTGATTTCTAGTCTACTATAGCTAAGTCACGGACTAGGATAATAAGTGTAGTTGAGCTCAAGAACTCCATGGCAATCATCATACAAGACGAAGAACTACTCAAGGAACTGGTGAAACTTCATCGACTAAAAGGTATGTGGAGACTTGAACCTATCTATCACTCAAAAGTCTATCTACTCTATCTCCTATCTTGAGACAAAAGTCGTTTTGCTATATAGACTTTGATTATACACATTTGCTATTTCGAGCCGAGTTTATCTCGCTTATCTATTTCTCGAAATACGTGTTGGTAAGCTTTCGCTTTAGCCAAGTTCATCTTTACCTAGTGGCGAAAGTCATATTATGTTTCAATCACTTTGAAAATTGCTTTGACGAAAAATAGTTTGTGAATAACAAATATATAAGGTCCTCTAAGAATGTTTCAATGATTGAAATGAAAGTTTAGATTATATAACCATTTTTGGATATAAGCATTGTATGGCAACACATATATGTACTACGTGTTGCGCTCGTGCTTTGCACGGGCCTAGATATTTTGTGTAGACATTGGTGCTAGTAAATATTTAGTGATTGAAAATTTGAAATATGAAACAGAAAATAGGCGATTAAAAAATCCAATTACTAAAAATGATAATATTAAAAATAATACATAATAAATTAATTAAATATCAGGTGCACAGGCGCCCATAGAAATTTGAAAATATCAGGATAATTTTTGTAATTTCTAACCATGCCTGGTAGTCTACCACCTTCTATCGCGCAGAGTCGACCATGTTTACATAGAAACAATTCATTCACGACAGTTTAAAACCCTAATAGTTTAGGTAGTCATCAGTAAAGAAAAGCAAAAGCCCAATAGTCATCGGAAAAGAAAAGTAACCACCGAAAGAAATCAGGTTAGCCATATTTTCCCATGTTCGAAGTAAAAAATACTATAGCCAAACGATCAGAGATAAAGTTACGCACCTTGTTTTAAGATCAATGAAAAAGGTTACTAAAGCTAACAGTGATGTCGAGAATCTCCAAAATGGGCAGTGACTTCTCGGCATGAACAACACTTGGACCTGGACCACATATTGTGCCTACTCGTTTTACCTGAACATGTCTTATTTTAATTTTGCCAAAAGAATTCCGTGTTTGCGCCCAAGAAACAACTTAGTTTTATTTAGGCATTTTAGTTTCATAGTTCTTGTAAACATCTTCGCAAACTCGCCGCAATGTAATAGTAGTCTACATGTCAGCTCACTGCAGAGCACCCATAAAACATGGGAAATCATATGTTTATAAGAAACCGTATATACTCATCACAATCAATCCAAAAGTACTGGTTCAAACCCTAATTAGTATATACTCTTACAGAGTATCTTTCCCTTGTTCGGTATATGTCCATTCTTTGTCTCTCAGGTAAATTTATGTGCTCTTTAATGTATGGAATTTCGGTTTGTACCTGCAGAGATGGCTTATGTATTAAATCACACACGAACCTAACCTATGTTTGCTTCGAGTTAAAATCCCTAACCTACAGTATAAAAAAACGATGAAATATATTGAAAAATAGATCAAATAATTAAAAAACAAAAAGAGAAGCAAACCTTAATTCTCATTGGTACCGAACCGGAGGGTTATAAAAAAAACCTTAACTTGATCATTAGTTATTATTATATGTTTGTACCCAGGATTAATATGTTTTTGAAACATAAATCTCAATTATAACAGGGTTGATCTCTTGATATACAGATGGCTTAGGCTTGACAACTGCACCACCTTCGACCGTTGTGATTCTTGGTTATCAGAGCAGATTAGGGTTTAAAGTAAACCATTGTTATCAGTCGCAGTAGAAGAAACTGGGTCTTGGTTGGGTTATCTTTCTTTCTGAAAACAAAATATATTGATACCTGCAAAATAAAACAAACTAAACATTAAATTATGGTGTATCATTCTAAAGCAAATCAACTGAGAGATTGGAGTCGAAGAAATAGCGAAGAAGAGAGAGGAGGCGAAAGAGAAAATACGGTTTGGAAAGAAGGTTGGGTCAATATATTTTGGAATACCAAAAACCGGGGGCGTAAAACTCCAAAGAGTGGTGCGAAAAAACAAAAAATAACGAGGAAATAGAGAAGAAGAGAGAGGAGGCGAAAGAGAAAATAGGGTTTGGAAAGAAGGTTGGGTCAATATATTTTGGAATACCAAAAACCGGGGGCGTAAAACTCCAAAGAGTGGTGCGAAAAAAAAAAAAAATTCTATTGGTCTAAATATTCTCAGTGGGGCCAGAAGCTCTAAGAAGAGAGCTTGATTCAACTTTTAACCACAACAGAGGACAATCACCTGAAATCATATTATTAATAAGTCCTTATTCCTTGAACCAAAGTATGCGTACTTTGTTGATCAGGAAAACCGGAACAAGAGATGTGAACTCAGTCCGCGAACTCAGTCTGCGAACCCAGTCCGCGAACTGGCGGAGGTTCTCATCCATAGAAAATATGCTGGAGTTTGTGAACTCCTTCCTGGAACTTAAGTCCGCGAACTAAGTCCGCGTACTTGAGTTGGTTATATCTAAAGACGATTATTTGTGAACTTATATTTATATTAACTAAGGAATGCATTTTGCAAACCGTGGCTATAAAGTTCATGAATTGATTCGAGTGAATCAAATCGTTTTTGCTTCAATTGTGTATTTTATACTTCTATAAGATTTATACAATTAACAAACTCTCTAACTAGTTCATTTGAGTCATTTGAACTAGTTATGGTGAAGAAGAATATGGTTGATATGAACGTGCTCATATGGCTTACCATTTGGTTAACTATTGTTGAACCAACAAATGTACATGTTTGGGTACGGTTACACAAACCTAAAATCGTACATTTCATTTGTGTGTAACAAGCTAAGTTTTCGATCCAACGATTGAAATATATTAGCTTGAATCTAATCAGGTTTTCACCTAACGTTGAATATTGAATGTTTTGTTACTAAGCTAACATTGATTGCAAACCCTGATTTGAAAGACTATATAAGGGAGAACTCTAGCAACTGGGAAACCTAATCCCCACACCTCATGTGTGATACTAGTTGTATAAGCTAGAGTAGATTCTCCTTTAACCTTAGGTTTCTTATCGAGACCCTGTAGGTTAACGACTTGAAGACTTCATTGGGATTGTGAAGCCAGACCGATACTACTTTCTTGTAGTTGTGCGATATGATCTTGCTGATTCTATCGTGTTGAGTACAATCGTAACGATTGGAATATTAATATCTCCGATAGGCAAGATATAAAAGTAGTCACAAACATCTTCGTCTCATCGTTTGTGATTCCACAATATCTTCTTTCGTCGCGTCGATTAAGATTATTGTGAGGTGATTGATAATACTAGGCTGTTCTTCGGGAATATAAGTCTGGGTTATCAATTGGTTCCTGTTCACCTTGATTTATCAAAATACGGAACAAAACTCGTAGGTATTTCTGTGGGACAAATTTATCTATTATCATAGACTTTTATGTGTGATACAAACTTGTTTATTAAAGTCTTTGACTTTGGGTCGTAGGAACTTTTAGTTGTGGGTGAGATCAGCTAAGGGAACCAAGTGCGTAGTATCCTGCTGGGATTAGAGACGTAAGGAGCGCAACTGTACCTTAGATCAGTGTGATATTGATTGGGGTTCAACTACAGTCCAGGCCGAAGTTAGTTTGTAGTAGGCTAGTGTGTGTAGCGGCTTAATACAGTGTGTGTTCAATCTGGACTAGGTCCCGGGGTTTTTCTGCATTTGCGGTTTCCTCGTAACAAAATTCTGTGTCTGTGTTATTTCTTTTCTGCATCATATTTTGTTATATAATTGAAATATCACAGGTTGTGCATTAATATCAATCAATTAGAATATCCAACCTTTGGTTGTTGATTTACATTGATTGATACTTGAACATTGGTCTTTGGTACCGTTCAAGTTATTTCACATAATAATCAGGCTCACGGGTTTCTATCTGTTCGATTTGCTGATTACATTTTGAAATAGAGATTTTAGAACTCTTTGATATACTTTATTAAGATTGAGTCTAGTTGATTCTCTTGAAAGTATATTGGAGTTTGTCCATACAGATTGCTAATCGAAATATTAGGTGAGGTTGTTGTACCCCCACTTTTTCACTTGTGTTTGTTTTGAGAAAAACAATTACTAGGTAAAGGTAATATCAAAATAAACTTGTAGATTAGATTTATTATACTCTTCAAAAATAGGAAGAGAAACCTTATGATTCTACAACAAGAACAACTAGAATAAATCTAGAGATATCTTGTTTAAAACTTCTTAAGGATTTTTACGAGATACCTTAATTAAAGTTTTCTTTCTAGCTTCCGATTTTGACTATTAAGTGTTGGTATACGATCGGAAACTGAAATCTATCAAAACCTAGGGTTTATGATCAATAACTCTTGAATAGTTTTATATCATAAGAAAAAACCTTAAAATAGACAAGAGGTGAAAAACCTAGATTACAAGTTGTAAAAACAATCACGAAGAATATTACAACTTGGCTTTGTGATCCCCAATACAAAGACTTTTATCTCGCTCTTGTTCACGAAGAACAGAAGACATGGAAAACAACCTATGAAGCTTACGCCAATTTTCCAAAGGGATGAAAAGGTTTAGCATTCACGAACTCTTTATTTATAGTGAATAAGTTAGCTTGAAAGCTAAGCTAGGGTTTAGGCTATTTTTCTTTTTTCAAGACTCTCTTAATTATTAGAGTCTTTTGCTAAGTTACAAATATCTTGCATAAATAATTAAATAAGTAATTATTAGCATATATTGTATTTATATGAATAAATCACAGTTTAACTTAGACAAGAATTAAAAGATATCACAAACACTTTAATATGGTAATCAAATATGTTTGGATTAATAGACATCTTGCCTAGATAAGGAAACATCAAAAACTTGACTAAAAAAAGGCTTCTAGTCACGTAATTGGGCTCAAGTACGTGAACCGTTACAAACAGTTCATGGATTGTTTCCTACTGACGAACTGCAACAGTTTCAACAACGCTTATAACTTTGCTTTTATAAATCACTCATAACTTCATCGTTAGAACTCGTAATCGAGCAATTATTGGCTCGTTGAATTCGTAAGCTCATTCACTGTAACATGAGAACCTTTCCAGGGATAAAGGTTATTTTCACAAAAGTCGTGGCTCAAACAACCTCGAGTATATATACATAAATGTATATTTACCGTCATAGGAATTGTTCCATAGAGTGAGCATTTGTTTCGATAGATTAGAAAGGTAGAATTGAACAAGAATCCAAATGAAATCAACCACCACATAACTTTGTTGATGAAGTCCTTGTTGATGTCTTCTTGTAGTCTTCAGTCTTCATCCTTCAAGGATAGCTTCGATTCTACTTCTTAGACCTAATCTAGTCTGAAACTCTCTTTAGTATACTAAATCAAGAATGCATTTTGGAAACTAAAATTTACAACTAAATTGACTTACCAACGCTAGTGGGTTCAACCGAGCAATGCTCTAACAATCTGCCCCTTTGTCAATTTTAGTGACAAAACCATTTTACATATGGATTGTACTTGTTAAAAGCATTACAGCTCCAAAATCCGACATGCTTGATTTCCTTGGTTCTTCAACTATGCGTGTGTTCATCCAGTACTTGTTGAAGATCCATCAGAGTATTATTACACAACATCAAAGTTCAATTGTATCACAACTTTGACAATAATACTACGGTGATATGCATCACTCCTCCTTAGTCAATACTTCATCTTACAATGAAAACCACTCCCCCTACATAATGATCCGTGAACCATATGTATTTGTAGTGTGAACTACACATTAATTTCCCCCCTTTTTATCAATATAAATTGGCAAAGGTACGAAAAATAGTGGGATCATAATGAAATTCTGATAAAGATACTTCATGACTAAAAAAGAACATATCAACTTTATTTAGATGCATTCATATAGTCGAAACTAAATGCATTTATCAAAGAGTTTATAAAGATACAAGGAAACTTTTACAATATTCCACAGCCGCACTCCCCACAAAGATTTGGCAATTAAGCACAAGTTCAAATAAGAACTCTTCCCCATAAAATGTTATTCCCTAAAGAATAACAAGAGTGACCTTACTCCAGAGAGAAGGATTTATATATTGGATTTTAAAAATACCACAAGGAGATACGAGCTAAGAACCAATCATTGAAAGTCTCTCATGAGATCATGTTATTAAAAAAAATAGAACTATCTCACGGTACCAATACACAATATGTAATCATGAAGATCAAGTATTGTGATCATCTTTTCTAAGATACAAGCTTGTATAAATAAGAATTGATATGCTTAGAAGAAAGAATAACCTTTTCCACAAGGATTTACACCAAGAATGGTTACCATAAGTGTATGAAAAAGTTTCTTTGACAATAAAAACCAACATCCAATGGCTTTGATTATTGCTTCTAACCTGTTATACTAAGAATTTCAATCACATATCAAGTTAGGGAATTAAAAATCATACACGTGGTATTTATCCAAATTCATCTAACACTTCTAGATCAAATGATACTCAAATGAATCTAATTGTGTTACTCATAGAGTTGTTCAATTGTTTATATTCTCATAGAAGTATACAAGACACAATTGAAGCAAAATCGATTTTGATTCACTCGAATCAAATCATGAAAATTATAGCCACGGTTTGCAAAAGATTGCATTCCTTATTATATAAATGTATTTGTTCATGACTTAGCCGATTTTAGAACTAAACCCACTCAAGTATGCAAATGGGTATGCATACCTAAGTAGCCAGACATGGACTGTGTTCGCCAGTATGCAAACGGATACGCATACTGTCGTTCACATCCTAACTAAGTTGAATATAGTGTGCGTACGGGTACGCATACTAAGGTTCCCGGACTTCAACTGACTTCACCAGTACGCATACGGGTGTGCATACTAGATTGCCGGTCTTCGACAACACATATGCAAGTACGCATACTGTGCTTATATCCAATCATGGTTAATCATTCTAAACTCCCATTTCAATCATTGAAACATTCTCGGGAGACGGGAATAACTGTCTCACACAAACTATTAGCTTCAAAGAAATTTTCAAGTGATCAAATAATCAATACGAAACATTCCGAGTCTACATGGAATGACTGTCTCACACAAATCATGTAAGATGTTACCAGGAGATTTTCACATGATCATCTTCTGACTTTCGTCAAGAATAAAAATGAATCTATATAAGGAAAAAAGCTTCCACATAAAAAATACCCAACATAATATGTGCGGACCAATTCTTTTTCAATCCTCACCGCATTTACAAGAGCTTATTAATGAGGATGCACTTCCAACACAATCAGGTTGTGTTGAGGTGAACAAAATCTTTCTCACCACAGGTATCGGAACAAAATCATGCATAGACTCTAGGAATTTAACAACTTCCTTGAAACTTTCAATAATTGTTCCATACCTTTTTAAGATGTTATTCCTTGTCGAAATCTTGTCTGGGAGATCCTTCTTAATAGCACTCGTTGCTTTATAGATCTTCTTTGGTACCCGTTTCTGAGTAGCTTTTGGAGCAACATATTTCTTTTTCTCCCAAATATAATTATGAAACTTCTTGGGGGGAATACTGGAAGAAATGATATTATGAGACTCAGTTTTTCTCCAGTTTGGAACATCAGTTCTTGTCATCTTAACAGAATTATATTTGGTTTTATCTTGTTTAAGAAATATGCAATTCCTTTGCAAGTGACCTGGTTTTCCACAATAAAAGCAATGTTTAGTAAAATGGAAAAAGTTTTGTTTAGTGTTACCTGAATGTGTATGTGCTTGCTTTGGATCTTGACAAAATTTCCTCTTTTCGTCATCGACAGTTGGTAGAAATACTTCATTTTTGTCAACCGTGGAAGCTTTTGGTTGAGAAGAATCTTTAGCTCTGACAAATTTACCTCTTTGCAAATACCAGGAGCATTTATTCCTTCATAGCTCAATCCTCGTGTATCACGATGAATTCTACATGCTCTCAATATCGAGGTTAATTATCTGAGCTGCTATTTCTAGACAGACTCTCTTTCAAGCTCGAGTTTTCTTCTTCCAACCTTTTGACCTTATCAAGCGTAATAACTAGATCATTCTTGGATGATTCACATTGAACTTTGAGATCTTCTCGTTCTGAATCAAATAATAAGTTCATCTCAATGTTCTCCAAATTATCTAGCTTTGCTTGAAGAATAACTTCCCAATTTCGACCTCTGGAAATTTTTTCTTTAAGCTTTCGTATTTCGTTGAGATAATCTCTTGCACCAATAGAATCAAGTTGGTCTTGCAGTCTTTATTCCGACTATGAAGTCTGTCATATTTAACTTTCTCACTGAAAATGGTGCTTTCAGCTTCCGAGAGTTTCTGATGACATTCCTTAAGAAGATTATTAGCAATTAGATCTATATGGAACACTTCTTCATCAGAATCAGAATTTTGGACTTAGCAAAAAAAAACTTCTTCTTCAGAATCAGAATCAATATCCGAATGAGTTTTTCCAGAAGCCAATGCAACCTCGCCTGTGTACTCTTGATAATCATAATATTCAGGTCCATCATCAAGAGTAGGCAAAGTTGTTGCATATGCCGATTATCTACGTCTCCATCTAGGGCAATCCGAAGAAAAGTGCATGAAACCTCGACAGTTAAAGCATTGTACATCATCATTAGGGGATGTTGTAACTTTAGAAAAACTCTTTTTCCTGTTTCTCAAGAATTTTCTAAATTGTCGTGGAATAACATCCTTAGTATCTGGCGAACCAGATTTATCCGGAGAGGATTCAGAAGTGTCCGCAACTTTAAGGGAAATCACCCCTTTTTCAGACCGGTATTCATTATCAAATATCTTTAACTTTCTAACAAGAGTATTTCTGGTGAGTGTAGAAAGATCGTTTGCTTCTTCAGTGGTATGTTTCTTAGACTCGTATCTTGATGGTAGAGACCTGAGAATTTTGCACACAACAACTTCCTCTGGAATAGTTCTTCCTAATGAATATGAGGCGTTAACTATTTGAGAAAGTCTTTGGTTAAACTCATCAAAGGTTTCATCATCAGACATGCGAAGGTTTTCCCAGTCAGATGCTAGGTTTTGAAGCCTTGCTTCTTTCTCAGCAACATTCTCTTCAAATACGGTTTCTAAGATATCCCAATCATCTTTAGACTTATTGCACGTAGTCACGTGGTGCTGAAGATCTGGGGTAATGGCATGGATGATAGCATTTAATCCATCAGAATTTTGCTTTGCAGAAAGAATCTCAAGATCATCATAATCACCAATATCCTTTGCAACAGCTACACCGTCTACTATAACTAATGGAGGATTATAGCCATTAACAATACGAACCGATGGTTGAAGATCTCGCGCTTGTATAAAAGCACGCATAATAATTTTCCACCATAAATAGTTCATGCCATCGAAGGATGGCGGTACTTTTATAGAGATAGCACTTATGTCCATAATAATAAAATTGCTTCAAACACAGACTTCGAAGGTCTTAGTGTGTTTACCTGCTCTGATACCAACTGAAAAAGCGGGGGTATAACAACCACACCCAATAATTCATTTAGCAATCTGTATGGACTATCTCAAATATAATTCAGAGAGAATCAACTAGACAGTCAGACTCAATCAAGGAAAGATATCAAAGAGTTATATCTCTTTCTCAAATCAATCAACAAATCAACAGGAAGGAATCCGTGAACTGATTGATATGAGAATCACTTGAACGGTGCCAAAGACCAATGTACAAGTGTCAATCAATTTCTATCCAACAAACAAGGTCGGATTTCTGAATTGATTGAATTACGCACAACCTGTGATATTTCAATTATAAAGGTAAACAATATAATGCGGAAAAGAAATAACACACACACCAAAAAAAATTAGGATTATATGTAGAAGTAGGCCTGGTCTGGACCCTCACTTTCATTTCTAGGCCACTTTTTTTATTTCTTGCAAAATTAGGCAAGTTAAACGGATTCCATCCACTTTAACCATCTCGGTCAATTTATCGCGTTGACTTGTCAATATCTCGCCAAAATATCATATAAGGAGATCTCATACATGTGGTAAGATTACTGAAATGTCCTTCACACGTGTGTGTCAGTCACACTAGATAAGATGTCCACGTGTTGCTATCTGAGAGCCTAATCTAACTAAGACGACATCTCGAGGATTAATTGAACGGCCATGATAGTGAAGACATGGGTATCTGAAACCAGTCGAGATAAACTCGATCTCATTCATTCATCTTCTTTTTATCTTCTTCTTCTTTGTTTTCTTCTCCTTCCGTTTTCTTTCTTCTGCAATATTTCTAGAGATAAATTCTTAGGTTTATTGAGTTGCTGATAGATGATGGTGTTGAGGAATTGAATAACAAGATGGTGATTGTCCAATAGATGATGGGGTTGAGGAATTGAAGAAATTAGGGTTTACTAAAGAAGTCAGAGAAGGCGGAATCGAGGGTTTAGAAGGCTAATTGGAGGTGGGTTTGTCACTAATTAAGAGAAGGTTGAAGTTTTTATTAGAAGCAGGAAGTCGGGGTTTTGAATTTGAAGATGAGAATGATGTTTTTCCCCAAATTGTGAATTAGGGTTTCTGGATTTTAATTTGGGTTTGTGTGGAATTGATGATGATATTGAGTTGGTGATAACTGAAGAACGAAGGGGTTGATGTTGCGCTGATTATGCAAAGTTGTACTGATAAAAAATCAAAATGAAATGGTAATTTGGGGTTTCTTTGATTTAGACCCGACGACTTATGTGAATTTGGTTAAGAGTTGATGAATCTTATTTGGTTGTATGTGTTGGTCCTGCAAGCAAGGAATCAATGAAATGTATGAGCTGAGTATTATGATTGGGATTTGAATCGTGCTTAGTTAGACACGGTTTTGGATCTGTGCAACAGGGTTCTCAAAGATTGGCAGGTGAATCTGTTATTAGATTGGCAGGACGAAGATGATGGTGATAACGTTGTTGAAATCAGAAACGCAGATTGGATCTGAGACATAGTTTTAAGGGAACTGAATCTGGAGAATCGAAGATAAGGTGGTGTTGTTACTGCTTCATGGGTTCAAGGATTTGTATTGCAGGCTTAAAAGATGGTTGCAATGGAACTATGGGATTTGTATTTCGCAGAAAAGGGTGAAACTGGTGTTGATGAAGGAATATAGGCTTGCAGTGGCTTTGTTGAACAAGTATGGCTGGAAGAAGATCTGTTGTCGTTTGAAACAAAGATGGTTGAAATGGTTTCGTTAGATTGCAGCTGTGGTCTGAGTTGTTGCCATGATTAGATGTATGTCTAGGATACAGGGCTGGTACAGCAGGTGTTTTTGTTGAAGATGGTTTGCAGTGGAAATTATGCTATTGTTGAAGCTGGTTTGCAGGTGTTTTTGTGGCTGTGGCAGAGTGCAGTTGGCAATGGCTGTGAAAGAAGTACAGTTAAGAGCATGACAAGGATTTGTTGCTGCTAAAGTTGGCAGCTTTGTGCGATTAACTAGTGGTAATGAGAGGGCTCTCAACTGTAGAATCAGGTGGAGAGCAGGAGCAGTTGGTGGAAGCTGAGCTGCAAATGGTTTATGGAAATCTAAAATGGCAGCTCAGCTTAGTTGAATTTCTGGTGTAAATCTGAAATTGGGTTTTACATGGATTGATTTTGAATTGAAGGAGATTGGGCCGACTAATGGAATTGTGAATGGTGATATGTACAAATTTTTCCCGTGACATGAGTCCCACGTAATCAGTCCACATGGTATATCCGAGCCCACGTAAGCAATCCACATGGCATATCCGAGCCCACGTGTACAGTTTTCATGTTAATTTAACTGAGTTAAATCAATGATATAACATTAAATCAGTGATTCAAAGGACTTTTAGGTATTTTTAGTTACACCTAACAGTGCTAACTTTCCATCCATCACTTTTGGTCAAAACTTGCCTAGTCTAGCAATAAATAAAAAAAGTGGCCTAGATTTGAAAAGCACCAAAAAAACAGGCCTATTTTTGTAAAAAAGCCCAAAAAATTAACGAGGAAACCGCAAACGCAGAAAAACCCCAGGACCTAGTCCACAATAAACACGCACTGATTATAAGCTACACCAATTTCCTACTACCTATTCATACTAGATATAATACCTGCTTCAGTTGTATTCAAGCACTTGTAGTCCTAGCAGAATACAGATTCTCTGTAAGAATTCTTCTCGTAAATCTTCTAGCAGAACACAAATTCTCTTTAGAACTTATTCTCGAAAATCTTCTGGAAGAAAAGAGTTCTCTGAGAAGCACTCTCAAAAATCTTCTAGCAGAATGCTAGTTCTATTTAGAAGAAGCAACAACACTTGACACTTTTTGAGCTTTTTGTTTTCACAAAAACACCGATTTGATTTCCATTTAGATGTGAATCAAGGTTTTGAAAATCTTGTGTTTGTTTTGAGAAAAACAATTACTAGGTAAAAGTACTATCAAAATAAACTTGTAGATTAGGGTTTATTATACTCTTCAACAATAGGAAGAGAAACCTAATGATTTTACAACAAGAACAACTAGAATAATTCTAGAGATATCTTGTTCAAAACTTCTTAAGGTTTTTTACGAGATATCTTAATCGAAGTTTTCTTTCTGACTTCCGATTTTGACTAACAAGTGTTGGTATACGATCAGAACTGAAATCTATCAAAAACTAGGGTTTATGATCAACAACTCTTGAATGGTTTTATATCAGAAGAGAAAACCTTAGAATAGACAAGAGGTGATAAACCTAGATTACAAGTTGTAAAAAAAATCACGCAGATTACTACAACTTGGCTTTGTGATCCCCAATACAAATACTTTTATCTCACCCTTGTTCAAGAAGAACATATGACATAGAAAACAACCTGTGAAGCTTACGCCAATTTTACAAAGGGATGAAAAGGTTTAGCATTCACGAACTCTTTATTTATAGTGAATAAGTTAGATTGAAAGCTAAGCTAGGGTTTAGGCTATTTTCCTTTTCCAAGACTCTCCTAATTATGGGAGTCTTTCCTAAGTTGCAAATATCTTGCATAAATAATTATTAGCATATATTGTATTTATGTGAATAAATCACATTTTAACTTAGGCAGGAATTAAAAGATATCACAAACACTTTAATATGGTAATCAAATATGTTTGGATTAATAGCCATTGAAAAAGCGGGGGTCTAACAACCTCACCGAATATGTCGTTTAGCATTCTGTATGGACTAACTCCAATATACTTTCAAGACAATCAACTAGAAAGTCAGACTCAATCTTAATAAAATGTATATCAAAGAGTTATATATCAATCACTCAATTCAATCTGCAATAAAACAAATATAATTTGCGAGCCCGATTGAATATAAGAGAGATAACATGAACGGTACCAAAGACCAATGTTCAAGGATCAATCAATTTTAATCAACAACCAAAGGTGGGATTTATCAATTGATCGATTCAACGCACAACCCGTGGTATTTCAATTATATAACCAAATATAATACGGAAAAGAAATAACACAGACACCAGAAGTTTTGTTAACGAGGAAACCGTAAATGCAGAAAAACCCTGGGACCTAGTCCAGATTTGAACACTACACTGTATTAAGCCGCTATAGACACTAGCCTACTACAAATCTAACTTCGGTATGGAATGCAGTTGAACCCTAATCAATCTCACACTGATTCATGGTACGTTCGTGCTCCTTACGTCTCTGATCCCAGCAGGATACTACGAACTTGATTCCCTTAGCTGATCTCACCCACAACTAAGAGTTGCTACGAGCCAAAGTCGAAGACTTGATAAACAAATTTGTATCACATAGAAAAGTCTATTGAATAGATAAATCTGTCTCCCACAGATATACCTACGAGTTTTTGTTCCGTCTTTTGATAAATCAAGGTGAACATGAACCAATCGATAACCCGGACTTATATTCCCGAAGAACAGCCTAGAATTATCAATCACCTCACAATAATCTTAATTAATTAACGAAATAATATATTGTGGAATCACAAACGATGAGACGAAGGTGTTGGTGACTACTTTTCTATCTTGCCTATCGGAGATATAAATCTCAAGCCAATCTTACGATTGTACTCAATCATGATAGAAACATCAAGATCAAATCATGCAACTACAGAGAAAATAGTTGGGTCTGGCTTCACAATCCCAATAAAGTCTTCAAATCGTTAACCTATAGGGTTTCATGAAAAACCTAAGGTTAAAGGAGAATGGACTCTAGCTTATGCAACTAGTATCACACAGGAGGTGTGGGGATTAGGTTTCCTAGTTGCTAGAGTTCTCCTTTATATAGATTTCAAATCAGGGTTTGGTATCTAAGTTACCTTGGAAACAAAGCATTCAATATTCATCGTTAGATGAAAACATGATTAGATTCAAGCTAATATCTTTCAACCGTTAGATCGAACTTAGCTTGTTATACACATATATAATGTAACTTTATTTAGGTTTGAGTAACCGTACCTAAATGTGTACACTTAGTCGGTTCAACAATAGTTAACCAATGATTAGCCATATGAGCACTTTCATATCAACCTTATTCATCTTTACCATAACTAGTTCAAATGACTCAAATGAACTAGTTAAGAGAGTTGTTCAATTGCTTAGATCTCATAGAAGTATACAAGACACAATCGAAGCAAAACCGTTTTTGATTCACTCGAATCAATTCATGAACATTACAGTTATGGTTTGCAAAGATTGCATTCCTTATTATATAAATGTTTTAGTTCATGAACAAACCGATTTTAGAAAGTAACCTACCTAAGTATGCAAACGGGTACGTATACTTAAGTAATCAGATTGAGTTTGTTTTTCACTTTCAAACTCCAGCAGAAATTCACGGACGTGAACTTTCCGCCAGTATGCGTACGGGTACGCATACTCGCCCAGATTTCCAACAACCGCCAGTACGCGTACGGGTACGCATACTTTGGGTTCCCGGTTTTGGACTTTTATACAAATGTGAGAACACACTATGTTTATATCAAAAGAAGATTACTTGTTCTAAACTCTCATTTTAATCATTGAAACTTTCTTAGAGGACATTAAAATAGTTTTTATTCACAAACTATTTTCATCAAAGCGATTTTCAAGTTATTGAAATAATCAACATGACTTTCGTCACGAGTAAAGATGAACTTGGCCAAAGCGAAATCTTACCAACACATATTTCGAGAAATGGATAATCGAGATAAACTCGGCTCGAAATAACAAATGTGTATAATCGATGTCTATATAGCAATACGACTTTTGTCCCAAAATAGGAGATAGAATAGATAGACTTTTGAGTGATAGATAAGTTCAAGTCTCCTCATACCTTTTGTTGATGAATTTCCACAAGTTCCCTTGAGTAGTTCTTCGTCTTCAATCGATGAACGCCGTGGAGTTTAAGGCTCAACTACACTTACTATCCTAATCCGAGACTTAGATATAAGTAGAATAGAAATCAAGACTTATAGTTTTGGCAACTAAACTTGACAAACAAGATTGAGATAGCAACATTTGCGAGTTCGACTGAGCAATGCTCTAACAATCTCCCCCTTTGTTAATTATAGTGACAAAACAATCAATACATATGGAATACAAAATAAATAAACTTTGTAGCTTCTCATCCAAATGTTTGATCTCCTTGGTTCTTCAACATTACTTGAAATCTTCGTCACTTCCAAGTACTCCAATGATTCTAAAGGTATTCAATTCAGCATCATCATTGTTGAAGATCCGTAGCTATAACAATGAGAAAACAACAACTCTCAATCATTGTTATACAGTGTCATAGTATTATTACACAGCATCAAAGTTCAATTGTATCACAACTTTGACAACAATACTATGGTGATATGTATCACTCCCCCTTAGTCAATACTTCATCTCACATGAAAACCACCCCCCCTTACATAATGATCTGAAAACCATATTTATTTGTAGTGTGAACTACACATTAATTCTCCCCCTTTTTGTCAATAAAATTGGCAAAGGTACGAAAATTAGTGGGATCCTAATGAAAATTCCATAGAGATACTTCATGACCAAAAGAAAAGCACATATCAACTTTTTAGATGCAATCATATAGCCGAAACTAAATGCATTCATCAAGGAGTTTTTAAAGATACAAGGAAACTCCCACAACATTCCATAGTCGCACTCCCCCACAAAGATTTGACAATTAAGCACAAGTTCTATTAAGAACTCTCCCCCATAAAATGTTATTCCCGAAAGAACAACAAGAGCGACCTTACTTTCACAAGAAAAGAAGGATTTCCTTGGACATTAGCAATTCACATGAAACATGAATTTGTATCCAAAAATCTTAATTAAAGTAACCACAAGAGAACCCATGATTAATTTAATCGGAAATTCTCACATAAGAGAACTTACGGAGCCGCACAGTATTTACATAAAGATATGGATCAGGGAAGATCAATACTGCGGAATAGACAAAGATTTTTTCTATTTTTAATCACTATTTGCACAATGACATATAATAGACTTAATCTTTGTAAACAAAAGTTCATCCTATCTTCCATCAATATTTGCATAATGACATAATAGGCTTAACTTTTGTTTGTCAAAAGTTCATTCAATCTTTTATCAATACTTGCATACCGACATATGAAAGACTTAACTTTTGACCACGTACGGGACAATCATAGTTCACGGATGCCAACACACATATCCCATAACAAGTTGCAATATATAAAACCATAAAGATTAATACTGCAAAATCATCTCCAAATAAACTTTAGAATTTAAATAAATAAATCTAAAAACATTGCAAGATGAAAATCGTTGGAAATAGCTATGTGTACTCACAATAATAGCTATTCCAAACCCTAGTTATCCTTTGTTAGAGCATTGCTCGGTCGAACTCGCATGTGTTTCTATCTCAAGCATGTTTGTCAAGTTTAGTTGTCAAAACTATATGTCTTGATTTCTAAACTACTTATAGCTATGTATCAGTTTAGGACAGTTTAGAGTAGTTGAGCTCCAGACTCCATCGCGATCATCTTACGAAGACGAAGAACTACTCAAGGAACCAGTGGAACTTCATACGACTAAAAGGTATGTGGAGACTTGAACTTATCTATCACTCAAAAGTCTACTCTATCTCATACTCTTGAGACAAAGTCGTATAAGTATGATAGTTTCATACATACACATTTGCTACTTCAAGCCGAGTTTACTCGCCTATCTTTTTCTCGAAATATGTGTTGGTAAGCTTTCGCTTTAACCACTTTTCATCTTAACCCGTGACGAAAGTCATGATGACATTTCAATCTTGAAATTAGCTTTGATGACGATAGTTGTGAATAACGATTGTTATAACATTATAGAAGAATATTTTAGTGATTGAAATGTAGAGTTGAGATTACGTAACCAACTATGGATATAGGCATATATAGTGTGTTCGCACATTAGTGTATAAATCCATGTGCCGGAAACCAAGTGTGTGCATATGTGTGCATACGGTATTGGTGAAGGAGACAGGTTTGGTACGCGTACTAGCCGAAGTTTTCGAACCGAAAATTTCTGCCGAGTTTGTAAGTTTGCAAACTCTTAAACCAGTCACCTTAGGTACGCATACCTGTACGCGTAAGCCACGGAAGTTTTCGACCGAAAATTTCTGCGGAGTTTCTAAACTCAAATCCGGTAGCTATGGTACACGTACCCGTATGCGTACCCAAGCTGGTTATATTTCTCAAATCGGAAGTTCATGAACTTAAACAATAAATCAATAAGGAATGCAATCTTTGCAAACCGTGGTTATATTGTTCATGAATTGATTCAAGTGAATCAGACCGATTTTGTTTCAATTGTGTCTATTCATAAAGACCTAAGCAATTGAACAACTCTTCAACTATTTCTTATGAGTCATTTGAACTAGTTATGTGAAGAAGATGAATATGGTAATGTGGAAGTACTCATACGGCTAACCATTGGTTAACTATTTGTGAACCAAATAAGTGTACACATTTAGATACGGTTACTCAAACCTAAATGAAATACATTTCATTTGTGTGTGACAAGCTAAGTTTCAATCTAACGGTTGAAAGATATTGGCTTGGTTAAATCAGGTTTTTCATCTAAGGTGAATATTGAATGCTTTGTTACCAAGGTAACTTGGATTGAAAACCCTGATTTGAAAACTATATAAAGGAGACATCTAGCAACTAGAAAAACTAATCCCCACACCTCCTGTGTGATACTAGTTGGTTTTGCTAGAGTCGGTTCTCCTTTAACCTTAGGTTTCTTCTCGAGACCCTGTAGGTTAACGACTGAAAGACTTTATTGGGATTGTGAAGCCAGACGAAACTTCTTCTCTTGTAGTTGAGAGATGTGATCTTGCCATTTTCTATTGTACGAGTTCAATTGAATAATTGACTTGAGATTATATCTCCGATAGGGCAAGATAAAAAGAAATCACAAACATCTTCGTCTCATCGTTTGTGATTCCACAATATCTAGTATCGCTACCATACGATTTAGATTATTGTGAGGTGATTGATAATTCTAGGCTGTTCTTCGGGAATATAAGTCCTCCCGTGTTATCAATTGGTTTATGTTCACCTTGATTTATATCAAAATACAGAACAAACTCTTAGGTTTATTTGTGGGAGACATATTTATCTATCATCGTAGAATTTTCTGTGTGATATAGATTTGTTTATTAAATTCTTCGACTTTGGGTCGTGGCAACTCTTGGTTGTGGGTGAGATCAGCTAAGGGAATCAAGTGCGTAGTATCCTGCTGAGATCAGAGACGTAAGGAGCGCAAATGTACCTTCAATCAGTGTGATATTGATTAGGATTCAACTACAGTCCAGACCGAAGTTAGTTTATAGTAGGCTAGTGTCTGTAACGTCTTAATACAGTGTGATGTTCAATCTGGACTAGGTCCCGGGGTTTTTCTGCATTTGCGGTTTCCTCGTTAACAAAATTTCCGGTGTCTGTGTTATTTCTATTCCGCATTATATTTTGTTATATAATTGAAATATCACAGGTTGTGCGTTAAAATCAATCAATTCGAATATCCAACCTTTGGTTGTTGATTTAAATTGATTAACACTTGGATATTGGTCTTTGGTACCATCCAAGTTTATCTCTCTAGTATTTGATAAAGACTCGCAGATTTCCATTTGCTTGAGTAAAGATCGAATCGAGAGATTGAGATATTAGCTGTTTGATATACTTTTATCTAGATTGAGTCTGACTGTCTAGTTATTCTCTAGAAAGTATATTGGAGTTAGTCCATACAGATTGCTAATCGAAATATTGGGTGAGGTTGTTAGACCCCCGCTTTTTCAATTGGTATCAGAGCAGGCAAACACCTTAAACCTTATAAGTTTGTGTTTGTTCGATCCTCAAAAGTATATCCCTATGGGAAATAATTTTGGGAGATTTGCTCATGGCATCTGTAACGCATACCAGAGCCCTTTAAAGACTGTTCAGAGATTATTATTTTCTAAACCTATGGTAATACAGGAGTATCGTAGCAGAAGAATATCTTTACATGAGCTGTGCAGATCATATGCACAAGAAGAAGTGAGAAGAATTGTATTCATGCTGGACAGTTAAGACTGTCAGGAGAGACTAATCATTATTCTAAGTTTAGTTAAGCCATTACGGCTAAGAAGTAGCTAGGAGATACTAGAAGTTGAGGTTTCCTTAATTAGATTAGGATTCCTAGTTTGATGAGTTCTTAAACTCATAGTTTTTATTTCTTTTGCGACAAGTTTTCACCTATATAAAAAGGAGAGACTTTTAAGCTAGAGGGTAGGGAGAATCTCTGAGAGAAGAACCATATTTAGGTTTGTAAAGGAGTAATTTTCTTTCACAGTTTTATCGAAGAAGAAGTTAGCAACAAAAACATCGTATTCTTTGTTATTATGTTTATGTGATTCTTTCAATCTTAGCTCAAGACAGTACTGACTCTAGGTACCACTGATCGATTTCATATCAAGTGGTATCAGATCCACGTTCTGGCTTCTAGGGTTAGTTGTGGTGCATGGTCTTAACACGAGAACAATATACGCGATCAAGAGAAGAAACTGTCATTCTTCCAGACACAAGGAAACCTAGAGAAGTACTAAGGTTAAGATGGGAAGTGAAGAAGAGAAGAATCCTAAATTTTCGAACGAAGATAAACTAGCAAAACTTGAGCTTCAGATACAAACTTTGACAGACACCTTCGCTGAATTCTTGAAAGCAAGTACTGGCAAAAACAAACAGGGAAAGAGGAATAAAAAGGAAGATGTAAAAGAAATTTTATCTGAAGAAGAGGAGGAAGAAGAGGAAGACGAAGTATTAAACAAAAACCCATATGGAGGTTTTGAAAGTTGAGTTTAAGCTTGAGATATCCGACTATGATGGAGTCATGGAAGCTGAGAAACTTGATGGTGGGTTAGATAAGTTGGAGTATTATTTCACAGTACATCAACTTATTGAGTCCAAAAAGATTTGTTTGAGCAAATATTGCTAGTCTGAGCGAATATTGCTAGTTTGATCAAATATTGTCGGTTTGAGCAAATATTGCTCGTTTGATGAATTGTTGGTAGCAGGACCAAATAAAATATTAATTTAAGATACTGACTGCTGGGTCGAGCATAATAAATAAAAGTGTTGATCATGGAATCAACATAAAATTATCAGTATTCGAATCTACTCAGAATCATGTTTTTGCAGAGTTCTGGATTCAAAACCCTAATTTTAATGAATTGATGATTTATTGAAAATCAACTGCAGAGTGAAGCAGGGACCGGCCACATGGGATGATGAGTCCACCATGTAACGCCCAGATGCTCGAATGGGAAAAATACCAAAGTCTCTTGAGGACCAGTTGGTGAAAGAATGATTAAATGCTGGTTTAATCATTTATTAAAATAATGCTCGTGTGAGCGGCAAATAATAAAACCTAGCCGTGAAGAGATGAGGGACCGGCCAAGAGATCATGATATCGGAACTTGGTGGTCATGGGACTAATTGATGGTCATTCGAGCAAACCCTCAATTGTTTGAAAAGAGTTTGGACCTAATACGGACAATTGAGCAAATTATGTCAAAATCATTAAAACGTGTGGGACCGGCCATTTTCAAGCCTTAGATCACCCTTGGTCGGTCAAGGGGATGTGCCCGTGTCACCATAATGTCCGTGTCTCAGTCCTGAGAGTTTCGATATTTCCGGTGCGCATTTGAGCAACATTTTGAGAAAATATGAAGGATTCAGGGTTTTGCTGAAACTAGGAAAAAATTCATGAAATGATGAAAAATAATTAATAAAATAGGGATTGCAAAGTGTGGGACCGACCATGACTAGGGCATGACCGACCAGCAAGTAAGCTCGGTTCCGCAACACTTTTCCCAATTTTATGTATTTTCTCTGAATTGAGGGAAATTCCATTAAACTGAAGAGTTTTATGAAATTAGGGAACTTCCATGAGATTAGGGAAATAAAATAATAATAAAATAGGGAATGATGGAGTGTGGGATTGGCAATGGCCAGGGCATGGCCGGCCGGCCAACGGGCACGGTCCCAGGGCACTCTTCCCAATTTTATGTAATTTTCATGATTTTAGGGAATTTTCATAAAATCAAAGAGATTTGTTGAAACCAAGGTATTTTGTTGAAATCAGGGAGTTTTCATGGAATGAGGAAAACAAAACAAATAATAATAATAAAATAAGAGGTGTGTGGGACCCGCTAGGGCATGACCGGCCGGCTAGGGCCCGGTCCCACAAGTTTTTTTAATTTTATAATATTTTTCATGGGTTTAGGAAAAATTCATGAAATCAAGGAATTTTCATGGTTTTAGGGAAAATTCATGAAATAAAAGAATTTTCATGGATTGAGGGAAATAATAAAATAATGGGGAACCGTGAGGTGTGGGACCGGCCACGGCTAGGGCATGGCCGGCCGGCTGGTGCTCGGTCCCGTGACACCATTCCCTAATTTTATTATTTTCCTTGACATAAATAAATATCATGAGATTAAAGAATTTCTTTGAAACGAAGGAGATTTGCTCGAATGAGAGAATTTTCATGAGATCAGAGAAAAATAATATAATATGATAAAATATAAAATTGGGTGTGGGACTGGTCACGACATGACTGGTCGGCTGGTGAGCCCAGTCCCCTAGCGCTTTTGCTAATATTTTGTTATTATTATTTGTGAAAAATACTAGAATCCCCTACTATATGGGTTCAACATATACAAACCCCACTAAATGGATCCTCCACTATCAACTCCACACTTTCCATTTTTGATATTTCTAGGCCCAGAACTTTTTTTTTTGGGGACTGGTTTTGAATTTTCCCGGATTGCTGACGTCATCAGGATTTTTAATAAAAGTGAAAATACCATAATTACCCTCCAGTATTTAAAGCTGTTTTATACGGTAACAGAAACAGAAAATCAAATCAAATTAGTTTTCAGCTCTCTATTCTCTCTGCTCTCGTTGATTTTTTCTTCAGAAATAGAATTAGGTTTTTTCTTCACACGAAATTGTTGCACTGAAGAACAAGAGTTCGTTAGTCTGTTGCTGTGTTGAACAGGAGACTAAGAACAAGGATTCATTGTTGCTTTTTCTCAATTTATTGATGTTATTCAGTGGATTTCAGATCTGACGAGTTTGAGACGATGCATTAAAGAACAACAAATAGGTTTGTATCAATTTTATCTTCTGTTTGTATCGAATAGGTTTGATTCATTACTTTTTTTTGATTGATTGTTTGATTTCTATCTTCTACTGATTTTTGGATTTTTGTTTTGTTTCGATTTTATTGAGTCTGATAAGAAGAAGAAGAAGACAGTTTGGAATAGAGAAATCAACGTAGGTACGAATTGTGATTTCGATCTAGTTTTCAATTCAATTGATTTTGATTGTTACAAGGGAATTGCGATCTAGTTTTTCACTTTTTTAATTTGTTTTTGATACTGAGTATATTTTTGTTGATGCTTACACAGGTTTGGTTGATATCGAGAAGAGGAATAGTAAGAACATTTTTTCAGAAGTAAGAAAACAATCAATCTAGGTAAGAATTTTATTTTGTTTTTGATTTCAGATCTGTTTTCAAAATTGTTTTTGAATTATTTGTTCTTCTTGCATGTCCGATCTGTTAATTTTTGTTGATACTGAGAGGAGTATGAAGAAACAATTTTGTTTCAGTAGAACAACTTCAATTTGATTTGTTAGACATGCTGTTTTTTTGTTACAGTATGTGTAACTTTAGGTTACACATATATATCATGTTGTATTTTTAAGCATGTGTAAGGAAGGTGCAGATGTTTTTTAGTTGAAGCATGTGTAATTTTAGTTTACACATATATATCCTGTTTGTATTTTAACCATGTGTGAGGAAGAAGCAGATGTTTTTTAGTTGTAGCATGTGTAATTTTAGTTTACACATATATATCGTGTTGTATTTTAAGCATGTGTAAGTTGAAGTTACATATATATGTCCTGTAACAGGTTTATATGTAAATAGTTGTATCATCTGTATCTTTTACTCATATTTAGCTTGCCGCATAGAATATACTTCTCACGAGGGGGCAACACCCCCGAGTGAATTGCGTTCGTTTTAAAATTTTGATATTGTTATTGTGTGTTTTATATTTTTTAGGTTGTCATGGATACTGTTAGTTGCACTGCTGTTAGTTGCATTGCTATTGTTCGCTACTCTTCAGATTTTATTACCCTGCGTGTTAATACTGATATCAAACTTGAAGAGTTTAAGGAACAAGTTTGCAGGGAATGAAAGCAGTTTACTCCACTTGGTATTACTTTCTTCTTCCGAGAAAGTGGGAAAGATTTTCCCCTTGAATGTGATTTTTCGTTGCAAGCTCTTATATCCATCACAAATAGTAAACAGAAGACCAGTGTTGATATTTTCTTGCAAAATGTTCCTCGTGTGGCCTTTTCCTCCAGCTCTAGGGCAGATTCTTCTATTTCTAATGGGTCTAGTAGTATGTCTTCGTCCAGAAACAATCTTACTGTTGCAATGTATTTGGAAGATAAAAGCAAGCCTGCGAAACCTTTGTTATCGGATGGTTGGCCCAAGGTTCTTGGTGAAATTGGTCATGTGTTTGTTGAAGGAGTTACGCAAGTCAGGTTTGCTTTCACCAAGTATCGTCTTCGGACTGGTTTCCAAATGATTGTAACTCACAATGAGCGTTCTAGGTTCACGGCTAAGTGTGCAGATGAAAAATGCGGCTGGAAATTCCATGCAGCTTCTATCGATGAAAGGAATGAAATGTTTCAGGTAGGTTTTCCGTGTTCTGTCATCTAATGCTTAGTATATGTTATGTTTTGTTATAGTATGTGTAACTTTGGTTTACACATGATGTTTTTTGCACCATATTGTGTTTTGGTTGAATTGTTTATACTTTGTATGAACCTCTTCAGGTCAGGTCTTATAACCCTGAGTACATTTGTGGTGCTGGTGGGCGCAACTTGAACCAAACTTACTCCACCAGCTTCTCGTCTAGTTTGATTGAGGAAGAAGTTCGCAAAAATCATCACAAGAAGCCCAAGCAAATTGTTGTTGATTTCCGGACCAACTATGGGATTAATATGGAGTACTATCAGGCATATAATGCTAGGGAAAAGGTTTATGAGACGATTTATGGCGACGATGTCAAGTCCTACTCGCACTTGGTATGGTATATTGATGCTATAAGGGAAACCAACCCTGGTAGTGTGATAAAGTTTGAACGTGAAAATAAACAGTTCCAACGGATTTTCATCGCATTTGATGCATGCATCAAGGGGTACCGGTTTTGTCGTCCAATGGTATACTTGGATACTACTTTCCTTACTGGTACATTCAAAGGTTGCTTGATGGCAGCTACTGGGATCAGTGTGTAACTAAGAAAATAACATCTGTAACCTTAAGTTACATATTTGTTTTAGCATGTGTAACTTGTATTTACACATTGTTTTCTGTTTGTGTGAAACTTATTATTCTTTCGATTCTGCACAATTTTTTTTGTAGGATTTTCCCCCCTTTCTTTTGCATTAGTCGATTCTGAGACGATCAACAACTGGGAGTGGTTTTTAAGGAATTTGACTGAAGTTGTTGGTGATGGGAGGCCAATCACCTTCCTTTCGGATCGCCATGAAGGACTCTTGCAGGGTGTTCCACTTGTTTATCTAGATTGGTTCCACAACTTCTGCTACAATCATTTGACGAAAAATATACCCATCACTACAACAGATCCTAGGTACTCGCTTGTGATGGACCATTTCTGAGAGGCGACATACGCACTCTCACCTGAAAACCATGCGAAATCCATACAGAAGATTAGAGACTTGAACTGTGATTGGGTGGCTGATTACATCGAGACAATCCCACCTGAAGCATATGCGAAAGCCTATTTCAAAGGTTGTCGATATGGACGAACATCTAGTACTCTAGCAGAATCAATCAATAGCTGGGTTCTGGTTCACAAGAAGATGCCTGCATCTGCTTTTCTTGATCAGGTTAATTGAGTGTGTGTGTGTTTTGCTGTTTTGTTGTCTTTTTATTTCATGTTTTGTCACTTTATGTATTCATGAGTTTTTTTCTGCTTTTCAGATTAGGAGGAAAATAATGTGTTTGATGGCGGAGCGTCGTGAAATTGGTGCTAATATGATGACTCCATTAACCCCTGAGTATGAAGAAAAGCTTGTGGCTCTTCAAGATGAAGGTTTGGCTTGGGAATTATTGGTTGCTAGTCCTACCGTGTTTTAAGTTTTTAGCGAAAGGTCTCACATGGTGGACCTCGAACACCAGACTTGCACCTGTCAAAGGTTTGGTTTCTTATGCTTTTTCTTCTCTCTGTATGTTCATTTTTTTTTTAGAATGTGTATCTTCCAGTTACATTAGATATATGCATGTATAGTAGTTACACATCTATTTTTCAAGTGTAACTTAAAGATACACATCCTGTATATGCACCTGTAACTAGATAATTTTAAGTGTTTTATGATTTGTATGTGCAACTAACTGATTTTTTGATTATTTTTGTTTTTTTCCAGGTGGCGCGTATATGGTTTTACTTGTGCTCATGCTCTTGCATCCATACGAAAGATTAAACGTGAGGCTATTGATTTCATTTCACCGTATTTTACAAGCGACTATTTTAGGAAGACTTATATGCATGCCATCCAGCCGATTCCCAACTACAATAGGCCTGTTGAATATCATCCAGATGACATTGTCAACCCGCCTACCGAGAAGAAGCAACCAGGTAGACCACCAGGGAAAAGTATTATAAGTAAAGGTGAGAAGAAGGTGAAGAGGAAAGTTCGTTGCAGCAATTGCAAGGAAACAGGTCACAACAAGGCAGGTTGCAGGAATCCTCGGAAGTTCACGCCCCACTAGCTTTAGCCTACCAAAGTTCATTTCTGCAAGTAATGATTTGATGTGTGGATTCTTATTTGTCTTGGATTATATGTTTTTTAGTTTTCTTCATTTCGGTTCTCACGGACCAAACATTTTTATTTTTCTGCAACGTTGATTATGTGCAAGGATCTTTTATTCCGATTTTATATTTTGTCAGTTCACAGTTGAAATTCATTTTACTCTATTTTTGATTTATTTATGTACATCTGATCAGTGGTCAAAATGCTTGTGTAACTTTAGTTTACACACAAATATGGATGTGTAACCAGAAGTTACACTGCTGTGAATGCATGTGTAACATTAGCTTACACATGATAAATGCTGGTGTAACTTTATTTTATTTTGATTTATTGGGTAAGTCCGATCAATGGCTTGTGTAACTTCAGTTTACACTCAAATATATGGATGTGTAACCAGAAGTTACACTGCTGTGAGTGCATGTGTAATATTAGGTTACACATGATAAATGCATATGTAAACTCTGGTTACACCTTCTGCATCAAGTTAAGATGTGTAGTTACTTAACCTGTTGCATACTTTCTGAAACCTGTACACACAATAGTAAAAGTTCTAACAAGATAAAAGTTTTTAATTCAAAGAATTTCAATCCAAAAATATTTTCAAAACCAAGAACTGCTAAAATCTACTAACTGATGAAATTTACAAGTTTCTAACAACATATTTTCCAAGTCTAACGTCTGCTTGTGGCTAACAACATATTTACGAGTATAGAGTTTTTTCTAATCCTAATGACTGCTTTACACATCTCTGGATGGATCCGAAAGAATATTGTATATCATGCTTCCTCTCATGCGGTTCAGCTTGTCAGTCCACCATAGCATCATACTTGAGCTTAATTTTTTGTCAAGTGGTTTATTCTTCATCCCGATCTTCATGTAAGTGCATACACATGGAAGACAGTCAGGAATTGAACCTTGTGGGGGCGAAGGGAGATTCTTGGCATTTTCATTCATCCCAAGAGCATAAGGACACAAGAGTCTCAGTTCTGTAGTAATTGCAAATGCATATTTCTTGGCTTGAACAAGGTGTTCACCCTTGAGTTCCTTAACGTTTGACGAGTTCATGTAGGACCAAGCATTAGAGATCCTCAAGTCATACTCCAGCAGTGTGAAGTGTGTGTTGTTGTTGCACATTGGGGCGAAAAGTCTGACTGCATCGTTCTTGTACTTGACATACTCCTTCGCAAGCTTTGGAATCCAAAATCTCTTGAATTCTCCGTAATCGTTCAAGTAAGAGGCCTGCAAAAACCATTTGGAATGTAAAACTCACATTTTCAATCAAAAGTTAAAAATGAACAAGTGATTATGTAAACAGAAGTTACACATAGGGCCTTGGGTTTTACACTGGAAAAATAAGGATGTGTAACTTCAGACTACACATTATAAATGGTTGTGTAACTTCAGATTACACACTATAAATGGTTTCCGACATTAAAAAATCTCGAGTATGTTATCATAATCTTACCACATACACTACACATTATAAATGCAATAAGATTTTAAATATATTGAAGTACTTACGTATACTTTTGGCGACAACAATAACGCTTTGTCATACTTGTTGTTAGAGTTCATCGTTGTCTTCAATCTGCTAATGTAGAAGTCGATGAATTCTAACTCCAAGTAGGATTCTTTATTGGTAAGCTGTAGAATTAGTTCTCCAAATATATCAAACATCTGGTTACCATCTTCATCGCATTCCATCCAAGCAATGTCTCTGCATTACAAAGAAGTAAACTATTATCAATCAAGATAACACAATCAAGTAGTAAAATACAACAATCAATAAAAGAATCAAGCCTACTTGGAGTCAAGCTACTTACTTTTTCAGATGAGTATTGAAATATTCAAGCACTATATTCTTTTTCTCGCCTTCCAGCCTTTCGATAACTTCTGAACCTTTCACATCCTTTCTCATTGTTCCATCATCTTCTTCAGCAACCTCATCAATTCTTTCTTCTTCTACTTCTGGAACTGCGTCTATTTTTTCTTTTTCCACTTCTGGAACTGCGACCATTTCTTCTTCATTAGATGTCTTCTTAACCCTCTTTGAATTTCTTTGATATTGTTTCAGATCTTGTGCTGGAATTTTTCTATTCCTCAGCACACGTTGTTGCATGAATGCTGGTTGGTTTTCTCTTATTGTCTTCGCAGCTTCCTTCAGTAACTCTCCTACAGGTCTTGGAGTTTTATCTATTCCAAGGCTAAAAAGGTTATCCTGTGTTGTAGCTGCGCAAACAAATATAGGCAGAATCTCAGTAAAATTAGCACATGTATGTAACTTAAAGTTACACATGCCAAAATAATAATGTATTGTATGTAACTTCA
Organism: Papaver somniferum; assembly: GCF_003573695.1. NCBI lineage: Eukaryota > Viridiplantae > Streptophyta > Magnoliopsida > Ranunculales > Papaveraceae > Papaver > Papaver somniferum. The sequence continues at coordinate 97,165,825 of NC_039362.1, read as the reverse complement.
AGCTACACATGCCTTTTACAATGTGTAACTTGAAGTTACACTTCCATTACAAACAAAACATATTGTATATAACTTCAAGCTACACATGCCTTTTACAATGTGTAACTTGAAGTTACACTTCCATTACAAACAAAACATACTATATGTAACCTCAAGCTACACACGCCTTTACAATGTGTAAATTGAAGTTACACTTCCATTACAAATAAAACATAGAACGGAAGAGATTCATACCAGTTAAGGTAGGTTCTGCATTCTCCGTCACTGCAGGTCCATGTTCAGTTTTGTTAATGTCGCTGACGATCTCATATATCATTTCACTCACTTCAACATTCGGCATATCATCAGGGTTAGCTCCTAGATGCGGTGTTGTAGCACTTATCACCATGGATTCCTCAAACTGTGTTGAAGCATAACTGTCCTCAAAAATTCAAGGAGTTGGCTGAGTTGGAGCAGTCATAACCAAACCGTCACCAACATTTGCAGGTGTTTCCTCATTGAATTTTGCAGTTACATCATCACATGAGTCTTTTGCAGATACATCATCACCTGCCCCATCCACAACTCCACCATCTGCAGCTTTCTTCTGCGCCTCATCCGTAACAGGTGTCTCTTCAACATCTTTCTTCTGCTCCTCATCAACATTATTTTTAGGAGTGGGCTTTCCCTTTGAAACGAGCCTTTTCTTTGGTGGAGTCTTGCAAGTTGTCACACTCTTCAAACTTGAACTATATGTCCTCAGTGGTCTTTTGTGCCCCTCTGCAGCAGTTTGAGCTTGCAGAATTGTTGGCGTATTTCCAGCTGCAAGGCTCATACATGGAACTGCACAAGGATTGAAATGAGAATTAGGATGATGATGATGATGTTAAATTTTTTTAATAAAATTTCAAGAAGAATATATATCATGTGTAATCGACTGGCTTGGATAACTAACATGTGTAACTTCAAGTTACACATGAATATGGCATGGATACCTAGTGTAACATGGAGTTACACATGCATCTAACTAGTGTAACCAGAAGTTACACATGCATATAGCATGTGTAACTAGGGATTACACATCCATATGATTAGTTTACTCAACATTTATTAAGTCTAATCAAGTTAAAGAAGCATATTAAAAATGAACAACTACTTACATTCTTCATGGAAGGAAGTTTCCGCGTCATCTTTCTCTTTCTCTTTCTCGGTCTCTTCTTCTTCATGCTCAGTACTTCCATCTCCTTGTTGCTCAGTCTCAACTAACTGTAACTCTTCTTCTTCATGCTCAGTAGCTCCATGTCCAACATCTTCATGTTGCATAAACTCTTCCTGGTTCACTTTGTAAGGATCAATACCCATTGCTTGCATAATTTGGCAACTAAAATTGTGAATCTTGAATTTTGTTGTTCCTGAAAGGTCCCCTTCTGATATCCCTTCTCTGGAAATTGCATACACTTCTTTAACATTGCTTGCTTTGCTTGCAGTTGCTCTTTCAGATGGCCATTTTCAATGGTTTGCGCTTTCAGCCAACTTTGCAGGTCGTCCTTGCTGGGTACCACTGTTGATATACCTAGCTGCTTCTCAAGCTGTGAAAACTCAGCCACAAAGCTAGGAGCTGGCTGCAATTAACAGATGGAGAGGTTAAAAAGGGATAGCAAAAACAGTTGAACATTCTAAATATACAAATTTTCAGTTGTATGTGTAACTTAAAGTTACATAAGCACATTTATATGTGTAACCTATAGTTACATAAGCACATTTTATAGTTACACATATAAAATGCATTCACTGGTGTTATCTTTTGCATGTGTAACTATAAGTTACACAAGCACATTTAAATGTGTAACTTATAGCTACACATGACAATTTTGATTACATCAAAGTTTTATCTAAATTACATTACCATAAATTTACAAAATCTAAACCAACTGACATATAACTCTTACCAAAAACTGTGTCATGTTTGTTCTCCAAATGTAATCAGAAATCTGGTATATATCCCACCTCCCAATCCTCGGGATATCTTCTTCGTGGTTCTCAACTTTTGGGATTAATCCTGCTGGCGTATGTTCAGCAAACAATAACTGCAACATATAAATTTTAATTAGTCGATTGAACAAAAATATCCATCACGTAACACTAAAACTGCTGGAATAAGAAACTACACACAAGATTTTTACCAGTAGGTATTGCACACAAGCCTTCACATTTGACAAACAACCAAGATTAGTATGAATTCCTTCAAACAAGTGCTCGTGTATTAAATCAGGCCACGACACCTTGAGCACCGTATCATAAGTTTCAACGATACTAAGATATTTTGTGTTCACTCCATTAGCATTTTTGTCTCCAAAAAACAATACACAACAAAGATAAAGACCTATCAAGCAAACTAGATCCTTCTCATCAACTTTCTTTTTTTTCCCACTTTTGCTCCTTTTTGTCAGAAGTTGTTTTATCTTCTCTAAAATGTTTGTCTTAGTCACTGTCGTCTGATGCTTTGTAGATTTGATATCAGTGAAGAATTTGTTGTATAAAACATTGGTCAAATCACTAGGACAATAGTACTTTAACAGCTTCTGACCCTTTCTGCTTCCAATCCTCTGCATGAAAAATATACCAGCCAGCTTTGCCGGTGTAGACTCTATAATCTTATCATCACCAAACTTGAATGAACATGGTGTCTCACAATCTATGTCAAAGCAGTTCAAAAGCTTCAAGACGCCGTGTTTGTTGGTACTTATCTGTCTTGTTGTACTCGGTACAGCTGTATCATAGTCATCGTAGTACATCATTACGAGTTCACCGTAAGCAGCTCTCCTAAGATATCTCTGAGCCCTATCAGTCAGTCCTATAGGTTTTATCACCTTTACTAAATCCTTTATTGCATTCAACGACTGCCTTAGGTTTCCTGTACATATCACACACAAAAATAACATGAGTCAGTATGTTGTGTACTTATCAAATACACTCATTTTTAACTGCAAAATGAAAATCATGTTACACACTATGTGTATTTGCCAAGTACACAAACTGAATCATTCTATTCTGTGTTGTGTAACCTTAACTTACACATGCATATGAAGGTTTACAGGCGTCATTTTTTTATGTGTAACTATTATTTACAAACACAATACAGTCGTAGGTTATATTTTGCATGTGTAACTTTCTAGTTACATAGGCAATTGGAAAATCAGTGATGTTATTATGCATGTGTAACTTCTAGTTACATAGTCACTTGGCAAGTTAGTGGTTAGATTTTCAATGTGTAACTTATAGTTACACATGCATATGCATTACAAACATGAGATTCTAAATGTGTAACTTATAGTTACACAGCCACTTTGCAAGTCATTGGTGACATCTTGAATGTGTAACTTACAGTTAAAAAGGCTCAATTGTATGTGTAACTACAAGTTACAAACTCAGTATACAAACCAAAACACAGTTGGTGTTGAGATTTTGAATGTGTAACTTAAAGTTACACATGCTCTGTTTCTAAAGTTACATATGCTATATCATTTTGGATGTTTTTACTTACATTTTATCATCTCAAAACATACACCGTAACAGTAAATGGCATCTTAAAGGGAAAGAATCATAATACCCGTTATTGCAGCATCTTCTTCAGGTTGATTCCTTCTTCCTCTCGGCATTTTGAATGTAAATTAGTTTGATTATCTCCTGAATATGAATCCACAGTGCAAATTGTAAGAATACAAATCAATTTTATTTCAAATTATGAAACCTAAATTGCGAAACACTAATTTTTAAAAATAATCACAAAATCAAGAGATAAATGAAATCAAAACATCAATCAACTTACAGTTGATGTAGTAATTAAATCAGATTCAAAACCTCAGTTCAACTTACTGTTTCTAGGGTTTTGAAAACAGATTCAAAACCTCAGTTCGTCTTTTTCTTTTTCTTCTTCTTCTTTCTTCTTTCTTCGTCTTCAAAAAACAACGAATACACTGAGATTTAACACATCAAATACAGTTCGAAAACAGATCAAATTTAATGAGATTAAACAGATCGAAAAACAGATTTAATTACAATTACAAAAACAGATCGAAAAACAGTTACAAAAACAGATCGAAAAACATGTTAAACACGAAGAAGAAGAAAATATTAAACACGAAGAAGAAGATTTGAGCGAAATCTACCTGTTTTAGTTTTTCGTTTCTTCGATCTGCAAAAAAAATTCTCTGAAACAAATTTCTCTGCACTTCTTTGAAGGTTTTCGACCGACAGTTTTCTCAGGTGAGATTCAGCTTCCCTCTCTTGAAATGAAATGAATGTGTCGGTTTGATAGAAAACTTAGGTTAGATACTTATATAGTGAAGGTTATTTTGGTCATTTCTACCGAATTAAAATTTATTTTTAATTCAGGGCCTAGTAATAAAACTCTTTGAACTAGGGGCCTCATATTATGGGTTATCCATGGGTTGGGCCTTGGCCTAATTTTCCCTTATTATTTTCCTTTCTATTTTGCATAGATTCCTCGATCCTTGGTGTTTTAGAATGCTCGTTTGCGCATTCAAATGCTGGTCTGTGCATTATTGCTAAGTACACTTGCACCATTTTAGTCAGGGCTTATTCGATGCTCAGATGCCTGCACGTTGAATATTTATTACTAACCCATGGAATTCTGCTGGGAAAATCATAAATTGAAGTAACAAAACATTCGAAGAATCGTAGAATATAGTTGAATATTCAGCTACGATTAGAGATAATTAATTGATGGCTCTATACTAGCAAGGCTTCCTATCTAGGAGCATTAATTATCTGAGAGTTGAGCAATATGAACTTGCTAGAGTATCATATTTCTCCTATATAGTCAGGGAAAACCTGGTTGCATCCTGAAGACGTTGCTGCTCTATACTAGCAGGCATGCTGTCTAGGAGCCGTCCAATCTTTCGATTCTATACAGAAATAATTACTGAAATTGCTCAGTATTCGTGAGATGTGCCGTGGCCTCAGCTGGGAGACTATACATCTACATATACTCTGGCTGAATCCAAAGCCTGAGCCACTGAGCAAGAATCAACGCTTTTTCTTCTTCCTATATAATTCTCATGAGACACAACCTTCTGTAGATGGGGAAAAACGATTTGCTGATTTTTAAGGAATTGAGGAGACGACCGTACGGAGGAGACTCCTCGAACCGAGAAAAATGTTAAACCTCACACAGATGCACCGCTACAAAGGGGGTGCTTTAGATTCGAGAGATCAATCTGTAGTACTCCGGCCTAAATCAAGACAATGACCATTCCAGAGTAAATTCGGTCACAAGATAGGATAAGTTAATCTGTAGGAGGGAAGCTGGGAAATGTGTGGAATCAATGGTAATCAAAGATTGTGGGTGTGCGAATTCTGAATATGATAAGCTCTGAATGATTGAAATTGCTCAATTGAGAGTAGTTGCTTAATTGATGAGTTGATGCTCTCGTGTTGTCGATGAGACGTGATATTGATGATATTGTTGATGCCGATGATTCAATCATGATTCGGATACTTATTTGTATTGCTGGAATTTTAGACACCATGACTCCATGAAGTGTGACAGTTGATGGAATCAAGGAGTGGGGAAGTGGGGATCGTGTTTGAAACCAGTTGCTCAACGTGTGGAGACTTGGTCGATTTTCCACCCACTACCTCGTGAATTCCTTCAACTGATTGCACGACTTGCTCACATTCCATCGTGTGTTTGAACACACGTGTCGTAGACCGCCAGACCAAAACCCTAAGTGATATCCCCCCAAAGTGACACGATTGAAGTCTCGTGGTATGTTAGTCAATTGATGACTTCGTGGTTTGATGGGACCATGAGTCTATGCAGTTGCTGAGTGTAACATGATGTTCTGAAACTCATGAGTTGAACATGTCATGAGACAGAGGCATAGTTCTTACGATGAAGTGAGCAAGTATTGCTCATTCGATGGATCGTTGAATATTGATTGTTGAACCAATATTCCTTGGTTTGAGAAAATATTTATCATCTGAGCAAGTGTTGCTCATGTGATGAATTGTTGAATATTTGATCGTCTGAGCATGTGTTGCTCATCTGATGGATTATTGGCAGCGCACCAAAAATATTAATTAGAATACTGGTCATTGAACCGAGCATAATTAATAAAATTAATTCCCATGAGTTCGTCGTAAAATTATGAAGGTCGGAATCTGGAATGATGATCCTTGGATTCAGAAACCCTAATTTGATCAATTGATGATCAATTCATGGTTCGTCATAAGTTTACCCATGGGACGAAGGAGGGAGCGACTACGTTGGACCGTGGATCAACCATGTAGTATCCATATGCTCACGTGAGCAAATACAAAGAACTCTTGAAGAGTTGACGATTTGTTGATGAAAGAATGATTAAATGCTGGTTTAATCATTTATTCGAAAATGCTCGTCTGAGCCTTAGGTGAGAAAACCTAATTAATTATGACGAGGCGAAGGACCGACCATGGAGTCATGAAACCGGCCCTGGGTTGTCATGTGACCGCCTGACGATCACTTCATGAAAATCCAAAGTGTTTGGAAGAGTTTTGGACCTAATACGAGCAATTGTGCAAATTAGGTCAAAACTGTGAAAATTGATGGGACCGGCTTCCGTGAGCCAAAGAGTCAATCTTGGTCGGTCAAGATAGCGTGCTCGTGTCCCCAAGGCGTCCGCGTCTCAGTCCTGAGAATTTTGATATTTTCTGGCGTGCAATTGAGCATCCATTCGAGAAAATATGCCAAAATTAGGGTTTCGACGAAATGAGATGATGAAAAATAATTATAAAATAAGGAATGAGGAGGCGTGGGACCGCCGTGGTCAAGGCATGGTCGGACGGTCATGACCACAGTCCCGTGGTGCCTTTTCCTTAATTTTATAATATTTTGATGATTTTATGAAAAATTCATGAATTTTGAGAAATTTGATGAATTTAGGGAGTTTCCAAGATTTGAAGGAGTTTTCATGAGTTCATGGAAGCAAAAAATAATAAAAACAAGGGCGTGTGGAACCGTGGAAGGCATGGCCGGCCGGCTTGGGCCCGGTCCCACGAGTTTCCCTAATTTTTGTGTATTTTTCATGTATTTTTGATGAATTGAGGGAATTTTTCTTAATTTGAGAGAAATACCATGAAATCAAGGAAAACTAATAATAAAATAATAAAACAAAGGGGCGTGTGGGACCGGCTAGGGCATGGCCGGCCGGCCAAGGCCCGGTCCACAAGTTTTCATAATTTATTTTATTATTATTATTTGATGATTTGTGCAAAATACCATGAAATCAATGAGTTTTTTCATGAAATTAGAGAAATAATAATAAAAATAATAAAATAATAAGGAACCGTGGGGTGTGGGGCTGGTTGGGACCAAGGCATGGACGGTTGGCCAATGGTCACGCCCCACACTCCTTTCCTTAATTTTATATTATTTTTTATGGATTTATGGAAGTACCATGAAACCGAGGAGTTTCCTCGAGACGAAGGAGATTTGATAAAATGAGAGAATTTTCATCAAATCATGGAAAATAATAAAAATGCATTAAAAATATAAAACTGGCGTGGGATTGACCACGACACGGTCGGCCGGTCGTGTGTCCGTGCTCCCAGCACCCTGGTCAATATTTTAATTATTTATTATTTTCTTCCCTATTTTGCATAGGTTCATCGTTTCGTTGTATTTTTGAAATACTCGTTCGTGCGGTGACTGTTAGTGTATCGTCGTTGAATACACCTTCAGCATTTGAATCAGGGCTTACTTAGAGGTAGCTCAGACGCCCGGTTGTTGATTATTTATTACTAATTGTGGAATTCAGTGGAGAATAATTCACAAAACTGAGTAATAAGATGTTTATTATGAATTCATAGGATCAGTTGAGGATTCGACTACGAATTCAGAATAATAAAGTGAGCATTACCATTCCATGGGATCGTAGATTCGACCATAGAATCGGAGTAATTAAGATTTATCTATTACCATTTATGAGACCAGTTATGGATTCGATCATGAAATCGGAGTAATGAGATAATATAGTTATTGATATTCTATGAGATCAAGCCGTGGATTCGATCATAGAATCAGAACAATTGTTTATTTCCATTCCATGGGACCAGTCGTGGATTCGACCATGGAATAGGAGCAATAATAGATTATTCTGGGAATTCAATAGTGAATGTCACGGCAGAATTAATCTTAATTAGGAATAATTAACTTTGTGGCTCTATACTAGCAGAGCAAGCTGTCTAGGAGCATTAATTATCCCGATATGAGCTTGTCGGTAAGTCATATCCTTTATATAGTCAGGGTAAACTCGTTGTTTGTTCCTGAAGACGTTATCGCTCTATACTAGCAGAGCAAGCTGTCTAGGAGCCGTCCATCTCGTGATACTATATAGAAATAATCACTGAAAGTGTTCAGTATTCATGAGATATGCCGTTGTCCAGTCGTGAGACTACATATCTACATGTACTCTGAGAGAAAGTACTCTCCGTTGAGAATTCGATGAGAGACCCGTGTCTCAATACTCACGTCTGATTGCTGGATCAGAGCTTCGTATGAGTTTACGATTTTAGCCCTTGTCGAAAATCCACCATCTACATTAAGTCCCCTGCTTACTGAGGAAAGTTGTGTTCCTCAGTCAGCATTAAATGGTGATTTTCCGGCCATAAATAATAATACCAGTAATTGAACTTAGTCGTAAGTTGAGACGTTACCGGATTTAGAGAGCATGAGCAAACCACGACTTGATGAAGGCTTCAATGTCATGATTGGAGCGTCGTTTGATGAGCATAAATTGGTGTTGAACCGCTGGTTTGGACGACGAGTCCGTGGTCGGTTAGGATTCGCGGGCCGGGCCCAATAAGGAAATCCTTGTTTTATGAATAGACGCTCGTTCGTTCGTTAGTTTAAGGAACAAACAAAATAGACCTGAGTCTAATGATATAAAATTCGTCTATGAGCTTTCACGAAAACCGGAATTTTATTTTTAAATATGTGAGATTTCACAAAGTGGAATAAACTCTCGTTTCAAAGGTGGATGCTCGTACGAGAGAAAAGTTTTTTTTTTTGATAGACGTGCGTCTGTTAGTAATAAAATTTTGTTTATGAGCCTTCATGAAATTTTTATCTTCGAGCTTTCGGAAATCTTTGAAAATATACTCTCGCTTCAAAGACAGATGCTCGTGCGAGGGAGCAAAAATATATAGATATTTTTTCAAATTTACGTGAGTTTCACGTTGAATATATATATTTTGTAAAATCAATGTTTTGATTTTGAACAACTGTTGAAAGTAGACAATTATACATGGTGAAATAATGTCTATATGTGAGTTTTCACAATTGTAGAATGGACGTCTGTACAATTTTTGAAGATCAGTGAGTGTTCACATAGTAAAAATTTACGTGGGTTGTTCACGGCTTTATGAAAATCAAGTCATGATTTTTGAGCAATTGCTGAAAGTAAGCAATTGTATACGTGATGAAATAATGTATGTATGAGTTTTGCGATTTTATAGTGTATGCACACATGTAGAAAATCAGCGAATGTTCACATGAAAGGTTATGTGAATTATTCATAGTTTCACGCAAAGTCAGGTGTTGACTTTAAATAATGAATTTTGCTCGTCTTGGCAAGTTTGAAGAAGCGAGCAAGTTTTTCGAGGTTTTTACGTTATTATCACTAGGTTCTTGAAACCGTAAATAAGTAAGAGTTGAGGATTACCATTTTTGTTGCGTGTTTGTTATTGGTATATCCATGACTCCATGCCTTGCGCCTCAGATAGTGGTGACTTCTGGTTACAGCCACTCTTCGGGATCTTCCGTGGAGCGCTCCAAAAATATCAAGTCAAAGATGAAGACTTCTGCGGATGCTCATACTGAGGAAAATCAACCTTTCAGAGACACTGGAAGCTGACATATTGTATGTCTCTCGATCATCCGAGAGTCGTCCCTCATTAGCAGAAGCACCGCCGACTTCAGCAAGTGAGACTATCGGCTGAAGATGAAGTTCGGCTTTGTGTTGATGGTGTAGCTCCTGATTGGATGAATGAAGAATTTCGTCATCAGAAAATTCAGAAGTTAGGTCTTCGTTGAAATTGTTGTAGAATCTTCGTCCGATGTCGGATTTTCGCGGTCGACCCATGTATCCTCATGCCCAGGAAATTTCCAAACTTTCACAAAGAAGCCTTTTGAGTTCCGAGCATGTTTAGGATGTGAAATCGACGAAACAGTAAACTTCCAGGAGACCTTCAGAAAATTTTCAGCTGGCATGTGGTCCAATGTTTTGGCCACAACTCTTTGCTCGTTTCTCCAATTGTTTTGAATTTTGGATATGTTGTAGAGGACCTTCATACGAAGAGAATGGTATATGACCCATCCCTCGATTCTTCACCAATTGCTCCCAGCTCGTCGGTTTGTACAGGACAGTGTAAAATCATCTCAGCCGAGCTTGCTGTAAAACACTCATGTTGTGTTCTTAGACCATTCGCTTGTGTCTTGAACGGTTGGTGAAGGATTTTAATGTCGTTGATTCGTTTGAGATCAGGACCCCTTGATTGATACATGATCATGGTGCTTGCAGCGCCATCTTGCTTCTGTCAGTCGTAGAAACATCGCTTCTGAAACCCTGGTCATGGGACCATAGCTGAGGTTGCTCTTGAGAGGGGATGATGTAATGACCACGGTTTCATGTCCCGATGGTAGCATTACTTTTGATGAATGATTAGCACATGAGAGTCTGGTGCCACGAGTCTTGGACTGTGAAACTGGTCGTCATGATCAGTGGATCGTCAGTCCCCAGTATTTTGGTTAGATCTCTCCTCTTCGTTTTCTCTTCTTCTGGCAAGACTTGGATAGAGGACCCAGGTAGAAAAATTGATGTAAAGACCTAGATGGTCGAAGTTGGAGGTACCTTGATGAAGTACTTAGTGGAAAGACCTGGTGGACACCGATCGACTGTGGAAGTCATGAATACCGTCTAAGAATTGCTGCTTGCATATTGTACGCTCTGGAAGATGTAGGAACCTCATACGACGTCGGAATTTGATGCTTGACCCCAATTTTGAAGCTAAGAGACTGAGTTATCCCATGAGACAAGAATCACTCAATTTGGAGTTGTAGAGGTCATCCAACGAAGCGTGCACATTTGTAATTTTTAATCCCGTACAAATTTTTCAGATTTCGTAGACCTGACGGTAAAGGCCATATCTTTCAGCTCGTACGTCCGATTGATGCGCCCTTTTGGTAGGTTGTATAAGAGACATAGACGAACATCTTTTGTTGAGGAAGTATCGTCTCATTCCTCACTCGTTGGTACGTTTTTGTAAACCCATTTGCTGAAGTATGTTGTATCTCATTTGTAGAGGTGATGAGAACATCTTGTAGAAGACTTTGGTGTTGTGCCCGCCCATCGTGCAATCTTCAGAAAGACTTTCATGTGAGCATATTTCATGTCTACACGCCTTGATATGAATCATTAGTGCTTCGAGAAGTCCGTTTCCTCGAGCAATACTTCAGAGAATGGTTAGTTGATGGAGCCTTGTCATGAGGATGTTGCTCCTGAGACCGTTGTTGGTGCTGAGACCATGAATTATTATGCTCCAGATATCCTTGTCGATGCTAAGATCATGGATGGTGTTCCTCTAGAGATTATTGTTGATGTTGATACCATGGTTGAAGTTGCTCTAAAGACCGAAAAGGCTAGAACTATGATTATAGATATAATTTTTGTTCCTTCATCCAGTGAGCCTTTTACGTTCACGAACTAGTTAGTGAGTTGAGAATCCGGTATACTGGGAGTTCAACCTGAGTGCTCTTGAAAGCATGACTGTATCGTGAAGCGGCTTTGTAAGTGAATCCACGTTGTTGTGGAAGATAGCAGCAGAAATCTCCGTTCTAGATCGGTGAAGGGAACAAGTTCCTCAGTCATGTAGGGTTTTGTGATGTAGAGAAGTCCCGTCGATGAAGTTTCACGGAATCACCTCAGGTTGCCCAGTGTATGTTGAAGGAGTTGGTAACATTCATGTGTGAATGATGTTGCATCTGCTTCAGAAGTCTTATAATGAGATAATGAAGACTTATCGAATGTAGTGCGTGCTGGTGTTGAATCAGTGTCGAGATATTTGTGTTGAAGCCAGAGGCGCCATTATCGAAGGTGTACTCTTTGATTGGGAGTACAATTTTGAAGGCTTCTTAGATGATTGAGCGTTGAAGCGTCATACCCCTTGAGCATGTCTTAGGTTTGATCGTCTGGGCCCCGACTTTCTTCTGTTGATTCAGCATTCCTTTCGTTGCAGCAGTGGGATTCAACACTTGTGCAGAAGTCAGAGCTTTCTAATTTTGTGGCACACATGGACGCTCCTGCAAGGCTATGTAGAAACTCCCAAAGTGTTCTTTGCCATGTTTGGACATCATCTCAGCAATGAACGTCTCAGTGATCGATTCAGAGAAATGTCAGATTCAACCACTTGGTAAAATACTAATGCGGTGAAGTTACCATTCATAACGTCTTGCAGAGTTGCTAGCAGAATTAAGTCCCCATGCTACATAGCATGTGAGGAAATAAATGACGTAGACACGGGAGGAATGAGACTTGCCTGAGTGTGGAACCTCTTGATGAATGTCTATGCATCTTTTGCAGGTTCTTGCTTCAATCTCGTCAAAGTTCGAAATTCCTCCAAGTGCTCTGATGATGGAATGTCCGTCAAATCTTCTGGATCAGAACTTTCTTTGTTGGAGAGATATGTAACCAAAGGCGCTTTGTAAGTACCCATCTTTTCAGCGTGGATCCACGCTCTTCTGAAGGACGTGTCATATCCTGGATCTTCCTGATTATGTGAAACTTGGTTTCTGTCCAGGTTGAACTTATGTTCACTTTGAGAATGATGTAGCCATAAGTATTTCCGAGCGCTCCTTCAAGGTCTCTGATTGAGATGGAGCATGAGTATCTTCTTGTCGAGTGATGCATGTGGATCCGATGGTTTTCAGTGGAATGTTGTTGATGGCGGTGTCAGCATCGATCAACGTTCTTCCCAATTCGTTTCTTCTGAGATTGACTGTGGTAAGCAGTCCCCAGTCGTACACCTCTTGGTCCGTGGATGGAGGCTCAAGAAGTATTTTCGGAATGGACTTCTTGACATGATGTGTTCAGTGCTGTGAACATGTCTCTCCTTCGTGCCTTCGACAGATAGAGCAATTCACGTTCGACCAGGATTGAACTGCCTCTTTGATAGGTTGTTCAGAGAGAGTGTAAAGCTTCTGATTGGGAGAGGACTCTTGTGTACTCCTTCAGTCCCTCGTTGAAGCTATTGTGGATCAACCTTCTCTTTGAAAATTTGCTTCAAAATATTGCAGTTACTTGTTGGATGATTTGATGAATCTATGAAGGTGACAGTACCTGGGTTTCTTCATTTTTCTTCAGTTGGCTCTCTATGATGAGCAGCGATTTGATTGCACCATCTTGAACCCAGACTTCTAGTAACTCGATCACTGCTTCATGATAAGTTTGAGTATGTCCGATCTCCCCGTTCGTTAATGCCGGATCGAGGTTTGTGTAAGATTGGTTATCCTTTCTTGATGCTTTTGTAGGATGAGGTGTTGGATGTCTCATGTTTGAGCAGGAGCTTTCCTTTTGCTTGAGCTAACGTTCATGGAAGGTTGGACATTGTATTGTTTGTTGATCAGGCATCGGCTGCTCCGAGGTTCCTCGACCTTGTAGACTTTGCTCAGCAAAGCAGGTGTAGTAGTCGCTGATCGTTTGGCTGCTTCATGAAGTTCTGAGAGAGTCTGGAGTCGCAGAGAAAGGCTCTGTAGATTGGGATCATTTCGTTTTGTTCATGCTCTCCTAGTGCCTCCAGGGATCGAGAGACGTGTTCTCGAGCGCTCCATGTTCCGTTATATAGTGCGAACGTTGGGGAAGTGTAGCCCTTCGGGAAAGAAATTATTTGCGTAGCAACAGGGTATGAAGGTTGATAACGATGAACAGATGATGCTTTGTCTTTTCCTCGATCCTCCATGAAGCGTTCCAGGTCCTCACGAGCGATGAAGCCTGCAAGTTCCTTTGCTGGAGAGTCATCTGCAGCTTTGCGGAATTCTTCATCTTGTACAATATGGATTGGAGAGATTTCAGGATCAGCAGTTGAAGATGTTTCTTTAGCTTCTCCTTTTTTGCGCTGAGGCTGAGTTCGTTCAGACGCAAACTTGTCTGTAAGAGTTTTTAGATAAGCATACAACTTTTTCTGTGTTGCAGCCACGTCACTCTGAACCTTCATGAGATCAAGCTGATTTCCTCTGGTTTCTTCAGGAGACCAACCGAAGAGTGGATTGTTGATGGCGCCAGTGTCGTCACTTGCAGGGGCGATCTCTGGAGCACCTGTGCTTGGAAGAGTGATAGTAACATGTGACGTGATATTGTTGGCCGAAGGAGTGGTGTTAGCGCTACCACTAGAGACTGCAACGTTAATAGAAGTAGTTCTTACTGGGAGTACCACTAGGACTTGCAATGTTAGAGTTGGGTGTTGAACCCGTATTGGTAACTATACCTAAGACCGACCATCCTGCCGAATTGAGATTGCTACCGAGAGAATGATCTCCCACTGTGGTCGCCAATCTGTAGATGGGGAAAAACGATTTGTTGGTTCATAAGGAATTGAGGAGACGACCGTACGGAGGAGACTCCTCGAACCGAGCGAAATGTTAAACCTCACACAGATGCACCGCTGCAAAGGGGGTGCTTTAGATTCGAGAGATCAATCTGTAGTACTCCGGCCTAAATCAAGACAATGCCCGTTACAGAAAAAATTCGGTCATAAGAGAGGATGGGTTGATCTGTAGGAGGGAAGCTGGGAAATGTGTGGAATCAATGGTAATCAAAGATTGTGGGTGTGTGAATTCTGAATATGATAAGCTCTGAATGATTGAAATTGCTCAATTGAGAGTAGTTGCTCAATTGATGAGTTGATGATCTCGTGTTGTCGATGAGACGTGAGATTGATGATACTGTTGATGTCGATGATTCAATCATGATTCAGAGACTTATTTATATTGCTGGAATTTTAGACACCATGACTCCATGAAGTGTGACAGTTGATGGAATCAAGGAGTGGGGAAGTGGGGATCGTGTTTGAAACCAGTTGGTCAACGTGTGGAGACTTGGTCGATTTTCCACCCACTACCTCGTGAATTCCTTCAACTGATTGCACGACTTTCTCACATTCCATCGTGTGTTTGAACACATGTGCCGTAGACCGCCAGACCAAAACCCTAAGTGATATCCCCCCAAAGTGACACGATTGACGTCTCTTGGTATGTTAGTCAATTAATGACTTCGTGATTTGATGGGACCATGAGTCCTTGTAGTTGCTAAGTTGAACATGATGTTCTGAAACTCATGAGTTGAACATGTCATGAGACAGAGGTATAGTTCTTACGATGAAGTGAGCAAGTATTGCTCATTAGATGGATCGTTGAATATTGATTGTTGAACCAATATTCCTTTGTTTGAGAAAATATTTATCATCTGAGAAAGTGTTGTTCATGTGATCAATTGTTGAATATTTGATCGTCTGAGCATGTGTTGCTCATCTGATGGATTATTGGCAGCGTACCAAAAATATTAATTATAATACTGGTCGTTGAATCGAGCATAATTAATAAAATTAATGACCATGAGGTCGTCGTAAAATTATTAAGGTCGGAATCTGGAATGATGATCCTTGGATTCATAAACCCTAATTTGATCAATTGATGATCAATTCATGGTTCGTCATAAGTTTAACCATGGGACGAAGGAGGGAGCGACTACGTGGGACCGTGGATCAACCATGTAGTGTCCATATGATGACGTGAGCAAATACAAAGAACTCTTGAAGAGTTGACGATTTGTTGATGAAAGAATGATTAAATGCTGGTTTAATCATTTATTCGAAAATGCTCGTCTGAGCCTTAGGTGAGAAAACCTAATTAATTATGACGAGGTGAAGGACCGACCATGGAGTCATGAAACCGGCCCTGGGTTGTCATGTGTCCGCCTGACGATCACTTCATGAAAATCCAAAGTGTTTGGAAGAGTTTTGGACCTAATACGAGCTATTGTGCAAATTAGGTCAAAACTGTGAAAATTGATGGGACCGGATTCCGTGAGCCAAAGAGTCAATCTTGGTCGGTCAAGATAGCATGATCGTGTCCCCAAGGCGTTCGTGTCTCAGTCCTGAGAAATTTGATATTTTCTGGCGTGCAATTGAGCATCCATTCGAAAAAATATGCCAAAATTAGGGTTTCGACGAAACTGAGGAAAACACCATGAGATGATGGAAAATCATTATAAAATAAGGAATGATGAGGCGTGGGACCGCCGTGGTCAAGGCATGGTCGACCGGTCGTGACCACGGTCCCGTGGTGCCTTTTCCTTAATTTTATAATATTTTGATGATTTTATGAAAAATTCATGAATTTTGAGAAATTTGATGAATTTAGGGAGTTTCCATGATTTGAAGGAGTTTTCATGAGTTCATGGAAGCAAAAAATAATAAAAACAAGGGCGTGTGGGACCGTGGAAGGCATGGCCGGCCGGCTTGGGCCCGGTCCCACGAGTTTCCCTAATTTTTGTGTATTTTTCATGTATTTTTGATGAATTGAGGGAATTTTTCCTAATTTGAGAGAGATACCATGAAATCAAGGAATTTGATGAATTCAAGGAAAACTAATAATAAAATAATAAAACAAAGGGGGGTGTGGGACCGGCTAGGGCATGGCCGACCTGCCAAGGCCCGATCCCACAAGTTTTCATAATTTATTTTATTTTATTATTATTATTTGATGATTTGTGCAAAATACCATGAAATTAAGGAGTTTTTTCATGAAATTAGAGAAATAATAATAAAAATAATAAAATAATAAGGAACCGTGGGGTGTGGGGCCGGTTGGGACCAAGGCATGGCCTGTTGGCCAATGGTCACGCCCCACACTCCTTTCCTTAATTTTATATTATTTTTTATGGATTTATGGAAGTACCATGAAACCGAGGAGTTTCCTCGAGACGAAGGAGATTTGATAAAATGAGAGAATTTTCATCAAATCATGGAAAATAATAAAAATGCATTAAAAATATAAAACTGGCGTGGGATTGACCACGACACGGTCGGTCGGTCGTGTGTCCGTGCTCCCAGCACCCTGGTCAATATTTTTAATTATTTATTATTTTCTTCCCTATTTTGTATAGGTTCATTGTTTCGTTGTATTTTTGAAATACTCGTTCATGCGGTGACTGTTAGTGTATCGTCGTTGAATACACCTTCACCATTTGAATCGGGGCTTACTTAGAGGTAGCTCAGACGCCCGGTTGTTGATTACTTATTACTAATTGTGGAATTCAGTGGAGAATAATTCACAAAACTGAGTAATAAGATGTTTATTATTAATTCATAGGATCAGCTGAGGATTCGACTACGAATTCAGAATAATAAAGTGAGCATTACCATTCCATGGGATCGTAGATTCGACCATAGAATCGGAGTAATTAAGATTTATCTATTACCATTTATGAGACCAGTTGTGGATTCGATCATGAAATCGGAGTAATGAGATAATATAGTTATTGCTATTCTATGAGATCGAGTCGTGGATTCGATCATAGAATCAGAACAATTTTTTATTGCCATTCCATGGGACCAGTCGTGGATTCGACCATGGAATAGGAGCAATTGTTATTTCCATTCCATGGGACCAGTCGCGGATTCGACCATGGAATAGGAGCAATAATAGATTATTCTGGGAATTCAGTAGTGAATGTCACGGCAGAATTAATCTTAATTAGGAATAATTAACTTTGTTGCTCTATACTAGCAGAGCAAGCTGTCTAGGAGCATTGATTATCCCGATATGAGCTTGTCGGTAAGTCATATCCTTTATATAGTCAAGGTAAACTCGTTGTTTGTTCCTGAAGACGTTATCGCTCTATACTAGCAGAGAAAGCTATCCAGGAGCCGTCCATCTCGTGATACTATATAGAAATAATCACCGAAAGTGTTCAGTATTCATGAGATATGTCGTTGTTGCTCCGTGACGTTTGGATCATGACAGTCCAGGGCCTGGACTATGAATCTCTTCACGTAGTCATTGGGATGTTCATTGTTCCTATGAAACATTCTTCCAAGATCAGAGAGAGTAATTTGCTCTAACACAAAGAAGTACTCTCTGTAGAAGGCATTAATCATTTCTCCCCAATTGTTGATAGTTCCTGGTGCGATGTTGTTGTACCAGGTGTATACCCTTCCTTTCAAGGATTTTGAAAATTCTTTGAGGCGAATAACATGGTTATGTTCATGTTCACCCAAGGATTCCAGGAACCAAGAAACATGTTCCCGAGCATTGCATGTTCCGTCATACAAAGTGAAGGTTGGAGAGGTATAACCTTTTGGAAGAGGAATCCTTTGCATAGCAGCAGGGTACGGAGGCTGGTGAGGATGGACATGTGATGTCTTGTGAAAAAGCGGGAGTCTAACAACACCACCCAATATTTCGCTAAGCAATCTGTATGGACTAACTCCGAAATACTTTTCTAGAGAATCAACTAGACAATCAGACTCAATCTAGATAAAAGTATCTCAAGGAGTTAATATCTCTCTCTTGATTTGATTTTTACTCAAGCTAAAAACAATAGCGAGTCTTTATCAAATACAAGGAATACTTGGACGGTACCAAAGACCAATGTCCAATGATCAATCAATATCAATCAACTACCAAAGGTTGGATTTCCAATTGATGATCACGAACGCACAATCTGTATTATTTCAATTATATAAAATATAATGCGGAAAAGAAATAACACAGACACCAGAAATTTTGTTAACGAGGAAACTGCAAATGCAGAAAACCCCCGGGACCTAGTCCAGATTGAATACACACTGTATTAAGCCGCTACAGACACTAGCCCTCTGCAAACTAACTTCAGACTGGACTATAATTGAACCCCAATCAGTCTCCCACCCGATCCAAGGTACAATTGTACTCCTACGCCTATGATCCCAGCAGGATACTGCGCACTTGATTCCCTTAGCTGATCTCACCCACAACCAAGAGTTGCTGCAACCCAAAATCACAGACTTGATAATAAACAGATTTGTCTCACACAGAAAAGTCTATCAAAGGATAAATCTGTCTCCCTCAGATAAACCCTAGGTTTTGTTCCGTCTTTAGATATAAAATCAAGGTGAACATGAACCAATTGATAATCCGGTCTTATATTCCCGAAGAACAGCCTAGATTAATCAATCACCTCTCTACAATCCTTCCTAACTACACAAGCGGATTGTCGAGGAATCACAAACAGTGAGACGAAGATGTTTGTGACTTCTTTATCTTGCCTATCGGAGAACTCTCACGATCTCAAGTCAATCGATCGATTGTACTCGTAGGATAGAAGATGCAAGATCATATCACACAACTACAATAAAAGTAGTATCGGTCTGGCTTCACAATCCCAATGAAGTCTTTAAGTCGTTAACCTGATTTTAGAGAAGAAAATCAAAACTTAATGGAGATTGACTCTAGCGGGCGCACTAGTAGCACACAGATGTGTGGGGATTTGTTTTGCACAATGCTAGATGTCTCCTTTATATAGCCTTCAAATCAGGGTTTTGCCTTAGTTACAAAGCAATCCTTATTCACCGTTAAATGAAAACCTGATTTAGATTCAAGCTAATATTTCTCAACCGTTAGATCGAAAAACCTAGATTATCACACACATTTTGGTAAACGTTTACTGGGTTCGTGAAAACCATGCCCAAACGTGTACGTGTATGTTGGTTCAACATAGTAACCCAAAAAGGTTAACCACATGAGCATTTCATATTAACCTTGTTCTTCTTCACCATAACTAGTTCAATTGACTCAAATGAACTAGTTAAAGAGTTGTTAAATTGCTATGAGATCTTATGTAACTACAAAAGACACAATTGAAACAGAGATGATTCGATTAGATTGAATCGGCTCATGAACTTTATAGCCACGGTTTGCATAAAGCATTCCTTAGTAATTTAAGTTTCATGTTCAGAGCACATCTTTAGATCATAACCTCTTAAGTTCACAAACAAGTTCGCGTACTTAAGTTAATCGGTTGAGTTTTCCAAACTCAGCAGAAATTCTCGGAAAGAGAACTTCTTCCAGTTTGCGGACTAAGTTCGTGGACTAAGTTCGCGGACTTAGCACACAAACGAGTTTTGGGAAATCCAGCATAAATTAGCCTAGCGGACCTCAAATATAAAGGAGAGGCGCGCTTGTCAACGGTTAACCCTCCTCATAGCCAGATTCCGTGGCTGTCGAGAACTTCCGACAGTTCGCGGACTGAGTCTGCGGACTGGGTTCACGGACTTGGCAAGCCAATTCCACAGTCCTCCCGATTTCTCTTGATCAACAAAGTTCGAAAAATTCGGTTCAAGGAGTACATGGTTATGTAATCTAAACTCTAATTTCAATCATTGAGACATTCTCAGAGGACGCTATGTAGTCGTTATTCACAGGCCGATTCACGTCAGAGCAATTCTCAAAGTGATTGAAACTTTTCATGACTTTCGTCACTAGGTGAAGATAAACTTGATCAAAGTGAAACGCTTTACCAACACATGATTTCTAGATATAGATAGGCAATGAATGCTCAGCTCAAAATGTCAAATGTGTATGATCTAGTCTATATAGCATACGACTTTTGTCTCATAAGAAGTAGGAGATAAAAGAGATAGACTTTTGAGTGATAGATAAGTTCAAGTCTCCACATACCTTTTTGTTGATGAAGTTCCACGGTTCCTTGTATAGATCTTCGTCGTTGTATGATGAATTGCCATAAAGTCCTTGAGCTCAACTACACTTTTCTATCCTAGTCCGAGACTTAACTATGTAGGCTAGAAATCAAGGCTTATAGTTTTGATCACTAACGTTGACAAACATGCTTGAGATAGCAACGCATGCGAGGTTCACCGAGCTATGCTCTAACAACCTCCCCCTTTGTCAATTTTAGTGACAAAACTATTAATACATATGGAATACAAAAAAGATAAACTTTAGTGGCTCCTATTCCATAGTCTAATCTTCAACGTTCCTTGAAATCTTCGTCCTTCCAAGTACTCCAATGATCCCAAAGGTTGTAAGTTTAGCACCATCGTTGTTGAAGATCCGTAGCTATAACAATGAGAGAAATCGAGATTCTCGATCATTATTATACAGTGTCATAGTATTATTATGTAACATAAAAGTCCAATCGTATCACGACTTTAACAATAATACTATGGTGATATGTATCACTCCCCCTTAGTCAATACTCCATCTCGATCATGGAAACCACTCCCCCTTACACAATGATCCGAAAACCATATGTATTTGTAGTGTGAGCTACAATATTTCTCCCCCTTTTTGTCAATAAAATTGGCAAAGGTGCAAGAACGGGATCATAATGAAATTTCCACAAGATACATTTCATAGACTAAAATAAAAATACATACCAACTTAATTTAGATGCAATCTAATAGCCGAAGCTAACATCATTCATCAAGGAGTTTTAAGATACAAGATAACCCCTATAAAATTCCACAGCCGCACACCCCGCAAGATATTACCATTAAGCACAAGTTCAGAAGAACTCTCCCCCATTTGATGTCATTCCCGAAAGAACAACAAGAGCGACCTTAATTTTGAAGGAAAAAAAGGATTTTTTAATTTGGACACCAAAAACCATGAGAATGATTTTCTATATCCAAAACTCAACCAAATTAACCACAAGTAAACCCATGATTAATTCAATTGGAATACGCAACTAAATCAAACCACAAAAGTGATCAATTTAATTGAAAGTGCTCAACATAAGTAAACTCACGGAGCTACGACTAAGTCAATCACACGGAGATGACTAACTTAACCGTTCAAATACTCAACATAAGGAAAACCTTACGGAATATATGACTACATTAACCAAAGATCATGATAGTGTAGCCTTTCATATACTCAACACAAGATCTTGTGGAATATATGAAAACTCAACTAGATTAATTACAAGAGAACCTATAATTAATCTAATTGGAATACAGATAACCAAACTAATCATCGAAGTAATCAATTTAATAATTTCGGGCTCAACATAAGAGAACTTATGGAACCCCTACTAAGTTCATCATAGAATATGACAACCTTAACCGTACATGTACTCGACATAAGAAAGAAAACTTATGGAGTACAAACTAAATAACCAAACTAGTTGATTAATTTATTTCCTAATGCTCAACATATAGTATCTTACGGAACAACCAACCAAGCCAATAAGAAAAATCGACTTAGTTGTAAGGTGCTCAACATAAAACACACAATGGAGCCTTCACGGTAAAACATAATAAAATGGATCAATGAAGATCAATACTGTGGATATCATACAAGGATCTATTCTATTTTCCAACATAACGACATAATAGACTTTATCCTCGTCACACAAAAGACTTTCATCCTATTTTCCATCAAATACATGATTGCATAGGCATAACTTTTGTATATGTCAAAAGTCCATTCGTCCTTTCATCAATACGAATACTAATTCATGAACGACTTTACTTTTGACCGCAATATGGGACCTTCAAGTTCACGGACGTAAACAATACATATCCCATAAACAAATTGCAATATCACAAAATCATAAAGATCAATACTGCAATAAACAACATCCTCCAAATATTTTTAGAATTTAATACCAATAAACCTAAAAAATAACAGAAGAAGATGAAAACAAAAATAGCTATGTGTAGTCAAAATCATCGCTATTCAAAGCACTAGTTATTCTTCCAACTAATCCAAAAATAAGACATACTAGGCAAACAACTAGAACCACAAAACTAAATCCTGTCTGCAATCAGGGATTGAACAAGAGCGAGTTCCTCAGTTTCCTTACTTAGTTCGTCTTTTAGGTAGTCTAGATTCCGTGTTGCGATACCAAGTTGTTCGCGAACGACCTTGAAGTCTTCAAGAAGATTTCCTACCAGTTGTGAAGAAATCTGAACTGGCAGTTTGTCTTCGTTTTCATGATCAAGAGCATGAAAGCAGGAAATATCAATAGGACATATCTCAACATCATCAACCTTGTTGCTTCCCTTCATTGTGCACCACAAAGACTTTTAGAAAATATTTTTGCACCTCTGGAACACATTATAAAAATAAGGGATTCCATCAAACCCTAGGAAACAAGACGTTCGTGAGGGTTGGTGCGTGTACTAGAGAGACGGGCCTATGATAGACCAAAGAAGCCCAAAGAGAAAGACAAATAGATGTTGAGGAGCAAACGGAATAAGTAACATCGAATGCAATACATTCCTGACAGTTTTCTCAAGATGAAAATCCTGAGAATCATGAGCATCCATTTTTAACAAATCATCATCAAAAAGAGACGCAATCATGAATATGTCAGCGCGTAATAGGATGAGCATGTTGCTCATCATTATTCACTTCTTCTTTTTCTTTTTTATCGTTATTTAGCAAACTACCTGGTTTAATTGAAGAAGCATTATCAAGAGAAGATTTAGAAGTACCTGGGTTAACATCATTCCATGTTTTCTTGATATTCCGTCTCAGTTTGTTTATGTGAATCTTCAGACCAGAGACTCGATTGTTGACATGTAAGAAGTCTGAGTTGGAAGTCTTGGATTCACAGTCCTTTTTGAGAGAATTAGAGGAACCTGACCTTTTCTTCCTTATGTTTCTTTTACTCTTTTCAGACTGATTTAACAGATCCGTTAAGCTTTTGCCATTCTTTTTTCTTCCTTTGTAAAAATCCTTCGAAGGAACATGGCAAGGATCAACTTTATTACACTTCATCCCTTGATAGCGAAAGTCCTTAATTCTGCCAATCTGTGATACAGGTTTAACAACTTCTTTAGACATCCATGTAAGAATGTTACGAAGTTTTTCATTCCTTTTACGAAGAAGACACCTTTGGTCAGAGTGTCCTTTGTTCCCGCAGAAATAGAAGTGAAAGGATTTATATTCAGTGGTTCTCTTACTAGCAGACTTTGTCGGAGTAGAATCCTTGTTCTTGCAAGCTGACACAGGTCTTTCACATGAAGAATTATTAACATCTCTAACAAAGTTAATCTTACCAGTGCTTGGAACATCTATACCTTTATAGCCCATACCACGTGTATCACGATGTTCTTTACATGCTCCAAGCATAGATGATAGCTTTGTAGATCTAGTGTTGAATCTCTTCAGATTTTCCTCCAGAGATTTTACCTTCTCAAGAGCAGCTGCAAGTTCGGTTTTCAAGGATTTTTCTTTGGTAAGAAACTGATGTTCTTTGTCCTTGAAACATTTACGCTGAGATTCATATCTTGCTTCAGTTTCGTCAAGCCTTTCTTTTAACACACCAAGGTTAGGAAGAAGATTATCGCATTTAGATTTTTTTGAGCGAACCTCTTCTTCATGATCTTTAACGGTAGATTGTAATAGTTTGTATCCACCATCATAACCCTTGAAGAGTTTTCTCAATTTTGTGTTTTCTTGACAGAGAGGACCCATGAATTTTCTCAGGGAAGCAGTTGTCTTTGTTTCTTTTAATTCACGATTAACCAACATGATGTATTGAGAAACTTCCTCATCAACGCTCTGTTCTTCTTATGAATCACTATCATCTGAAAGATCATCCAATTGTTTATCAAGAGATTTTTTTCCATTTGAATGCAGATTCGTAGAAGGAGACGAGGAGGAGTTTTTCTCAAAGGTTTCAGATCTTTGAAGCTTATCTGAATAACCCTGAACTGATGTTGCGTTATCAGAGATAGTACTCTTTCCCATAGAGTCAGATCGCTACAAACACAGACTGATGAGGTCTTAAACGTGTTTTCCTGCTCTGATACCAAATGAAAAAACGGGGGTCTAACAACACCACCCAATATTTCGCTTAGCAATCTGTATGGACTAAATCCGAAATACTTTGCTAGAGAATTAACTAGATAGTCAGACTCAATCTAGATAAAAGTATCTCAAGGAGTTAATATCTCTCTCTTGATTTGATTTTTACTCAAGCTAAAAACAATAGAGAGTCTTTATCAAATACAAGGAATACTTGGACGGTACCAAAGACCAATGTCCAAGGATCAATCAATATCAATCAACAACCAAAGGTTGGATTTCCAATTGATGATCACGAACGCACAACCTGTATTATTTCAATTATATAAAATATAATACGGAAAAGAAATAACACAGACACCAGAAAATTTTTTAACGAGGAAACCACAAATGCAGAAAACCCCCGGGACCTAGTCCAGATTGAATACACACTGTATTAAGCCGCTACAGACACTAGCCTACTGCAAACTAACTTCATACTGGACTATAGTTGGACCCCAATCAGTCTCCCACCGATCTAAGGTACAATTGTACTCCTAAGCCTCTGATCCCAGCAGGATGCACTTCCTTCCCTTAGCTGATCTCACCCACAACCAAGAGTTGCAGCAACCCAAAATCACAGACTTGATAATATATAGATCTGTCTCACACAGAAAAGTTTATCAAAGGATAAATATGTTTCCCCAGATAAACCTTAGGTTTTGTTCCGTCTTTAGATATAAAATCAAGGTGAACAGGAACCAATTGATAATCCAGTCTTATATTCCCGAAGAACAGTCTAGATTAATCAATCACCTCTCTACAATCCTTCCAGACTACACAAGCGGATTGTTGAGGAATCACAAACAGTGAGACGAAGATTTTTGTGACTTCTTTATCTTGCCTATCGGAGAACTCTCACGACTCGTACGATAGAAGATGCAAGATCAAATCACACAACTACAATAAAAGTAGTATCGGTCTGGCTTCACAATCCCAATGAAGTTTTTAAGTCGTTAACCTGATTTTAGGGAAGAAAATCAAATGTCAATGGAGATCGACTCCAGCGGGCACACTAGTAGCACACAGACGTGTGGGGATTTTTTTTGCACAATGCTAGATGTCTCCTTTATATAGCCTTCAAATCAGGGTTTTGCCTTAGTTACAAAGCAATCCTTATTCACCGTTAGATAAAAACCTGATTTAGATTCAAGTTAATATTTCTCAACCGTTAGATCGAAAAACCTAGCTTGTCACACACATTTTGGTAAACGTTTACTGGGTTCATGAAAACCATGCCCAAACGTGTACGTGTACGTTTGTTCAACATAGTAACCCAAAAAGGTTAACCATATGAGCATTTCATATTAACCTTGTTCTTCTTCACCATAACTAGTTCAATTGACTCAAATGAAATAGTTCAAGAGTTGTTCAATTGCTATGAGATCTTATGTAACTACACAAGACACAATTGAAACAAAGATGATTCGATTCGATTGAATCGGCTCATGAACTTTATAGCCACGGTTTGCATAAAACATTCCTTAGTAATTTAAGTTTCATGTTCAGAGCACATCTTTAGATCATAACCTCTTAAGTTCACAAACAAGTTCGCAGACTTAGGTTAATCGGTTGAGTTTTCCAAACTCAGCAGAAATTCTCGGAAAGAGAACTTCCGCCAGTTCGCGGACTTAGCACACAAATGAGTTTTGGAAAATCCAGCAGAAATTCTCGATCGAGAACTTCCGACAGTTCGCGGACTTGGCAAGCCAATTCCACAATCGTCCTGATTTCTCTTGATCAACAAAGTTCGAAAACTTCGGTTCAAGGAATACATGGTTATGTAATCTAAACTCTAATTTCAATCATTGAGACATTCTCAGAGGACGCTATGTAGCCGTTATTCACAGACCGATTCACGTCAGAGCAATTCTCAAAGTGATTGAAACTTTTCATGATTTTCGTCACTAGGTGAAGATAAACTTGATCAAAGCGAAACGCTTTACCAACACATGATTTCGAGATATAGATAGTCAATGAATGCTTAGCTCGAAATGTCAAATGTGTATGATATAGTCTATATAGCATACGACTTTTGTCTCATAAGAAGTAGGAGATAGAAGAGATAGACTTTTGAATGATAGATAAGTTCAAGTCTCCATATACCTTTTTGTTGATAAAGTTCCACGGTTCCTTGTATAGATCTTCGTCGTTGTATGATGAATCGCCATGAAGTCCTTGAGCTCAACTACACTTTTCTATCCTAGTCCGAGAATTAGCTATGTAGGCTAGATATCAAGACTTATAGTTTTGATCACTAACATTGACAAACATGCTTGAGATAGCAATGCATGCGAGGTTGACCGAGCTATGCTCAAACATCTTGTCTTTTCCACGGTTCTTCAAGATGCGTTCCAAATATTCCCGAGTAATGAAATTTGATGATTCCTTTGATGATGGATCGTCTGCAGCTTTGGGGACTTCGTTTCCATCCACTTTATGAATTGGAACTACTTCGGGATCATCATCTGGAGATGTCTCCCTTTATTTTCCCTTTCCTTGAGTCTTGTCTGACATCTTGTGAGTAAGAGTTTTGAGATAATTACACAGCTCCTTCTGTGTAGCAGCAATGTCAGTCTGATTTTTGGCAAGAGTTTCCTGCACCTCCATGAGATCCCCTATGGTAGGCGGATTTTCTCTGTTTCTTCGGGATGCCGGCCGAAGAGTGAATGATTCCTGGGCGGAGTAACGTCACCGCCATTGTCAGAAGCAGGAATAGTTTATGGAATGTCATCATTAGTGTTTCTAGTGCTAGTATTATTTGTGTTAGGATCTGCAATTGTGCGTAACCTAAGATCAACCATCTTGTGAAAGCTTGAGATTGCAACCGAGAGATTAATCTCCCACTGCGGTCGCCAATCTGTAGATGGGGAAAAAACGATTTGCTGATTTTTACGAAATTGAGGAGACGTCCGTGCGGAGACTCCTTTAACCGAGCGAAATGTTGAACCTCACACAGATGCACTGCAAGAAGGGAGTGCTTTAAGTTCGAGAGATCAATCTGTAGGACTCCGGCCTAAACCAAGAACAATGGCCGTTCCAGAGTCAATTCAGTCACAAGAGAGGATGGGTTGATCTGTAGGATGGAAGCTGGGAAATGTGTGGGATCAATGGTGATATGAGATTGTAGGTGTGTTGTGAATTCAGCGTAAGAACGCTCTGAATGATTGAATTTTACTCAATTGAGAGTGATTGCTCAGACGATGAGTTCGTGTAGACGAAAGATTGTCTGTATGAAATTGCCGAGAAAATGCTTGTCCTTTCAATCATGATTCAGAGGTCTTTTATATTGCTAGGTCGAAAACACCATGATCCCATGAAGTGTGACAGTTGCTGGAATCAGAGAGTGGGGAAGTGGGAAATCATGTCAAAACCAGTTCCTCATCGTGCGGAGACTTGGTTAACTTTCCACCCACTACTTTGCTGACTCTTCCAACTGATTGCACGACTTGCTCACATTCTCGTCGTGTGTATGAACACACGTTTCGTAGACCGCCAGACCAAAACCCTAGTTAATATCTCCCATGTGACACGATTGCTGTCTCGTGATTGTGGAGTCAGTTGCTGACTTTATGGGACGATGATTCCATGTATTGCTGAGTTGAACATGATTTGCAAATGTTCTGAAACTCATGAGTTAAATACGTCTGCTGAGACGAGGTATTATCATGTATATAACCTAAGGTGAGCAAACAGTGTTGCTGAATTGTTGAATATTGATAGTTGAACCAATATTCTTTAATCTGAGCAAATATTGCTGGTTTGAGAAAATATTGCTAGTCTGAGCGAATATTGCTAGTTTGATCAAATATTGTCGGTTGAGCAAATATTGCTCGTTTGATGAATTGTTGTTAGCAGGACCAAATAACATATTAATTTAAGATACTGACTGTTTGGTCGAGCATAATAAATAAAAGTGTTGATCATGGAATCAACATAAAATTATCAGTATTCGAATCTACTCAGAATCATGTTTTTGCAGAGTTCTGGATTCAAAACCCTAATTTTAATGAATTGATGATTTATTGAAAATCAACTGCAGAGTGAAGCAGGGACCGGCCACATGGGATGATGAGTCCACCATGTAACGCCCAGATGCTCGAATGAGCAAAATACCAAAGTCTCTTGAGGACCTGTTGGTGAAAGAATGATTAAATGCCGGTTTAATCATTTATTAAAATAATGCTCGTGTGAGCGGCAAATAGTAAAACCTAGCCGTGAAAAGATGAGGGACCGACCAAGAGATCATGAGATCGGCACTTGGTGGTCATGGGACCAATTGATGGTCATTTGAGCAAACCCTCAATTGTTTGAAAAGAGTTTGGACCTAATACGGGCAATTGAGTAAATTAGGTCAAAATCATTAAAACATGTGGGACCGGCCATTTGCAAGCCTTAGGGTCACCCTTGGTCGGTTAAGGGGATGTGCCCGTGTCACCATAATGTCAGTGTCTCAGTCCTGAGAGTTCCAATATTTTCCGGTGCGCATTTGAGCAACATTTTGAGAAAATATGAAGGATTCAGGGTTTTGCTGAAACTAGGAAAAAATTCATGAAATGATGAAAAATAATTAATAAAATAGGGATTGCAAAGTGTGGGACCGACCAGCTAGTAAGCTCGGTCCCGCAACACTTTTCCCAATTTTATGTATTTTCTCTGAATTGAGGGAAATTCCATGAAACTGAAGAGTTTTATGAAATTAGGGAACTTCCTTGAGATTAGGGAAATAAAATAATAATAAAATAGGGAATGATGGAGTGTGGGACCGGCAATGGCCAGGTCATGGCCGGCCGGCCAACGGGCAGTGTTCAGGGCACTCTTCCCAATTTTATGTAATTTTCATGATTTTAGGGAATTTTCATAAAATCAAAGAGATTTGTTGAAACCAAGGTATTTTGTTGAAATCAGAGAGTTTTCATGGAATGAGGAAAACAAAACAAATAATAATAATAAAATAAGAGGCGTGTGGGACCCGCTAGGGCATGACCGGCCGGCTAGGTCCCGGTCCCACAAGTTTTCTTAATTTTATAATATTTTTCATGGGTTTAGGAAAAATTCATGAAATCAGGGAATTTTCATGGTTTTAGGGAAAATTCATGAAATCGGAGAATTTTCATGGATTGAGGGAAATAATAAAATAATGGGGAACCGTGAGGTGTGGGACCGGCCACGACTAGGGCATGGCCGGCCGGTTGGTGCTCGGTCCCGTGACACCTTTCCCTAATTTTATTATTTTCCTTGACATAAATAAATATCATGAGATTAAAGAATTTCTTTGAAACGAAGGAGATTTGCTCGAATGAGAGAATTTTTATGAGTTCAGAGAAAAATAATAAAATATGATAAAATATAAAATTAGGCGTGGGACTGGTCATGGCATGACTCGGCTGGTGAGCCCAGTCCCCTAGCGCCTTTGCTAATATTTTATTATTATTGTTTTCCTTTCTATTTTGCATAGATTCCTCGATCCTTTGTGTTTTAGAATGCTCGTTTTTCATTCAAATGCTGGTATGTGCATTATTGCTAAGTACACTTGCACCATTTTAGTCAGGGCTTATTCGATGCTCAGATGCCTGCACGTTGAATATTTATTACTAACCCATGGAATTCTGCTGGGAAAACCATAAATTGAAGTAACGAAACATTCGAAGAATCGTAGAATATAGTTGAATATTCAGCTACGATTAGAGATAATTAATTGATGGCTCTATACTAGCAGGGCTTCCTATCTAGGAGCATTAATTATCTGAGAGTTGAGCAATATGAACTTCCTAGAGTGTCATATTTCTCCTATATAGTCAGGGAAAACCTGGTTGCATCCTGAAGATGTTGTTGCTCTATACTAGCAGGCATGCTGTCTAGGAGCCGTCCAATCTTTCGATTCTATACATAAATAATTACTGAAATTGCTCAGTATTCATGAGATGTGCCGTGGCCTCAGCTGGGAAACTACACATCTACATATACTATGAGAGACAGCCTTCTCAGTCAGAGGTTTTATGGCATGAGCTTTCACGCTTTATTGAGAGATATGAGTCTCAATACTCATCTGATTGCCGGATCCGGAGTATGTATAATTATGGTTTTACGATTTTGACCTTGTCAAAAATCCACCATATGCACAATCATAAAGCCGAATCTAAATGCATTCATCACGGAGTTTATAAAGATACAAGATAACTCCTCAAATATTCCACAACCGCACTCCCCATAAAGATATGGCAATTAAGCGCAAGTTCAAAAGAACTCTCCCCCATTTGATGTCATTCCCGAATACTTTTACGAGAGAAGAAGGATTTCTTTGGACACCAAAAACCACAAAATGATTTTGTATCCAAAATTCTCAATTAAACTAACCACAAGAGAACTCATGATTAACTTGATCGGAATACACAACCAAAATAACCACAAATGAATCTATGATTAGTCTAGTTGGAAATGCTCACACAAGAAGACTTATGGAGCCGCACAATATATACATAAAATATGGATCAGGGAAGATCAATACTGCGGAATATACAAGGATTCATTCTATTTTCCATCACTATTATAATAGACATAATCCTTGTAAACAAAAGATTTTAACCTATCTTCCATCAATAAATGACATAATAAGCTTAACTTTTGTTTGTCAAAAGTTCATCGATCTTGTATCAATACATGCATATCGACATATAATCGAGATAAATTTTGACATTGTATGAGACAATAATAGTTCACGGATGCAAACACATATATCCCATAACATTTTGCAATATATAAAACCATAAAGATTAATACTGCAAAAATCATCTTCCAGACCAAACTTTAGAATTTAAACAAATAAATCTAAAAACATGAAAATGAAAACGTTGGACATAGCTATGTGTACTTACAATAACGGCTATTCCAAACCCTAGTTATCCTTCTTAAAAAAAAACAAGAATAAAATTCTTTTAAGAAGTTTTACTAGATAAATAAACTCAGTTTTCTTTGATTATTTCATACCTTTGAAAGGGTTCATCAAAATAGGAGTCACTGATATCCTTGATTTTCTTGACCGTAGAGACGCCATGTTCATGAGTTAGAACATTAGTTTTTCGGTCAACGATGCGAGCAAGATGCCTGGCTTTGACACAATCAAGGAGGACCTTCTTCTGGTTCCCGATCAAGATGTTTTGATTTTCAAGGATTTTTGCTTGTCCATCAATGAGTTAGTTTATCTGCAATTGAAGGTTAGCAAACTCGTTCTTAACCTCAGTCTGAACGAAGATTAAATCCTTGACAAATTCTCCTATCCAAGAGTTGTACTCTTTTCTTTCAAGCATCTTTTTCAGAATCAGATCTTGAACTGAATCACATCCTTTGAAGTCTTCATCCATCTCAATGTTTACTTCTTTTTGAGGTTCAACAGAGGTTCCCATAGATATCTTTTTCTGGGAACATGATACACACATACAAGGCATATATATGTTGTCAATCAAGGGAGAAACCCTAGATTTCCTTAGAGAAGACTTGGACGTTCTTGGACCTGGAGAAAATATCAGAAACAAGAAGGACCCAAAAGGGAATACAAACTGTTTCTCAAAATGTCTCTTTTAAACAAGGCTCAATACTGAAAAGTTAGAGCAAAAGAGATACATTAGATACAAAAAGAGTAGCACAATAACTCAACTTGTAATACAGACATCAACATAATGGATGATAATCGTCCATAAGACTTGAGCATCTCATAAACAGACATCCTTGTGACTCTCAAGTTAGACACAAGGATGTGAGTACCTATAGTTAGGTAACAGGATGAGATGTGATCTCACCATGAGTGTTTAGAGATATAGGGATATCATCAGTCAGTCTGCTATTTGTATTCCTTTTCTTTCTTTGACTGTTTTTAACTCCATAGAAGTTTCTTACAGTCCTTCGAGAGAATCCATTATATGGAACCTTTTTATGACTAAGTCTAGGACTTATAGAACTTGGTTCTAGAGGATTAACTGAGATAAGTCTCCACCTTATAGACTTGGATCTACCAGTTTTATTCTCATAGACACTAGGAAGCTGTGTTTTTGTGGTGTGGTTTGCACCATGAGAAAAAACACGATTCTGGTAAAGATTTTGAAAAGAGTGATCTTTAAAAATATTTTTATGAGAATTCTGGTTTTTTGTGGGAGCGAGATCCATTGTTGATGCCGCCAGATGATTAACTTGGTTGACGGTAAATAGAAGAAGATTTTGAAGATCTGAGATCTGTTTCTTCCTAACAAAACAATGTTTAGCACTATGATTTCTTTTCCCACAGAAGGAACAATTTCGTGGAAGAGAATTGTTGAAGGGTATCTGATTCAAACCCATGTCCCGTTTGGAAGTTTGCCATTATATTTTGGAGGGACTTCCTTTGGTGAGTTTTTCTTCATGTCAGGCAACTTAGCACGTGACACAGAGGAATTTCTCATTATAGTGTTTTCCTTAGTTAAGGAGACAGACTGTTTTTGGGCTAGGTTAAGAGATGCAGCAATATTCTCGGTTTCAACACGAAGGTTGTTCAAGTCCGAGAAGTGTGTCTCAATTAAACGTTTTTCTCTAATTGTTCCCTCTTTAACAATATTCTCAAGGATGCTAATTTTTTCTTGTTGTAGCACATTTTCTCGAGTGAGTTTTTTAATATTGTTAGAGAAGGATTCAATAATTTTATAGAGTTCATGTTCTCGACTAAGAGACTTCTCAAATTCATCCAAGAGTTGAGAATGATTGTGAAAATCAATCGTCTCATTTAGATATTCTTTGGTTATGGTGTTATTCCTTTCTACTTTTGACATCCCATCAATTGTCTCGTTTCTTTCTCTGGATTCAGAAGAATCAGCTAAGGAATTATCCTTTGAGGAAAAACCAAGACACTTAACATAGTCAAAAGTATGGGGAGACATAGACTATGCGTATATATGAGATACTACTTTGTCCACAGAATCAGATTGCTTACAAATAAAGACTGGTAAGGTCTTGAACGTGTTTGCCTGCTCTGATACCAATTGAAAACGCGGGGGTACAACAACATCACCCAATATTTCGATAGCAATCTGTATGGACTAACTCTAATACACTTTTAAGAGAATCAACTAGACATTCAGACTCAATCTTAATAAAAAGTATATCAAGGAGTTAATATCTCTATCTCTCGGTTTGATCTTTACTCAAGCAAATGGAAATCTGTGAGTCTTTATCAAATACTAGAGAGATAAACTTGGATGGTACCAAAGACCAATATCCAAGTGTCAATCAATGTAAATCAACAACCAAAGGTTGGATATTCTAATTGGTTGATCTTAACGCACAACTTGTGATATTTCAATTATATAACGAAATATAATGCGGAATAGAAATAACACAGACACACCAGAAATTTTGTTAATGAGGAAACCGCAAATGCAAAAAAACCCCGGGACCTAGTCCAGATTGAACACCACATTGTATTAACCCGTTACAGACAGTAGCCTACTACAAACTAACTTCGGTCTGGACTGTAGTTGAATTCTAATAAATCTCACACTGCGCTCCTTATGTCTCTGATCCCAGTAGGATACTTCCCTTAGCTGATCTTACCCACAACTAAGAGTTGTTACGACCCAAAGTCGAAGACTTGATAGACAAATCTGTTTCACACAGAAAAGTCTATAGGATTGAATAAATCTGTCTCCCACAGAAATACCCAAGAGTTTTTGTTCCGTCTTTTGATAAATCAAGGTGAACAGGAACTAACTGATGACCCGGACTTATATTCCCGAAAAACAGCCTAGTATTATCAATCACCTAACAATAATCTAAATCGTATGGTAGCAAAACTATATATTGTGGAATCACAAACGATGAGACGAAGATGTTTGTTATTTCTTTTTATCTTGCCCTATCGGAGATATAATCTCAAGTTAATTATTCAATTGAACTCCTACGATAGAAAATTGCAAGATCAGATCGCTCAACTACAAGAAAGTAGTTTCGTCTGGCTTCACAATCCCAATGAAGTTTTTCAGTCGTTAACCGACAGGGTCTCGAGAAGAAACCTATGGTTAAAGGAGAATCGACTCTAGCAAAACCAACTAGTATCACACATGAGGTGTGAGGATTAGTTTTTCCAATTGCTAGATGTCTCCTTTATATAGTTTTCAAATCAGGGTTTGCAATCCAAGTTACCTTGGTAACAAAGCATTCAATATTCACCGTTAGATGAAAACCCTGATTTCTCCAAGATAATATCTTTCAACCGTTAGATCGAAACTTATCTTGTCACACACAAATGAAATGTATTCATTTAGGTTTGAGTAACCGTACCTAAACGTGTACACTTACAAACTCAGCAGAAATTTCGGTATGAAAACTTCTGCATGTACTTGTACTCAACCTGTCTCCTTCACCAATACTGCATGCACACATATGCGCGCACTTGGATTTCAGGCACATGGATAATCTTCGAAACCAACTCTACATTTCGATCATTGACACTGTTAAAGCATTGCTCGGTCGAACTCGCATGCGTTGCTATCTCAAGCATGTTTGTCAATGTTAGTGATCAAAACTATAAGTCTTGATTTCTAGCCTACATAGGTAAAGGTCTTGGATTAGGATAGAAAGTGTAGTTGAGCTCAATACTCCATGGAAATCATCATACAAGACGAAGGACTGCTCAAGGAACTGGTGGATCTTCATCGACTAAAAGGTATGTGGAGACTTGAACTTATCTGTCACTCAAAAGTCTATTTACTCTATCTCCTACTCTTGAGACAAAAGTCGTTCTGATATATAGACTTTCATTATACACATTTGTTATTTCGAGCCGAGTTTATCTCGCCTATTTATTTCTCGAAATGTGTGTTGTAAGATTTCGCTTTAGCCGAATTCATCTTTACCAAGTGACAAAAGTCATGTTATTTTTCAATCACTTTGAAAATTGCTCTGACGAAAAATGGTATGTGAATAACGGCCATATAACGTTCTCTGAGAATGTTTCAATGATTGAAATGAGAGTTTAGACTACATAACCATTGGTGGATATAAGCGTTATTGTGAAAACACATATATGCATAAGTCCTATTCCTTGAACCATAGTTTGCTAACTTTGTTGATCAAGAGAAGTTGGAAGTGGCGTGAGCCTCTCGGCCCGAGATTTTCTGCTGGAGTTTGTGTACTCCTCCCATGAGCTTAAGTCCGCGAACCCAGTCCGCGAACATGAGCAGGTTATATCTAAAGTCGGTTGTGTTCTTGAACTAATGTTTAAATAAACTAAGGAATGCTTTTGCGAACCGTGGCTATAAAGTTCATGAGCCGATTCGAGTGAATCAAACAAATTTTGCTTCATTTGTGTCTTGTGTAGTTACATAAGATTTCCTTGCAATTGAACAACTCTGACTAGTTCATTTGAGTCATTTGAACTAGTTATGGTGAAGAAAAATAAGGTTGATATGAGAGTTATCATATTGCTAACCATTTGGTTGACTTGTTGAACCAACAAATGTTAATGTTTGGGTACGGTTCATAAACCCAAAATTGGACATTTCATTTGTGTGTGATAAAATAAGTTTTCGATCTAACGGTTGAGAAATATTAACTTGAATCTAATCAGGTTTTCATCTAACAGTGAATATTGAATGCTTTGTTACTAAGATAACATTGATTGCAAACCCTGATTTGAAAGTGTATATAAGGGAGAACTCTAACAACTGGGAAACCTAATCCCCACACATTCTGTGTGATACTAGTTGTGCTAATCTAGAGTCGATTCTCCTTTAAACATTTGGTTTCTTCTTCTAAACCAGGTTAACGACTTAAAGACTTCATTGGGATTGTGAAGCCAGACCGATATTACTTTTATCGTAGTTGTGTGATCTGATCTTGCTGTTTCTATCGTACGAGTACAATTTTAATAATTAGCTTGAGATTTCTATCTCCGATAGGCAAGATAAAAAGTAATCACAAACAAACTTCGTCTCATCGTTTGTGATTCCGCGATATCTTTTTTCGCTGCGTCGATTAAGATTATTGTGAGGTGATTAATAATAGTGAGTTGTTCTTCGAGAATATAAGTCTGGTATTATTGATTGGATCATGTTCACCTTGATTTATCAAAAGACGGAACAAAACTCGTAGGTATATTAGTGGGAGACGGATTTATCTATTATCGTAGACTTTTCTGTATGATACAGATTTGTTTATTAAAGTCTTCGACTTTGGGTCGTAGCGACTCTTAGTTGTGGGTGAGATCAGCTAAGGGAATCAAGTGCGCAGTATCCTGCTGGGATCAGAGGCATAGGAGCATAACTGTACCTTGGATCAGTGTGAGATTGATTGGGTTTCAACTACAGTCCAGACCGAAGTTAGTTTAGAGTAGGCTAGTGTCTGTAGAGGCTTAATACAGTATGTGTTAAATCTATACTAGGTCACGGGGTTTTTCTGCATTTGCGGTTTCCTCGTTAACAAAATTCTGGTGTCTGTGTTATTTCTATTACGCATTATATTTGTTTATATAATTGAAATATCACAGGTTGTGCGTTGTTCAATCAATTAGAATATCCGACCTTTTTGGTTGTTGATTTAAATTGATTGACACTTGGATATTGGTCTTTGGTACCATCCAATTTATCTATTTTCTTGAGTAAACATCAAATCGAGAGATTGAGATATAAACTCTTTGATATACTTTCATTGATTGGGTCTAACTGTCTAGTTCATTCTCATAAAAGTATATTGGAGTTTGTCCATACAGATTGCTAAGCGAAATATTGGGTGTGGTTGTTAGACCCTCGCTTTTTCAATTGGTATCAGAGCAGGAAAACACGTTCAAGGCCTTACAAGTCTGTGTTTGTAGCGATCTGATTATGGACGAATCTATCTCTAATAACGTACCAGTTCAGAAATACCAGATGTTTCTAAAATCTTGGATTCACATGAGAGAACTGTCACATCTAAGTCAATATCTAAACATTCTGTTGATGTAAAAACTGTTGATTGGAAAACTCTCCTAAAAGAACAGTTGGATGAAATTTCTGATGAAGGTGATTCAGATATTGATAGAGATGTTGATGAGGAAGTATCAGAGTATGTTAAGTTTATGGATTCGTGGAATATGAAGAAGATTACAACTTCTCATGTCTCACCTCTTCTGACTCCTCTCTTTCGAGAAAACAAGAAGTTGAGAAGATGTTACGCATGTGTTTATTTTTCGAATCGTTCTAACGAATCGATCCTCAAGGATTCTGAGGAAAACCTACGTATGAAGTCACTTGAATGTGAAAATCTTTATCAAAAATACTTCTTGTTGGAAGAGAAATTTGCAGAATCTGAAGCAAGATGTGACTCTCAACAAAAATGTTTTGATGACAAAGAACTTAGTCTTCTTGCCAAAAAAAAATCCTTGGAGACTGACCTTGCAGCTGCTCTTGATAAAGTGAAATCACTTGAAGAGAGTCTGAGAAGATTCAATTCTAGCTCTATAAAATTGTCTTTCATGATTGGAGCATGTAAAGAACATCGTGATACACATGGTCTGGGCTATAAAGGAATAGACGCTCCAAAAACTGGTAAGATCAACTTTGTTAAGGCTATTGATAATTCTTCATGTGAAAAAACTTTCGCAGCTGGTAATGCACCTAAAAACAAGGAGTCTACTTCTTCCAAATATACTTACACGAGAATGGTTAAGAATAAATCCTTTAACTGCTATTTCTGGGGAAAGAAAGGACATTCTGAGCGAAGATGTCGGTTCGTTTAAGGAATGAAAAACTTCAAAACATGCTTGCACGGATGTCTAAAGAAGTTATCAAACCGCTCTCTCACATTATTGGAGTAAAAGGCACTTTCGACAATCAAGAAAACTACTATGATAAGTCTTTTCTTAATTGTGCTTTTGAAACGAAAAATGGTAGAAGGAAGAATGGTCGAAGAGTAACTGACTTCTTAAATAACTCTGAAAAGAGGAAAATACATAGGAGAAAGAAAGAAAAGTCAAGTTTCTTGTCTCTCCCTGGAGAAGGCCGCAATTCTAAGAATTCAGCTCCAGATTGCTTACATATCAATAATCGAGTCTCAGAACTAAAGGTAGGCATAAACAGACTCAAAAGGGGCATAAAAAAATCATGGAAAGCGATTGACTCAGGTACTCCTAGTTCCTCTCTTAATAAAACTCCTTCAACTATGTCATGTGATTTGTCTCTAAATCCTTCTGAAGGAGAAAAAGAAAAAGTCAAAATTGATGAGCAAAATGCTCATCCTAATACACCATGACTTCCCAATAAAACATCCCTCTTTTAATTTAAGAAGGATGCTCATTTTTCTCAAGAAGTTTGTCTTGAGAAGTGCTGTCGAGGTTGTATTTTTTCTCTTCTTGTTCTTTTTTTTATCTTTAAATTCTGTTGAGCTTCGCTCCAGTTTTTATCTTGTAGATAATCATGATCTTTTGTCCTTGAGATTTTTTTTGTTTACGTGTACTTCCTCTAAATAGTTGGTTCTCAACTACTTGTCATGACCTTCGAACCCCATTCTTCTTTTGGTCACATCTTAAGGCCGTGACCACCAGTGCACGAACTCCTGGCCCACACAAACGTGTACAAGTTTCCTAGGGTTTTCCATGGAACGTATTTATGTACTTGGGTGTCATCCCATGTTACACTGTTCTGAAAGGTCAAAGGGTTTTACCAATTTGGTGTGCACAATGAATGGAGGAAACAAAGATGATGAAGTCAAGAAAGGGAAGACTATTGAGTTTCATGAGAATCCTGTTTTCATAACATGCCTTCATGCCAGTGATCATGAAAACAAACTACCAGTTCAAGTATCATCACAACCGGTAGGAAATCTTCTTCAAGATTTTGAAGTCGTACGTGAACAACTCGGAATTGCAACAAAGAATCTTGAGTTTTTGAAAAACGAACTGAACAAAGCATCTGATGAGCTCGTCCATGTTCAATCTCTGGTTGCTTACCGGATCTAGTGTTTTTCAGATCATGTTCACTATATGAGTTTCTTTGTCTAGTAAATATTCTATATTTCTGTTTTTGTTTAGAAGAATAACTAGAGGTTGGAATAGCCATTATTGTGATTACACATAGCTATGTCCAACGTTTTCATCTTCATGTTTTTAGATTTATTGGTTTAAATTCTAAATTGTTTGGAAGATGGTTTTTGAAGTATTAATCTTTATGGTTTTATATATTGCAATATTGTTACGGGATATGTGTGTTTGCGTCCGTGAACTTGATTGTCCCATATCTTGTCAAAAGTAAAGTCGTTCATGAATTGATATGCAAGTATTGATGAAAGAATGAATGGACTTTTGACAAATACAAAAGTTAAGCCTATATTGTCAATTATTGATGAAAGATAGGTTAAAATCTTTTGTTTGCAAGGATTATGTCTATTAAATGTCGTTATGCAAATAGTGATGGAAAATAGAATGAATCCTTGTATATTCCGCAGTAATTGATCTTCCCTGATCCATATTTTATGTATTACTGTGTGGCTCCGTAATGTGTCTTATGTTGAGCACGAAACAACCAAGTTGATTAATTTTATGATTAGCCTTATTGTTGTTCCGTAAGGTACTTTATCTTGAGCATTTTGAACTAAATTAATCATTTTGTTTGGTTATTTAGTTATGATTCCATAAGTCTTCTTATGTTTGAGCTTTCATGACTGGGTTGATTATTTTGATGATTAACTTTGTCATTGCTCCATAGACTCTCTTCTGTGAGTATGACCAATTGATTACTTTTGTGGTTAATTTGGTTGTGTATTTCGATTAGATTAATTATGGGTTTACTTGTGATTAATCTAATTGAGCGCTCTTAAGTCTCCATAAGTTTACTTGTGTTGAGAATTTTCGGTTAAATTAATCATGAACTTCTTGTGGTTAATTTAATATTTTGGATTCAAATTCATACTTGTATATGTCCAAAGAAATCCTTCTTTTCTCTTTCGAAATTAAGGTCGCTCTTGTTGTTCCCTTGGGAATGACATATTATGGGGGAGAGTTCTTTTTGAACTTGCGCTTAATTTCCAAATCTTTGTGCGGAGTGCGGCTGTGGAATATTATAGGGGTTATCGTGTATCTTTAAACTCCTTGATGAATGCATTTAGCTTCGGCTTTATGATTGCATCTAAATAAGATGATGTGTGTTCTTTCTTTTGGTCATGAAATGTCTCTTTCGGAAATTTCATTAGGATCCCGTTCTTGTACCTTTGCCTATTTTATTGACAAAAAGGGGGAGAATTAATATGTAGTTCACACTACAAATACATATGGTTTTCGGATCATTATGTAAGGGGGAGTGGTTTCCATGTGAGGTGGAGTATTGACTAAGGGGGAGTGA
This sequence comes from Papaver somniferum, assembly GCF_003573695.1. NCBI lineage: Eukaryota > Viridiplantae > Streptophyta > Magnoliopsida > Ranunculales > Papaveraceae > Papaver > Papaver somniferum. Next base: position 97,124,602 of record NC_039362.1, on the reverse strand, counting down.
TACATATCACCATAGTATTGGTGTTGAAGTTGTGATACAATTGAACTTTGACGTTGTATAATGACACTATGACACTGTATAACAACGATTGAGAACTATTGTTTTCTTGTTGTTAGAGCTACGGATTTTCAACAACGATGATGCTAAACTTACAACCTTTGGGATCATTGGAGTACTTGGAAGTGACGAATATTTCGAGTAATGTTGAAGATTAGGCATGTGGAATAGGATCTACAAAAGTTAATTTATTTATTTTCTGTATTCCATATGTATTAATAGTTATTCCACTAAAATTGACAAAGGGGGAGATTGTTAGAGCATTGCTCGGTCAAACTCGCATGCGTTGCTATCTCAAGCATGTTTGTCAATGTTAGTGATCAAAACTATAAGTCTTGATTTCTAGCCTACATAGCTAAAGGTCTTGGATTAGGATAGGAAGTGTAGTTGAGCTCAAACCATGGCAATCATCATAAAAGACGAAGGACTGCTCAAGGAACTGGTGGATCTTCATCGACTAAAAGGTATATGGAGACTTGAACTTATCTGTCACTCAAAAGTCTATTTACTCTATCTCCTACTCTTGACACAAAAGTCGTTCTGATATATAGAATTTCATTATACACATTTGCTATTTCGAGCCGATTTTATCTCGCCTATCTATTTCTCTAAATGTGTGTTGGTAAGTTTCGCTTTAGCCGAATTCATCTTTACCAAGTGACGAAAGTCATGTTATGTTTCAATCACTTTGAAAATTGCTCTGACGAAAAATGGTCTGTGTATAACGGCTATATAACGTTCTCTGAGAATGTTTTAATGATTGAAATGAGAGTTTAGATTACATAACCATTGGTGGATATAAGCATTGTTGTGAAAACACATATATGCATAAGTCCTATTCCTTGAACCAAAGTTTGCTAACTTTGTTGATCAAGAGAAGTTGGAAGTGGCGTGAGCCAAGTCTGCGAACTCAGTCCGCGAACTTGCGGAACTTCTCGGCTCGAGATTTTATGCTAGAGTTTGTGTACTCCTTCCATGAAATTAAGTCCGCGAACCCAGTCCGCGAACTTGAGAAGGTTATATCTAAAGTCGGTTGTTCTTGAACTAATGTTTAAATAAACTAAGGAATGCTTTTGAAAACCGTGGCTATAAAGTTCATGTGCCGATTCGAGTGAATCAACTCTCTAACTAGTTCATTTGAGTCATTTGAACTAGTTATGGTGAAGAAGAATAAGGTTGACATGAGAGCAATCATATGGCTAACCATTTGATTGACTTGTTGAACCAACAAATGTTTATGTTTGGGTACGGTTCATAAACCCAAAATTGGAAATTTCATTTGTTTGTGACAAGCTAAGTTTTAGATCTAACGGTTGAGAAATATTAACTTGAATCTAATCAAGTTTTCATCTAACGGTGAATATTGAATGCTTTGTTACTACGCTAACATTGATTGCAAACCCTGATTTGAAAGTGTATATAAGGGAGAAGTCTAGCAACTGAGAAACCTAATCCCCACACATTCTGTGTGATACTAGTTGTGCTAAGCTAGATTCGATTCTCCTTTAACCTTTGGTTTCTTATTCTAAACCAGTTTAACGACTTAAAGACTTCATTGGGATTGTGAAGCCAGACCAATACTACTTTTATCGTAGTTGTGTGATATGATCTTGCTGTTTCTATCGTACGAGTACACTTGTAATAGTTGGCTTGAGATTTCTATCTCCGATGGGCAAGATAAAAAGTAATCACAAACAAACTTCCTCTCATCGTTTGTGATTCCGCAATATCTTTTTTCGCTGCGTCGATTAAGATTATTGTGAGGTGATTCATAATACATATCTTTTCTTCGAGAATATAAGTTTGGTATTATTGATTGGTTCCTTTTCACCTTGATTTATCAAAAGACAGAACAAAACTCGTAGGTATATTCGTGGGAGACGGATTTATCTATTACCGTAGACTTTTCTGTGTGATACAGATTTGTTTATTAAAGTCTTAGACTTTGGGTCGTAGCAACTCTTAGTTGTGGGTGAGATCAGCTAAGGGAATCAAGTGCGCAGTATCCTGCTGGGATCAGAGGCGTAGGAGCATAACTGTACCTTGGATCAGTGTGAGATTGATTGGGGTTCAACTACAGTCCAGACCGAAGTTAGTTTGGAGTAGGCTAGTGTCTGTAGCGGCTTAATATAATGTGTGTTCAATCTGGACTAGGTCCCGGGGTTTTTCTGCATTTGCGGTTTCCTCGTTAACAAAATTCTGATGTCTGTGTTATTTTTATTCCGCATTATATTTGTTTATATAATTGAAATATCATAGGTTGTGTGTTGTTCAATCAATTAGAATATCCGACCTTTTTGGTTGTTGATTTAAATTGATTGACACTTGGATATTGGTCTTTGGTACCATCCAAGTTATCTCTCTTTGATAAAGACTCGCAGATTTCTATTTGCTTGAGTAAAGATCAAATCGAGAGATTGAGATATAAACTCTTTGATATACTTTACATTGATTAAGTCTAAATCTTTAGTTGATTCTCATAAAAGTATATTGGAGTTTATCCATACATATTTCTAAGCGAAATATTGGGTGTGGTTGTTAGACCCCCGCTTTTTCAGAAACATTCTTCTATGATGTTATAACAATCGTTATTCACGACTATCGTCATCAAAGATATTTTCAAGATTGAAACATCTTCATGACTTGCGTCACGGGTAAAGATGAAAGTGGTTAAAGAAAAAGATCACCAACACATATTTCGAGGAAAAGATAGGCGATTAAACTCGGCTCGAAATAGCAAATGTGTATGTATGAAAACTATCATACTTATACGACTTTGTCTCAAGAGTAGGAGATAGAATAGACTTTTGAGTGACAGAAAAGTTCAAGTCTCCACATACCTTTTTTTCGGATGAAGTTCCACTTATTCCTCGAGTAGTTCTTCGTCTTCGTAAGATGATCGCCATGGAGTCTGGATCTCAACTGCACTTAACTATCTTAGACCGAGACTTAGTCATAAGTAAACTAGAAATCAAGACATATAGTTTCGATCACTAATATTGACAAACATGCTTGATATAGCAACGCATGCGAGTTCGACCGTGCAGTGCTCTAACAGTAGCAACTCTTGGTTGTGGGTGAGATCAGCTAAGGGAATCAAGTGTGTAGTATCCTGTTAGGATCAGAGACGTAATGAGCGCAACTATACCTTGAATATGTGTGAGATTGATTAGGGTTCAACTACAGTCCAGACCGAAGTTAGTTTGTAGTAGGCTAGTGTTTGTAGCGGCTTAATACAGCGTGGTGTTCAATCTGGACTAGGTCCCGGGATTTTTCTGTATTTGCGGTTTCCTCGTTAACAAAATTTCTGGTGTCTGTGTTATTTTTATTCCGTATTATATTTTGTTATATAATTGAAATATCACAGGTTGTGCGTTAAGATCAATCAATTAGAATATCCAACCTTTGGTTGTTGATTTAAATTGATTGACACTTGGATATTGGTCTTTGGTACCCATCCAAGTTTATCTCTCTAGTATTTGATAAAGACTCGCATATTTCCATTTGCTTGAGTAAAGATCAAATCGATAGATTGAGATATTAACTCTTTGATATACTTTTATCTAGATTGAGTCTGACTGTCTAGTTGATTCTCTAGAAAGTATATTGGAGTTAGTCCATACAGATTGCTAATCGAAATATTGGGTGAGGTTGTTCGATCCCTTGTTTTTTCATCCTTCTTGAAACACACAAGAATAAATTCTCATAAGAAGTTTCTTAGGCAAACATAAATCGACAAGATAAGAACCAAAGAAAGACTCCTAAATCACCAAAACCGAACATGAACTGAAATCAAATAGTCTTTTCGGAATCCTCACGAGCCTTGAGATCCTTGAGCTTGTGATTGACAACATCCTTTGCTTCTTCAGAGAATATATCCTCATTGATAAGTTCTTTAACATGTTTCTTGGTGAGAACAAGGTCAAAATTAACCTTTTTCAACTCAGTTCTTAATACATCAAGAATCTTCATAGTATCAACGAGTTGCAGTTTTGCTTCCTCAAAGTATTTAAGAAAATCATGAACCACTTCAGCAGAGACCATATCCTCATTCCCAATATCCTGATGTGTATAGGCATAGTAGCACGAGGCATTAGGACAATCATCTTCTACTAGGGTTCTTTTCTTCCTCCCTTTAGACTCGAAACCAATACCTTTATCAAGAAAACCTCTTGCAAAATCACCAGAGCTAGAATATGAAGACATTCTTGACAAAACACAGAATAACCCAGAGTATGCGTACGTGACTCAAAGGGTTTGGTATTTAAATGGGTTCTTAGGGAAGGTAACTTTTAGGGTTTCCAAAATTGATTCGTGACAGTAACACGGGTATCTGTACGAACACAACTTGAACCAAAAACAAAAAACACACACACAAAAGGTCGTACATTTACGTAACGACAGAATTTTTGCTACATGAATATTTTCACAAAATTTTGGCTCAATAAATTTTATATCTCCATACATAAACAATTTTGAGCACAAGAGTACCAACCAACTTAGTTACAACAAAAGCTTTTTCGAAATAAAGGCAAAAAGTAAACAAAACGAAAAAACCATCTTTAGACACAACCAATACTTAAGAAAAGTTGTTTGTGGACAATATCAGGAAGCAATTTTTCCAAAAGTATACCTGATTACTAACACATCTTACTCAACAGGATTTTTATGAGTAAGTTCTCAACCCTTGTGATTAATAGCACAAGAATGAGCCCTAAGCTCATTAAATGAACGATGTTCACGGTTGAGTCTCTTTTTCCTTTCAAATCTAGGAAAGAATCCCTTTTGATGTGAAAAATTATCATACAACTTACTGTCATTAAAATACGAGACATAGTTTGAGTTCTTACCAGAAGAATTCTGACTAGAGGGAATTGAAAACCTATTGACAATCTCTTTATATCCTTCAATAATCATGTTTAGGTTGTCTTTCATATCATCATTTTTGCTTTTCTCTCCTGATACTTTATTCACATCAAAAACACCATTATCTCCCTTTTTGACATAAGAAAATTCTTGAGCTCTTCTTGGACGATTTTTGCTAAGAAGTTTGTTATGCTTTTGAGCATTTGAGGAACACATTGAACTGACTTTCCTGGTAGAATACACAAGGTGAGTACTGAAACCAATTGGTTTAGACATACCAATGTTAGTTACACTTTTGAGAATTAAATCCAAGGTGTGTTGAAGTCTAACAATGGAATTGTTATTCAACCTAGAGTTTCTCTTTTGCTTAACATGCCCTTTTGAATCACAAAAGAGACACACTATCTGATCACAAGAGTGATTAGAGAGCACAAACTAACATCATCGTTTGGAGATTTTTTCCTTCCATGTGATGTGGAACTTTCTTGATTAGAGGAGGCTATAAGCATATCTTTTCCAATAGGAAGGGATTCTGATTTTACTTCTGGAACTGGAACTTTTTCAGTTGTGACAGAAGCAAATGGTATAATAGACTTTTTGGAACATCCTTGGATATAGAGTTTATTCAAGAGATGTTCAATTTCCAAAGCATCCTTTTTGAGGTTCGCCTCGAGTAAGATACGTGATGACCGAACTTCAGCGTTTTCCTTGCAAGGAGCTTTTTCTTTAGAGTTACAATCTCTCACTATACGAAGGAGAACATTGACATTGTTCTTCAACCGATTGATTCTATCAGCCTGGATTCTAACAAGATTTAGAATCAGTTTACTCTCTTCATCTGCTTCCCTTACATCAACGGAGTCAGACTCATTTGAAGGTAATCGGGATAACACATGTCAATGTCAGTCTGTTTCATTAGAACAGTAGGTTCGTCTATATTTGAGATTGAAAAATCTTTCTCTTTAATAGACATTATAGAAACATAACTTTTTTTTTCTGGTGACGCATTTATTAGAGATAGTTCTGTCGTCCATAGAGTCAGATCGCTACAAACACAGACTTAAGAGGTCTTAAACGTGTTTGCCGGTTCTGATACCAATTGAAAAAGCGTGGGTCTAACAACCTCACCCAATATTTCGCTTAGCAATCTGTATGGACTAACTCCAATATACTTTAAAGAGGACCAACTATACAGTCAGACTCAATCTTAATAAAAAGTATATCAAAGAGTTATATCTCAATCTCTCAATTCAATCCGCAATCAAACAAATATAATTTGCGAGCCCGATTAAATATAAGAGAGATAACTTGAATGGTACCAAAGACCGATGTTCAAGGATCAATCAATTTCAATCAACAACCAAAGGTTGGATTTACCAATTGATCGATTCAACGCACAACATGTGATATTTCAATTATGTAACAAAATATAATGTTGTGAATACTCGTTTTCCCGTAGTCTACGTAATGTGTACAACTCGGAGAATCAGATACTAAGTACTATTGATGCCTCTGTTGAACTGATAATGCTAAGTAGTAAAGGGTACTCAAGATCGCAATAACAACTAAGAATACAAAGATAATATAAAAGCTGCTAAGTTATCATGAGACACAAGAGATTAGGTGGTTCGACTTTCGTCTACGTCCACGGGGTAATGAGTGATTGTTTTGTATTAAGTTATGGTGGTTACAAAGATCTTAAATACTTCCCAAAGTAATAGAGAGAACCCAAGTTGAAGTAAATACTTAATGAAAAGCGGGGTCTAACAACCATACCCAATGATTCGCTTAGCAATCTATATGGACAAACTCCAATATTTTTCCAAGAGAATCAACTAGACAGTCAGAATCAATCTGGATAAAAAGTATATCAAATATTTTATATCTCAATCTCTCGATTTGATATATACTCAAGCAAATAGAAATCTCAACATCCAAGTGTCAATCAATTTAGATCAACAACCTAAAAGGTCAGATATTCTAATTGATTGAAAAACGCACAACCTGTGATATTTCAATTATATAAACAAATATAATGCGGAATAGAAATAACACAGACACCATAATTTTGTTAACGAGGAAACCGCAAATGCAGAAAAACCCCAGGACCTAGTCCAGATTGAACACACTGTATTAAGCCGCTACAGACACTAGCCTACTCCAAATTAACTTCGGTTTGGACTGTAATTGAACCCCATTCAATCTCACACTGATCCAAGGTACATTTATGCTCCTACGCCTCTGATCCCAACAGGATATTGCGTACTTGATTCCCTTAGCTGATCTCACCCACAACTAAGAGTTGCTACGACCCAAAGTCGAAGACTTTAATAAACAAATCTGTATCACACAGAAAATTCTACGGTAATAGATAAATCCGTCTCCCACGAATATACCTACGAGTTTTGTTCCGTCTTTTGATAAATCAAGGTGAACATGAACCAATCAATAATACCAGACTTATATTCCCGAAGAACAACTTAGTATTATCAATCACCTCACAATAATCTTAATCGACGCAGCGAAAAAAGATATTGTGGAATCACAAACGATGAGACGAAGTTTGTTTGTGATTACTTTTTATCTTGCCTATCGGAGATATAAAATCTCAAGCCAATTATTACAATTGTACTCGTACGATAGAAGATGCAAGATCAGATCACACAACTACAAGAAAAGTAGTATCGGTCTGGCTTCACAATCCCAATGAAGTCTTTAAGTCGTTAACCTGGTTTAGAAGAAGGAACCAAAGGTTAAAGGAGAATTGACTCTAGCTATGCAACTAGTATCACACGTAAGGTGTGGTGATTAGGTTTCCCAGTTGTTAGAGTTCTCCCTTATATACACTTTCAAATCAGGGTTTGCAATCCATGTTAGCTTAGTAACAAAGCATTCAATATTCACCGTTAGATCAAAAACTTAGCTTGTCACACACAAATGAAATGTCCAATTTTGGGTTTATGAACCGTACCCAAACATTAACATTTGTTGGTTCAACAAGTCAACCAAATGGTTAGCCATATGATTACTTTCATATCAACCATATTCTTCTTCACCATAACTAGTTCAAATGACTCAAATGAACTAGTTAGAGAGTTGTTCAATTGCTTGGATCTTATGTAACTACACAAGACACAATCGAAGCAAAATCGGTTTGATTCACTCGAATCGGTTCATGAACTTTATGGCCACGGTTTGCAAAAGCATTCCTTAGTTTATTTAAACATTAGTTCAAGAACAACTGACTTTAGATATAACTTGCTTAAGTTAGCGGACTAGATTCGCGGACTTAAGCTCATGGAAGGAGTTCACAAACTCCAGCAGAAATTCTAGGGTCGAGAACTTCCGCCAGTTTGTGGACTGAGTTCACGGACTTAGTTCACGGACTTAGTTCGCGTACTTGGCTTCACGCCACTTCCATTTCTCTTGATCAACAAAGTTCGCAAACTTTGGTTCAAGGAATAAGGACTTATACATATATATGTTTCCACAATAATGCTTATATCCTACCAATGGTTATGTAATCTAAATTCTCATTTCAATCATTGAAACATTCTCAGAGGACAGATATAGCCGTTATTCACAGACCATTTTTCGTCAAAGCAATTTTCAAAGTGATTGAAACATAACATGACTTTCGTCACTAGGTAAAGATGAATTCGGCTAAAGCGAAAGCTTACCAACACATATTTCGAGAAATAGATAGGCGAGATAAACTCGGCTCGAAATAGCAAATGTGTATAATGAAATTCTATATATCAAAACGACTTTTGTCTCAAGAGTAGGAGATAAAATAGATAGACTTTTGAGTGACAGATAATTTCAAATCTCCACATACCTTTTAGTCGATGATGATCCACCAGTTGAGTAGTCCTTCGTCTTTTATGATGATTGCCATGGTTTGAGCTCAACTACACTTCCTATCCTAATCCAAGACCTTTAGCTATGTAGGCTAGAAATCAAGACTTATAGTTTTGATCACTAACATTGACAAACATGCTTGAGATAGCAACGCATGCGAGTTCGACCGAGCAATGCTCTAACAATCTCCCCCTTTGTCAATTTTAGTGGCAAAACTATTAATACATATGGAATACAAAAAATAAATACATTAACTTTTGTATCTCCTATTCCACATGCCTAATCTTCAACATTACTCGAAATCTTCGTCACTTCCAAGTACTCCAATGATCCCAAAGGTTGTAAGTTTAGTATCATTGTTGTTGAAAATCCGTAGATATAACAACAAGAAAACAATAGTTCTCAACCATTGTTATACAGTGTCATAGTATCATTACACAACGTCAAAGTTCAATTGTATCACAACTTCAACAACAATACTATGGTGATATGTATCACTCCCCCTTAGTCAATACTCCATCTCACTTGGAAACCACTCCCCCTTACATAATGATCCGAAAACCATATGTATTTGTAGTGTGAACTACATATTAATTCTCCCCCTTTTTGTCAATAAAATTGGCGAAGGTACAAGAACGGGATCCTAATGAAATTTCCGAAAGAGACATTTCTTGACCAAAAGAAAGGAAAAGTATCAACTTGTTCTTTAGATGCAATCATAAAGCCGAAGCTAAATGCATTCATCAAGGAGGTTAAAGATACAAGATAACCTCTATAATATTCCACAGCCGCACTCCCCACAAAGATATGGCAATTAAGCGCAAGTTCAAAAAGAACTCTCCCCCATAAAATGTCATTCCCAAGAGCGACCTTAATTTCGAAAGAGAAAAGAAGGATTTCTTTGGACATAACGAATTTGAATCCAAAATATTAAATTAACCACAAGAAGTTCATGATTAATTTAACCGAAAATGTTTATGGAGACTTAAGAGCGCTCAATTAGATTAATCACAAGAAAACCCATAATTAATCTAATCGAAATACACAACCAAATTAACCACAAAAGTAATCAATTTAATTGGTCATACTCACATAAGAGAGTCTATGGAGCAATGACTAAGTTAATCATGAAAACAATTAACCCAGTCATGAACGCTCAAACATAAGAAGACTTATGGAGTCATAACTAAATAACCAAACAAGATGATTAATTTAGTTCAAGATGCTCAACATAAAGTACCTTACGGAACAACAACAAAGATAATCATAAAAATAATCAACTTGGTTGTTTCGTGCTCAACATAAGACACATTACAGAGCCACACAGTAAAACATAAAATATGGATCAGGGAAGATCAATTACTGCGGAATATACAAGGATTCATTCTATTTTTCATCACTATTTGCACAATGACATACAATAGACATAATCCTTGCAAACAAAAGATTTTAACCTATCTTCCATCAATAAATGACATAATAGGCTTAACTTTTGTATTTGTCAAAAGTCTATTCATTCTTTTATCAATACATGATTATCGACATACGAAAGACTTTACTTTTGACAAGGTATGGGATAATCATAGTTCACGGACGTAAACACACATATCCCATAACAATATTGCAATATATAAAACCATAAAGATTAATACTTCAAAAATCATCTTCCAAAAAATTTAGAATTAAACAAATAAATCTAAAAACAAGAAGATGAAAATGTTGGACATAGCTATGTGTAATCACAATAATGGCTATTCCAAACTCTAGTTATTCTTCTAATAATAACAAGAAAAATAGAAGATTTACTAGGAAAACAGAAGAGAATCAAAGTTCGTTGAGAACTTCATATCTTTCAATGGATCCATAAAAGAAGGTATCACTGATTTCCTTTATTCTCTTGACTGTAGACACACCATGATCATGAGTTAGAACACTAACTTTGCGATCAACAACCCGAGCAAGCTGTCTAGCCTCGGTGCAGTCCATGATGAGCTTCTTTTGATTCCGTATCAGAATATTCTGATTAGCAAGGATTCTGGCCTGACCATCCAAGAGTTGGTTTATTTGCAATTGAAGATTTTCAAACTCGACCTTTGAATCGTTCTGAACACGAATCAAATCCTTGACAGAATCATCAATCCAGGAGTTGTGATCCTTTCTTTCAAGCACCTTCTTTAGGACCAGCTCTTGAATTGACTCACGTCCTTGAGCGTCTTCCTCCATATCAAGATGCACAATCTCTTGAGATTTTGCAGAGTTCTCCATGTAATTTTTTGATAGGGATGGAGAGACACAATATAGAGTAATATATATGTGTATGTAAACAGGAGAAGGAAACTCTTGTTTATGGAAACCCTAAGAACTCTCAAGAGGAGGACGCGGACGTTTGTGGACTGTTAGCACAAAAGAAAACTTGCACAAAAACCGAAACTGAGATAATATACAACATACTTGAGCATTTCTCAACAAATTTACTTGCACCTCTCAAGTTAGAAACAAGGAAAAGAATACTTGGAGTCAGTTGGTAGAGTAGAATATAGTTCCACTGTGGTCATCGAGAAAGAAGTCGACCGTTTGATCTTCGTGTTCTTCGCAACTGGTTCAAGAGGATCAGAATGGATAGGAATCCATTTTCTACACTTGGATTTACCAGAAACAGTCTTATAAACACATGGAATGCTTTTAACGGCAGCACAAGAATTTATACCACTAGAATGCATTTGAACTCTGTGATGATTTCTAGGAAAGAGATCATATTTATAAAACTTCTGGTTTTCTGTGGGCATGCGATTCACTGCAGTAGTCGACGGACTATTTATCCCATTGACAGTGTAAAGAAGCAAATTATGAAGTTTAGAAATTTGTTTCTTTCTGGCAAAACAATGGATAGCATAGTGATTCTTTTTTCCACAGAAGGTATAGGTTCGTGGAGGAGAAGCAACAATTGGTACCTGTTTTAACTTCATAGCCATGTGAGAAGATTGTAAGTTATGCAAACTTTTCTTGGCACAATCTTCTTCTGGAGAACATTTCGTCATGTACTATAACTCATCAGAGTTAGTACGTACAGAAAAAAATTTCTTTAAGACAGAGTTTTCCTTTTACAAGGATTTACACTGTTCATGAGCTAGAGTAAGAGATGCTTCTAGTTTCTCCTTTTCAACACGAAGTATGTTAAGATCTGATGAATGAGTCTCGACCAAACGTTTCTCTCTAATTGAGTCTTCCTTAATAATATCTTCAAGAACACTAATCTTTTCACGCTGTTAAGTAGTTTCTTGGAGAAGTTTTTCAATATTCTTAGAGAAAGACTCAATGATGTTGTAGAGTTCATGTTCTCGATCAAGAGACTTGTCAAATTCATCAATAAACTGATCATGATCCTGAAAATCAATAATCTCAACAGTGTTTTTTGAGATTCTGGTGAGCTTCATTTCAGCTTTTGCCATAGTGCTCAATGTCTCATCGGAGAGAGATATGTCATCACAGGATGAAACAATCTTCTTACCTCGGGATTCGGAAGAATCAGCTAAGGAGTAATCCTTTGAGGTATTCCCAAGACATTTGGCATAGTTAAAAGCTTTAGAAGACATCTTGGTATGCGTAGAAGAGGTTATGTCCACAAACTCAGATTGCCACAAACACAGACTTGTAAGGTCTTAAACGTGTTTGCCTGCTCTGACACCAATTGAAAAAGCGGGGGTCTAACAACCACACCCAATATTTCGCTTAGCAATCTGTATGGTTTTTTTTGATAAGTCAAAATTTGTATTAATAGATAACAAATTTACAAAGAAGAGTTCACAAGAAAAGAGGTCACAGCAACCCCAAAAACTTGCAAACTATCTGAATCTATAATAAGCAAGATTTGGATATTCAACTGAAATTAAAAAATTAGGTCTTCCATCATAATGTAAGCCTTCCTCCTCATTAAGAAAACACCCCCATTTTTCCATAGCATCTGCAGAGAAATTCGCTTCCCTATAAGTATGAATGAACCTTATTGCCTCATAATGCCTACAAACCGCTGTCCACCTTTGTCTAGCAAATCAAGGAAGATTAGCACTTTTTAAGGCTTGAACAACACCAAAAGAATCAGATCGAATGCAAACGCGCCTGAAACCCCATCTTATAGCCCATTCCATCCCTACAATAATACCATAGAGTTCTGTCAAGTAATTTGTTGTAACACCTAACCCAATAGACATTGCTCGAAGGACGGAACAATTAGCATCTCTTGCTACCACTCCAGCACCCGGAACACCTGGATTACCACGCGCTTCTCCATCACAACAAAGTTGCAACTCATTGTCTTCCGGAGGCTGCCAATAACACTCAATTGGCTGGAGAACTTTGATTTTTTTGTGGTGCACACGGAAATAATCAAGTAAAATGACATCTTCAGCACTATTACGCATATAACCATTCAAACGAACAACATACTCTTGAATTAGCTTGAGAACTCTCTTAAAAAACAAACTCCAGTTAGTTTTTTTATGATCAAACACTGCCTTGTTACGAACTGCCTACAGTTCAGACCTGATGACAAGATTTGCGACCAACCAAAGATCTCGCACCATAGCACTCCTTCCTTTTGCTGCTTTGACAGAAACTATAATATTTTTGTTAGCATTTAAACCAAAAACATCATTAATCCAGTTCCAAGCGCGGCCAGCAAAACTGCAATGAAAAAGGATATGGCTCAGCGTTTCTTCTTCAATGCCACACAAGCTACATTTGTTGGCGAGTTGAATTTTGAATCTGCTTCTAATAACTTCAAGAGTGGCACATGCGCCTCTAATGAATTTCCAATTCTGTGCAGCTAGATTTGGATGTATCTCCTTCCTCCATAAAAGCGACGCCCCTTCAAGAGGTGCATATTTTGTGCGAATCAACTCCTTTGCTGAATTGACCGTAAAGGTTCCCTTGAAGTCAGGCATCCAAATTCTGACGTCTGCACCTCCATTTGGATTAGTGAAGTTGGCTACATGAAAACCAGCAGCTAACATACGGTCTAGATGCACTTGCGGAATATCCCAGTGATCAGCAAACCAAACATCACTAACCAGCACGTTTCTATCCAAACTTTGCACATTAAGAATATCAGCAAAACACCTATCAGAGTACCATGCATCATAATACAAATAATTTGTTCTTCCATCACCTAGTAAAACCTTGGTGTTAGACCCCACAGTCTTGTAAACCTTCCTAATACCTGGAAGAATAGAAGACTTGACACCAACCATTTTAATACAACCATTCCTGCCAAAGAATTTGGCGCGAAGAAAACCAAGCCCATTTCTTCTTAGAAGTACGAATATTCCACCAAAGTTTCATGATAAGATCTTCATTCATAGTAGACATACGAGTTAAGCCTAGGCCCCCCTCCTCAAAAGGACAACAGACTTTATCATAAGCTACAACAACTGCACGGCTAATATTTGAATCCCCCGTCCAAATAAAATTCCTAATTGCTCTTTCATATTGCAAAATAAATTTGTGAGGCCATTTGTAAACAGCCATGTTGTGAACAGAATAGCTAGCAATAACGGATTTAACAAGCACAATACGATCATGAAAAGATAAAGAAAACCCCTTCCAACCAGCTAGTTGAGATTTTATCTTTTCAACCACATTAGAAATATGATGATAGCGAACAGTACCTGGCATAATTTGAACTCCCAAGTAGCGGTCTGGAAAAGTAGCAACACTCATCCCCAAGTAATCCGCAAGGTATATTCTTCTACTCAAAGAACCATCACCATAATAAACTTTGCTCTTCTGTCTACACACAGTTTTCCCAGAAGCTCTCTGATATTTACCCAACAAGTCCACAAGATTATGAAGACTTTTTAAATTACCTTTACAGAAAATCATAATATCATCCGCAAAGAAAAGGTGAGTAGGAGAGATACCACCTCTTGTCACCATGTGTGACATCTTTTTATCACGAAAGAGCTTCGTGATATTTCTGCTAAGAACATCTTCAATCAAGACAAAAATCAGAGGAGAAAGGGGATCCCCTTGACGCAAACCTCTATTAGTTTTGAAATAACCCTCCGGACTGCCATTCAAAAGAATAAAGATTCTAGCCGAATTTAAGATATTAAGAATCCACGTGCACCACTGCTCCGAGAAACCATATCTACGAAAAACCTCCAAAACAAAATCCCAACTGACTGTGTCAAAAGCTTGAGAAATATCAAGCTTGAGGCCAATATTACCATCCTTGCGCTTAAGATGAAGCTCATTAACCATTTCCGAAGCCAAACTAATGTTTTCATGGATATTACGCCCTTTCATAAACGCAACCTGTTCCTCAGAAACAAGATTATCCAAAACACTGACTAGCCTAGTAGCAAGAATCTTAGTAAAAATTTTAAAGAAAAATTACTAAGACCAATTGGTCAAAAATTACGAAGAGTATTTGCACCTCGTACCTTCGGAAGCAAAATGATAAGGCTTGAATTGATGTCGTTTGGGATATGACCAGTACTCCAACAATGAATAATAGCCTTAATCAAATCATCTTCAATAATATCCCAACAATGGCGATAGAAGCAACCAGAAAACCCATCAGGACCCGGTGCACTATCCGCTCCTAAATCAAAAACTGCTTGTTTGATTTCCTCCGGGGAAGGAATTCTGTCCATGGAAAGACTCTCCGCCTCCGAGATGCTAGGACGCTCGTAATCAAATAAGCTAACATAAGTCTAGCTCTTAACCATTGAACTTGTACTCATAATAATGCACAACATGATCATGAACTTGATCATAATCTGAAATAATATTGCCAGCACTATCAACTAATTCAGAAATAGTATTAGCACTTCTCCGAATACGAATACTATTATGAAAGAAAGTAGAATTGCTTGAACCCTCCACAAGCCATTGATTCCTTGCCTTTTGTTTAAGCATAGTGTTGTGCTGAAGACGAGTTTCACTTAGCTTGGACATAGCATCTTTCATAAGATTTAGATTAGTAACATCATTTGGATCCTCATCCGAACGAAGAGCAGCAGCTTCAAACCACAATTGATCTTGCTTCAACCGAGAATGAATGTTACCAAAAACCAAAAGATTTCATTCTTAGATCACGCCTTTAAGTCTCTTCAATTCATAAGAAAAAATAAAGTCAAGAGAACCATGAGCCATGTTCCAACTCTCACTAACCATACGAAGAAAATCAGCGTGTAAGAACCACATCTTCTGAATGCGAAAATGAGCTCTCTTAGGTCTTGGAACAACAAAAGGATAACCCAAGAGAGTTGAATGGTCGGAAACTTCCCTAAGAAGAGCTTTACACCGCCAATTCTCAAACTTTGCAAGCCAAGCAACATTAATAACATCACGATCAAGTTTACTAATAATTCTATTAGAACCCGACTGGCTATTTGTCCAAGTGAATTTTGTATCCAAAGCAAAGTTAGGAGAGAGAAAACCCATCATGTCTTAGCAATCTGTATGGACAAACTCCAATATACTTTCTAGAGAATCAACTAGACAGTCAGACTCAATCTAGATAAAAAGTATATCAAAGAGTTTATATCTCAATCTCTCAATTTGATATATACTCAAGCAAATAGAAATCTGCGAGTCTTTATCGAATACTAGAGAGATAACTTGGATGGTACCAAAGACCAATATCCAAGTGTCAATCAATTTAAATCAACAACCTAAAAGGTCGGATATTCTAATTGATTGAACAACACACAACCTGTGATATTTCAATTATATAAACAAAAATAATGCGGAATAGAAATAACACAGACACAAGAATTTTGTTAACGAGGAAACCGCAAATGCAGAAAAACCCCGGGACCTAGTCCAGATTGAACACACACTGTATTAAGCCGCTACATACACTAGCCTACTCCAAATTAACTTCGGTCTGGACTGTAGTTTAAACCCATTCAATCTCACACTGATCCAAGGTACAGTTATGCTCTTACGCCTCTGATCCCAGCAGGATACTGCGCACTTGATTCCCTTAGCTGATCTCACCCACAACTAAGAGTTGTTACGACCCAAAGTCGAAGAATTTAATACACAAATCTGTATCACACAGAAACCAATCAATAATACCAGACTTATATTCCCGAAGAACAACTTAGTATTATCAATCACCTCACAATAATCTTAATCGACGCATCGAAAAAAGATATTGTGGAATCACAAACGATGAGACGAAGTTTGTTTGTGATTACTTTTTATCTTGCCTATCAGGGATATAAAATCTCAAGCCAATTATTACAATTGTACTCGTACGATTGAAGATGCAAGATCAGATCACACAACTATAAGAAAAGTAGTATCGGTCTTGCTTCACAATCCCAATGAAGTCTTTAAGTCGTAAACCTGGTTTAGAAGAAGAAACCAAAGGTTAAAGTAGAATCGACTCTAGCTATGCAACTAGTATCACACGTAAGGTGTGGGGATCAGTTTTCCCAGTTCCTAGAGTTCTCCCTTATATACACTTTCAAATCAGGGTTTGCAATCAATATTAGCTTAGTAACAAAGCATTCAATATTCACCGTTAGATGAAAACCTGATTAGATTCAAGCTAATATTTCTCAACCATTAGATCAAAAACTTAGCTTGTCACACACAAATGAAATGTCCAATTTTGGGTTTATGAACTGTACCCAAACATTAACATTTGTTGGTTCAACAAGTCAACCAAATGGTTAGCCATATGATTATTTTCATATCAACTATATTCTTCTAAACATTAACTGGGTAATATCTTTCCTACGATAGATTAATTCTGCCGTGACATTTACCACTGAATTCCCAGAATAATCTATTATTGCTCCTATTCCATGGTCGAATCCACGATATGATCCCATGGAATGGCAATAACCATTGATCCGATTTCATGATCGAATCCACGGCCTGATCCCATGGAATCGCAATAACAACTGTTCTGATTCTATGATCGAATCCACGACTTGATCTCATGGAATGACTTTAAACAACTGTATTATCTGATTAATCCGATTCCACGAATCTCATGGAATGGTAATAGGTAATTTTATTACTCCGATTCTATGGTCGAATCCACGATCCCATGGAATGATAATGCCTGTTTTATTATTCCAAGTTCATGCCTTCTTGGCCAGTCCCTCACTTCTCCATGAATTAGGTTTTATCACCCAACGCTCAATCGAGCAACTATTTTCAATAAATGATGAAACCGGCATTTTGTCATCATTCCTTCACCAACAGTCCAACTGAGGACCCTGGTGCGTGCTTACTCGAGCACTTGGGCATCACATGGATGTCCATAATCTTATGTGGTCGGTCCCTCCCTTACTCATGACCAATTTTCAGCAATTCGTCAATTGATGAAGGATTGATCAAAAATTAGGGTTTCGAACAAACGCTCCACGAATTACCATTCTAAGCAAGTTCAAACACTAAATTATATTGATCCAGCGATCAAACATCTGAATTAATTATACGTAATCTACCAATATTTTAATTAATATTTTATTGGGTCACGTCACCAGTAAATAATTCGTCGAATTGAGCAATACTTGCTCAGTTGCTCGAATATTGATCCCACTATCAATATTCAGTAATTTATCAGTAATTCGTCGAATTGAGCAATACTTGCTCAGTTACTCGAATATTGATCCCACTATCAATATTCAGTAATTTATCAGTAATTCGTCGAATTGAGCAATACTTGCTCAGTTGCTCGAATATTGATCTCATTATCAATATTCGGTAATTTATCAGTAATTCGTCGAATCGAGCAATACTTGCTCAGCTGCTCGAATAACCCACATATATTCAGTAACTCATCAATATTCAAAAACTCGTCGAATTTACAATATTTGCTCAGACGAGCAACATTAACATATATTCATGAATCGCCGAGCATTTGTCAAAAGTGCTCGATTCAACAAAACCTAGACTCATTGTCTGATCAGTTAACAACTGACTAACTAAGACACTTTTGTCATACAGACTCCACGATTCGTGAGACATCAATCACGTCACAGATGGGGGGATATCACTTAGGGTTTTGGTCTGGAGGTCTACGACACGTGGATTCATCCACGACGAGAAATGTGCGCAATTCGTGCAAACGGTTGAAGGAATTAGCAAAGTAGTGGGTGCACGATCAGTCAAGTCGCTACACGACATGGAACTGACTTTAACACGATTTCCCATTTTCCCACTCTTTCACTCAAGAAACCATCACACTTACAGGGATCAAGGTGTTCACAACTCTGACAATATAAATAAGTCTCTGAATCCATGATTGAAGGACAGAATTACATAATCAGTAATCGTTCATACAGAATTTCTCGAATAACTACTCTCAAGAATTCATCAATCTATTAGAACTTATTCGAACTCATCAGTTCACCAAAAGTTGCAGAAACCTTCAACACATCCACAATCCTTGATCATCACTGATCCCACAAAATTCTCAGCTTACCTCATACAGATCAACCCATCTCCCTCTTTGCGACCGAATTGACTCTGGAACGGCCATTGACTTGGTTTAGGTCGGAATCCTACAGATTGATCTCTCGAAGCTAAGCACTCCCTTTGCAGTGCATCTGTGTAAGGTTAAGCAGTTTTCTCGGTTGAGGAGTCTCGGCAACACGCTCGTCTCTTCACTTCCCTAGAAATACAGCAAACCGTTTTTCCCATCCACAGATTGGCGACCACAATTGGAGATTAATCTCTCGGTTGCAATCTCACATTCTCACAAAATGGCTGGTCTTAGGTCTGGGTTAGTTACAGATGCAAAAGATGCTAGCACTAGCAACAACAACAATGATGGTATTCCGGAAACCATTCCTGCTTCCAACAATGGTGGTGAAAACACTCCTCCTCACACCGATATCGAAAATCATCCTCTCTTCGGCCGGCATCCTGAAGAAATCATAGAAAATCCACATGTTATTGATGATCTCATGAAGGTTCAGGAAGTTCTCGCCAATAATCAAACTGATATGGCTGCTACTCAGAAGGATCTATGTAATTACCTCAAAACACTCACTGATAAAATGTCAGACAAAACTCAGGATAAGGGAAAAGGCAAGGAAACTTCTCCAACTATAGATCCCGAAGTTATTACAGTCCCTGATGATGATGAAGCCCGTAAAGCTGCAAAACCTGAACTTGCCGGTTTTATCACTTGTGAAGACCTAGAACGTTTCATGGAGAATCGGGGAAAAGGCCATACAAAGACCGTGCACCTGTATATGGGGAAAAACGATTTTCTGGTTTTTAAGGAATTGAGGAGACTCCTCGAACCGAGCGAAATGTTAAACCTCACACAGATGCACCGCTGCAAAGGGGGTGCTTTAGATTAGAGAGATCAATCTGTAGTACTCCGTCCTAAATCAAGACAATGACCGTTCCAGAGTAAATTCGGTCACAAGAGAGGATGGGTTGGTCTGTAGGAGGGAAGCTGGGAAATGTGTGGAATCAATGGTAATCAAAGATTGTGGGTGTGTGAATTCTGAATATGATAAGCTCTGAATGATTGAAATTGCTCAATTGATGAGTTGATGATCTCGTGTTGTCGATGAGACGTGAGATTGATGATACTATTGATGCTGATGATTCAATCATGATTCAGAGACTTATTTATATTGCTGGAATTTTAGACACCAGTGATCCCATGAAGTGTGACAGTTGATGGAATCAAGGAGTGGGGAAGTGGAGATCGTGTTTGAAACCAGTTGCTCAACGTGTGGAGACTTGGTCGATTTTCCACCCACTACCTCGTGAATTCCTTCAACTGATTGCACGACTTGCTCACATTCCATCGTGTATTTGAACACACGTGCCGTAGACCGCCAGAACAAAACCCTAAGTGATATCCCCCCAAAGTGACACGATTAAAGTCTCGTGGTATGTTAGTCAATTGATGACTTCGTGGTTTGATGGGACGATGAGTCCATGTAGTTGTTGAGTTGAAAATGATGTCCTGAAACTCATGAATTGAACATGTCATGAGACAGAGGTATAGTTCTTACGATGAAGTGATCAAGTATTGCTCATTCGATGGATCGTTGAATATTGATTGTTGAACCAGTATTCCTTGGTTTGAGAAAATATCTATCATCTGAGCAAGTGTTGCTCATATGATGAATTGTTGAATATTTGATCGTCTGAGCATGTGTTGCTCATCTGATGAATTATTGGCAGCGTACCAAAAATATTAATTAGAATACTGGTCGTTGAATCGAGCATAATTAATAAAATTAATGACCATGAGGTCGTCGTAAAATTATTAAGGTTGGAATCTGGAATGATGATCCTTGGATTCAGAAACCCTAATTTGATCAATTGATGATCAATTCATGGTTCGTCAGAAGTTTAACCATGGGATGAAGGAGGGAGCGACTACATGGGACCGTGGATCAACCATGTAGTGTCCATATGCTCACGTGAGCAAATACAATGAACTCCTGAAGAGTTGACGATTTTTTGGTGAAAGAATGATTAAATTCTGGTTTAATCATTTATTCGAAAATGCTCGTCTGAGCCTTAGGTGAGAAAACCTAATTAATTATGAAGGAGCGAGGGACCGACCATGGGGTCATGAAACCGTCCCTGGGTAGTCACGTGACCGCCTGATGATCACTTCATGAAAATCCAAAGTGTTTGGAAGAGTCTTGGACCTAATACGTGCAATTGTGCAAATTAGGTCAAAACTGTGAAACTTGATGGGACCGGCTTCTGTAAGCCAAAGAACCAATCTTGGTCGGTCAAGATAGCGCGCTCGTGTCCCCAAGGCGTCCGCGTCTCAGTCCTGAGAATTTTGATATTTTCTAGCGTGCAATTGGGCATCAATTCGAGAAAATATGCCAAAATTAGGGTTTCGACGAAACTGAGGAAAACACCATGAGATGATGGAAAATAATTATAAAATAAGGAATAAGGAGGCGTGGGACCGCCGAGGCCAAGGCATGGTCGGTCGGTCGTGGCCACGGTCCCGTGGTGCCTTTTCCTTAATTTTATAATATTTTGATGATTTTATGAAAAATTAATGAATTTTGAGAAATTTGATGAATTTAGGGAGTTTCCATGAATTGAAGGAGTTTTCATGAGTTCAGGGAAGCAATAAATATTAAAATAATAAAAACAAGGGCGTGTGGGACCGTGGAGGCGCGGCCGGCCGGCTAGGGCCCGGTCCCACGAGTTTCCCTAATTTTTATGTATTTTTAATGTATATTTCCATGATTTGAAGGGATTTTCCTAATTTGAGAGAAATACCATGAAATCAAGGAGTTTCATGGGATGAAGGAAATCCTAAAAATAATAATAAAAAATACATGGCCGTGTGGGACCGGCTGATGCATGGGTGGCCGGCTGGGGCCCGGTCCCACGTGTTTCCGTAATTTTATATTATTATTTTTTAATGTTTTTTTCCATGATTTGAAGGGATTTTCCTAATTTGAGAGAAATACCATGAAATCAAGGAGTTTCATGGGATGAAGGAAATCCTAAAAATAATAATAATAAAATATATGGGCGTGTGGGACCGGCTGAGGCATGGCCGGCCGGCTGGGGCCCGGTCCCACATGTTTCCCTAATTTTATATTATTATTTTTTATGTATTTTGAAAATACCATGATTTGAAGGGATTTTCATGAAATCAGGGAAATAATAATAATAATAATAATAATAATAAAATAATGAGGAACCATAAGGTGTGGGGCCGGCTGGGACCAAGGCGTGGCCGGTTGGCCAATGGTCACGCCCCACACTATTTGTTCTTAATTTTATATTATTTTTATGGGTTTATGAAAACGCCATGAAGTCGAGGAGTTTCCTCGAGATGACGGAGATTTGTTCAAATGAAAGGATTTTCATCAAATGAAGGAAAATGATAAAATATGATAAAATATAAAACTGGCGTGGGATTGGTCATGGCACGGTCGTCCAGTCAATGAGTCCAATCCCTTGGCGCCTTGGTCAATATTTTGATTTTTTATTATTTTCTTCCTATTTTGCAATAGGTTAATTGTTTCGTCGTATTTTAAAATACTCGTTCGTGCGGTGACTGTTAGTGCATCGTCGTTGAACACACTTTCACCATTTGGATGGGGGATTACTTAGAGGTAGCTCAGACGCCTAGTTGTTGATTATTTATTACTAATTGTGGAATTCAGTGGAGAATAATTCACAAAACTGAGTAATAAGATGTTTATTATTAATTCATCGGATCAGCTGAGGATTCGACTACGAATTCAGAATAATAAAGTGAGCATTACCATTCCATGGGATCTTATATTCGACCATAGAATCGGAGTAATTAAGTTTTATCTATTACCATTTATGAGACCAGTTGTGGATTCGATCATGGACGGAGTAATGAGATAATATAGTTATTGTTATTCTATGAGATCAAGCCGTGGATTCGATCATAGAATCAGAACAATTTTTTATTGCCATTCCATGGGACCAGTCGTGGATTCGACCATGGAATTCAATGATTGAATTCAAGCTTTCTCGACGCCCCTTAGAGAAGTTCTCGGGATGGTCTAGACACATGCTAGGATTTCCTCGTGTTAGAGCTATGCTGGATAGAGCAAAAATTACCAGGTCCGTTCAAACATCTGGAGATTTATATATCTTTCATGACGCATGAGGTATTGTATCTCTTCTTGCTCGCTGGTGCATCCCAACTCACACGTTTATATGCAGCTGGGGGGAGAGTTCACTATTACCTTGGAAGATGTAGTTGCTTTATTGCATCTTCCAATTACAGGTAACTTTCCTGAAGAACTTTGGACAGCGGAAGAGAAAGCAGTTTCCAAAAATTTAACAGCTGAGATGGAGAGAATCAACAAGGTTTTTAGTAAAGGTTGTTACGCTCATTGGTTGACACATTGGTGGCCATGAGACGTCCCTCTTGATGAACCCGACGGTATGTTGTCTATTGCTGCTTTCTTGTGCTTATGGCTGTCTAGGGATGTGTTTGAAGATGTTGTACCTTGTTGAAGCCGTTTATAATTCCTTTAGCTATTAAGATGGCTCAAGGTGAACAACTTCCGCTAGGTAGCTTATTCTTGGGCTCTTTATATTCTAACCTGGACTCTTTAGTCGTAGACTCCAGTGTTTCGAACGGCTTCATGAAGATTCAATGCTACGCCAACACAATGTTTCTCCAAGCTCTGATGCGGGAGCATTTCGGAAACTATGCATCCATTCCCCGTAGTGTCTTACAAAGTCTGAACTCTGCTGATGCTCGACGTATCTTCCATGAGAAAGACAACGCTAGGATTATGCTGGTCTACGAAGCAAATTCAGTCCAAGACACGCTTCATTGACGTATTAGATGACGAGTCTGAGTTCAACTTCCGTCCTTGGGTGGTGTTTCCTCCTCACGTTTCTCAATTGACGACTTTCAATGCTGGAGAAAGTAAGTATTTTTGAAATCTGGTGCTGATTTGAGCGATGGCGAAAGATCTTTCATGCTGAGTTGCACTCCCGGTCATCTAATATCAGCAACGTATGGAGATTTTTCGGTGGAGGAGTATAACATTGACAGAGCCGCCTGTCAGATAGGTATGGACCAATGTGTTCCAACCTTCAGAAGGAGAATACCATCAGTGGAACAACTTAAGACTTGCTTAGATCACACATATGATGAAGGGAGCTCTTATTGGTTCCCTTGTGCTGATCTAACTACGTATGTGACTCCAGGCTACATGGAATTCTGGGATCAGCAGCTTGAGACTCTTAATGATTATGTGACGTCCGTCCAACCTTTAGTGAAAGATCCTCCTTCTTCTGCGATGAGTGCCTGTCGTCCCATACTAAGGAATATTTCTGGTGGTAACAAGCGAAAGACATCTCCAGGAGGTTCACCAGTATGTATTCTTTTGCATATTCCTCATACAACTCGTATAATCGTCTTTAGTTATCACATCAATTTCTTTTGCAGGAGGGTCGTACTGTGAGACCTCGAATTGAAGTGAATTTCTCAGAGGCGGAGGCAATTTCCCACGGTTGAGAAGGAAGGAGCAAGAATTGCAAGTTTTTGCCCAACACCATAAAGTCCCCAGTCGCCTTTTTGGTGAGTTGTTGATATTTTCTGCTGTGACTTCTTCCATCCGCATTATCAGGATCTCAAAACCAATATTTGTGATTTGGTCACCGGAATTTTCTCCGTCTAGTATTGACGGTCTTCGATTCTCTGTTGCTGGGCAGACGACTTCTGATTTGAACGTTGAAGAAGAAGTCATCGTGAGTAATTTCCTTTACCATCAGACATTAATGTTTCATGTGAAAATGCTAACTACTTGATAATATGTCCAGGAGAATATCGTCATGGATATGGAAAGTGATGATGTTCGATCTTCCTCTGAGAATATAGACAAAGGCACTTCCAAAGATTCGGAGCCAAATAGAAGTAATGAGCCCCTTGTCGTTAATACGGACAATCATAATTCATTGAGTACTTCGGAGTCCCCCAAAGTGAATATATACCCTGCATCCTCTTCATAGAAGTATGAAAGTGCTGATTTTTGAATGAATGAGAATCCATGTGTATATACGAAAAACTTGGTCGAACTTCGTTGTCAGAAAATTCAGAACCCAGGTTTTTTACCAAAAACGCCGTAAAATCTTCATCTGGAGTCGGATTTTCATGATCTGCATATGTATATTCAAGACCGGAAAATTTCCAAGCTTTTGTGAAGAAGATTTTTAAGTTTTGAGCATGTTTAGGGCCTGAAAAAGACGAAATAGTAAACTTCCAGGAGACTTTCAGAACTTTTTCAGATTGTATGTCGCCCGATGTTTTTGATAACACCTCCTAGCTCGTTCTCCCAATTTCCATGAAATTTTGACATGCTGTATAGGACTTCCATACGAAGAGAATGGTATATAACCCAACTCTAGACTCCACACCAATTTCTCCCAGTTCGTCATTGAACACAGGGCAGTGTAAAATTTCTTCAGCTGAGTTTATTTGAAAACGTGTTTCATGACTTTGATGCTACTTGTACACATATTAGATGTATGATAAGGAACTTATATGATGTTAGTTCAGTTATTCTCTTAATTTTATGATTGTATTGGATTTATCCCCTTGAATCACTCTAATCCCATGTAATATTCGCATTAGGTGCCTAACAACGAAGTTGGGAATCATTAATCCAGTAATGATGGTTTGGGAAATCTAGGAGTTGTTGATGACAATAATTCCATATCTGTGCCTCAAGATGATGAAGTGATGGTCGTTGATGCCGTGGAGGTAGAAGAAACTCCAATTGTGCCTCAGACGGTGGAACCCGAACCCGAAATAGCAGAAGCTACTTCCTCTGAAATCATCTCTATGATTATCGATGCTGATCCAGTAGCTGAGAACCAGATGATAGTGCACGAGTATCCTACTGCATGTATTTCCTTTGATCCTCAATTTGGTGAGTTACTCCCATATCACCATCTTGTTGGAGGATTTAGCGTTCCCATCGGATATGCTGCTATGTACAAGGAACTGTGGGAAATGTATGGACACATTGTTGTTACTCAGGATCCAGGACGAAGTTATTTCTTGACGAGACAAGTAGAAGTCATCTTGTGTGTTATAAATGATATCCGGATTACAGCCAGAAATGTTGTTACCCAAGACGTACTCTTTGATTGGGAGTACAACTTGAAGAATGCTGAAGATTTTGGCTTCAATCTGAAGTGGCTCCGTCAAAGACTTGAAGTTATCAGGAAAGCAGTAAAGGGTGATGTTCCCTTCCCTACCAGTGATGCCGTGTTGAAGAAGATGAATGAAGTTGCCGAACTAACCAGGAAGCTGGAGGCGGAAAAAGCAGCCTTAAAAGTCTTGGAGGAGGCAGAAGAGCAGAAATCTTTCTTTGATGGCTTTCTTTAGTTTCCTTTCCATAATATCAAGAACATTGAACTCTGTGAGAGATGTGAGATTTTATTTGGGTTTTGATTCTTTGATAGGTGTCGAGTCTGTGACTGAGAATTTTCTTTGATTTTGGATTTGATAGAGATTTTCTTTAAGTAAATTGAATTGAATTTCTGATAAATTGCTGAATTCAAATACTGATTGCAAGTATTGCAAACGTTTTGGAGGGATTGAAATACAATGAAAGAAAATCCTAAATGCCAAATCCAGACGTCATGAGTGCTCAAACGCCCAGTACCTCAAATGCCTAATAATTTCAGATAAACGCTTTAAGCCAATTCTCGTGAATTACTGGCAGGGTTCTACCATCTGTGTTGATCAATTTGTAGTATCCTCCAGTTATGGACTTAGCAACCATAAATGGTCCTTCCCAATTGGAGCTCAGAGTGGAGATCTCGTTTAGCCGCCTTGAAAACCAAATCCCCTTCCTTGAATTTGTTTGGTTTAGTAGTTCGCTCCTTGAATATCTTTTGCTGATTCCATGGTTGTGGCACGTATGGACATTCATGTAGAGGAAAGTACCCAGCATACTGTCTGTCGTGCTTAGCCAGGTCCTCAGCAATAAACCTCTTGATAGAATGACCGACTTGGAGAAGCTCTGAACCCAACCATTGGGTATAATATTGGCGAGGTGAAGTTATCCATTCATAACTTTTGGTAATTGCTAAATTATTTATAGGGAGAAGTCCTTGAATCAAAGTATCATATTTGAACATTGGTAATATTGGAGCATGAAGAGGAATAAGACTTGCCTGAGCTCGAAACCTCTTGACAAAGGTATGTGGATTTTCCCCAGGTTCTTGCGTAAGTCCCATCAAAGTTTTTACTTCCTCCAGATGCTCAAACGGTGGGGCGTCCTCTACTTCTTCTTCTGACTTAGAGTCTTTGTCGGCGATAGAGTGTGTTGAAAGCTTTGAAGTTACCCTTCCAGCATGAATCCAAGTTCTTCCAAGGATCATGTCATATCCAGGATATTCTCGAATTATGTAAAACTTGGTCTCAGTGCAGACCAAATTCTCCGTGACTTTGAGAATGATGAAGCCATATGCATCTCTGGAGATTCTTTCGTGGTCTCTGATTTTTATGGGAGCATGAGTAGCCTCTTGTCGAGTAATGCCAGCAGCTCTGAGATTTTTCAAAGGGATGATGTTGACGGCGGTGCCGACATCAACAAATGCTCTTTTGAATTCATTTCCTTTAATATGCACGGTGGTGAGCAGTCCCCGGTCATACATTTCTTTTTCGGTGGCTGATGGTTCAGGAGGTACTTCTGGAATCAGTAGGCGTTTCCCAGACATTATGTGGTTCAATGCTGTGAACATGTCTTCTCTTTGTGCTTTTGATAGATAGAGCAATTCGCAAACATGCTCTATCAATGACTGAACTACTTCCTTGACTGGTGCTTCATAAATAGAGAAAGTCCTGACAGGAAGAGGATCTCTGTGTACTCCTTCGGCTCCAAGGTTAAGTTCTCCTGACTCAACCTTTTCTCTGAATATGTGTTTCAAAACTTTGCAGTTACTTGTGGGGTGATTGACGAACCTGTGGAATCGGCAGTAACGAGGATTTTCCATGTCTTCCTCGGTTGGGTCTCTCCTGACGTATGGCAATTTGATTGCACCATCTTGGATCCAGGCGTCTAATAGTTCGAGCACTTCTCCAATGGGGAGAGGAAAATCAGGTGCATCATCAGGAGCATCCGTGTGTTGGCCAAGAGCCTGTGTCTCTGGTTTGTCCTTATTTTGCGTCTTTGGAGGAGCTGCAACATGCTCTTCAACAGCGTTTGTAGAGGACTGCAGGTTGTACTGCTTGTTGATCAGGCGTCTTGTTCCTCGAGTGTCACGTGATTCCTCAGTCTTTGTGGACTTTGCTCTTTCTAACAGAGCAGGTGCAGTGGTTGTTGATCTCTTCGCGGCTTCATGAAGTTCTGAGAAAGTCTGGAATCGAAGATTCTCCAATAGAGCTCTGTAGACCGGGAGAATGCCGTTGATACACAAATCTACCATCTGTTGGTCTGTGACATTTGGGTCATGACAGTCCAGGGCCTGGACTCTGAATCTTTTCACGTAATCATTGGGATTCTCACTGACCCTCTGGAACATTCTTCCAAGATCAGAGAGAGTGACTTTCTCTAACACAAAAAAGTAATTCATGTAGAAGGTGTTGATCATTTCTCCCCAATTGTTGATAGTCCCCAGTGCGATGTTGTTGTACCAGGTGTATGCTCTTCCTTTCAAGGATTTTGAAAATTCTTTGAGACGAACAACATGGTTATGTTCATGCTCTCCCAAGGCTTCGAGAAAACGAGAGACATGTTCTCGAGCATTGCCAGTTCCGTCATACAGAGTGAAAGTTGGAGAAATGTAACCTTTTGGAAGGGGAATCCTCTGCGTAGAGGCAAGATAAGGAGGTTGGTGACGATGGACATGTGATGTCTTGTCTTTTCCACGGTTCTCCAGAAGGCGCTCCACGTCTTCCCGAATAATGAAATTTGATGGTTCCTTTGCTGATGAATCTGCATCTTTGCCAGTTTCACCATCATCCACTGTATGGATTGGGATTACTTCAGGATCAGCAACATCTGAGGATTTCTCCTTCTCTTTTCCCTTTTCTTGAGTCTTCTCTGTCATCTTATCAGTAAGAGTTTTGAGATAATTACACAACTCCTTCTTTGTAGCAGCCATATCCGTCTGATTCTTTGCGAGAGTCTCATGCACTTTGATAAGATCAGCAATGGTAGGTGGTGGATTTCCTATGACTTCTTCAGGGTGTCGACCGAACAGGGGATGACCTTCAGCGTGAGGAGGATTAATGTCACCACCGTCAGTGTTGGAGGCCGGAATCGTTTCCGGGATATTCTGATTGTCATTGTTGTTGTTGCTAGTACTAGTGTCGTTTGTGTTGGAACCTGTAACTAACCCAGACCTAAGACCAGCCATCTTGTGAAATCGTGAGATTGCAACCGAGAGATTAATCTCCCACTGTGGTCGCCAATCTGTGAGTGGGGAAAAACGATTTGCTGGTTTTTACGGAATTGAAGAGTCGACCGTGTGGAGACTCCTTGAACCGAGCGAAATATTGAACCTCACACAGATGCACTGCAAGAAGGGAGTGATTTAAGTTCAAGAGATCAATCTGTAAGACCCCGGCCTAAACCAAGAACAATGGCCGTTCCAGAGTCAATTCGGTCACAAGAGAGGATGGGTTGATCTGTAGGAGGGAAGCTGAGAAATGCGTGAGATCAATGGTGATCTGAGATTGTAGGTGTGTTGTGAATTCAGCATGAGGAGGCTCTGAATGATTGAATTTTTCTCAATTAAGAGTAATTTCTGTGAGTTCGTGTAGACGAAAGATTGTCTGTATAAACTTTTGATGAGAAATTGCTCGTTTTGGCGAATGTTGTTCGAATGTTCGAAAACTTCTGTCTTTTCAATCAGGATTCAGAGACATTTTATAATGTCGTAGTTGAAAACACCATGATCCCATGAAGTGTGACAGTTGCTGGAATCAGGGAATGGGAAATGGGGAAATCATGTTAAAACCAATTACTCATTGTGCGGAGACTTGGTTAACTTTCCACCCACTACTTTGCTGACTCTTCCAACTGATTGCACGACTTGATCACATTCTCATCGTGGGTGAACACACGTGCCGTAGACCTCCAGACCAAAACCCTAGTTAATATCCCCCCATGTGACACGATGGAAATCTCGTGATTTTGGAGTCAGTTGCTGACTTTATGGGACGATGATTCCATGTAGCGCTGAGTTGAACATGTGTGAGTAAATGTTTCAAAACTCATGAATTTAACGTGTCTGCTGAGATGAGGTATCACCATAACCTAAGACGAGCAAAACTGTGTTTCTAAATTGTTGAATATTGATAGTTGAACAAACATTCTCTGGTTTGAGCAAATATTGCTAGTCCGAGCAAATATTGCTAATTGAGTAAATATTGCCGGTTCGAGCGAATATTGCTAGTTCGAGCAAATATTGCTAGTTTGAACAAATATCGTTCTTTTAATGAATTGTTGGTATCTGGACCAAGTAAAATATTAATTTAAGTTACTGACTGCTGGGTCGAGCAAAATAAATACGAATGTTAATCATGGAATCAACATAAAATTATCAGAGTGTTCGAATCTGCTCAGAATTACGTTTCTGCAGAGCTCTGGATTCAAAACCCTAATTTTACCGAGATAATGATTTATTGCAAATCACATAGACCGGCTACATGGGATGACGGGTTCACCATATAACGCCCAGATGCTCGAATGAGCAAAAATACCAAAGTCTCTTGAGGACCAGTTGGTGAAAGAATGATTAAATGTTGGTTTAATCATTTACTGAAATAATGCTCGTGTGAGCGACAAATCATAAAACCTGGTTTTATGGAAAATATGAGGGACCGACCAATAGGTCATGGGACCGTCTCTTGATGGCCGTGGGACCAGTAGATGGTCATTTGAGCAAACTTCCAATTGTTTGGAAAGAGTTTGAACCTAATATGAGCAGCTGAGCAAATTAGGTTAAAATCATTAAAGCACGCGGGACCAGCTGTTTGCAAGCCTCAGGGTCACCCTTGGTCGGTCAAGGGGATGTGCCCGTGTCACCATAGTGTCCGTGCTTCAGTCCTGAGAATTTTGATATTTTCTGATGCACGTTTGAGCAATATTTGGAGAAAATATGCAAAATCCATGGTTTTGCTGAAACCGGCAAAAATACATGAGATGATGAAAATAATAAATAAAACAAGGAATTACAAGGTGTGGGATCGGCCATGGCTAGGGCATGGACGGCCGGCTGACACGCGGTCCCACATGCTTTTCCCAGTATTATGTGATTTTATGTATTTTTCTCTGATATAAGGGAAATTCCATGAAACTGGAGAGTTTGGCGAAATTAGGGAACTTCCATGAGATGAGAGACATAAATTAAAATATAAAATAGGGAATGGGAGTGTGGGACCGGTAATGGCCGTGGCATGGCCGGACGGCCAATGGGCGCGGGTCCCAAGGCACTCTTCCCAATTTTATGTGATTTTAATGATTTTAGATAATTTTCATAAAATCAAAGGGATTTGTTGAAAATCAAGATATTTTGTTGAAATCAGAGAGTTTTCATGAAATCGGGAAACAAAACACCAAATAATAATAAAATAATGGGCGTGTGGGACCGGTTAGGGCATGGCCGGCCGGCTAGAGCCCGGTCCCACAAGTTTTCCTAATTTTTTAATATTTTCCATGATTTTAGAGAAAATACATGAAATTAGGTAATTTTAGGGAAAATTCATAAAATCAAGGAATTTTCATAATTTGAGAAGGAATAATAAAATAATGGGACGGGAGGTGTGGTACTGGCCATGGCCAAGGCATGACCGGCCGGCCGGCGATCCCGCAACACCTTTCCCTAATTTTATTATTTTTGATAAAATCATGTGATTTAGATAAAAATACATGAAAATAGGTAATTTTCATGATTTTAGGGAAAATTCACAAAATCAAGAAATTTTCATAATTTGAGAAGGAATAATGATAATGGGACGTGAGGTGTGGGACCGGCCACGGCCAAGGCATGACCGGCCGGCCGGCGGTCCCGCGACACCTTTCCCTAATTTTATTATTTTTGATAAAATCATGTGATTTAGATAAAAATACATGAAATTAGGTAATTTTCATGATTTTAGGGAAAATTTATAAAATCAAGGGATTTTCATAATCTGAGAAGAAATAATAAAATAATGGGACGTGAGGTGTGGGACAGGCCACGGCCAAGACATGGCCGGCTGGTGCTCGGTCCCACGACACCTTTCCCTAATTTTATTATTTTTGATAAAATCATGTGATTTAGATAATTTCTTTGAAATAAAGGAAATTTGCTCGAACAAGAGGATTTTCATGAGATCGTGAAAATAGTAAAAATATGATAAAATATAAAATTGGGTGCGGGACTAGTCACGACATGACTGGCCGGCTGGTGAGCCTAGTCCCCTGGCGCTTTTGCTTAATATTTTATTATTATTATTTTCCCTTCCTATTTTGCATAGTTTCCTCATTCGTTCGTATTTTTGAAATGCTCGTTCGTGCATTCAAAATGATGGTCTGTGCATTATCTGCTAATTACACTTGCACAATTTTTGTCAGGGCTTATTCGATGCTCAGATGCCTGTTTCGTTGAATATTTATTACTAACTTGTGGAATTCTGCTGGGAAGAACCACAGATTGAAGTAACGAAATATAACGAGGAATCGTAGAGTATTGTTGGATATTCAGGCGATTAATTGACGACTCGTAGAATATTGCTGGATATTTAGACGATGGCTCGTAGAATATTGCTGGATATTCAGACGATTTAAGATAATTAATTGTTGGCTCTATACTAGAAGGGATTCCTGTCTAGGAGCATTAATTATCTGAGGGTTGAACAATATGAACTTGCTGGAGTGTCATATTCCTCTTGCATAGTCGGGGAAAACCTGGTTACATCCCGAAGACGTTGTCGCTCTAAACTAGCAGACATGCTGTCTAGGAGCCGCCCAATCTTTCGATTCTATACAGTATGAGATGTACCGTGGCCTCAGCTGAGAGACTACACATCTTCATCTTCCCTGAGAGACTTTCTCCATCAGAGGTGGCATGAGCTTTCATCCATAGAGACATGAGTCTCGATACTCATCTGATTGTCGGATCCGGAGTAATTACTGAAATTGCTCAGTATTCATGAGATGTGTCGTGGCCTCAGATGAGAGACTACACATCTACATGTACTCTAAGAGACGACCTTCTCAGTCAGAGATTTTATGGCATGAGATTTCATGCTTTGATGAGATACATGAGCCTCAATACTCATCCGGTTGCCGAATCTGGAGTATAGTTTTACAATTCTACCTTTTTTCGAAAATCCACTATCTACACCCGTTGATAGGTCGCGCCTGCATTCTTCAGCCCGAAAGGCATCACAACATAGTAAAAATTTCTGCATGCCGTCTGGAAGGTTGTTTGATGAGCATCCTCCGCTGCCATCCTCACTTGGTTATATCCGCTGAACCCATCCATAAAGGAAAACATATCATTTCCGCATGTATTATTTACCATTGCATCTATGTTTGGTACCGGAAAATCATATTTGGGGCATGCTCGATTCAAATCTCAGTAATCAACGCAGCACCGAACCTTTTCATTCTTCTTAGCCACTGGTACAATATTAGCTAACCACACGGGGTGTTGGATTGGCTTGATAAATTTGGATGTAAGTAGATTCTCCACTTCTTCCTTGATGGCGAGTTCTATTTTTTCCGGGAAGCGACTTCGTTGTTTGACTGGCTTGCACTCGGGCGAGACACCGAGGTTATGCGCGACTAAATTACTATCCAATCCAGGCATTTCATCATAAGTAAATGCGAACACATCATGGTATTCATGGAGCAACTTAATCATCTGCTCCCTTTCTTCTTCTTGCAAGTGTTTACTGATGCGCACGCAACGGGGGTTGTCCTCTGAGCCAAGGTTTATTTTCTCTAACCCATCAAGTGTCGGGTCGACTTTTACCTTATCCCCGGGAAAAAATTTCATTACTTCATCTTCTGAAATCAGAATCTCTACTTCCGCTTGTAATTCCTCCACTACTGGGGTTGTCTCTGCCATTTCTTCATCTACAGATGACATAGCACAATGATGTTGGCGCTGAGAGACTTCCTGGATGATTGTTATGAGCGGTAAACGTGTCCGCCCTCCAGCCGCGAGAAGCGTTTGAACTGAGTATTTTTAGTCTCAATTATTGCTCTTTTGCTTCCCGTAGCAGGTCCCATCCGTGACGGGCTGAACACTTACTTAACTTTTCATTTCACTTGTTCTTCTGGTTGGAATTCTTCCCATTTTGGTAGTGGTATCAGATGCTCCGGCTGTTCTTCTTGATTTAGGTCAGGCCGTGTGTAGAAAACCATAAAGGAAAACATATCATTTTCGCATGTATTATTTACCATTACATCTATGTTTGGTACCGGAAAATCATCTTTGGGGCATGCTCGATTCAAATCTCGGTAATTAACGCAACACCGAACCTTTCCGTTCTTCTTAGCCACCGATACAATATTAGCTAACCACACGGGGTGTTGGATTGGCTTGATAAATTTGGCTTTAAGTATCTTCTCCAGTTCTTCCTTGATGGCGAGTTCTATTTTTTCCGGGAAGCGACTTCGTTGTTTGACTGGCTTGTACTCGGGAGAGACACCGAGGTTATGAGCGACTAAATTACTATCCAAGCCAGGCATTTCATCATAAGTAAATGCGAACACATCATGGTATTCATGGAGCAACTTAATCATCCGCTCCCTTTCTTCTTCTTGCAAGTGTTTACTGATGTGCACGCAACGGGGGTTGTCCTCTGATCCAAGGTTTATTTTCTCTAACCCATCAAGTGTCGGGTCGACTTTTACCTTATCCTC
The DNA here is from genome assembly GCF_003573695.1 of Papaver somniferum. Taxonomy (NCBI): domain Eukaryota; kingdom Viridiplantae; phylum Streptophyta; class Magnoliopsida; order Ranunculales; family Papaveraceae; genus Papaver; species Papaver somniferum. The sequence goes on along the minus strand of NC_039362.1, from coordinate 97,089,461 downwards.
GGGAAACCTTTTCATTACTTCATATTCTGAAATCAGAATCTCTACTTCCGCTTGTAATTCCTCCGCTACTGGGGTTTTCTCTGCCATTTCTTCATCTACTGATGACATAGCACAATGATGTTGGCGCTGAGAGACTTCTCGGCTGATTGTTATAAGAGGTAAACGTGTCCGCCCTCCAGCCGCGAGAATCGTTTGAACTGAATATTTTTAGTCTCAATTATTGCTCTTTTGTTTCCCGTAGCAGGTCCCATCCGTGACGGGCTGAACACTGACTTAACTTTTCCTTTCACTTGTTCTTATGGTTGGAATTCTTCCCATTTTGTGAGTGGTATTAGATGCTCCGGTTGTTCTTCTTGATTTAGGACAGGCCGTGTGTAGAAAATTGCACCGTCCATGTAAGCCTATTCTGGTCCGAATGGGTTGCTCGTAGCTGGAATCCGGAATTGCTTTCCTCCAATATTAGTTTTAACACACTGATGATATGTATATGCTACTACTTTATGGTTCAGGAGTCATCCCCTTCCGAGAAGCACGTGGAATGTGGTGTCGTCCTCAAGAAAATAAAAGGGGGTGAGTGCTCTGATAGGTTCGATCTTCATCATCAAGTGTATTATCCCAACAACCCGTTTGAGTTTGTCCTCCTAATCCTCTCACAGTCGTTGCACACATCTTAAGTGTTGTTCGTGAGACTCCCAGAGACTCCACCGTATATAATGAAATTAGATTAAGTGAATCTCCGCCGTCTATGAAAGCTCGCTTGAGGGGTTGTTTATTAATGAAGGTTGTTAGGTACAAGGGTCGAATGTGCTCTCCCGGGTAGCATATATCTTCGTCTGTAAAAGTGATAGCTTTTTAGGCATCAGATCGTATGTTTTCCCGGATGCAATTGCGGTATGGCTTTGGATGCTTCACGAATTTGGTTTTCATTAAAACCTAGAGAGTCGAAGAATTGTTGAGCCAAAATAGTTTGAGCAAACTTACTGGTGACTCCATTTGTATCCGGGAAAACCGCTGTCTCGGAAGCCTCACATGCTGCTTCTTCTTCTGCATATTCCCAAGGCCTCCAAGTTTCTTCATCGGTAGGGTCGTGTGAAATCATCATGACTTGGTGCTGTGGAAGCGGATCATTGTTAATGCTCTGGTCCCTTATCTCCAACTCGCCTCTAGCTTGCTTTCTTTGAACGATATACCGAAGGGAATAACACTCCACGGTTGGATGATGTACTCTTCTATGGTAATGACAATATCGTTCACGCGTCTTGTCCGCTACAGTGGGTTCTGCAGATACCGGTGGTAAAGTCTCTTCTTTGTTCGCCACCCACTGTTCCAGGAGTCCTACTATCTGTTGTTTATTCCATGGTAAGGGTGGTGGCGGATTAGATCTTCCTCCGTCCGTTCTTCCTCCTCTTCTTCCAGACTGGCCACGGTAAGAACCAAAGCAGATCCGCTCTTTCCTCTCTCATTTTTTTGATCATTAAAAGAAGGTGTGGATGCAGTGTTGATAGAGTGTTTCCACCATATATCCCCGCCTCCTCCCGAGTGCGTAGCGTCCGCACAATCTGATATCCGGGCTGCGACTTCTTTTACTTCCACAAAGGTTTGAAACTTGAAGTTTGTAAAATTTAGCCGGAAAACAACGTCCATTCCTCTAATGAAGATTTCTACTAAGAGTTCTTCCGGGATATCCTCATGGCACTCTAATGTGAAATCTCGGAAACGAGTAATGTATTTCCCAATCTCTTCTCCTACCCATTGGGTACACCTTCCCAAATCTATCGCTGTAACCCTTCTTTGAGCATAATAAAATTTCTTCAAGAACAATTGCACCAAGGCGGGCCATGAGCTGACACTTTCGGGTTTTAAGTTGTCATACCATGTAAAGGCATTGTCCGTCAGTGATTTTGGGAATTATTGCATACAAAGGCTTTCATCCTGAGCATAGGCATTCATTGTTGATATAAAGCGGCTCACATGCTCTCGTGCATTCCATTTTCCTCCGTATGTTTTAAATTTTGGCGACGTATAATCCTCAGGATATATGTAGTCGGCAACTTCCATGAAGTACGGAGGTTCTAGCGAATCATAGGCGTCGTGTTTTGTCACTCGATAGTTAGTCTCCAGATACTTTGCGATCGCGTCTTCTGTCATTCCCTGAACAGTGTTCTTTGCGCTAACCACTCTGGAAGTTGTCATGTTTTTCTCCCTTGCTCGCTTCAGGAGCCCACATAGTTCCTGTTGCCTCTTGATAGATGCGTCTAACTCCTCTTGCATCTTGGACATCTCTTGCTCGCTTGTCTCGGTTGTGGTCTTTCCTTTGAGAGTTTCTCCTTTCTTCTGGGATGTTCTCGCGTCCTGAGATGTTCCTGCTCCTTGTACAATAGGCGTGGTAACCACTGACCGGATCCGTATCTCTTCATGACTTTCTCTATGCACGTCTTCTATAGAAACATTATCCAATCTTGGGGGTGCTCCGCCCGCTGGTACTTCCTGGATCGCACTTGGGAGTATCATGCTGGAAAAGAGGCTAAGAACCTCCCACTGTGGTCGCAATGTTGATAGGGTAAAACGTGGGAAGGAGGAACTAGCCCTAATCATAGAAAGTACTCCCGAGGTACAAAGAGGATTATGAGAAATAATGGTGGATTAATTGTGTCTTCTAAGCATGTTTTCTTTCCCTTTTATAATAATTCTCCTCTCTCATCTTATGGATAAGTGCCCATAAGATTAATATACTACTGAACTGCCATTTCCCTCTTCTTCAAGTTATTAGCAAACCCTAAGGGGTTTCTCTTTCTTTCTTGGGCTAAAGACCAACTAGTTTAATATCCCTTTTCATGGGCTAGGACTATCCCCACTTTGTGGGTTAGGCCTAGTCCCTAGTCCCTCTATCTTTAATGGGACCCTTAATAAGTTAAGGGGTTATCTATTTTAGGGTTGGTTATTTTCATGTATCAACAACGTTCGAGTAATATTTTTGGATTTTTAGAAGAATTTAGGCTTAGTTTGGTATTGCTACAACTTTTATAAAAGCACTTTTCTGATGTGCGTTGTTGTGCTGTGCTGTGAGAAAAAAGCAGTTGGACGTTTTGATAAAATATTAACTAAAGTTAAAGCTGAATAAAAAAGCAATCAAAGTGCGTTTGGTAGAATATCAGATTAAAGCATTGTTGTTGTGGAAAATGACAAAAACATACATATCTCTGAAAATAGATTTATTCAATTTTATTGAGTATAAAAATAATTATTTTTATTACTATTAAATATAAATATATTAAATATTAAATTTACTAATTGCTACTATTATTATAATTGCTAAAAAAATTATTTTACTTAACCATTTTTTATTATATATATATATATATAATTTTCAAACAAAAAATCAAACTAAAATCAAGTATTTATTTAATATTTGTTTTTATTTTATTTTTGACAAATTAAATGAAATGGTATCATAAAATAATTTGAAAATAAAATATAATAATATTTAAAGAATAAAATATAAGAAATAAAAAATTGATTGTATATATATTTAAGGGTAATTTTTGTCATTTACAAAATAAAATAGGGACAAAAAAGATAAATCAAGCATTAAATTTTGGTGGGACCAAAGCTTATGCTTTTATAGCTTTTAAAAGCTCCTCCTCCCCATCTTTTGAAAATTGAGGAATTTGGGAAGTGCTTTGGGTAAAAAGCACTTTGATTTTTTTTACCAAACACCAATTTCAAAAATTATTGACATATATAGGTTTTGAAAGTGCTTTTGGAAAAATAAAAGCATTACCAAACCCAGCCTTAATCTTGACTGAAACTCTCAATTTGCTTGAATGAGCAAATAGGACTTTGCTCTCGCGATCAATATTTTAAGAATATTAAAATAATAATATTTTAATATTTTCAGTGAGAAGCCCGGACGGTTATGTGACCATCTGGCTTTTTGGAAGTTTGAGCATGGAGAAACATGGAAAAAATTTAGGTTTTTGCTCAAACGAGGGAATTTCATGAAATGAGAGAAGAAATAATAATAAAATAAGTAACTAGGGAGGCGCGGGACCGGCCACATCCAAGACAAGGCCGTCCGGCCGGTGGGCCTGATCCCATGACGCTCTTTTTTATTTTATATTATTATTTTTCATCCTTGTGTGAAGAAATATGGAGAAACCAGGAGTTTTGCTCAAACGAGGAGGTTTTCTCAAACAAGGGAGTTTTCAAGAGATGGGGAAAATAATAAAATAAAGTAAAAATAAAAGGGAGAGGCGTCGGACCGGCTACAATGCGCCTTTTTTTATTTTTCTATATTATTTTCCTTTCCTATTTTGCACATGTTTCCTCGTTCGTCCATATTTTTGAATGCTCGTTTATGCAATTGGGTGCTCGTTCGTGCATTATTATTAAGTACACTCACACCATTTTCTCGGGGATTACTCGGTGGTGGCCCAGATGCCCGTGCGTTGAATATTTATTAATAAACCATGGAATTCTGCCGGGAAAAACCATGAACTGAAGTAATGAAATATTATGATGAAAGTAGAATATTTTCTAGGAATTCAATTGATGAATTTTGCGACTAGAATTAATTAATTGATGTCTCTATACTAGCAGGCAATATGTCTAGGAGCAGTATATTTATTCGAGAGTCGAGGTATGAGCTAGTGGAAGCGTCATACTCATTCTGAATATTTATTATGTATAGTCAGGGAACATTGAGACATCCCGAAGACGTTATTTCTATATACTAGTGGTTAATCCATCTAGGAGCCGTTCAATCATTATCGATTTTATACAGAAGTGAATACTGAAATTGCTCAGTTAATGAAATATACTGAAATCTCAATTGAGAGACCTTAATGATTGTTCATTTATGTATGCTCTAATAGGCAGTACACTCAGTCAACGGTTATCGTGGCATGAGCTTTCATGCTTAAATTCTGGAATATGAAGTTCACATACGTGTCTGAAGCTGGTCAGAGATATGCAAAATTATGATTTTATGATTTTAGCCTTCGTCAAAAATCCACCATCAACAATACTCTTACAAGATTTGGGTTTGATGTCAGATGGAGGAAATGGATTAATTGGTGTGTCTCTAGCATCAATGGTCCAGATTCTAACTTATTCAGAAGTGGCAAAGGTTTAAAACAAGGTGACCTTATGTCTCCTTTCTTATTTATTATGGTTGTGGAAGTTTTACCTGTCATGATTAAAAAAGCATCTGAATTGAACTTAATTGTTGGTTTTAAGCCTGTTATGGATGCTTCAGATATAAATCATCTGCAATTTGCGGATGATCTTATTGTCTTTCTTGATGATGATTGTAATCATCTGATAAATCTATGTGTTGCTAGGATTTGAGTTGGCTTCTGGCCTAAAAGTTAATTTTAAGAGGGGTGCGATGGCAGCTGTGGGGAATGCTTCTCATGCTGAAGATTGTGCTGGTTTTTTTGGATGTTCTATAACTTCTTTCCCTATGAAGTACCTTGGTATCCCATAGGGAAGTAAATCTAAGGCAGTTGGTGTGTGGGATGTGATTATCCAGAGGTTTCAGAAGAAATTGAGTATTTGGCAGAGAAAATATTTATCTAAAGGGGGGAGATTGATGTTATCAAATCTGTTTTATGTTCTCTTCCAATGTATTATTTTTCTTTATTTCAGATGCCAGCTTCAGTTGAAAAGCAGTTAAAAAAAATCATGAGGATATTTCTTTGGTGTTCAAGCAATAACAAGCCTAAGAAGACGGTATGGCTACGATGGAACGAGGCACATATTTTGAGTATGAGGCCCTTCCTATCTAGCTGACATGCCATTCACAAAAACTTCCTTTCAGTTAATTATTTGTTTCCATGTTTCATTCATATATTAAAAAAGGTGTAGTGTGTCCAAGGAAGGTAGAGGTGTAGGTATTAAAAAGTTGAGAATAATGAATAAGGCATTGCATGCCAAATGAATTTGGAGGTATGGTAATGAGAAGCAAAGACTCTAGAGGAAGATTGTTCATTTTAAGTTTGGTGGCAATAATGAGTCTTTTTCCCCTAATTCTACTAATAAGCCTATTGGGAAGAGTTTGTGTGCAGGAATTTTGAAATGCAATGATGAAGTGAGGCCGAATACTACCGTGCAAGTGAATTTTGTTGATAGAGTACTTTTCAGGAAGGACTCATGGATGAATGGGAAAGATTTGAAGTCTTTATTTCATTTTTCATTCAAGTTAAGTAGACTGCAGGATGGAACTATACAAGATTGTTTAAGCTATGATGGTGCAAGATGGAATTTGGCTTTTTGTAGACAATTGAAAGATAGAGAACTGGAAGATGTTGCTCATCTTATTAATCTTATTTTAAATTTCAACATTGGTCTGGGTGGTGACAGTAGATTGTGGCTGTAACGACCCTTTTAGCTCGTCAACACTATTAGACCAGTCAACAGACGAATTAACCGCTAATGATTCGATTAGTTACGTAGATTTAATTAATAGAACTTAATATAACAACGATCTAGATATGAAATTAGTTCCATCGTATATATCTCAAAAAGTTATGCAAAATGGAGTACTCGAGCGTGTTATTCGGATACCGTACGAAGAAGATATCATCAGATTTGTTTGAGGGAAAAATTGTCTTCTTACCTTACCGGCCCGGGCTGCTCATATCCTAAATGTTGGGTGCCGTAGTAAAACCATTTGGTTTTATCCAAAACGTGTCGAAGAGAAAATCATTTCTCTTTTCTTCTTCTCTTTCTTTCTTCTTTCCCTACTTCTATGTTCTTTCTCTTCTCATCTCTGATGTTTTCAATCTCAGAGATTTGAGTCTTTTGCGTGGGAATTTCATAGGAAACTTGTCATCTTGATGATTCGAGAAGGGAGGTGAAGATGTTGATATTGATTTGAGTTCTGGAAGAACTTAATCGATAAGATTAATTAGGGTTCTTAATTCATTGTTATTTTTATATGAATCGAGTTTGTTTTGGTGAATTGTTTCTTGGGTTCGTTGTTAATTAGGGTAGAAAAGATTTCATAAGGTTTAATTTTGGGTTCTTTAGGAAATTGAGATTCGGGTTAGGGTTTAGTAAACTGAAGAGGTAGAATCAGGGTTCCATATTTGGGTATTTTAGATGAGGATGATAAACTTAGAAGTGGTGATTGACGTTGAGTTATTGATTTAGGGTTCTGCAATGAATAAATGGAAATTAGGGTTTGAGTTCATAATTGGGAATCGATTGAAAAGTATTGGAAGGAAGATGAATTGGTGAATTAAGGCTGCTTTTGGTGATTCAGAATTAGAATTCTGTGACCAGAAGATGTTAACGATGGGTGTTGTTAAGTTTAGAGAAAGGATTGTATTATAGAGCACTGTTGATGAAGAAATTGAAGTGGTAGTAGTGATGGTTGAGAGGTTGTTAAACTAGTTGGAGGTTACTTAGAGTGATATTGCAGATGGTGTTAGTTGGAGTTTAGGGTGTTGGAACTGATAATGGTAATGATGTTTGTATGTCGCAGGAAAGAGATGATTTGTAATGAAGTAACAAGGGTTTTGGCTGCGCAAGTTGAATTGAAGAGTTATATGAATGTTAAGATATAACAGAGATGTTGAATTGTAAGAGGAACAATGTTGCTGAAACTGTTGTTGTGGAAATGCAAGGAGGAAGGACAAGTGATTGTGACAGGGTGTGTTAGAATGATGTATATGAACGCTTATATTGCAACTGATGATACTGAGGTTGACTGATGGCGCAGGGGTTGAGATTAAATCATAGCAATTGAGGGTTGAAATGGGGTATTGTGTGACTGAAGTTGAAAACAAGAGAGATGGAATTGTGTTGATGTAGTTGTGAAGTTATGTGGTGTTGCTAGTGTGGAGGCAGTATTGGGTTTAATGAGTTGTTGTTCATATGTTGGTGAAGTTTAGAAGAGTACTGTGTTGTGCTGCTGCTGTTGGAGTTTTGTTGTACAGGTGTACTGTAAATGGAACCAGAGTCATAGTGGTGGTGTGTTGAACTGAGATGCAGAGCATGGAAGAAACCAAGATGGGATTGATGCTGAACTCAGCTTAGATAATTGGTGGTGTTGTTGTAATTGAGTTGTTTTATGAAGATGAAGATGCATGATTCTAGCCTATAAAATTTGTGTTGAACTGAATTAGGGTGGAAATAGATAAAGAAGGATAGAGGTTTGATTGTGACATTACAGATGGATTATACAAGTTATAAGCTTGTTGTAGTTTGCCGAATTAGAAATAATGTTGTTAACACAATTGATTGAGAATCAAGAATAAGAAATAGGGGTTGTGTTTGGTTAAGCTGAAGGGTTGCAAATGAAATTTAGAAATGCATTTGTTGGTTTAAGTTTGTGTTATGTTTGATTGATTGGTATGGAAGAAAGGCCTTTGCAATGGCTTGTACCTAGTCATCCCAGTCAGTTGTCAGCTCAGCTGACTATGTGTATCTGACTGAGTTGAATCGGTTCGACTCAGAACAGACTCAGTGGACCTTTACAGAATTGAATCTCTTGACTTAGACTTGGCATTTAACTGAGACTTGGATTTTGACCTTGACTATTGATGTTGACTGTTAGTTGACCATATTAGACCGGATGTTGATCGTTAGTTGACTCAGATGGACCATGCCTTAAGTTAATGGGCTTCTTTAGTGGACTTGGGCTTAGGGCTAGTTTCCCATTTTGATGATTTGGACCCTTATGGTCCGAATTAGCCTTTGGAATCCTTCTACAAAGTTGCAGATATTCGTAAGATGTATTTAATGGACTATAGAACCAACCTAATTGGATTACTAAAACTTTAGATGTGTTAAAGTCTAAAGATAGATAATGAAAAAATGTGGAACCATAAATGGGCTTAGAACCATTAAATAATTCACTTAGCCTATAATTAGAGAATTGTATGAGATTATGTTATGAGCATTGTGTGAGCTTTTTGGCTAATCTCTTAGAGCGCTTGTGTGATTAACAATTAACCTTTATTAACAACGATCGATTCAAAGGAAGAATTGGTGGATTATGGATCTCGAGGTAGGCATGGCTTGTTTAAGCTTTATTTTATCTGCGAGCATGATGAAACTTTACTATCTGTGTGCATGAGTACTTTGATGTACTATTCTTGTATCTTTGAGTATGATGTATATGTTGCATTTGTATGTACGATGTTTGTTATGATGTGTTTGTGTGTGATATGCATTATGAGATTTCCCTGCGAGGAGTGTCTGTGTTTCCCCACGGCTCTTAGCTAAGTTAAGTATGCTGGTACGCCATCCGGTTGAATATTATCTTAGTAGGGCGGTACGCCATCCGTCATAGTATTATTATAACTATTTCATATAGTAGAACGGTACGCCATCCGTTTGAATATTACTGCTTATTAAGATAATAGGGCGGTACGCCATCCGTCGGCAATAGTATCTAGTAGGGCGGTACGCCATCCATCTTGATATTATATATATTATTTTATTTTAGGAAAATCACTTGTGTGCATATTACGTTTGTTTGTCTAACTTGTAGCTTCTTGATACGTGAATTGATGAATGTTTATTTCATCATCGTCTCTTTAAATGAGTATCTTCACGCAGATCTCAATACTGACACTTCGGGAGATTCGTGCTACTCCGCTGCGAGTGAACATTAATCGTCATGTCATGCCAATATTGAGAATTTCGCTGGGAAAAGAGCATAGGAAAATACTCAGTGAGCCATACATTAGTGAATAATGCTGGCAAGAGGATAAAATTTACAGAATATTTGGGGTTATTGCTATACACGCCATTCTGGGTAAATTTTATATATAAATTGAACTGCTCAATACATATGTAAGTAAGGAGGCCTGGGCACTCATTACTTTTAAATGTTTTATGTTCCTTTGCAGGACGACATCACATTAAATACAGGGTTTCACAATTTTGACCCTGAACTGAAAACCACCATCAACAAATCTACAAAACCAGGAGCACTCTCAGGATTCAATTCAAAGACTATAGCTTTGATTTCTTCATCAGAAGGAATAAAATCAATCATGATGTTGTCTTCATTTGTCATCACCTTGGGTATATTCTCAAAAATGCTCTCTTCTATATTTACCTCCTGACATTTGAATTTTTCTTCAAAATGGTTGACTAACTCTTCAGCTATTTCTTTTTGATCTGTGATAATGTCCCCTGCAGTATTTTCAAGTTCAGTTATCATACTTTGAGCTTGTCTTAACTTCATATTGACATGGTAAAATTTTGAATTTATTGCACCATCTTTCAAAATCTTGATTTCTGATGTATAATGTCTCTCTGTTGTTGAGCAAGTACTTCCTATTTACCCCTTGCAGTCACAAGTTTGTTTAACAAGAAGTTATCTGAAGGATTTTTATCTGATGCTGATGTAGTTTCCATTACCTCATCTTCTGCCAACTTCAACTTCTTATTTACATCTGCAAAAACTGACCAGTTCCATTCCTTTAAATCTGTTTTCAATCTTTTCAGCTTACTCATAAAAACATAAATGGGGTTGCCTTCCATGTTTTGTTCCCAAGATTTTATGATAACATTCAAGAAGGCAGGATGATTTTTCCACACTTTTAGTGCTCTAAATTGAGTATTTTTAGGTTTTGGAATATCAACATTTACCCCATATAGAGTACTATGATCTGAAATGCCTCTGACACCAACTTTATATCCCCAGCTTGGATATTTTTCTAACAATTTTTCATTAAATACAACTCTATCAAGGTTGCACACAATTCTCTTTTTTCCAGCTCTATTATTACACCAAGAAAATTCTAACCCAGTTTTAGGTGCTTGTATTAAACCACTGTTATTCCAATATGGATATCCTCAGAGGCCTTAAACCACCTTGCTTTTGATCTTCTCTCATTACCGTGTTGAAATCTCCCATTACTAACCATGGTTTATTCAGAGTGCTAATGTCAACCAAATCATTCCATAAGCTTCTTCTATTTACTGTTAGAGATGCAACATGAATTCATGTTATTAAAGTATCTCCCACTTCCACTGTTATTGATTGATCAGATGTAGAGATTATATTTGGTTTCTGAATCAAAGAACTCCACAAAATCTAAAGATTACCTTTTCTATCTTCTCTTGAATTAGTATAGCTTCATAATGCATTCCTGGTAACTTCAATTTTTTACAAAAGTTCGCAGAATAATGTACTTTTGGCTTTGCAAGAATAACTAAAGAAGGATTAAAAGAATTTGCTAAACTCCTAAGTTTGTCTTTGGCCCTTATTCTCCCTAGGCCGCTGACATTCCAATATACTACTCTCATTTAGAAGATTGAAATTGAGAAGTGTTCCTTCTCAAAATCTCTTTTTTACCACCATTAACAACTAAATTTGCTGCTTGTTGTCTTGTTGTGACAATGATCCCTTATTGTGTCTTCTGTTTAACTTTTGGAACATTTTCATTAGTATCTCCCTTTCCAATTGGTGGTATAATTGTACTTACTTTATTAATAGATGGAGCACCAGAAGCAGCATTCAATAATTTTTCCACTGATAAAGCAGGGAATTCAATATTAGAATTAAAAGCCTCTTCATTCAGTTCTTGTAATACCTGAAATTTACCTGAGTTTATAATTTTTTCCTGAGGAGTTTCTAAATTTTGTATAACTTGTGAACTTGGCTCACAGATATCATCAGCAGGAGGGCATATAGTAGACTGTGGATTTGTTTTTGTAGCTACTCTTCTCCAAATTTTATGTGTTTCTTTAGGCATCTCTGCAGCACCAGTATGTTGTTCTTGCTCTCTTCTTTTGTTTCTGCATTCTGCTGTGAAATGACCTACTATTTTGCAATGGTAACAAAATTTTGGGAGGTTAGGAATATTCACTGCATGTTCAAACTTCCTATATTTAGATTTCATACCGATTTTACTTGGAATTGGTTTAACTAAATCCATTTCCACCAGAATACTTGCATAATATCCTACTTCCTTTTTAATAGTTGTTTCATCAACTTTAATTGGTCTCCCTAAAGCTTTTCCGGTATGCAATAATATTTTCTCCTTCCAGTATTCTATACTCAATCCAGGAAACTGAACCCAAACATAAGCCGTGGAAGTTTTATGTGATTCTGGGTTAAAGTTTGGTTCCGATTCTTATCTTAAGTTTTTGAGAATCAACCACCCAATCACCAGTCCAAATAAGATTCATATCAGCTTCATTTTTCCAACTTTATAATGAAAAACCTTTTCCGATCGGAATTAGTTGTATTTTACCTGAAGTATTCCATTGTCTTCTGAAAGATGATTCTGCAACCTCAAATTTCAACTTTACAAGGTCTAATCTGCCAATCAAGCTAAATTTCCATTCCTCTAAACTTTCATTTATATCATCATCAGGAATAAATGATAAAAACTCAGAAGTACTACGATTTGCTTCATCTGAATTTAAACTATTTGGATACTCATCTGTTTTTGATGTAAATCCAGAACCAGATGCACCTGATCGATTTCCTATTATTTCCGACATATTTACTTATTTAATGAAACGAAACCATCGGATTTATGACCACCGATCATTGAAAAAACCAGTAAAACACTTGAATTAATGAAGGAATTTGTGGAAAACGAAGTAGAACGAAGAAATAAATGTTACCGAGTCGAACCGATTTTTCACCTGAGTCAGGCCGATTCGCAGAGCTCCTTTCTCTAAAACCTTTTTTACAAATACAAAACAAACGAACAACTTGGGATTGTTGCGGACACAAGATTACTATGAATAAACCACAGCCATACCAAAAACCAAACCCCAAACTAAAACCGCCGGCACCACCAAACAACTAAACCCTACATGAAGAGGTGTATTGGTGTTTGTGGAGATGAAAATTCTAGGGTTGACAAAAAAAAATTAGCAAATCAATCATCCTACATCAATCAAATAGAGAGAAAAAAATACAGATTTAAAAATTCTAGGGTTTCCACATGTTTACCTTCTACAGTAGAAACTCTATAAATTAATGTTGTCGGGACCATCAAAATCCATTAATTACGCGAGATATTAATTAACGATAACTTACTAGTCTAAGTGTACGCGCGATGCAACTGCCGTTTCGTCCTAGTGTGTAGTAAATTATAATTATGAACTAACTCAAAGCTCTAGGATTATTTTACGGTGAAAATCTCTTCTACAGATTACAATTAAGTTAAAATGCTAAAACATCAAAAAGCTCAGCCTTCAACGACCCAAGATTAGAAGGCTATTCAGACAATACATCGATTTCGTCCGGCGTAAAATGTAGTGCCTTGGAGGAGGAAGAGTGCAACAACACCAACATAAAAAGTAATCACTATACTTATCCATAGGCCAAAACCGAAATCAATCCTTCTTTATACCCTTCATATTTTCTTTTTGACAACCGTCCCCAGGTATCAGTTCCACAGATGAACATGGATTCCCGGTAATAGCTATTGGGAACTTCCAAAAGAAATAGATTAGAAAATTTGAAGCAAAATGGCCAAATATGTCATGCCACTATAAAGCAACTCACATATCTGATCGATATTCCACTTAGTACCTAACAAGCCACACATCATTCATTTTGATTTTCTTCAACTTCAGAGATGAAACGCTCGTAACCATTTTTACTATATATGTTACATTACAAACTCTGTTTACTGACCACGTCACTGGTTTATCCTTTATCTACAACAATCACATATCGGGCCAATGATTATTAAAAAGGCAATAAAGACGGCAAAATAAGCGCATATTATTTGATGTAATGAATGCATTTTATTACACACTTGATTTCAAACAGAGACAGACCTATACTACAACCTGAAACTTGACAGCACCCGAACCTGGATATGGATAAAAATACAATAATCCGCCACATTTTATGAGCCAGTGTAACTATAGAATACAGACATGTGTTTGTATGTGTGAGGGGTGAAATGCAACCGACTGACTGAGATACACCCTAATAATGCGAGCGCAATACATAATCTTCTTGGGGACAAAAAGGAAATGGAATTATAATTTTTTTTTTATTAGGAATGACTAATGAGAAGGGTGAATGTACAGCTGTTGCAGGAGGTAGGCTTAAGATCCTCAATTGACTCTATAGGGTGTCATCCTTCAAATACAGGTAGAACTGTGACCGAGTAATTCACCCAGTGGAAGCAACACTTGATGGTAAGATATGAAATGCAAAAAAACCACCCTGCTATAAACATATATGGCCATGATTGGACACAGTTGAGTTTACCCAACAGACTAATCTTTCAATTAATTGTATCGAACTTGATAGTGAAATTAAGGTACTAAATGAGACACCTAAATTAAGTTTTCCACAGGGGTATTTTTTTCGAATAGGTGATGTTCACTTAAAAGAAGTTGAGTTCTTCACAGTTGAATCCTTACCTGAAACTTGCATTATTGGTTCATGTAAAACTACCGAAGCTAAACCCACTCAAAGTTTTAAAAAATGAAGTCAACTGATATCATGGACGAACATAATCTGTACCTGAAACTTCCATCGTTGGCTCTGTAACTGTTATCATTGATCATTTGAATATTATTTAGTCTCAGAATGTGTTGATAAATCAAAGTTTGATAGAAATTGAAGTCGATGTAAAGCTAGATTATAGAAATTAAAACGTAGGGCGCAAAACTCGTAAGAGTCGAGTTTGGGATTGATTGAGAAAATTGAAATTGTGTTTTTTGGTCGAATGTGGTGTTTCTAGTGGTGGTGAAGGTCCAGGAGGAGGAGGGTGGTGGTGGTGGTGATAGTCTAAGAGGGAGAGCCGGAGAGGAGAGGAAGATCAGGTTTTTATGTTTTTTAAAATATGAAAGTACCCTTGGTTTTGCTGAGAATCTACCAGAACCCATCGAGGAGACAGGCAAAAGAAGAAAAGCACGGAGGGGCATTTATGTCCAACGAAAAAGTAACGAATTTTTTTAAGACATCAAAAGGGAGCCTTTTCTTTTTTCTTTTTTTTGATGGGAAAAGATTATATATTAACTAGCAAATGTAGTACAAAAGATTTACAAAATTATTTTTCTCGAAAACATTAGAATCTATGCTAGTTTTTAGAACCTTTTGATGCAGTTTAGTCGACATGTGCTGAAGCTTCTTAATCCTTGCTTCCTTGGATATATAATCCGCTGCTGAGTTATTATTCCGCGCAGTATATTTCACTTTCGCTTGAGGTAGCTCGCTCAAGATTATCCTTACTTCCTGCAAAGTGTTTTCCGCTGTCCACGAATAATCTGTGCTTACCTTGTTAATGTTGTCTGCCAATGTTTTGCAGCCTGTTACTATGGTAACACTGATAAAATATTTTCTTTTAACCAAGTGACTGCGTTTAGCAAAGATTTGGCTTCTGCATGGAAAGCTGAGGTACCCCACTCCGATCCCGCTGATAAGTGCATGAAAGTCTCTTCGTCCGCTGAATATAGAATAAGAGCATATCCCATCGACAATTCCTATTTTTTAAAGGAAGCATCTATGAAAATTATACAATCTGAGTTTAGGTTGAACCAGGAATAATTGGTTGGGATTTTCTTTTGAATTTTCATATTTACTTTGACGAGTATTGGTAGGGTTAGATTGCAAAAATCTATTGATTTGGCCTATTAAATTATTCAGATATGGATTTATCTTTTTAAAAACCACCGAGCATCTATATTTCCAAATGAACCAAAGGATGGTGGATATTCTTTTTTGTAGATGGGCCAAATCCGCTTCCCTAATCCACCATTTAATCCAAGAAACAATGGAGCTTGATCGCTACTTGAGATTAAATTATCAAGGGATAGGCCAAACCAAATTTCTCTTGCGAACAAACACTCTCTAAAGAGATGATATTCCGTTTCTAGAGCTTGATTATTACATAACTGGAAAATCTTGTCAATATCAGGATTATGAGCTCCTAGTCTAGCCGAAGTTGGAAGGGCTTTTTGTGATAGTTTCCATATGAAAAGTTTTATTCTTGGGATTACCTGAATTTTCCAAATCTTATTCCAGGGAAAATCTAAACTGTCGGTATCATCTTGATCCTGATTGGCTAAATAATTATATATATTCTTAGCCGTGAATTTTCCTGATTGGTGGTGCCTCCATCTAATGATGTCCTGATCTTGTTTTCTTAGATTCATGGCTTGAATTATTTTTCTTATCCTCTGGATAAAAGAATTGGTTTAGCTTTTCTTGATCCCATTTATTTTGATCCGTTATTAATTCTTGAACCCTTGTTGGCGCCTGATCTTGTGAGTTCAGAAGTTTCTGGATAATATCTGCATTAGGAATACATCCGTCCTCCCATATTTTTATCGAAGCTCCGTTTTTAACTTGCCAAATAAATTTTCCTTTTATCATATCTAAACCTTTTTGTATGCTGATCCAAATCCACGACAAATTCGAAATCTTAGAGGCTTCAAGAGGGTGAGATTTTGGGAAGTACTTGGCTTTAAGAAGTTTAACCCAAAGTTGATCATGTTCTGAGATTAATCTATAGGCTAATTTAGTGAGAAGAGCTATATTGAATTGACGTGGGTTTTTTATTCCTAAGCCACCTTAAGAAATTGGCTTGCATATGCTTTTCCAAGCTCTTATGAAACCTGCTTGTATATTCTGCCCTTCTTTTTTCCACCAGAAGTTCGTTTGGATACGATCTAGTTGATCAAGAGTTTCTTTTGGTAGATCTAGAACTTGCATTTGATAAGATGGGTACGCTTGAAGAATATATTTTATTAAAACCGTCCTACCCGCTTGGGATAGGAGCTTAGATTTCCAGCCTTGTAACGTGGAATAATATATTTGAAGGAGAGGCTCAAAGTTGGCTTTTCTATTCTTGTCAAAAATGAGAGGTGTACCCAAATATCTGTCTTTTTTCGTAATCAAAGGAACTTTTATGATTTTAGCTATAATTTTCCCATGTTTTGGATGGATTCGGGGACTGAAGTATACACTTGATTTTTATAAATTAACCATCTGGCTAGTAATTTTCCCAAAAAGAAGTAAGATGTCCAATTGGTTTTTAGCTTCCGCAAGATCTGCTTTAGTGAATAGGAAACAGTCATCTGCAAAGAATAGATGGGAAATATTTGGGGCATTTTTGTTCATTTGGAAACCCGAGATTTTCTTTTCTGTTGTCGCTTTTTCAAGTAGGTGTGAGAGAATTTCCATGCAGATAAGGAAAAGATAAGGTGATAGCGGATCACCCTGTCTTAGACCTCTCGAGGTGTTGAAATTTGGTCCAGGCGAACCATTTAGAAGTATCGAGAAGGAGGTTGATGAGATGCATTGCATGATAAAAATTTTCCCATTTTTCGTTGAAGCCATGGGTGGAGATAACTTTTTATAAGAAAATCCACTCAAATCTATCAAAATCTTTCGAGAGGTCCAGTTTTAGAGCTAGATATCCCTTTTTTTGCTTTGGAAGTCTTCGTCGTGTGGATAAGCTCGTGGGCTATTATGATATTATCAGTGATTTGTCTTCCAGTCAGGAAAGCCGATTGATTGGGAGATATTATTTTTTTGAGAATGGGTTTTATCCTGTTTGCTAGGATTTTTGAGATTATTTTATAAATGGTGTTGCTTAGACTTACAGGTCTGAAATCCCCCGGAGTTTGAGGAGTTGCAGTTTTTAGGATGAGAGTGATGAAAGAATAACTGAAATCTTTATTGAGAATTCCTGATCGAAAAAATTCTTTAACCGAGAAAATAATGTCTTTCCCTAAAATATTAAAATTAGCTTTAAAGAATCCTAGCTGAAACCCATCCGGACCTGGCGCCCCCCACTGGTTCATATTGGAGAGGGTAAACCAAATTTCTTTCTTAGAGGGAATTTCAGTCAGGGAAAGATTTTCCTCATTGGAAATGCAGGGAGAAATTACGGTGGATATATCAAAATCTAAAGAATTTATTTGGGATGAGGCTATTTGCTTGAAATGGTTAACTAAAAGAGAGTTGATTTGATCCCTATCCGAAATCCAAAGTCCCGATGGTTCTCTGAGAGAGTTTATCGCATTTATTTTTTTTATTGGAATCCGTGGCATGGAAGTATTGTGTATTCTGATCATATTCCTTGAAGAATTTATCTCTCGAAAGTTGATGGTAATAATCATTTTTGATTTTGTACCATTTACCTAGCTCTTCTTGAAGGTTCTTAAGTTTATCTATATCATTGGATATTCTTTCGGACCTGTGAATATTCTCTATTTTGTTATTGAGGGTCTTAATATTTTTATGAATGTTTCCAAAGATGTTCGAATTCCAATGAGCTAGGTCTGAAGAAAAATGATGAAGATTTTCTGAAAAGTTTTTTTATTATACGGCAGTGCTATTCAACTCTCTATTCTCCACCTCCCTATTCTCCTCCCTACAATCTAAACCCCACATTAGGGGAATGGTGAACCCCACCTGAACCTGAATGTGAATCTCGACATAGATGTGAGGCTTAGATTATAGGGAGGTGAATAGGGAGGTGGAGAATAGGGAGCCAAATAGCATTTCCGATTTACATATTAATTAATACTTTATTAATTTATAGATAAAATTCATATCAAATAATTAGTTTCTAAACAAACAAAATACCATATCTTTTATATTTCCTATATAAATACAATATCAATACCAAATCATACTTTTATAAACATAATATCCAATCATATTTTTTTATTTCTTATATAAACACAATATCAATATCAAATCATATTTTTTATACACACAATATCAAATCATATTTTCTAAAAAAATTTATTTATTATCAAAAAAAAAATCATATAGAAATACAATATGAAATCATACTACTAACAAATAAAAAAATATTTTATATAAATAAAATATGAAGTCATACTACTAACACAGACAAATCATTAACACAATATGGCTTCGCATCTTAAAGGTGTTAAAAAATCAACAATGACCGATGAAATTCATAGGGCATTATGCAAGCACAACAAGGATAATCTAACAACACCAAAAATTCTTATAATGATAAGAAAAATTAGAGATGAAATTCAATGCGATATTGATTTTAGCAAAAAAAAAAACAGAAGACAATTAAATCATTTTCCAAAAGTTCTTCGTAAATCATTAATGTATTGAATATATATATATAATGCATTATTAATTTATATTTCATATGGGGCCTACATAGATAATCAAAAAAGTATTATCTTATAATTTTGGTGAATTATTAATTTGGCACGTTGTCCCCGACTGGGGAACGGCCAAAAATATTATTTAAAAGAGTTTATTGAATAATCGAGTATTAATGAAATGAGTTTCTACTGTACTTCATTCCTTCTGGATCGTCTCTTTGATGAAACTTTGCCTCATGAATTTCTTGCAAACATCAAGCACATACATCTAGAGTTTCTGCGGGAGAGAGAAGAAGAACCTTAGCAGCTGGAAAAAAGAAAAAAAAACAATTTTTATGCGGAATGCATATCTGGACGTCCCAAGTCACCCCAAAGCACAATACTGAAATTTTCCAAGCCTTTGAAGTCAAAACTCCATCCAGACGACAGGGACCGCCGGATTACCCTCCCTGTTAAATCCTGTCCACTCTGACTCTTTGATCACAAAGACAAACCCCACTATTTTTTATAACAATGATGATACATATAATCATAATATATTAATTTAAAGAATAATTCTTAATTAATTTTTTTTTTTGGAAAAAGCGAGAATTTTCATATTAAAAAAATAAAAATAAAGTATCTTAGGATAAATACTGAAATAGATTTTTAAAAGTGGAAAATATAGAAAAAGATTAAAAAAAAAAGTATTAACATAAATATTTTTAGAACGGCATGCATTTGTTTTAAAGTAATAAATCTTATTAATTTTCATGAAAAAAATTTAAACATAAATTTTTGTATTTGACATACAATTTACAGTTCAATTTGGTCACAAACAATACAAGCTTCTAAATTACTAGGGTGTCTTATTATTTCTTTGATTTGAACTTCAGAGAAAAACAAACCAACATTGAGTCAAATTTTGAGAAAATTTAATGTGTATAAAAATTATTTTTTATTTTCTAATGGAATTATTATTTTATATAATATTTGGGACCTATTAATGTTTAAGGGAAACTTTTGAAATGTATTATATTACAATTTTATCGAATTTATTATTTTATCACTAAGGACCCAAGTCGGGACTGGAAAATTTTATTATTTTAACGAGACTATTATATTTTCGAGTATTATTTTAAAAAAATTCTACTTTAAATCACTCTTTTATCTCTTCTTGATTTAACGTTGTTAGAAACCGTATACCTAATTCCTAAAATCACTCTTTTTTTTATTCTTTGTTTGACATATATTTGACTCACTGTGAAAATTTTAATTTTATAATTTATGTCGTTGAAAATTCTGATTTTCACAATTTAGTGATAATTACAATTATCAGTTGTTAAAATTAGTTGTGTTTTGTGAAATTGCAATTATCTTCAGTCATTGAAAGTTTTAATTTTCAAAATTTAGTGATAATCACAATTTTCTAAAAATTTTAATTTTCACAATTTTGTGATAATCACAATTTCCATTTGTTGAAATTAGTTGTATTTTGTGCAAATACGATTATCTTACGTCATGGCGTCATCGAAAATTTTAATTTCACAATTTAGTTGTAGTCGCAATTTTCATTTGTTTGGTGATAGTGAAAAATACTATAATCCCCCCTTTATATGGGTTTTTTTTTTTTGATAAGTCAAAAAATTATATTAATGAAATAGCAATATGTACAAAATAGTTTACAAGAAAAGAGGTCATTGTGAGCCCAAAAACTCGTAAACTACTTAAAACGAAAATAAGATATATTTGGAAACTCAGTAGAAGATACAAAATTAGGTCTTCCATCATAACTAATGCCTTCTTCATTTGCAACAAACAACCCGTCTTTGCCATTGTATTTTCTGCGAAATTTGCCTCACGATAGGTGTGACAGAATCGTATAGTATCATACAAATTTCTGACCTTAGCCCGCCGGTCCTTAACAAACCAAGGCAATTGACCACTAACAAGTGCATGGATTACACTATTAGAGTCTGAACGAATCAAAACTTTACCAATCTGCCACTTCCGTGTCCATTCAAGACCTACTATAATTCCGTACAGTTCTGCCAAATAGTTGTTGGTAATGCCAAAACCAATACTCAACGCCCCAAGAACTGAACAAGTTGCATCTCTATCTACAACACCTGCGCCTGCCACCCCTGGATTCCCACAAGAAGCACCGTCGCAGCAAAGCAACAATTCATCACGCTCTGTAGGTTTCCAAAAACATTCAAACGGTTTCTGTGCTTCACCTTCCTATGCTTGACGCGAAAAAACTCCAGAATCTCCAAATCAGCCACCGTATTGTGTGTTGTGCTATGTAGTCTCACTGAATAGTCATGCATAACATTGAAAACTCTTTTCTGAAAAAAATTCCAGAAAAGAGTATACCAAAATTCCAGAAAAGAGTATACCAGTTCGGCGTCTTCTTCTCATAAACCTTCTTGTTACGAGTATACCACAATTCAGAACGAATAACCAAGATAGCAAGTAACCACAAATATTTGACTATTTTGCTGGAACCTTTTGCAGCTTTATAAGACGTGATTAAGTTAGCATGAGGCGTAAGTTAAAAAATACATGATATCCAGTTCCAAGCCCTTTGAGCAAAGCTACAATGCCACAGAATATGTTCCAAGGACTCCTTCTCAGTTTGACATACATACCATTTAGATGCTAGAGAGTATTTAAACTGGCTTCTTACCTTGTCCATAGTTGCGCAAGCATGACGAAGAAATTTTCAATTCCGAGCAACTAAAGAAGGATGAATAGATTTCCTCCATAAAAGATTTACACCCTCCATGATAGGATACTTCTTCCGAATAATCTCCCTTGCTGATCTAACCGAGAAAGCCCCTTTCAAATCTGGCATCCAAATGCGAGAATCTGGACCAGTATGAATTGAAGGAAAATCATTCAAATCTGTACCCGCGTCCAATAAATTTTGAAGATGATTTCCATTTATGTTCCATTCCCCATTCACAATCAGATCACTAACCCGTGCATTTTTGTCCAAATCAGTGGGACCAAGCACATCAGATAAACAAGTATCACCAAGCCAAATATCGTAATACAATGAGGTTGCCTTGCCATCACCAATGATAGATTTTGTATTCCTGTCCACGTCCCTGTGTACCCACCGAATACCTGGGAAAATAAAAGACTTAACACCTCCATCCTTGAATCGGCCATCCCTTGTAGTGAATATTGTGTACAAATAACGAGCCCAAGCCTTGCTAGAAGATCTAATATTCCACCACAATTTCATTAACAACGCCTTATTCATGTTAGCCATTGTTTTAAGACCCATCCCTCCTTCCTTGTAAGGACAACAGATTTTATCATAGCCCACGACAAAAGATCTTAAAAGATTAGAATCCCCGAACCAAAAAAAATTTCTAATAACTCTTTCACGCTATTTGATAAACTTAGCATGCCATTTATAGACTGTCATATTATGAATCGAGTAGCTAGAAAAAACTGATTTAATAAGAACAACCCTATCCTTAAAGGACAACATCTTACCTTTCATAACAAAAAGTTGATCTTGAAGCTTGTCAATGACATTACTTATGTGCATATACTTAGATGCTCCCGGCATTATCTGCACACCCAAATAACGATCTGGAAAGGTGGTAATATTCATTCCTAAAAATGAAGCTATTGATTGTCTCCTAAGCAGAGAACCTCCTCCATAATAGATTTTTCTCTTATGCCTACAAACAGTTTGGCCCGAAGCACTTCTATACACCTCCAATAAGTTAACCATGTTCCACACACTTTTCATATCACCCTTACAATAAAATCATAATATCGTCAGCAAAGAACAAATGAGTAGGAGCAATACCATTACGCTTCACCATATAAGTCATGTCCTTGTTACGAAAGAGCTTCGTAATATTCCGACTGAGAACATCCTCAATTAACACAAAAGTCAGAGGCGATAAAGGATCCCCTTGACGAATACCCCTATTGATTCTAAAAAAACCCTCTGGACTACCATTCAGAAGAATAGAAATGCGAGCAGATTAAAGAATAATGAGATCCAAGAACACCACTACTCTGAAAACCCATATCGTCTAAAAACTTCTAAAACAAAAGACCAACTCACCGTGTCAAAAGCTTGAGAGAATCAAGTTTGAGACCCAAATTACCATCCTTGCACCTGATTTGTAATTCATTAACCATTTCTAAAGCCAAACTGATATTCTCATGAATATTCCTCCCTTTCATGAAAGCCACCCGCTCTTCTGAAACCAACTTGTCCAAAACATTTTCCAAACGAGAAGCCCCACTAAATGGATCATTCATTGTCAACTCCATACTTTAGGAAAATGATATTACTAGACCAAAAAATCAAATTTTCTTCAGATCTGGCGCATAATTATTTATTACGAATTTTAATAATGACAACACTACCCTTTTGTATATATACAAGAAAAATATCATAAGATATTTTCATTTCTCTATTCTCTTTCTCTCTCTTCTCCATTCTTTTTCTCTCTTGGCTCCAGCGAATTCAGATTGGTGAAGAAGAAGACGAATCAATTCAATAGATTTTGCAACTGATCATCAGTTAATCTACAAATAAGAATCAATCATTCAATCGATTTCATTTGAATATAGGTTTTAGTTGGTTCTAAGCTGCATCAGGTTAGGTTTTCGTTGGTTCAACTGGTTTTTTTTTGAAGAATTTGAATCGATTTGAATCTAGGTTTCAGTTGATTCGAAGCTGCATCAAGTTTGTCATTCTTACTTTTTTTAGTTCGATTAATTTTTTGATTTTTATTTTGATTGATTTTGTTCAGATCTGAGAAGAAGAAGAACCTGATTTTTTTTTTTTAAATCAATCGAAGATTCGCAACGTAGTTTTAACCTTAATTCTTTACTTTTTGTGCAGGTTCAACAATGGAATTAAGAAGATCCTCAGCAACAACAGAAATGAATTCTTTGTCATTCATTTCCGCTTTGAAAACAACTAATGAAGAATCATCTTATAATGATAATTCATCTGAAGATTTGGTACGCGCAAGATCCGAAAATCAGTAAGATTTCTCCCGTTCTTTCTTGACTCAACAAGTTTTAAATCTAGGTATACATTTAGATTATTTTTTTTTTGTTGTTATTGTTAATAATGTTTTGGAAGATAAATTGATTGAACACGGTTCTACTGATAATAAAATTTCTCACAAGTTTGATGAAGTAAACCTCATAGATAGATGTAAATGAGACAGATATCAGTCTTTTTATTAGATGTGAATCATTAATTGAAAATTGTTTTAAATGGAAGAACAGATTCTCATGAGAACACAAGGGTTATGATTACCAGTATTTTATGTACTGTATGTATCATTTGAGTGATTATGCATGTCATAATTCCTTTTAAACAATGAAAATATGAAATTATAGATGCAATGGATTTGTAGCTAACACTACATTAGAATTTTCATGTTTTAGATTTTCATAATGAGTTGTTAAGGTTCACTTCAATTGTTTAAACTCTGTGGTTTGAATGTATCATATTAAAATTGTATAAACTTTATGATTTGAGTTTACTGTTCTTTTGTTCAGAATTTTGATTAATATTTCAATGTGATTGAGTTTCTCATTTTGATGATTATGCATAACATGTGTAACTTTCGTCTACACATCCAAATTGCATGTTTAACTTGCGTTTACACATCCGAATTGCATGTGTAACTCTCAGTTACACTATTTAGATGCATCTATAACTCCCAGTTACACTAGTCATATACATGTGTAACTCCTATTTACACTAGTCAAGCGCATGTAAAACTGGTTATACATTGTTGTGTGTATTGTTCTTTTTAATCTCATAAAATCTTATTGTTTTTTGTTACTCTTCAGGTTGCCAATAACTCAATAAAGTTGACTGCTTATTTTTGTGGATTTTTTGCAGGATGGTCTCCCTGGAATTGGAGTTGGCGCTGAAATGTTGAATGAGGAGTAGGAGGTGGAATTCATAATTGAGTAATTGTGGAATTTTAGAATGGAACTGAGGACCAAGTGAAGAATATTGTTGACACACTAATGGTGTGGAAATTGTATCCATAGATGTTGTTAGTGAGTGGATGTATTGATAATGTTGTGAATATGCTATTACATTTGATATTTATACGGATTAGAAGTATTTAAATGTAGTTTGGAATTTTTTTTGTACAGAGGTTGTGGTCAGTCCTCCATTTGTGTTCCTTACCTCGGCTAAAAGTTCATTGTATCCTAAGATTCAAGTGGTTGTTTACTGGGTGAAGAAAGAAGGTGCTTTCACTGGTGAAGTTAGGTATGCCTGTGTTCATCCTTTGTGCATTTGATTAATTACTTTACAAATATGATCATCATCTCATATTTGATTGAATTTATCCATCCATCCATCACTACTAGCCATATGCATGCGTAACTCCTGGTTACACTAGTCATATGCATGTGTAACTGGAAGTTACATAAGTCAGATGCATGTGTATCTCCTAATTAAACATGTTATATGCATGTGTAACTCTCAGTTACACAAGTCAGATGGTGTATGCTTACACGATGATATGTCTTTATATGATTCTTGGTTCATTTATGGTCAATGCATGATGGAAAATCTTGAATGGTGCTGGAAATAATTTTGATTGCTTCATTTGTTTTTGAATTGTTTATTGTGGTGGATTGACTAGCTACCTCAAACTACACGGAGCTTGCTCAATAGTATCAGAAGTACAAGAATCAAGGTTTGTGTTTCGATTTTTAAATGCTAGTACCTTTGGTTTATTTCTTCTGAAACTTATACAAGCAATTCACTGGACTTGACTGATAGACTAACTTTGGAAATTGATATCATGAGATATATTGACATATTCAAATTGAACCAAGAATGTTGTTCATGTGAAACCAATCCATTGAATCTGCAGTTTGATTTGCGGTTTTGGATGATAACCATAAGAAGTTTGAATCCTGTTCTTTTATTGTTTGTTCGACTTGTTTCATTTCATCGATGGCTTCTATGAGGTTTCTGTTATTGTAATTGGCTTCCATGTAGAATGTGGTTTATTGGTATGATTTTGGCTTAGGTTGCGAGAGGTTTCAAATTCAATTTAGTTATCTGTGAATGTCATATTGAGTACTTGAATTCCAAATTATTTTAAACAATGAGCTTTTAATTGTTTTAAATGTCCTTCGTAAAGTGATTTGTAGGCTCTGTTGTAGTTTTTTCATTTCGATATATACTTTATTGTTTGTTAAAAGCGGTGATGAGCAGCTAACATGTAAGAAGATCCCATGTAGGAAGTAGGTTTTTCTATATAATATTTTTACGCTTGGCTTCAGAGCTTTTTTTGTTTTGCATGTGACTGTATGATAAAATCTTTTTTCATATTGAAGATAATATTCATAATTCTTTTTGGAGTTAATTTCACTGGTTAGAGGGGAAATTGCTGAGCGTCAGGTAACTTCATTTTCTTGTGTGTGTTATTTTGCTATAAATACACCAGTTTTGTGGCATGTTTATTATGATTACATGACACACTTGGCAAAATTAACTTTATCCATCTTTTTCATACTCAGTTACCCTCTCTTAGTGTATGTATCACTTTTAAAGCTCTTGTTGTACGAATGTTGCAGATACGCAAGCATTTTGGTGTCGAGGAACGCAAGAATGTATGTGAACAGTTCTATTATAAGATGTGGTAGCTCATTTATAGAATTTTGTTTTTCATATCAAGTGTTTTGACTCATGTATAGTTACCAATAACAACTGATTACTATAATTGATAGATGGAGAAATTATTGTAAATAACTATTAAGGCTAATACATGTAACTTTTTTATGTTTCTTTTGATGTGTAACTGCTATGGCATGTGTAATTGTGGACTACACATGGCATATGCATGTGTAACTTATCATTACACATGCATATAACTAATGATTACACATCCATATGCATGTGTAACTTTTAATTACGCATGCGATACGCATGTGTAACTTCTGCGTACACATGTGTAATACTGAGTACACATTTATATACAAGTGTAACTTTGCATTACACATGTAATATGAATGTGTAACTTATGGATACACATGCCCATGGCATGTGTAACTTCTGCATACACATCCATATGTTGGTGGTGGGTGGCGGCGGGTGGTGGGTGGCGGCGACGGTGGTCGAAGGTGGTTGGAGGCGGTAGCTGGCGGTGATCGGAGGTGGTTATTGGCAGTGGTGGTCGAAGGTGGTTGGAGGTGGTGGTCGCATGTGGTATGACGGCGGTGGTGGTCGGAGGTGGTTGGCGGTGGTGGTCAGAGGTGGTTTAACGGTGGTGGTCGGAGGTGGTTACAACATCGTCACATTATTTTAATAATTTTGGGCCTAAATTTGAATTTTATTTAATTATGGGCTTGACAATATGCATAAGGGTATCAATGTCTTTTAATATTTTGAGGCCTAAATTTCAACTTCTTTTAATTAAGGGCTTGATATTATGGATAATCCATGGATCGGGCCTTAGCCTAACTTTCCCATAGTGAAAACCTCAGCTTTTCGGTTTATTGAAAGTTTTTACAATTTACAATTTTCATTTGTTGAAATCAATTGTGATTCAAAAATGGTTTTTCTTCTGAAAATAGCAATTATCACAAACTAACAGGTGAAAAGATAATAGATCAACCGAAACGATGGTGAAAAATTCAATTTTCGTGGCCAACTACGCAAGTGAAAAATCAAAATTATCCAAAAAAAAAAAAAAAAAAAAAAAAAAAAAAAAAAAAAAAAAAAAAAAAGAACAATGGAAAAACAATAAGTATATTTTTTTTCATGTGACGTACAAGTGAACATGCATCTGTTACTCTTTTAGGAGTTTGAAAATTCGATATATTTCTCTCCACCAGTTTACAACCATTCAAAAGGCATGCGATGTCATCATAAAAACAACTACTCGACTATATTTAACAAGAACGAGAGTTAACAAATTATTCATAACTTGATGTTCATAACAGGGGAGTGCAAACCGTCATATACAATGCGTGAAATGCCTAAACTGCTTGCTTGGGTGATCATGGTCAGTGTAATAATGCATTAGAGATTTCATCAGCAGGGACATCACAACGGATCCAACATATGAAAGAGAAAATCTATTTTCAATATGCAATTTCCACTAAACAGTTTTTGAAAAAAATCAATTTTTCAATTCCTAATTTCCACTAAACACTTTTAGATTTCAAATGCAATCAAAACTAATCCAAATTTTCATTACTATAAACTAAGATATAACTTCTTCTTTGCACGTTCCAGGGCCTCACGAGACACGCCTTTGTTGTTAACAAGCCTAATGATATGAAATTAACAAATTAAGCCTTGTTCCTTACACTTATGTAGCTCCCCGTTTAGATTTATTTATACTTAGCTGGAACATTAAATTAAAGACCTAATTCTGGAAACCTTCAATTTCGGTGTTTACAGCCTTACAGTAATGTAACTGTTAGAAAAAACGGGTTTTTTGTTTTAAAACCAAATATGCATGGACTATGTTTTGATCCCTATACCTATTACCCATTAGTTGTTTTTTCTTTTGAATTGATAAAACAATAGTCCCACATAGACTAAAATCTAAAGAGTTTTAGACTTAAATACCATAGAATTGGCTAAAGGGAATGGCCCTTTGGGTCAACACACTTTTGTGTGAGGGAGAAGACCTAGACTAGGGCAAGGTTGCCTTTCCCGTACGCGCACGTCGCCGTTGGATCGGGTCGGGTGTGGGTGTGGGTGCACAAACCTATCTTTTTTGCTGAAATTTTCAAACGTGTATCTCACTCAGATTTTTTTGGTCAAAACAAAAATCTTCTCCTGTTGGCATGCGTGAGAAAACACACTGACAAAAGCTAATCTGACAAAGCTGTTTGTTTCCTGCTTAAAGTAATTCTGACAAAGCTGCTTTCCTGCCTAAAGTAAAAGTTGTTTTCTTACAAAGCTGTTTTCTGGAAAAGTTGCTTTCTGACAAAGCTGATTTCTGCAAAAGCAACACTCTGATCTATGTCTGGCAAAAACAACTCTCTGATTTGGTCTTGCACTGTTTTTAAACAAACATTACCAGTATTTCTGTCATACGCATGGTTTCTTGCATGGCTTTTTCCTCTTGTTTTGTAACCTCACAAAACACTATATAAGAGAGTAGTTTTCAGCTCATTAAACACAACAGAGGAGAAGTAGCTTCTTCCTCTCTTATTCTTCTCTGCTACTGTTTTATTTTCTCTGTAACTATTTCAACTTCTTCATAAATCTCTGCCAAGTTCTTAGAGTACCTTCTTTGTATGCTACATTGAGGGATACTATCAGTAGTTGTATCCTGGAGGTGACTCGCCAACTGCTATAGCATCTCAGAGGAGTAGCAGGCGATATTTCCTTTAGGTCAGCGTATCTCATACGTGCCTCTACTAGTTCCTGCTACCATTATCTGTGCATCTCCAACAACATCAGTCAAGCGTCGGTTTGAGCTAAGTATTTTCTTCTCAATTATTACGATTGTTGTTACATTTTCTCCAACAATCTAAAGGCAATATCCTTGATCACTGTATTTTTTGTTGTAACAACATGGGAAAGAGTATTGTAGACAAACCCCCAAAGTTTAGTCGAAAAGACTTTAAACGATGGCAGTCCAAAATGTTATTCTTCTTAAAAGACCAAAGGTTAGATGAAGTTGCCTTAGAAAGACCCTCGAGAAGGCTTCATGACCGTGGTTATGAAGATAGACTGGATAGGTGGACTAGGAAGAATTACATGTGCAAAAACCATATTCTTAACTGTATGGATGACTCCTTGTACGAATTTTATAATGACAAAGAAAATTTTACTGCTTTTGATTTATGGGAAGCCCTTGAAGAAAAATATCTTGCTGAGGCTGCTGGAAGCAAGAAGTTCTTGGTGGCTAGGTTCCTGGAATATAAGATGACTGATGAAACGCCTGTAGTAGAACAATTCGTCGAACTCCGGCTACTCATCAACGAAATTCTTGCTGAAGGCATGCATATTGATGAAGCTCTACAAGTATCTGCAGTGATTGAAAAGCTTCCACCCTCATGGAACGAGTACAAGAGGAGGCTGCGACACAAGAATCGCGAAATCACCATGGTGGAGCTGGGGAAAAAGATCCAGGTTGAGGAACTTCTGTGCTGCAAGGAAAAGAGCCTGATGCTGAGCAAATACATGTCCAATAAAGCTCATGTCCTGGACGATAATACCGCGTCAAAGAAAAAACATGGAGAATCCAGCAAAAATGGTAACAAACGTAACAAACGTCGAAACTCAAAAGGTAAAAATCTTAAGCCTAGGGGGTGGTGTCTCCAAAAACACCATCAAAGGAGACTGCTATAATTGTGGAAAAACTGGTCATATGGCCAAAGACTGTAGGGCTCCTAAAAAGACCAAAAATGATCCTAAACAGAAAAATAAGGCAAACATAGTAGATGATTCTGGATATTTTACTGGCATGGTGTCTGAAGTCAACCTTGTCTCAAATGTGACCAATGTGAGAGACTGGTGGTTAGATTCTGGAGCCACCAGGCATGTCTGCAAGTTCAGAAATGCTTTCTCCTCCTATAAGAAAGTAGGAGATGATGAGAAATTGTTTAACGCAAACTCTTCCACCGCTAAAGTGGTGGGAAAATGCAAGGTTGAAATGAAGCTCACTTCAGGAAAAACTCTCGCATTGAATGACGTGTATCACGTCCCGGATATATGCAAGAATCTTATCTTAGAAACCATCTTGCTATGGAAAGGTTTTAAATTTTTAGCTGAGTCAAACAAAGTTGTAATCTCTAATGGTGGTGACTTCGTAGGAAAAGGTTATGTCACTAAAAACATGATTAAGATTAGTGTAATTTCTTTGCACTTGAATGTTAATGCATCTTATTCTGCTTATGTTTGTGACTCCTCACATATATGACATGATAGACTATGACATGTTAATTTCAAATCTATTGAAATACTTACTAATTTAGGTTGCATTCCTAAAGTAAACATTGACAGAGGTCATAAATGTGAAATTTGTGTTGAATCTAAATATGCAAGAAAACCCTTTAACAAAAAGGTTGAACGTAGTACAACTCCCCTAGAACTAATCCACTCGGATTTAGGAGATTTGAAATCAACACGAACTAGAGGTGGTAAAAAATGGTACATCACTTTTACAGATGATTACTCACGGTACTGTCAGGTTTATCTTCTTAGAAGTAAAGATGAAGCCTTAGACGCTTTCAAATTATATAAACTTGAAGTAGAAAACCAAAGAGGTGTTACAATTAAAACTCTTAGGTCAGACCGAGGCGGTGAGTATGTGATCCCTATAGGAGAATTTTGCAAACTTAATGGCATCATTCATGAAACTACTGCACCTTCTTCACCTGAGTCAAATGGAGTAGCTGAAAGGAAAAACCGAACACTCATAGATATGGTGAACGCTGTGTTAGCTTGTTCAGGGTTACCTACGAACTTGTGGGGGGAAGCAATTCTCTCTACTTGCTATATCTTGAACCGAGTTCCATTTAGGAAATCTGACAAAACTCCATATGAGTTATGGAGAGGTAGACAACCTTCATATGCATTCTTTAAAGTGTGGGGGTGTTTGGCCAAGGTGGCCATTCCTCGCTCCAAGAAAACCAAATTAGGACCTAAAACTGTGGATTGTGTTTTCCTAGGATATCCTGAGCACACTAGTGCTTATAGGTTCATGGTCATTGGTCAGAACACCATAATGGAATCTAGAGATGCAGTTTTTTTGAACACATTTTTTCTTTAGGGTCTGGACCTCGCAAAAGGGTCCACGATGACCTCTCAAATGTTCCTTCAACTAGTCAGCCCCCGTCTCTATATGATGAGACCGAACCTAGAAGAAGTAAGAGGGTCAGAACTGAGAAAAGTTTCGGTCTAGATTTTGTGACTCTTACTGTAGAGTCTGAACCCCAAACCTATAAGGAAGCTATGACTTCTCCGGAAGCTCCCTTCTGGGAAGAAGCTTCGATTAATGAGTGGGATTCCATTCAACAAAACGAAACTTGGGAGCTTGTAGACTTACCTCCTGGTAGTAAAACCATAGGTTGCAAGTGGGTCTTCAAAAGGAAGCTTAGAACAGATGGAACTATAGAAAAACACAAAGCTAGGTTAGTAGCTAAGGGCTATAGACAACAGGATTAGATTTCTTTGATACCTATTCACCGGTCACAAGAATCACTTCTATTAGGATGCTGATTGCTATTGCTTCTATTTATGATTTGCATATACATCAGATGGATGTTAAAACTGCATTTTTATATGGTGAATTGAATGAAGAAATTTATATGGACCAACCTGAAGGTTTTGTTGTGAAAGGTTTTGAAGACAAAGTATGCAAATTAAAAAAATCTCTGTATGGTTTAAAACAAGCACCTAAACAGTGGCACGAAAAATTTGATCATGTAATGGTATCTAATGGCTTCAAGGTTAATGAATCTGATAAATGGTGTTTACATTAGATCTGTGTATGATTCTCATGTTATTGTGTGCCTGTATGTTGATGATATGCTCATATTAGGCAGTAACCTTGATATTATTAATACCACTAAAAGCATGCTTAACGAAAACTTTGACATGAAAGACTTAGGCCCTGCTGATGTAATCTTAGGGATGAAAATCAGAAAGACGTCTGATGGATATAGTCTTAGTCAATCTCATTATGTTGAAACTGTACTTAAGAGATTTAATCATGAAAATGCTAAACCTGTATCTACTCCTTATGATACCAATTGTAACTTGAAAAAGAACAAGGGTGAGGGAATTTCTCAACTTGAGTATTCTCGCATTATTGGCAGTCTTATGTATTTGATGAACTGCACAAGACCTGACATTGCCTACACGGTGAGTAGATTAAGCAGGTACACTTGCAACCCTGGGAAAGATCACATGAATGCTCTCTACAGAGTTCTACGGTACCTGAGAGGAACTTCAAACTATTGCTTAAGTTTTGGGAAGTATCCTGCTGTGCTAGAAGGGTATTGCAATGCTAACTGGATATCAGACTCAGATGAGTGCAAATCCACTAGTGGGTACATATTCACACTTGAAGGTGCGTCTGTGTCATGGAAGTCTTCCAAACATACATGTATAGATCGATCGACCATGGAGTCTAAGTTTATAACCTTGGGGAAAGCTGGAGAGGAAGCTGAAGGAATACGAGGTTTCCTGGGAGGAATTCCACTCTGGCCCAAGCCTGTGTCTTCCATCGCAATCCACTGTGACAGTCAAGCTGTTATTGGTTGCGAAAAGAATAGTGTATACAACGAAAAGTCTATACATCTACAAAGAAGACACAAGACAGTGAAACAACTAATCTCTACTGGTATCATCTATATAGACTTTGTGAGGTCTAAAGAGAATATTGCAGATCCTTTGACGAAATTATTATCTAAAGAGGTAGTTAGACCCACATCGAGGGGGATGGGACTTAATCTCATAGAATAAATCTCCATGAAGGATACTCAACCTTGTGAATGGAGCTCCAAGATCAAGGTTCAATGAGACAACTAATTTTTGGTGATGTCGGAACAACACTCTCTTAGTCCCTCCCTATGGTGTATCTTTGTGATAGTGATACTTGCATGATTTAGGATGATCTGTAAAGATCTTAATGAGTACCATGGCTTTGCTTAAAGCGGGGTGTGGAAGGACATTATTAATGGACTCACCTATATGTATGTTGGAAGTGAGGCCGCTTCCTATGAGAATTTGAGCTGATTCTCTAGAGACATTCATTAAGTCCGGGATTTAGCCCACGGCCAAAACGGGCACAACGGCAAGAGCTTGGCATCTTTTCTTCGAGACATCAAGTGTGGTTGTTATTTCTGAATTTCATTCACTGTTGGCGGTTCAAGACATTGTGTTCACCGCTACAACAAGAAGTTCCGGTAACCTCTCACTAAGTTAAGGTTCAATCTCTGGGACACCTTAGCCTAAATTTGATGTAATCTGTTTTCTCGTAATTTTGTCAACATGTTTTATCATTCATGTGGGGGATTGTTATAAAAAACGGGTTTTTTGTTTTAAAACCAAATATGCATGGACTATGTTTTGATCCCTAGACCTATTGCCCACTAGTTGTTTTTTCTTTTGAATTGATAAAACAATAGTCCCACATAGACTAAAATCTAAAGAGTTTTAGACTTAAATACCATAGAATATGCTAAAGGGCATGGCCCTTTGGGTCCACACACTTTTGTGTGAGGGAGAAGACCTAGCCTAGGGCAAGGTTGCCTTTCCCGTACGCGCGGTACTTCGCACCGAAGCACGCACGCCGCCGTCCGTATGGTCGGGCGGGCGGGCGGGTCGGGTTGGGTCGGGTCGGGTGTGGGTGTGGGTGTGGGTTCACAAACCTATTTTTTTGCTGAAATTTTCAAACGTGTATCTCACTCAGATTTCTTTGGTCAAAACAAAAATCTTCTCCTGTTGGCATGCGTGAGAAAACACACTGACAAAAGCTAATCTGACAAAGCTGTTTGTTTCCTGCTTAAAGTAATTCTGACAAAGCTGCTTTCCTGCCTAAAGTAAAAGTTGTTTTCTGACAAAGCTGTTTTCTGGAAAAGTTGCTTTCTGACAAAGCTGATTTCTGCAAAAGCAACACTTTGATCTATGTCTGGAAAAAACAACTCTCTGATTTGGTCTTGCACTGTTTTTAAACAAACATTACCAGTATTTCTGTCATACGCATGGTTTCTTCCATGGCTTTTTCCTCTTGTTTTGTAACCTCACAAAACACTATATAAGAGAGTAGTTTTCAGCTCATTAAACACAACAGAGGAGAAGTATCTTCTTCCTCTCTTATTCTTCTCTGCTACTGTTTTATTTTCTATGTAACCATTTAAACTTCTTCATAAATCTCTGCCAAGTTCTTAGAGTACCTTCTTTTTATGCTACATTGAGGGGTACTATCAGTAGTTGTATCCTGGAGGTGACATGCCAACTGCTATAGCATCTCAGAGGAGTAGCATGCGATATTGCCTTTAGGTCAGCGTATCTCATACGTGCCTCTACTAGTTCCTGCTACCATTATCTGTGCATCTCCAACAACATCAGTCAAGCGTCGGTTTGAGCTAAGTATTTTCTTCTCAATTATTACGATTGTTGTTACATTTTCTCCAACAGTAACATGGGATGAAACTCCATGAACTCTTGCTTCAAATCGTTGAGATTAAGGTTTCAAATGCTTGATTTGAAGAACAATGAAGGGAAGTTATTTTGAGAGAGAAACGTAGAAAAACTTTGAAACAGAGAGTTGAACGCGGAAAGGCTTTAAAGAGGTAGAGTGAAACTAGGAGATTTAGTTTTTTGACTTACGTAAATAATGGTAGATTTTTTTATCAAATTACAGGAAATTATGGTACACATTAAACGGACAGTTAAAAAAGGTAAATATCTTTTCAAATTATTTTATTAATAAAAAAGAGAGGATAAAGGTTAATTTAATCCTGTATAAAATGGAAAAACATAAATTCACTAAAACTATTAATTTTAACCGTAGATCTTATATACCATCTTAATGATGGGTTTCTGGAAGAAAGAGGAACCAAACTTGGGTTCCTCAAAAATTTCCACTAAAAGATAATTGATTTTTCACTAGACCATCACCAATGTCTAAATATTTATAGAATGGAATTATTAGTTGAAAATAATAATGAAGTTTAAAATCCTAATTTTTATGTGAAGACTAAGAAATGATAAACGTAATTAAGAAAAATAAGGGAGGTTTTCAATTTCGAATTATAACGAAAACTTGATCGCAGCAAACTTTAATATGCCGTTTGTAAGAAAAAATAAAAAGATGTAAGAAGAAAAAATAATTAATACCCGAACTCTTCCCTGAAAACTTTAGTGTTTAGTTCGGCTTATTCGTTAATTTTTTATCCTAACCGAACTTCAGTCTGAGAACTCTAGTGTTGAGTTCGGTTTTAGTCGAAAATTTATTGTGCAAACCAAACATTTATTTGTTAAGCTAATATTTTGGTTTTCCTGATTAGGGGTAAAGGAAAAAAGTTAACCAACCATTACCTGAAGATTTGATGAGAACTCCCATGCCTCGTGGAAAGTTACACTATGGTGCCGATAAACGTGGCATTAAAAATACTAAGTTTGGAGGGGGTAGTACTGGGAGTTGTCATCCACGATAACATCAACAAAGATAATGTTGATAATATAACACAAGTCAATCAACATGTGATGGAGGATATGAGTAATCGTGTCAATGACGAGACGATCAAGGTGAAGAAAAGGAAGCAGAGGAAGAATAGGAAGGACATAATGATGGAGAAGATAAAAATGAAGAAGAGGAAGAAGGAAATAAGGAACAAAGATAGTAAATAGTTCAAGTTAAAGAGAAAGACGCCTAAGAAGCCTTGTGCAAGATATTCATATATTCCTCCTAAAAAATCGTGTTTGTCGGGAAAAAACCCAACTTATGGTACTCCAAATGATAAAGGGGCGGTATTGTTTGGCTACAAAAACTCATGGGATGCCAAGATCTTTGCGAAAAAGGTATTGAATCTTAACTATCA
Source organism: Papaver somniferum (assembly GCF_003573695.1). Taxonomy (NCBI): domain Eukaryota; kingdom Viridiplantae; phylum Streptophyta; class Magnoliopsida; order Ranunculales; family Papaveraceae; genus Papaver; species Papaver somniferum. The sequence goes on along the minus strand of NC_039362.1, from coordinate 97,052,879 downwards.
AGATTTTTTTGGTGATTTTTTTGACATATATTTTTCTAAGTATTAATATACAAGATATGACGTTGTTTTTGTAGGATCATAATAATATGATTCGATGTTTGAGATGTCAAAAGTCCAACATATAGGATTTGAAAGATGAGTATGATGAGGTGCAGCTGAAAGTATATGAATATGCATTATGGAACGTGATAAATGTTGTATACAAGGAATTTTACAGTTTCACTGTATCTGCATTTTCCAAGAGATTTTATGCCGAGACAAATATCATGCATCTACCATTTGGCGAGATGGCGGTCAATCCTAATGACACGAAGAGAATCACAGGGCTACTAGTGACGGGGAAAGTTGATGTAGGACATCTCTTTCCTTTCTTCTTCTTCTTCTTCTTCTTCTTTATTTTTAGACTTCTTAGTATTTCCTTTGTTTGGTATTTCGTCTTTTAGAGTTTTGCTAATTTTAGATTCTTGTTCATGCCTATATAAACATGCTCTTTTGTTTTAAGAAGACGCATTATTATTATTATTATTATTATTATCAAACACAAGTTTAAAACTATCTTTCTCTCAATCTATTCTCCATGTTCTTACAATTCTTCTCCTTTTCTCATCTTGTTCCTCCTTTCTCATCACCTGCAGCCTCCGAGTTCCATTCTTCTAGCTTGTTCTACATTAGTTGGTACGACAACCAACAATTTTAAATTTTTATCTAAAACATGATCCAAAACGCTTCCGCAACTTAACATATATATATATATATATAAACCTAACTATTTTTTATTCAGAAAATTATATAAATTTCAATGGAAGACTATGTTACTAAAGAAGAACTTGCAAAAGAACTAGCAAAGTCGACAAAGTCAACCAATAAGAAGATTGAACTGTTAGATGAAAAGATTGAAAGAATAATTACTCGTCTTGACAAAGGTATGAAACTTGATGATGGAGAAAGTTCTGATAATGAAGAAAAATCAGAAGGAGAAGGAAAGTCATCAAGATCCAGATATATCTTGAAGAGTAAAAAGAACATAACTTCCTACGTGATACCCATACTCGGGAGGATATTTTAAAATAATTAAAAAAACATAAACAACATGAAGGATTTCTCAACACCCCTGGTAAGAAGTTTGCAAGTATTAAATTTAGTAGTGAGGATGATGATGATCTTGAAGATGAATTAGAGAATAATTGGACAGAAGATAGACATATCAAGTCGAACCAAAGTCCTTATGGATTTTTACCAGAGTATAAACTCAAAGCTTATATTCCAAACTTCAATGAAAGACTCAAAACTGACGATTTGCTAGATTGGTTATATGAAGTTGGAGCTTTTTTTTGAGTTTATGGAAGTACCAGATCATTTCAAGGTTAAGCTTGTAGCTTACAAACTCAAAGGTGCTACTGCTTGGTGGAAAAAACTCTGTGAGGATCGTATCAAGTATGACAAGCCACCTGTACGTACTTGGGAAAGAATGAGTAAGCTCTCATGAGATAAGTTTCTACCCAGAGATTACAAACAACAATGTTTGTGAAACTACAAGCTTGACAACAAGGCACAAAATTGGTCGAGGATTACGCGTCTGAGTTTTACAGTTTGGTTGCACGTAACCATCTTAATGAAACTGAGGAGCATCTTGTAGCAAGATTCATAGAAGGCTTGAACCAGACGATTCAAGAAGGAATGACTCAATCGGTTTTCACTATGGTAGAAGTTATACAAGAAGCCATCAAAGTGGAGCGTCGTATTTTTCGTTCTCAGAGGTTTTCATCTAGACAGAGTAATCGATATCAAGGTAATTTCAGACCCTCTACTTCTTTGAACATTCATTACAATGAAAACCCTTATTCTCAAGATGAAGTTTCATATAATTCTTTTCGGCAACCACAACAAACACCCAATTTTACTAATACTCCAGTGCCAAAGAATAACCCACTTATTCTTCCTAGTACAATAGACAATCAGTCCGTATAGCAACCAAAAATTCCTTCTCGTCCAAGCTACAATCATAATACTTGTCTTTCCAGTAAGGACCAATCATCTTTTCCACCTTTACACAAACCTCAAAATCCTTATGCTAAAGTTAGGGGTGAAAAGTGTAATAAATGCCAACAACCTAGACATACTTCTTCTGAGTGTCGTGGGTTCCACAGGGTTAATTCATGATAACCCTGAAGAGATATATAAGTATAAAGGATTGGTTGATGAAACTACATGTGATTTAGAAGAATCGGAAGAAGATGATGAGAGGATTGAAGAAAATAAAATTGGTGAAATGTATGGAGATTATTATCTGGGAATTTAGGTGGCAACGATCTGATAATTTTGCACACTATATCTTTTTCAGAAATAGTCTTTCCAAGAGAGAAAGAAGCATTAATTATCTCAGAGAGTTTAAGATGAAACTCTTCAAAAGTGTCGTTGTCATCCATTCGAAGGTTTTCCCAATCGGACATAAGAGTTTGAAGTCTAGATTCTTTCTCTGAAGTGTTTCCTTCGAATACGATCTGAAGATTATCCCAAGCTTCTTTCGAAGTTTGACATGTTGATACATGATTTTGTAGATCACGACTTACAGCATATATTATAGCATTCAAACCATCTGAATTCTGCTTTGCAAAAGCCTTTTCTTCGCTTGAAAAATCTACTAAGCGTTTAAACTCAGTTTCCGAATTTTCTATCTTTGGACGAATATAACCATCGACGACTAATAGCCATGTATTAAAGTCACATGATTGAAGAAAAGATCTCATATCAGATTTCGACCATAGATAGTTTGCTCCGTCAAATCTTGGTGTTACGTTAATTGAAGTCGATTCATGAGAACTCGAATTCATTTCTTATAGGTTGGATCGCACCAAACACATATTGTTAGATCTTTTCGTGTTTGCGTGCTCTGATACCAATTGAAAATACGAGGGTACCCAAATATACCTCAATCTAAAACTTTTCCACCTATAAGTCCTTTCTCTGAAAGCGATTGTCTATGGACCGAGTCGAGACAATACAACTAATTGGTTCACACTTCGTGTGATCGTCTATGGATACGAGATCGAGACAATACAACAACGAAGTATGTTTATTTGATAAAAGGTTCGGACTTAACCAAACACAATAGGATTGCTATCAAGTAAATAGGAACTAACGTTTGTGCAATTTACTTTAAATTATAATAACAACAATTATAATTGCGGAAAATAAAAGTAAATGACACATCAAGATTTTGTTAACGAGGAAACCGCAAATGCAGAGAAACCCCGGAACCTTGTTCAGAATTGAATACCCTCAGGATTAAGCCGCTATAAAAAATAAAACCAACTTCGTATAGATGAGACCAAGCAACTAAACCTATAGTTCACCTAGTTCCGTCTGTATCCCTGCGCCTCCAACTTGCAATAAGTCACGCACTTGGAACAATTCCTTTAGTTCGTATTCCAAATAATAAAGGAACAACAAATCTGTTCGGTAACAACTCTTTTCAACCAAGTGATATGAGTTCGACAAAAGGCTCTTCCGTTTATCCCAATAAACTCCTTTGTCAGGTCCTTAGATCTATCCAATAACAATTACCAAAGTAATTGTCAAGATTTTGCAATCAATACTTTTAATCACAAAGAAACGTATTGATGTTGATCTACTCAACTAATCAATCCAATCTATCACAAAGATAAATCGATTATAGTTGGATCCTATTTACCCGAAATAAGTATTGTGCACACCAAAGATTATGAACCCAAATCAGAAATATTCTTCGTCTTCAAATCTTCTTAGATATTCAATAAACACCTGCACACAATCAACTTGAATCTCTTGTGATCAATTACACATAGAACGGAGTCTGTTAACAATGGATTATCACAAGACGTCTTTAGATCTACAAACAATATAAAGATCCCCGTCGAAACTTTGATCTAGTTTGTATGAATCTTATATCAGAAGAGAAGATTCTCAAGCATAAACAAACTAGGTGCAATCAAAGTTCAACAACCGTTAGTCAATCAAATCAATCGAAAATAAAAGATAATCTGCAATTATCTAGTTTCCCACCAACGGTACTAATGGAGCTTCTCAATCCCAAAGAAGTATTTAAACCGAGCGGTCGTAAGAGATTTCGTCTAATTAGGTTACTTTCCTCTCCGAATAGGCGGCTCCACCAGTAACAACACAATTAGGTAGTTTTGCTGGCTCTGAGGATTAGTTTTCTCGAAATGCAAACTTCAATATTTATAGACCAAGAAAGTTTGGACACCAAGGAATTTCCAAAACCGGAAATATTCTCAAGATATGCAATATATTAATAAATTCGGTTTCCATAATTTCTTGATATGCACTGTCCAAATATTGACCGAAATCTCTTAGAAAATCTCCAACTAGTAAATGCACATTACTAATTTTTATTTTCCAAATATAAAATTAAAAACCTTAATTAAAATATTCTCAATTTATTTTCGATCCGGGATTCTCCTTTAGCTATTAAGGAATATCTTTGAACAATAAAAGATAAGTGTTACTACACATGTTCAAAGTATGTCGACATCTTTACTTTGTAAGTCCTTTTTCATACTTACAATCTTCGAACCGATTTTCCACACTTCCAAACAAGTTTAGAATTGGTTCACCTGACTTCCAAGAACTACGTGATTGATTATCCTATAAAAACACTAAACATGGGTTTCACGGTTTTACCAAAACAAGTTTCGGTTCTACCTCCATGTGGGTACTAGAATTAGTCACGCTAGTTACCAAAACTTGGTTGACTAGGTAATAGGATCCGTTTCCACATATATATGGTATTTAACTTGTATTTGGTGCACAAGTCCATAGGATCGGTTCCCAATGTCTAAAAACGTGTGGCACATGTTCATAGGATCTGTTCCCAATAACTAGAAACTTGTTGCACCTCTTACAAGGATTGATTCCCCTTTTGTGATCGGTTACACCTCTTACTAGGATCGGTTCCCCTTTGCCTAAAGTTGGTCATACCAATTACAATAAATCGATCATACCATCTCAGGTGATTACTTAAGATCGGCTTCACTAATAAAAGTCATACTAATACAAAAGTCAGGCCTTGTGAATAGTTTTACCAAGAACATAAGAAAGTCATGAGCGGTTATACTAAACACACATATTGGTAATTCAAAAGATTTGCAATGAATAACAATATCAATAAGCCTAGCGATTTCCCTTTCGATTCATAACACAAGTTTATGAATTGTACTTCCTTTAAACAAATGTAAAAACATTGTTTCCTAGGACGAAATCTTCACCTCATACCCATACATAATCACAATAGCATTCATACGATTATGTCGATGTCTTATATACGAAGTTCTAAAGATAAGCGTTATACTTCGTATTGTATTCCTTAATACTATGTATAACTAGAGTATAATAATTCATAGCTTCGCAGTTATGTTTTCAATATGCACGACTTGAAAGATACGTCAGGGAATGAAACAGTTCAAGTCAAATATTACTAACCTCAAGTGGAAGGATGATGTCGTCGTTGTAGATCCTTACTTCTTCACATACTTCAAGTCTTCATGTAATACTTGTAATGTCTCATATCCTAATACTTTCAAGCTAACCTATACGAAATTGACTCTAGTAAATAATCAATCGACTCTTTAAATGAGTTTTGATTCACTAAAATATGACAACCAAACTTGACATACCAACGCTTGATGGGTTCAACCGAGCTATGCTCTAACAATCTCCCCCTTTTGTCAATTTTAGTGACAAAACTCTTACATCATATGGATAAAAAATTACAAGAATCTATTACACATACGCTTGACCCGAATTCAACAGCATAATAACATATATACATTCAATCCATAAATGCCGTTGTTGACATTATAATAACAAAGCTAATACTCCCCCTAAAGGTAAGATAGGTAGATTTTCAATCCGCACGTCTTTGTTATTCTCATCATATGATATGTTACTCCCCCTTAGTCTATGCTTTACTCTTTCGTTAGATATAACGTTTAAGCACCATTGTCCTTTCCCTTAGTGATATCAAATCAATATAAGTATCACTTGTTTACTCCATATATTTCTCCCCCTTTTCAAAACAAAATGACAAATCTACGAGAAAATAAAAAAGCAAACCGAAAGGATCTTACAAATCTTACAAGACTTGCAAAACCTATAAGAGTTAAGCACGAGGGTTCCACACACCATTTTTGATAACCAATATCAAAACCGAAACTACAAAGTAATTTTGCTTTGATATGTTACCAAGGAAACAATTGCCCGAAGCAATTTTCCCTAATAGTTTACAAAACCAAAAATCGACTAAGCACCTTAGTTCCTTTGCTATACCGATTGTACAAATACAACCGCTTGTTCGATAAGACCAAAATAAAGATCAGAATTAACTTTATTTTTCTCATCAGGCTCTAGTTATTCTCATCAATAGCATAGACTTTTCAATTTTAAACAAGACAAGTACTAGGTTAGTTAACTAACATTACTTGTTAAGGCATTCGATTAGACTTGAATAACGGAAACCTCCACTTTGATAAGTCTAACTAAGATCAGAATAACTTAGTTTCTCTTATCCGGAATCGAATTGGACTGAACAATTCATCCAGAAAACTCTTTTGTTAAGCCATAAACAATTAATACAAACCAAGCAAATCAACATGCATAATTATTTACCTCAACTGGAAGCAATTGAAACAACATAGACATTAAAGTACCGCAATTGCATCGAAATTTTGTAAGCCTAAACAATTGATACCAAACAATAAAGCAAGATAATAATAGTTTTTCTTAACTGGAAACAATTGAATCACACACACATCCATACACAAATAATGGAATAAAACATCAATTACACCAAAATTTTGTTAAGCAAAAAAAATAAATATATGCAATAAAATCATGCTTTTCTTAAACAGGAAAACGATTAACTAACAAAGTCGTTACCTCAAATTCTGCATCCTCTTCTCCATTAATGTTTGCATCTTCCCAGGGAGAATTGATACCAAAATATCACTATGTTGTCATCCTCTTGCAAGACAAAAGAACAACAACAACCAACCTTTACCAGAGAAAGGTTGAAAACCGGTTTTAACTTATGCATAGCAAAAGTTGAAACCCCGAAACATATATGCTTTTATGCTAAACCAAACGATTCAACATATTGTGACTTTTTCACATATTGTTTAAATCAGAACCCATCATGATCCTTTGATAAAGCCTACCAGTATGGGCTAGAACTTAATCCTGCTAAATCAAAAAGTCACCCAAACCATCAGGGTTCACACAATATGAGATCGAATATCAAGGTTATGAAAACCGAAATCAAACATCCTATAAACATACATAGCAATAAAATAAAGCATTCAAGTACAGGTTATGTAAACGAAAAAATTATCGCAAGAAAAATTATAAACTAATAATTTTATTCATAAATAAGATAGTTTTTTTTATAATAGACCTTATACAATTATTGAAAGAAATCAAAAACTTTTGTCTATTTTCATTGCAACTCAATCCTTCATATCAGTGCTAAACGAAGGTAGATTATTACTTTCAGTCTCCAACTTGTGAATTTCTTCAAGTAGATAACCTTGTTGCTTGACCATAATTTCTTGCAGCTGAGAAATTTTCGTGAAGGATTCTGCAAGATCATGTAATTATGTCTTTGATTGAACACAGAAGTGTGTCAATGCTTCAATACACTGATCTTTCTTCAGCATATTTTCTCTTTCCTTCTTGCTAAGACAATCTCTCTTTTTGATTTTACTCTTAATATCAAGAGAACATGCAGACTTATTCTTAAGCTGATCTTTCTGATCTAGCATCTTACCAAGAGAAGATGTTGGATCTAGACTCATGGTTCAGACAAGGAATGACCAAAGAAGGAGACTGATCTTTTTATATTTTTCATACTTCCGAAAATATAATATTCCTATAAATACGAATATCTTAAATATTTTCAAATACTAGATTTTATTTCCATAATCTACACATAAGTGCCTTGATTTTTCTTCTTCCTCACTCAAAATTTGGCACACATGGTGATGAAAGAATTTTAATACCGATCAGGTGACATTAGTATGAAATTTTCTCTCATTATGGAATTTTGAACAACCAGTGTATCCTTGATCTAGTATCGTATGAGAAATTCTCCTCGCGTTACCTCGAACTAGCGAAGTATCTTGAGATTGACTTGAGTTGCCCATGCCACTTTTAGCAATTATGTTTTTGAGACAGTTTTTGCATCTTGTCTTATTTTTACCTTGACCATTAGATGATTTAATAACATCGGAAGACATGTCCATTTTTAAAATGGGTAAATAACTAATTGAGGAGGAAGAAATAAGATTGACAACTAATGCAATATTAGTTGTTTCCTTTTCTTCAGAATCATATGAATCAAAACTCTCATCTAGAGTTACATCCAGAGCCTTGCTTCCAGTGTATTTCTTAAGATTGAGGCAGTCTTTAGCAATATTACCAAACCCTTTACATTTAAAGCACTGCGGCTGATATTCATCATCTTCTTCATGATCCTTTTTGACAGAAACTCGATCATGTGGACGAGAAGATCGATGAGTATCCTTTATGAATCTCTTATTTCTTTTCTTTAAGAGATCTCGAAACTGTCTGGTAATCAATGATAATGATTGTTCAATTTCATCATCACAATTTTCTGCAATCTGTTCATCTGAATCATCCATCTGTTTATTCCTCTCCATTGGAGCTTTCGGAATTTTTGCAGCTTTAAAAGCAATTCCTTTATTTTGAATAGACTGTGACTCATGATCAAAGATCTTTAACTTTCCAACGAGTGTGCTTCGTGAGAGAGTTGAGATATCATTTGCTTCTATGATTGCATGCTTCTTAGAATCGTATCTAGGTGGCAACGATCTGAAAATTTTGCACACTATATCTTTTTCAGAAATAGTCTTTCCAAGAGAGAAAGAAGCATTAATTATCTCAAAGAGTTTAAGATGAAACTCTTCAAAAGTGTCGTTGTCATCCATTCGAAGGTTTTCCCAATCGGACATAAGAGTTTGAAGTCTAGATTCTTTCTCTGAAGTGTTTCCTTCGAATACGATCTGAAGATTATCCCAAGCTTCTTTCGAAGTTGACATGTTGATACATGATGTTGTAGATCACGACTTACAGCATATATTTAGCATTCAAACCATCTGAATTCTGCTATGCAATAGCCTTTTCTTCGCTTGAAAAATCTACTAAGCGTTTAAACTCAGTTTCCGAATTTTCTATCTTTGGACGAATATAACCATCGACGACTAATAGCCATGTATTAAAGCCACATGATTGAAGAAAAGATCCCATAGCAGATTTCGACCATAGATAGTTTGTTCCGTCAAATCTTGGTGTTACGTTAATTGAAGTCGATTCATGAGAACTCGAATTCATTTCTTATAGGTTGGATCGCACCAAACACAGATTGTTAGATCTTTTCGTGTTTGCCTGCTCTGATAACAATTGAAAAGACGAGGGTACCCAAATATACCTCAATATAAAACTTTTCCACCTATAAGTCCTTTCTATGAAAGCGATTTTCTATGGACCGAGTCGAGACAATACAACTAATCGGTTCACACTTCGTGTGATCGTCTATGGATACGAGATCGAGACAGTACAACAACGAAGTATGTTTATTTGATAAAAGGTTCGGACTTAACCAAACACAATAGGATTGCTATCAAGTAAATAGGAATTAACATTTGTGCAAGTTACTTTAAATTATAATATCAACAATTATAATTGCGGAAAATAAAAGTAAATGACACATCAAGATTTTGTTAACGAGGAAACCGAAAATGCATAGAAACCCCGGTACCTTGTTCAGAATTGAATACTCTCAGGATTAAGCCGCTATACAAAATCAAACCAACTTCGTATAGATGAGACCAAGCAACTAAACCTATAGTTCACCTAGTTTCGTATGTATCCCTGCGCCTCCAACTTGCAATAAGTCACGCACTTGGAACAATTCCTTTAGTTCGTATTCCAAATAATAAAGGAACAACAAATATGTTCGGTAGCAACTCTTTTCAACCAAGTGATATGAGTTCGACAAAAGGCTCTTCCGTTTATCCCAATAAACTCCTTTGTCAGGTCCTTAGATCTATCCAATAAAAATTACCAAAGTAATTGTCAAGATTTTGCAATCAATACTTTTAATCACAAAGAAACGTATTGATGCCGATCTACTCAACTAATCAATCCAATCTATCACAAAGATAAATCGATTATAGTTGGATCCTATTTACCCGAAATAAGTATTGTGCACACCAAAGATTATGAACCCAAATCAGAAATCTTCTTCGTCTTCAAATCTTCTTAGATCTTTAATAAACACCTGCACACAATCAACTTGAATCTCTTGTGATCAATCACACACAGAACGGAGTCTGTTAACAATGGATTATCACAAGACGTCTTTAGATATACAAACAGTATAAAGATCCCCGTCGAAACTTTGATCTAGTTTGTATGAATCTTATATCAGAAGAGAAGATTCTCAAGCATAAACAAACTAGGTGCAATCAAAGTTCAACAACCGTTAGTCAATCAAATCAATCGAAAACAAAATATAAACTGCAATTATCTAGTTTCCCACCAACGGTACTAATAGAGCTTCTCAATCCCAAAGAAGTCTTTAAACCGAGCGGTCGTAAGAGATTTTGTCTAATTAGGTTACTTTCCTCTCCGAATAGGCGGCTCCACCAGTAAAAACACAATTAGGTAGTTTTGCTGGCTCTGAGGATTAGTTTGCTCGAAATACAAACTTCAATATTTATAGACCAAGGAAGTTTGGACACCAAGTAATTTCCAAAACCGGAAATATTCTCAAGATATGCAATATATTACCAAATTCGGTTTCCATAATTCCTTGATATGCACTGTCCAAATATTGACCGAAATCTCTTAGAAAATCTCCAACTAGTAAATGCACATTACTAATTTCTATTTTCCAAATATAAAATTAAAACCTTAATTAAAATATTCTCAATTTATTTTTCGATTCGGGATTCTCCTTTAGCTATTAAGGAATATCTTTGAACAATAAAAGATAAGTGTTATTGCACATGTTCAAAGTATGTCGACATCTTTACTTTGTAAGTCCTTTTTCATACTTACAATCTTGGAACCGATTTGCCACACTTCCAAACAAGTTTAGAATTGGTTCATCTGACTTCCAAGAACTACGTGATTGATTATCCTATCAAATCGCCAAACATGGGTTTCACGGTTCTACCAAAACAAGTTTCGGTTCTACCTCCATATGGGTACTAGAATTAGTCACGCTAGTTACCAAAACTTGGTTGGCCAGGTACTAGGATCGGTTCCCACATATATATGGTATCTAACTTGTATTTGGTGCACATGTCCATAGGATCGGTTCACAGTGTCTAAAAACGTGTTGCACATGTTCATAGGATCGGTTCCCAATAACTAGAAACTTGTTGCACCTCTTACGAGGATCAATTCCGCTTTTATGATCGGTTGCACCTCTTACTAGGATCGGTTCCCCTTTGCCTAGAGTTGGTCATACCAATTACAACAAATAGATCATACCATCTCAGGTGATTACGTAAGATCGGTTTCACTAATAAAAGTCATACCAATACAAAAGTCAGGCCCTGTGAATATTTTTACCAAGAACATAAGCAAGTCATGAGCTAAACACACATATTGGTAATTCAAAATACTTTCAATGAATAACAATACCAATAATCCTAGCGATTTTCTTTTCGATTCATAACACAAGTTTATGAATTGTACTTCCTTTAAACAAATGTAAAAACATTGTTTCCTAGGACGAAATCTTCACCTCATACCCATACATAATCACAATAGCATTCATACGATTATGTCGATGTCTTATATACGAAGGTCAAAAGATAAGCGTTATACTTCGTATTGTATTCCTTAATACTATGTCTGACTAGAGTATAATCATTCATAGCTTCGCAGTTATGTTTTCAATATGCACCATTTGAAAGATACATTAGGGAATGAAACAGTTCAAGTCAAATATTACTAACCTCAAGTGGAAGGATGATGTCGTCGTTTTATCTCCTTACTTCTTTACATACTTCAAGTCTTCACGTAATACTTAATGTCTCATATCCTAATACTTTCAAGCTAACCGATACGAAGTTGACTCTAGTAAATAATCAAGCGACTCTTTAAATGAGTTTTGATTCACTAAAATATGACAACCAAACTTGACATACCAACGCTTGGTGGGTTCAACCGAGTTATGCTCTAACATTTTGGATTGGTTGTGCACCTACCAACCTTGGAGAAAAGGGTCGAGGAGAACATCTTCATGGTGAAATTTGTTGTATCTTTTCTTGGCGAGATGACGACTGATAGATTTTGACCCAGTGTTGTCACTCTTAATTCAAGTATTGGTGCCTTCGGAAGAACTGCTACGGAAGATGGGATTAATGCTTTCCATGAACTTGTACCCATTGATGGTCTTTGGATCAATATGAATTGTTGTTTGGATTGTATGCGTATAACATTTTTTATATGGGCTTATTCTCCTTACAAGATCAAAAGTTCTTCGGGTGTTATTATCAAATTCCGTAATGTCACTGGGTGGACTGCACTTCACTGGGCTGCACTTTGTGAAAGGGAGAGAAATGTTGGCATTCCGGGTGTGCCACTGAAGGATTCGTTAACAGCCTTTTGTAATGAAAATCAATCTGCTGCTTGTATTCACCAAGTATTCAGGGTACATTCGTTCCAAAATAAACAATTAATTGAAATCATTGATGATGAATTTCGAAGCAATCAAGCAGCTCTACATGATTTTGCTTTTCCGGATAACTCTAGTAATTACTATGAGAGAGGCGGAGAAACATTAAAGATCAATAAGTAGTGCAACTCATTTGTGAAGTATCTCATCTCAACAAAAGTAACCATATACTACCTTGTACAACAACTTTGGCTAGAGAATAATGGACTGTGCATAGGTGCAACAAGTTTTAACCAAAGTGATACAGAATTGCAAGGAATTCGTATTATAGTTTTTGATCATTACAAGTTAACAAAGACACCACATGATGATAAGCCGCATGGTGTATTTTCCAAAGGTTTGTGTTGGTTCAACCAAGAGAGAGGAATAGTCACTACTAACTTTAATTTTGTGTTTGATTGCGGAAAATTTAAACACACATCCCATGATGCTTTGAGAAACATTTCTTGGTTACTTCGTTTTATTATTTCCAAGGCTATGAGATTTGTATTTGATCCGGGTAAGTCGTACCAGTGGCCATAGACCAATAAATGGATAGGAGAAGAAGCGCCGCATTTACTTGATCAAAAAATCTATTCATGTTTTATGATAACAACTTGAGGTCGAGTTTTTTTCAAGAAGGGTGGACTGATGTAGGACATCTCTTTCCTTTCTTCTTCTTCTTCTTCTTCTTCTTCTTCTTCTTCTTCTTCTTCTTCTTCTTCTTCTTTATTTTTAGACTTCTTAGTATTTCCTTTGTTTGGTATTTCTTCTTTTAGAGTTTTGCTATTTTTAGATTCTTGTTCATGCTTATATAAACAGGCTCTGTTTTTTTTAAGAAGACACATTATTATTATTATTATCCAACACAAGTTTAAAACTATATTTCTCTCAATATATTCTCCTTGTTCTTACAATTCTTCTCCTTTTCTCATCTTGTTATTCCTTTCTCATCACCTGCAACCTCCGAGTTGAATTCTTATAGCTTGTTTTACATTAAAAAGTGTTCGAGAATAGGATCCCTCGATGAGGTATGAAGCTCTCGAACTATCGGTTGAAAAGTGTCTAGGATGGGGTAAGGACAAGGAAAATTGTGAGTTTAGACGCGCTGTTAAAGAGCCTGAGAAATTTCAAGAGTATAATGAGCATGAGGCAGACGGCTCGTTTAAGAAGAAGTTGGAAGAGTTCAAGTTGGTTACTTTGCAGAAAAGAATTTGGAGGGATACGAAAAAAAGTTAAATATGGAAAGTCGATGATGACATATGAGAAGATTAAGCACCATGCAACTTCTTATCTATTATATTAAATAGGAACCATTATCTTCTCCGACACTTCTGAAAACATGGTAAATGTCCATGATCTGCAGCTTTTTGAGGACCTCGATGCGGTCAACAACTACTCTTGGGGCACGACAGTTCTTGCATTCGTTTAAGAGGAGCTTAGAAAATCTTCAAGGCTTAAGACTTCTCAAATTGGAGGCTGCTACACTCTCATTCAGGTACGTAATACGATACATTATCGTCCTAGTTGTACAAATATAATTTGAGTATACAAAGTAAATTTCGGTTGGCATTTAGCTTGATCAGCTAGCTGAACTAAACCTCTCAGACCAAAAAATAGACACAGAGAAATGTTCAGTTGAGGCATGAAATAATAATAAGGTAACTGAAATCTGGAGTTCAGTTTAGAAGTCCAATGTGCGAAAAAACCGAACTTTCTTATTGTTAACCAAAGTTTTTGTTTCATAGCCGAACTATTGTGTTTGCTTTATTAATCATACTACTAACTTAACATTTTTTTCCTTCTTCTCAGGTTTGGGCATACTATTACTTGCATGAATTGAAATTGGCTTATTCTAAGGAACCTTGGATTTATGGGCAACCTACAGTATGGAAATACCAATTCTTGGACTCACAGAAGAAGGAAAAAGACAGTCAATTTTATTGTCGAAGGAGAGACTAGATAATCTGATGGTTAAAGATGTGGTTTTTCATCCATACGTTGTTCCCACTGATGAAGACGAAGAAGTCGAGGTTGGGGATTTCTCGCTTATCCCGGGTTACTGTGGACCGTTTTTCATCCCGACGGTTACTCAATGTATAATCCTCTAAGAGTATTATGACAACTTTCTTGTGTCACTACAAATTGCTAGTTAGGGGAACCAAGAACACTGCCAAATATTTTGTCCAAAAGCATGATCAAACTCCATCAATAGATCACTGGAACAACTTTTCTGAGTATCATATCTCAGCTGGTGAGTGTGTACCTGCGGATGACAACCCAAATGCCACTCTCGAGAGATACATAATAGTATCAATACATTACTAATCATATGGTAATAAATATATAACAACAAGCTCGCGCTGAGAGGACGAACGCGAAGGCAAGGGAGATAGAGGCTAAGAGAGTTAGATGCCTACTTTTGGCGAAGATGCCATGAAGTTATGTAATAACGCAGTTGTTATAAAGTATTGAAAAATAATACTTATTTTTTGTTTCAATTGAAAATAGGTGAAGGCGAGTAAGAAATTGTTGAAGAAAATTGAAAAAGCGGGGGTCAAACAACCTCACCCAATATTTCGTGTAGGCAATCTGTATGGACTAACTCCAATATAATTCTGAGAGCACCAACTAATAAAGCGATCTCAATCAAGAAATATATCCAAGAGTTGTATCTTTGTTTCAAAATGTAATCAGCAAATCAAGCAGATAGAAATCCGCGAGCCTGATTGTTATGTGAAACAACTTGAACGGTACCAAAGACCAATGTTCAAGTGTCAATCAATTTATATCAAAAACCAAAGGTTGGGTTATCTAATTGATTGAATTATGGACAACCTGTGATATTTCAATTATATAAACAAATATAATGCGGAAAAGAAATAACACAGACACCAGAAATTTTGTTAACGAGGAAACCGCAAATGCAAAAAAACCCCGGGACCTAGTCCATATTTGAACACCACACTGTATTAAGCCGTTAAAGACACTAGCCTACTTCAAGTTAACTTCGGACTGGAATGTAGTTGAGCCCTAACCAATCTCACACTGATCAAGGTACAGTCGCGTTCCTTACGCATTTGAATCCCAGCAGGACTCTGTGCACTTGATTCCTTTAGCTAATCTCACCCACAACTAAGAGTTTCTACGACCCAAAGTCGAAGACTTGATAAACCAATCTGTCTCACACAGAAAAGTCTATTGAATAGATAAATCTGTCTCCCAAAGAAATACCTATGAGTTTTGTTCCGTCTTTTGATAAATCAAGGTGAACATGAACCAATTGATACGCCGGTCTTATATTCCCGAAGAACAACCTAGTAATATCAATCACCTCACAATAATCTTAATCATATGGTAGCGAAACAAGATATTGTAGAATCACAAACGATGAGACGAAGATGTTTGTGACTACTTCTTATCTTGCCTATCGGAGATTAAATCTCGAGCAAATCTTAGAGAAGATAGTACTCAATACGATAGAAAACAACAAGATCGGAACATGCAACTATAGAGAAAATAGTTGGGTCTGGCTTCACAATCTCAATGAAGTCTTCAAGTCGTTAACTGATGAGGTTGTCAACCTATCAATAATAATTCTCTTATGCTACACAATTCTATAAAGAAGTAGTGAGACAAGTTGAGTTCGTATCCATCGGGAGGTGTGAGTTTTAAGTTATTACTTGTAACAAATTGATGTTGTTGAAAGACAAAAATTCTGAAAATTGCAAAGTTTGTAATTCAATTTATGAGATGGAATTGACTAGAGATTCATTCGCCACTACCAAACAAGATATTATTAATCATACAAGTTCCACTTTCAATAAATTTTGATTGTTAACAACTTTTAGACAAGTTATAAGCTCAACTAATCTTTGGATTCCTTAATTCACCGCATAGAATAAGTTCTCTAGCGGATTCTAATCAAATGAACCACCTAAAATAAGCTCTCTAGGTGTAATTCAATCAATTGATAAATTTGTGAATCAAGTTGCTCCTAGCCACATGTTCATAAGCTCGACACGTTAACCTAGGGTTATCTTTTACGCACTATTGCATACAAAATCCCTTTGCAACAAATAGTGCACCGCTACTTATTTAAAGATTACTCTAACAATTACGGATCAAAGTTCTCAATACTAGCATTAGAGTTGCATACGAGTTACCTAATTACGCACTTAGATACCAAGCATACTTCTCATGGTCATATAAACGGTAAAAGATAATCAGCAAAAGATATTATCGGAAGAATAACTTGTATAAACTTGATTAATAAAACATGTTCGAGGAGTTTTGAAATCCTCCCTAATCAATAAAGCTATTAGCTGCTCATGTTCTTAATAGTAAAACACATGGCTCAAAAGAGGTTCAGAAAAGGAAACAGTTGAGATGAAAATCCTGGCAGCAAACCAAGCTGCTGTTGATAATGCTCAGGTTCAGAATTCTGTGTCGTCCTCCAGTGGTAAAAGAGATCGTTTTTTGTTCTATTTCTGCGCCTCCCTTATATATCTTCTCTGCCCTGTAAACTCGTGACCTAAACAGACCCAATAATCCCAAACATTCATAAACCCTGTAAGCTCCCAATCTCAGCCGTTAAACTCCCACAACTGACGACAAATATAGCATCTGCTGGCTGTTTTCACGGACCCAAACTCTATTCGAAACTGGTACCCACGACTTCAAAATCAAATACTAGCCAATGCCAGAAACACAGCATTCACTGCTCACAGAGCCATGGCTCATAGCTGCACAAAACTGGCACGGAACTGGTAGTTTCCTTCCTGCTTCATTGCTGCCAATACTCGACTCAAATCATCACCATACACACCCTGTAACCTTCTTTGTAATGGACAAAAACAGCATCAGGCTCACTGATTTCCGTCCACCAACTTAAACTAAAGACAGTTGCAGCAACCCTTGTTTCTCTTCCGTTCTCATAGCTAGTCACAGAAATAACTATCTTGAACCCTTGTACACAACCGCAAGTCACGACTCCACTACAGCATCACTGACAACAACTTTCCCATTCTTCTACCTTGTCTTCTTTCACAATGCACATCACAATTCATACTCAAGCTCTGTGTTGCTTCTCTTGGGATTTCTCAGTGTCTCCCATAGTTGCAGCAGCAACAGTTCTCGGCATCCATCCTGCCAATCCCTGGCAGCAGCATCTCCTTAGCAATAGCATCAGTTTCTCCATGTTTTCTTGTTTAACACATGAGAACAAGTCGTTCAGGCATAGAAACGAACATCTTGTGTGCACAACCCAGTGGTCATGAGTCAAATAATCATCTTCTACACTCTCCATTTCCCTGCACAATTGAAATCTGATGCAAACCCATGTCGTTAACACACTCAGACTCATATACATCCATCAATTCAGCCATACAATTACCACAAAATCACTTCCTAGCTGCACGGACAGAGAAGAGTCAGAGTTGTTCTCTCTCGGCTCTTTTGAGTATAAATTCTACTTGAACTTCTACAAATCGAACAACCCAACTTCTTACTTCATCTTGAGCTCCTAATTCTTCAAGAATATCCACCAAAACCCATTGTAACAGCATCCTCAAATCCCCTTTTCGTCAACTGGTTTTCGGTCACAATTTCACCCAAAATCCATCAATCATTCATCATTTACATATCACCAGCTCTGCATCCTTCTTGGTCTCTGAACTCCATCAATTCCTCATGATTCGTACCACAACTGACAGCAGCAATCTCACCTACTCAGCTGTAGTTAAGGCTTAACTTCCCAGACAGAAACTTACCAAAACTCTCAACTCGAACACCAGAACCATGTCCTTGCTGAACGGCCAAAATAGCCATGGCCTGAGCTCCGGCAAACTAACCTTCTTGGCAGATGAGCGTCTGGTCTTTGAGTCCTCCGGCAATTGGTTTTCACTCTCATCTCCTGTTTCTGCTAGTGAATTGGAGATTCTCGATTTGGTTTCTATAGAGACCTAATTTCTTTCCATCTTGATGTACATGTGTGACTCCCTTGGGGTGAAGTTCACTGACAAATTGAAGTCCAATTCTTCTACTGAGTGTAGAAATTTTTGAGATAATGTTATTTAGGCCAATGATAAATGGCTGACTACCCATGACTGCCACCACACAAGTTCTATTTTGGTATAACCAAATTGAAACTACGATGGGACCAAGTCTTGGAAATTTTCCTGATATAAAACATTTAAGAGAAAAAAATTAGTGACGCTTCTCCTTCCTTTTCACAACTTCAAGCCATTGTACCTGAAAACATAGAAAAGATGTGTAATATACAAAATTCAAGAAAACTAATAAGAAAAGTGTATGAAATCGTTATCGTAATTGGGTGTTTTAGACACCTATGAAATTCCCCCACACTTAGTCTTTGCTAGTCCTCGAGCAAACTAAACTAATCTAATATACAGCAACTCCGTTTCGTCGAGGCTACGGTTACTTTTAGCGGAATGTAACAAGCCTTTGAACCTCTAGGCGTCCCTAATGGACGAGTTATAATCTCGTGAGGGCTTACTAGAGATATACCCACAAAACCTATACTCCAACTCATAGTTAATTTTGAAAAATAGAGAATAGAGAATAAACACTAAACAAGCTATTTAGTTGGCATCTAATCCCGACTCAGCTAATATATATACCTCATCGTCAAGAGAAAATTCCATCTACTTAGAAAGGCTAGTGTTCATTCTAAATTTTTCAAAAATCTCTAAAAGTCGGAGTTTTGCCTACATCAAATTTTGTTTTTTATGGAACCCTTCCCCCACACTTAAACATGACATTGTCCTCATAGGAAAATGGACTCTAATGTATGATTCAAGACAGGGAATTCCTAATATGATGCAAGCATGATAAAATTCAAGAAAAACTAAAAACGAAAAAAAAAAATGAAAAGTAAGAAATACGATACAAGTGGGTTGCCTCCCACTAAGCGATTGGTTTAAAGTCGTCAGCCCGACTTACTACTTGCACGCATCCTTAGCCAGCGTCAACCTCCTCAACAGCAAAGCAGGAATACACATCACTCGGGTACCTCATCGCCTCAAAGATGTTGAAGCGTACGACCTCCCCATCAAAGTGCCTTCGTAGACATCAATCTTAGTTTTAGAAGTTCTCATAAATGGTCTACCCAGCAGCAAAGGTGTAGACGAGGATAAATTTTCATCATTCATATCAAGAACATAGAAGTCCACCGGAACTATAAGCTCATTAACCTGCACCAAAACATCCTCAACAACCCCTTTCGGATAAACATTAGATCTATCGGCAAATTCTATAACTACGCCGGTACTTTTGAGAGGAGCAAGATTTAAGGATTCATAAATTGAAGCAGGCATAATATTAATGGATGCACCTAAATCTAGCAAAGCTTTTGTAAACCTTGTCTTAGCAATTGTACAAGGTACGGTGAAACTACCGGGATATTTTAATTTAGGTGTGAGTTTCCTTAGAAGATACGCCGTAGCGTTTTCCCCCATACTCATTACTTCGTTACCGGTTAATTTGTGTTTGTTGGTGCACAATTCTTTCAAGAACTTTGCGTAGCGAGGAACTTGCCTTATCGCTTAAAGGAGTGGTATGTTCACTTGAATGTTCTTGAATATCTCATAAATTTCTTTGTATAGCGTCTCCTTCTTTGATTTTGCAAACCTATTAGGAAAAGGTGGAGTGACATTAGTAGACACAAGAGGTTTAGAGTGAGAGTTTGTTACCAGATCAGCCTTATTAGGGGCTGTTTCGTCTACTTCTTGGTCTAAAACAGGTTCATTAGCATCCGGTGATGTTGCCGTTTGCTTAACTTGCTTCCCACTTCTTAGCTCAATAGCATTGACATTCTCCTTATGGTTCAGCGGTTGCGAAGGAAGCTTTCCAGACCCTTGTGCTTTGAGTAGATTTATATCATTAGCCAATTGACTAACTTGGTTTTGCACATCTCTCATAGCCATCTCGTATTTCAGTTGGAATTTGTTGAACCCTTGCATTGACTTCGAAATCTCTTGCATCCCTTGCATCATAAGAGTGAATTTCTCATCCACACTTGTGCCTTGAGTTTCGTGTTGTGGTCTTTGCATGAATTGGTAGTCACCTTGTTGATTGAAAGTAGGATTTGCTGCAACTTGCTTGTTGGCGTAACTGAAATTTGGATGATCTCGCCTACCCGGATTGTATGTGTTGAAGTATGGATCATACCTTGGCCTTTGATGATTTTGGAACATAGCATTTGCGTGCTCCATATTGCCTTCATATGATGGAACAATCACTGCAGAAATTTGTTGCATCATCCTCTCCATATTACGCATCCTTTGTTCCATATGAGAAGTTTCACCAACCTCATTAACCTTCTTGACAAGTGTTTCTGCTCGGGAGGAAAATTGCTGCGAATTGGATGCCATATTCTCAATCAAAGTTCTTGCTTGTGCGAGTGTCTTGTCAACTAAAGCTCCACCACTTGCAGCATCGATCATTGTCCTATCATTTAATAAGAGTCCTTCATAGAAATATTGGATGATAAGTTGCTCCGTGATTTGGTGATGTGGACAACTTTGACATAATCTCTTGCATCGCTCCCAATACTCATACAAAGTCTCACCTGCCATTTGAACAATGCCACGTATCTCTTTTCTGATTTTTGCTACCTTGGATGCGGGAAAGTACTTCTCAAGAAAGAGTTTCTTCATACCGGTCCATGTAGTAATACTACCTGCTGGGAGACTGTAAAACCACTCCTTGGCCATATCCATAAGAGAAAATGGGAATGCTCTAAGCATAGCGTTATCGGTTTCAACGTCCTTTGGTTTCACACTTACAAGTACCATGTGGAATTCTTGAAGATGACGATTTGGATCTTCCCCCGCCAAACCATGGAACTTGGGCAATGAGTTGCGCAAAGTTGGTTTCAACTCAATTTCTTCGTCAAATTGAATGCACAAAAATTGAGTGTTCAATTGTGGTGAGGCGAGGTCCTTGAGTGTTGCCATAACTACTTGTTCTTCCTCTACGTCCGAATCTGCGAATTCGCTTGATGTTGAAGGAAGAAGCGGAGTGTTAACCGGTCGAAATAAGTCCTTTAGTTGAGTGTCGGATCGAAGACAGATACCAATAGGACTTGGTCTGCCCTCTTTAAGCATTCACCAAAGATATAGTACCTGAAAATAGAATTCTCAAAAATTGTATTAGTAATCTAAAAGTGAAACAAAAAGCAAAAAGCAAAAAGAATAGCTAAAAAGAAAAATAACAACTTAATACTACCACTGCCTCCCCGTCAGCGGCGCCAATTTTGATGAGGTTGTCAACCTATCAATAATAATTCTCTTATGCTACACAATTCTATAAAGAAGTAGTGAGACAAGTTGAGTTCGTATCCACAGGGAGGTGTGAGTTTTAAGTTATTACTTGTAACAAATTGATATTGTTGAAAGAAAAAAATTCTGAAAATTGCAAAGTTTGTAATTCAATTTATGAGATGGAATTGACTAGAGATTCATTCGTCACTACCAAACAAGATATTATTAATCATACAAGTTCCACTTTCAATAAATTTCGATTGTCAACAACTTTTAGACAAGTTATAAGCTCAACTAATCTTTGGATTCCTTAATTCACCGCATAAAATAAGTTCTCTAGCGGATTCTAATCAAATGAACCACCTAAAATAAGCTCTCTAGGTGTAATTCAAGCAATTGATAAATTTGTGAATCAAGTTGCTCCTAGCCACATGTTCATAAGCTCGACACGTTAACCTAGGGTTATCTTTTACACACTATTGCATACAAAATCCCTTTGCAACAAATAGTACACCGCTACTTATGTAAAGATTACTCTAACAATTACGGATCAAAGTTCTCAATACTAGCATTAGAGTTGCATACGAGTTACCTAATTGCGCACTTAGATACCAAGCATACTTCTCATGGTCATATAAACGGTAAAAGATAATCAACAAAAGATATTATCGGAAGAATAACTTGTATAAACTTGATTAATAAAACATGTTCGAGGAGTTTTGAAATCCTCCCTAATCAATAAAGCTATTAGCTGCTCATGTTCTTAATAGTAAAACACATGGCTCAAAAGAGGTTCAGAAAAGCAAACAGTTGAGATGGAAATCCTGGCAGCAAACCAAGTTGCTGTTGATAATGCTCAGGTTCAGAATTCTGTGCCGTCCTTCAGTGGTAAAATAGATCGTTTTTTCTTCTGTTTCTGCGCCTCCCTTATATATCTTCTCTGCGCCTCCCAATCTCAGCCGTTAAACTCCCACAACTGACGGCAAATATAGCATCTGCTGGCTGTTTTCACGGACCCAAACTCTATTCGAAACTGGTACCCACGACTTCAAAATCAAATACTAGCCAATGCCAGACACACAGCACTCACTGCTCACAGAGCCATGGCTCATAGCTGCACAAAACTAGCACCGAACTGGTAGTTTCCTCCCTACTTCATTGCTGCCAATACTCGACTCAAATCATCACCATACACACCCTGTAACCTTCTTTGTAATGGACAAAAACAGCATCAGGCTCACTGATTTCCGTCCACCAACTTAAACTAAAGACAGTTGCAGCAACCCTTGTTTCTCTTCCGTTCTCATAGCTAGTCACAGAAATAACTATCTTGAACCCTTGTACACAGCCGCAAGTCACGACTCCACTACAGCATCACTGACAACAACTTTCCCATTCTTCTACCTTGTCTTCTTTCACAATGCACATCACAATTCATACTCAAGCTCTGTGTTGCTTCTCTTGGGCTTTCTCAGTGTTTCCCATAGTTGCAGCAGCAACAGTTCTCGGCATCCATCCTGCCAATCCCTGGCAGCAGCATCTCCTTAGCAATAGCATTAGTTTCTCCATGTTTTCTTGTTTAACACATGAGAACCAGTCGTTCAGGCATTGAAACGAACATCTTGTGTGCACAACCCAGTGGTGTATTCATGAGTCAAATAATCATCTTCTACACTCTCCATTTCCCTGCACAATTGAAATCTGATGCAAACCCATGTCGTTAACACACTCAGACTCATATACATCCATCAATTCAGCCATACAATTACCACAAAATCACTTCCTAGATGCACGGACAGAGAAGAGTCAGAGTTGTTCTCTCTCGGCTCTTTTGAGTATAAATTCTACTTGAACTTCTACAAATCGAACAACCCAACTTCTGACTTCATCTTGAGCTCCTAATTCTTCAAGAATATCCACCAAAACCCATTGTAACAGCAGCCTCAAATCCCCTTTTCGTGTACTGGTTTTCGGTCACAATTTCACCCAAAATCCATCAATCATGCATCATTTACATATCACCAGCTCTGCCTCCTTCTTGGTCTCTGAACTCCATCAATTCCTCATGATTCGTACCACAACTGACAGCAGCAATCTCACCTATTCAGCTGTAGTTCAGGCTTAACTTCCCAGACAGAAACTTACCAAAACTCTCAACTCGAACACCAGAACCATGTCCTTGTTGAACGGCCAAAATAGCCATGGCCTGAGCTCCGGCAAACTAACCTTCTTGGCAGATGAGCGTTTGGTCTTTGAGTCCTCCGACAATTGGTTTTCACTCTCATCTCCTGTTTCTGCTAGTGAATTGGAGATTCTCGATTTGGTTTCTATAGAGACCTAATTTCTTTCCATCTTGAATGTACATGTGTGACTCCCTTGGGGTGAAGTTCACTGACAAATTGAAGTCCAATTCTTCTACAGAGTGTAGAAATTTGTGAGATAATGTTATTTAGGCCCATGATAAATGGCTGACTACCCATGACTGCCACCACACAAGTTCTATTTTGGTATAACCAAATTGAAATTATGATGGGACCATGTCTTGGGAATTTTTCTGATATAAAACATTTAAGAGAAAGAAGTTAGTGACGCTTTTCCTTCCTTTTCACAACTTCAAGCTATTGTACCTGAAAACATAGAAAAGATGTGTAATATACAAAATTTCAAGAAAACTAATAAGAAAAGTGTATGAAATCGTTATCGTAATTGGGTGTTTTAGACACCTATCATTAACCTGTAGGGTTTTTGAAAAACCTAAGGTTAAAGGAGAATCGACTCTTGTCGCAACTAGTATCACACAGGAGGTGTGGGGATTATGTTTCCCAGTTGGTAGAGTTCTCCCTTATATAGTCTTCAAATCAGGGTTTGCAATCAATGCTACCTTGGTAACAAAGCATTCAATATTCACCGTTAGATGAAAACTTGATTAGACTCAAGCTAATATCTTTCAACCGTTAGATCGAACTTAGCTTGTTACACACAAATGGAAAGTGACTTCATTTAGATATGAGTAACCGTACCTAAACGTGTGCACCTTGTTGGCTCAACAATAGTTAACCGAAATTAGACATATGAACACTTTCATATCAACCTTATTCATCTTACCCATAACTAGTTCAAATGACTCAAATGAAACTAGTTCTAGAGTTGTTCAATTGTTTATATTTTCATAGAAGTATACAAGACACAATTGAAGCAAAATCGATTTTGATTCACACGAATCAATTCATGAACATTATAGCCACGGTTTGCAAAAGATTGTATTCCTTAATATATAAATGTATTAGTTCATGAACAAACCGATTTTATAACATAACCTACTCAAGTATGCAAACGGGTACGCATACCTAAGTGGCTGGACTAAGTTTGGGTTCGCCAGTATGCGAATGGATACGCATACCTCCAAACTCAGTTGAATTTCCGGACAAGAACTTTACGCCAGTACGCATACGGGTAAGCATACTAAGTTCCCGGACTTTCATCAACCAACCAGTACGCATACGAGTATGCATACTATGGTTCACGGACTTGGAATATCATGCAACAGTTTAGCATACAAGTAAGCATACTTTGATATATCCAATCATGCTTAATTATTCTCAACTCTCATTTCAATCATCGAAACATTCTTAGAAGATGAAAATAGTTGTCTTACATAAATTATTAGCTTCAAAGCAATTTTCAAGCGATCGAATAATCAATACGAAACATTCCGAGTCTACATCAAATGATTGTCTTACACAAATCATGTAAGATGTTACCATGCGATTTTCACATGATCATCTTTTGAATTTTGTCAAGAATATAAGATGAACTTGGTTAAAGCGAAAGCTTACCAACACATATTTCGAGAAATATGTAAGCGAGTTAACTCAGATCGAAATATTAAACGTGTATAATCGAAGTCTATATAGCTATACGACTTTTGTCTCAAATAGGAGATTGAGTATATAGACTTTTGAGTGATAGATGAGTTCAAGTCTCCACATAACTTCTGTTGATGAAGCTCCACAAGCTCCCCTTAGTAGTTCTTCGTATTCAATCGATGAACACCGTGAAGTCCAATGCTCAATTACACTTACTATCCTAATCCGAGACTTAGCTATAAGTAGACTAGAAATCAAGACTTATAATTTTGGCAACTAAACTTGACAAACAAGCTTGAGATAGCAAAGCTTGCGAGTTCGACCGATTAGTGCTCTAACAATCTCCCATTTTGTCAATTTTAGTGACAAAACTATCAATACATATGAATTACAAAATAAATAAACTTTGTAGCTTCTCATCCAAATGCTTGATTTCCCTGGTTCTTCAACATTACTGGAAATCTTCGTCACTTCCAAGTACTCCAGTGATTCTGAACTTGTTCAACTCAACATCATAGTTGTTGAAGATCCGCATCTATAACAATGTATACAAACAAGATGTTTTCGTATTGTTATACAATGTCATAGTATTATTACACAACATCAAAGTCCAATTATATTACAACTTTGACAACAATACTATGATGATATGTATAACTCCCCCTTAGTCAATACTTCATCTCATACGAAAACCACTCCCCCTTACATAATGATCCGTAAACCATAAGTATTTGTAGTGTGAACTATATATTAACTCTCCCCCTTTTTGTCAATATAAGTTGGAAAAGGTACGAAACTAGTGGGATCATAATGAAACTCTCATAGAGATTCTTCATGACTAAAAGAAAACATATCAACTTTGTTTAGATGCAATCATATAGTCGAAACTAAATGCATTCATCAAAGAGTTCATAAAGATACAAGAAAACTCCTACAATATTCCACAGCCTCACTCCCCGCAAAGATTTGGCAATTAAGCACAAGTTCAAAAAGAACTCTCCCCCATAAAATGTCATTCCCGAATGAACAACAAGAGCGACCTTACTTTTGCAAGAAAAGAAGGATTTCTTTGGACATTAACAAATTACATGAATTTGTATCCAGAAAACTCAATTAAATTAACCACAAGTGAACCTATGATTAATTTAATCGGAAATGCTCAACATAAGAGATCTTACGGATCCACACAATACTTTCACATAGAAGTGGATCAGGGAAAGATCAATACTGCGGAATGTTCAAAGATTCATTTTTGTTTTATCAATATTTGCATAATGATATCATAGACTTAATCTTTGTAATAGAAAGTTCATCCTGTCTTCCATCAATATTTGCATAATAACACAATAGGCTTAACTTTTGACAAATATGGGACAATCATAGTTCACGGATGCAAACACACATATCCCATAATAATTTTTGCAATATATAAAACCAATAAAGATTAATACTGCAAAATCATCTTCCAAATAAACTTTAGAATTTAAATAAATAAATCTAAAAACATTGCAAGATGAAAATTGTTGGCAATATCTACGTGTACTCACAATAATTGCTATTCCAAACTCTAGTTATCCTTCTTAAAACACAAGAATAAATTCTCATAAGAAGTTTCCTAGACATTAATAACTTTGAAAAATTATTTATCGTCCCCGAACTCCTTGTCGTCAACAGCCATTGGAACATAAGGTTCTTGAAGAAATGAGTCAATTTCAACAAACCTTCTTGATTGATGCCGAACCGGGGCCTTCTGAATTTCAAAAGTCCTAAAAACAATAGCCTTTATTTTCGGTACCTCCTTTCTTGTTTCCTTCAACTCTTCAAGAACACTAAAACTGAAGATTTGAAGGAACAACCCTTGGTTTTCTCACATTCCTCCTTTTTCTTTTCAAAGTTGAAGGTTCAGGAGATTTATCTTTTTCCATCATGATTGATGGCTTAAAAATCATATTAACATCTTTCCCATCAGAAGACATAATGCTTAGAGTCTCCATAAGTATGAGATTGTGAGAGGAATTCTCAAATCAGGCTCAATAAGCGATCTTGTGATAAAAAGAGTTTTTCAGAGAAGGAAAAAGGAATGTAGGGTTGCAGAACCTTTATACAAAAGAAGATTCACGTACGCACAATTCCCAACCCTAAAGAAGGCAGAATTGTCGATTTTAACCCACTTTTATTGATCAAATAGGGAAAGCCCTTTCAATATCAATTAGATATGAAAAGATGGAAGAATTCCAAACATGCGAAAAAACAAAAAGAAAAAGAAAAACACAACAAAACAAAACAAAACAAAAAATCTTTTCTTAAAGCCTGAAGTGCGCAATTTCTTGTCTCTTTTGAACCAGTCACTTGAGACAAGATACACCAACAACATAATTAAGTTGTGCTGGGGTGAAAAATAATTTGTCCACCATAACCTTCTTGAATGGAGTTCTTAGAACCCTGTTTCACAGATTGTTTAGACCGTATTTTTCTCTAGTGGTCTAATCTTTTCTTTGGAAATTAACTTCTTTGGAGAATAGATGAGTTTAGATACCTCAAACGACTTCTGAACAAGTTTGAGCTTGTTTGCTAATCGATTTACTCTCCGTTGAAGTTTATTGACATATATTATTTTATATTTGTACTTGTAACACATAGAGAGTTCATGACCAGTAAAAGTACAATAAGAACATGTCAATGTGGAGGACGGTTCAGACACCATACCTGAGCATGTTGCTAAACAAAATGAGGTACCTGAAACATGTGAAATAGAATTTTCAGTAGACAAGGAAAAATCCATTTTCTCCTCCATAGTGGTCGACGAGGTTTCTCTAGGAAGAATATCAAGATTGATGTATGTATTGCTACAATTATTAAAATCAATATTTTCACTAAGAAGTGCAACACTTGGATTTTCATATTCATCTGAATCATAGTGATCAGACATCACATCAAGAGTTGCAGCAAGACCTTTGTTCCCAGTGTATTTTCTACGATTTGCAGCAAGACCTCTGTTTTTAGTAGGGGCACGGTCGTGAGTTTTGACTGTTAACCTGGGTTATCTCTGATGAACCGTTTACTTCTATTCAATAGAAGATCTCTAAAGTTTCTAGTGATCAGTCTCAATAGGATCAACTTCAGAGTGGCCAACACTTTTACTTTTATCAAATAATTTAGTGTTTTTTTGTGCTTTGAAATCAATATCCTTCTCAGATTTGGATGTATGCTCATGATCAAAGATCTTTAACTTCCGAACCAGCGTATTTCTGGATAAAGTACTAAGGTTATTTCCTTAATGATGGCATGTTTCTTAGAATCGTATTTGGCTGGCAACGATCTGAGAATTTTCATCAAAATGTCCTTTTGAAGAATAGTCTTACCCAATGCAAAACGTGCATTAACAACTTCAGACACTTTGTGATTAAACTCATCAAATGAATCTTCATCAGCCATACGACGGTTTTCTCAATCATAATTTAGGTTTTGAAGCCTAACTTCCTTTTCAGAGGTATTCCCTTCGAATACAGTTTCTAATATATCCCACGCATCTTTAGACCGAGTGAACGTAGTCACATGGTGTTGAAGATCTTGGGTAATGGCATGAATGCTAGCATTTAAATCGTTATAATTTTGCTTTGCAGCGAGAATCTCATTAGGTTCATATCTACCAATATCCTTTTGCAATAGGGATATTGTCTATTGTAACCATTGGATGATCATAGCCATTAACAACATAAACCCATAATTGAAAATCACGCACTTGAAGAAAGGCACACATAACAATTTTCCACCATAAGTAATTTGAGCCATCGAAGACTGGTGGTACGTTTACTGAGATAGCACTTCTGTCCATAGAGTCAAATTGCTACAAACACAAACTTATAAGGTCTTAAACGTGTTTGCCTGCTCTGATACCAATTGAAAAAGCGGGGGTCTAACAACCTCACCCAATATTTCATTTAGGCAATCTGTATGGACTAACTCTAATATAATTCTGGGAGCACCAACTAATAAAGCGAGCTCAATCAAGAAATATATCCAAGAATTGTATCTCTGTTTCACAATGTAATCAGCAAATCAAACAAATAGTAATCCGCGAGCATGATTGTTATGTGAAACAACTTGAACGGTACCAAAGACCAATGTTCAAGTGTCAATCAATTTATATCAATAACCAAAGGTTGGATTATCTAATTGATTGAACTATGCACAACCTGTGATATTTCAATTACTCCCTCTGTTTCAAAAAGAGCGCCCTCTATTCCATTTTCGTCAGTTTCAGAATTGTGTCCAACTTCTGTCTATAGTCTTGTTTTTCCAATGAACGCTCTATAATAACCTTCAATTTATTATATTCATTTTTAATGAGACATAATCTAAAATATTAAAGGAATTTATATAATTAAGGAAACAAATATATCCTTCATTCCTTTTAAAAGACAATATATTTGGCTCCTACAATTAAATTCCTTATAGAGCTTATACTCCATAAATTCGATATCTTTTAATTTTCCTTTTTTATTTCTTATTTACAATCCTATAAACAATTTTAGACAGTTTTTAATACTTGCATTTTTATTAACATAAAATAGGTAAATAATTAAAAAGACAGTCCGCTTTGACTTTTTCTATGGTCTCCTTAATATTTTGACAAAGTCAAAGCGGACTGCCTTTTTGACACGGAGGGAGTAATGCGGAAAAGAAATAACACATACACCAGAAAAAATTTTAACGAGGGAACCGCAAATGCAGAAAAATCCCGGGACCTAGTCCAGATTTGAACACCACACTGTAGCCGCTACTGACAGTAGCCTTGATTCCCTTAGTTGATCTCACCCACAACTAAGAGTTGCTACGACCCAAAGTCGAAGACTTATAAACAAATCTGTCTCCCACAGATAAGTTTATTCTGATAAATAAATCTGTCTCCTACAGAAATACCTACGAAGTTTTTGTTCCGTCTTTTGATAAATCAAGGTGAACAGGAACCAATTGATAATCCGGTCTTGTACTCCGAAGAGCAGCCTATAAATATCAATCACCTCATAATAACTTAACTATGGTAGTATTAGAATTTATTGTGGAATCACAACGAATGAGACGAAAAGCTTTGTAATTACTTTTTATATCTTACCTATCGAAGATAAATCTCGAGTAAATCTTAGAGAAGATAGTACTCAATACGATAAAACAAGTAAGATCAGAAAACGCAACTACAGAGAAAATAGTTGGGTCTAGCTTCACGAATCCCAAATGAAGTCTTCAAGTCGTTAACCTATAATAATTTTAGAAAAACCTAGGTTAAAGGAAAATCGACTCTAGTTGCAATTAGGACACAGGAAAGTTTCGGGATTAGGTTTTCCAGTTGCTAGAGTTCTCCCTTATATAATCTTTCAAATCAGGGTTTGCTCTCAATCAAAGCTAAGATATCTTAGTAATAAAGCATTCAATATTCACCGTTAGATGAAAACCTGATTTAAGATTCAACCTAAGTGTTAGAGCACTTCTCGGTCAAAATCGCATGCGTTGTTATCTCAAGCATGTTTGTCAATGTTAGTGATCAAAACTATAAGTCTTGATTTCTAGTCCCTTATAGCTAAGTCTCAGACTAGGATAGTAAGTGTAGTTGAGCTCAAGGACTTCATGGCGATTCATCATACAAGTAGAAGATCTACTCAAGGAACCGGTGGAACTTCTCGACAAAAAGGTATGTGGAGACTTGAACTTATCTATCACTCAAAAGTCTATCTATTTTATCTCCTACTCTTTGAGACAAAAGTCGTATGTTATATATATAGACTAGATCATACACATTTGGTATTTCGAGTCGAGTGTACCTCGCCTATCTATATCTCGAAATATGTGTTGGTAATCTTTTCGCTTCGACCAAGTTTATCTTTACCTAGTGACGAAAGTCATGAATGTTTCAATCACTTTGAAAATTGCTTTGACGAGAAATAGTGTAACAACTATATAACGTCCTCTAAGAATGTTTCAATGATTGGAATGAGAGTTTAGATTACATAACCAATGGATTCCTTGAACAGAAGTTTTCGAACTTTGTTGATCAAGAGAACCGGAAGTATGACAAGTGCCAAGTCCGCGAACTCAGTGCGCGAACTGCCGAAGTTCTCAAACCCAAGAATTTCTGCTGGAGTTGACAAACTACTTGCGTGAGCCCGGTCTGCGAACCGGCGTAGTTCTCGAACCCGAGAATTTCTGCTGGAGTTTGTAACCTCTATCCGGTGTATTAAGCCCGCGAACCTAGTCTGCGAACTTGAGAAGGTTATATATCTAAAGATGATTTCTGTACTTAATCTTAAAAGACTAAGGAATGCATTTGCAAACCGTGTCTATTAAAGTTCATGAACCGATTCGAGTGAATCAAATCATCTTTGCTTCAATTGTGTCTTGTGTAGTTACATAAGATTTCCTTGCAATTGAACAACTCTCTTAACTAGTTCATTTGAGTCAATTGAACTAGTTATGGTGAAGAAGAACATGGTTGGTATGAAACGCTCATATGGTTAACCTCTTTAGGTAGACTATTGTTGAACCAACAATGTACACGTTTGGGTGTGGTTAACAAAACTAGAAGCGTACATTCATTTGTGTATGACAAGCTAAGTTTTCAACCTAACGGTTGAGAAATATTAGCTTGAATCTAAATCAGGTTTTCATCTAACGGTGAATATTGATTGCTTTGTAACTAAGGCAAAACCCTGATTTGAAGACTATATAAAGGAGACATTTAGCATTGAGAAAACTAATCCCCACACATCCGTGTGATACTAGTTTCTCTGCTAGAGTCGATTCTCCTTTAACCTTTGGTTTTCTTCTTCTAAAACCAGGTTAACGACCTAAAGACTTCATTGGGATTGTGAAGCCAGACCGATACTACGTTTATCGTAGTTGTGTGATCTGATCTTGCATCTTCTATCGTCACAGTACAATCATATTGATTGTCTTGAGATCGTGAGAGTTCTCCGATAGGCAAGATATAAAAAGTAATCACAAACACCTTCGTCTCATTGTTTGTGATTCCACGACATCTTGTTTCGCTACCATACGATTAAGATTATTGTGAGGTGATTGATTAATCTAGGCTTTTCTTCGAGAATATAAGACCGGATTATCAATTGGTTCCTGTTCACCTTGATTATTATTAAAAGACAGAATAAAAACTTTTAAGGTTTTTCTGTGGGAGACAGCTTGATCCTTTGATAAACTTTTCTGTGTGAGACAGACTTGTTTATTGTTAAAGCCTGCTATTTTGGGTCGTAGCAACTCTTAGTTGTGGGTGAGACAGCTAAGGGAATCAAGTGCACAGTATCCTGCTGGGATCAAAGGCGTAGGGAGTACAACTGTACCTTGGATCAGTCGGAGACTGATTGGGGTTCAACTATAGTCCAGTAAGAAGTTAGCTTGGAGTAGGCTAGTGTCTGTAGCGGCTTAATACAGTGTGTATTCAATCTGGACTAGGTCCCGGGGTTTTTCTGCATTTTCGGTTTCCTCGTTAACAAAATTCTGGTATCTGTGTTATTTATATTTCCGCATTATATTTGTTTATATAATTGAAATAATACAGGTTGTGCGTTTGAATCAATCAATTGGAAATCCGACCTTTGGTTGTTGATTGATATTGATTGATCCTTGGACATTGGTCTTTGGTACCGTCCAAGTTACTCCTTGTGTTTGATTAGGACTTGTTGATTTCTATTAGCTTGAGTAAATCAAAACAAGAGAGAGATATTCACTCGTTGAAATACTTTTAATTGATTGAGTCTTGTTGATTCTCTTGAAAGTATATTCGAGTTTGTCCATACAGATTGCTAAGCGAAACATTGGGTGGTGTTATTAGACCCCCGCTTTTTCAATTGGTATCAGAGCAGGCAAACACGTTTAAGACCTTACAAGTCTGTGTTTATAGCGATCTGACTCTATGGACAGAGGTGTTATCTCCATTAATGTACCACCAGTCTTCGATGTCTCTAATTACTTATGGTGGAAAATTTCTATGCGGGCTTTTCTTTAAGCACGTGATTTTCAATCATGGGTATATGTTTTTAATGGCTATGATGCTCCCGTTGTGGTAGTTGGAGATGTAAACGTTCCCAAACCTATTGGTGAATACACCCTTGCTGAGATAAATGCTGCAAAGCAAAATTCCGACGGTTTGAATGCTATCATACATGCCATTACCCCAAATCTTCAACACCATGTGTCTAATTGCACTAGGTCTAAAGATGCTTGGGATATCTTAGAAACCGTATTTGAAGGTAACTCAAGTGAAAAGGAATCCAGGCTTCAAAACCTTAATTCCGATTGGGAGAACCTTCGTATGGCATAGGAAGATAATACATTTGATGAGTTTAATCACAAAGTGTCTGAAATTGTTAATGCATCTTTTGCATTGGGTAAGACTATTCCTGAAAAGAACATTGTGATGAAAATTCTCAGATCGGTGCCATCTAGATACGAGTCTAAGAAGCATGCCATCATTGAGGGAAATAACCTTGATAATCGTTGAGGGAAAGCTAAAGATCTTTGATCGTGAGCATACATCCAAAATCGGAAAGGATGTTTCCTTTAAAGCACAGAAGAACGCTAAATTACTTGATAAGAGTAAAAGTGTTTATGTCTTTGAGGATGATCAGTCTGAGGGTGATTTTTCAGATGAAGATCTTGATAAATCAGTCTCCTTGATCACAAGACAGTTTAGGGATCTTCTATTGAAGATAAGTAAACGGTTTTCAAGAGACAAACCTAGGTTATCGGATAAACCTCACAATCGTGTTCCTCCTAAAAACAGGGATGCTGACGAGGATGATGACGAGGATATGCCAAAGTTCTTTAAGTGTAAAGGTTTTGGTCATTTTGCAAACGAGTGCCCAAGTCGTAGAAAATACAGTGGGAACAAAGGTCTTGCTGTAACACTTGAAGAGATGTCTGAGATCTATGATTCTGATGAAGATAGGAAATCAAGTGTCGGTCTTCTATGTGAAAACATTGATTTTGATAACTGTAGCAATACATATATCAATCTTGATGGTTTCAGTGAAGATAAGAAGCTAATCATGCTGGAAGAATCAATTGACCCAACCTTTAGAAACCATGTCTGTAATGTTTCATGATCTACCGTGTGTTTAGCTGCTGTTGCACCACAGATGCCTGATTATTATCCAAGATTAACGTGCTCGTTTTGTTCTCAGAAGGGTAATGAACTATCAAGATGTTACAAGTACAAACATCAATTGAGGCACGCCAACAAACTTCAACGAAGAGCAAATCAGTTAGCAAGGAAGCTTAAACTTGTCAGAAGACTGTTGAGGTATGTAGGATTTTATCTTCGTCTAAGAAGTTAGTTTCCAAAGACAAAACAAGACCATTTGAGAAGAAAGTATGGTCAAATCACTTTGACAGACAGAAGTCAGAGGATTCCTCTCATGAGGAAAATGGTGGACAAATCATTGTTCACCACAACACAAATTAATTGTGTTGATTGGTAAACCTTGTCTCATGTGCCTGTTCAAAAGAGACAAGGTTGTGAACACACAGGCTTTAGGAAAAGTTTTCTTAGGTTTATTCTTTTCTGTCTATCAAATAAAAGGAAGGGTTACTTTCGACAATTCTACTTGTTATAGGGTTTAGAGTTGGACGTCCACGAACCTGTTTAAAGGTTTCGAACCCTACATTCCTTTTCCCTCTTTGATATTCTTTATATTCCAAGACTTCTTGTTGAGATTGTGAATTCCAAACACAAAAATCAGTTGGTTATAGTTTTTCTCATAAGCATCATGTCTTTGGATGGAAAGGATGTCAACATGATTGTTAAGCCATCAATCAAGGAAAAAGAAAACTCTCCAGTAATTCCGTCCTTGAAAAGAAAAAGGAGGAATACAAGAAAGCCAAGGGCTGTCCCTTCTAACTCTCATAAATTTTCCGATGTTCTTGATGATTTGAAGGAGGTAAGAAAGGAGATTCGTGATATAAAAGCTTATGTTTTAAGATCTTTGGAAATTCATAAAGCCCTGGTTCGACATCATCAACCTAGACGGTTTGTTGATATTAACTCTTATCTTCACGAACCTTATGTACCAATGGTTGTTGACAACAAGGAGTTCGGGAATGATAAAGAATTTCTCAAAGACATTGTTGCCTAGTATATCTTCTTTTTGTCTTAGTTGGAAGAATAACTAGTGCTTTGAATAGCGATGATTGTGACCACAAATAGCTATTATTTTCATCTTCTTGTTTTTAGGTTTTTTGGTTTAAAATTCTAAAACTATTTGGAGGATGATGTTTTGCAATATTTTTGATTTTGTTATATTTCAACTTGTTATGTGTTTACGTCCGTGAACTTTGTTGTCCCATATTTTTTGTCAAAAGTAAAGTCGTTCACGATCGGTATTCATGTATTGGTTTAAGAATGAATAGACTTTTGACATATACAAAAGTTAAGCCTATATTGTCAACCCTTGACGGAAGATAGTTTAAAATCTTTTGTATCCAAGGATTATTGCTATTGTATATGCTTGTGCAAAATAATGAATCCTTGTGTATTCCACGGTATAGATCTTCATTGATCCATCTTTTTGTATTACCGTGAGGCTCCGTGATGTGTCTTATGTTGAGCACGATACAACTAAGTTGATTATTCTTGATTAGCTTTGTTAGTTGTTCCGTAAGGTACGTTATGTTGAGCATTTAGAACTAAATTAATCGTCTCCTTGGTTATTTAGTTATTACTCCACAAGTTCTCTTGTGTTGAGTATATGAACGATTAAGCCAATCACTCTCTTGTATGGTTAACTTAGTCGTTGCTCCGTAAGTTTACTTATGTTGAGCACAATGAATTAAATTGATCACTTTTGTGGTTAATTTGATTATGTATTCCGATTAGATTATTCATGGGTTTACTTATGAATAATTTGATTGAGTCTTGGATATAAAAATCATTCTCATGGTTTTGGTGTCCAATAAAATCCTTCGTTTCTCTTGAAATTAAGGTCGCCCGTTGTTGTTCCCTTGGGAATGACATCAAATGGGGGAGAGTTCTTTTGAACTTGTGCTTAATGGTCATATCTTGAGGGGTGTGCGGCTGTGGAATTTTAGAGGGGTTATCTTGTATCTTTAAACTCCTTGATGAATGCTGTTAGCTTCGGCTATATGATTGCATCTAAATAAGATGATGTGTGTTTCTTTGTCTCAGACATGAAATGTCTCTTACGGAAATTTCACTATGATCCCGTTCTTGTACCTTTGCCAATTTTATTGACAAAAAGAGGGAGAATTAATATATAGTTCACACAACAAATACATATGGTTTCAGATCATTATGTAAGGGGGAGTGGTTTTCATGTGAGATGGAGTATTGACTAAGGGGGAGTAATACATATCACCATAGTATTATTGTTGAAGTTGTGATACAATTGGACTTTGACAAACATGTAATAATACTATGACACTGTATAACAATGATCGAGACCGATGCTTTCTCATTGTTAAAGCTACGGATCTTCAACAACGGTGATGCTAAACTTACAACCTTTGGGATCATTGGAGTACTTGGAAGTGACGAAGATTTCGAGGAATGTTGAAGATTAGACATGTGGAATAAGAGCTACTAAAGTTTCATTATCTTTTTTGTATTCCATATGTATTGATAGTTTTGTCACTAAAATTGACAAAGGAGGAGATTGTTAGAGCACTGCTCGGTCAAACTCGCATGCATTACTATCTCAAGCATGTTTGTCAATATTAGTGATCAAAACTATAAGTCTTGATTTCTAATCTCTTATAGCTAAGTCTCGGACTAGGATAGTAAGTGTAGTTGAGCTCAAGGACTTCACGGGGATTCATCATTCAAGTAGAACATCTACTCAAGGAACCGGTGGAACTTCTCGACAAAAAGGTATCTGGAGACTTTAAATTATCTATCACTCAAAAGTATATCTATTCTATCTCCTACTCTTTGAGACAAAAGTCGTATGCTATATATATAGACTAGATCATACAAATTTGGTATTTCGAGCCGAGTATACCTCGCCTATCTATATCTCGAAATATGTGTTGGTAAGCTTTTCGCTTCGACCAAGTTTATCTTTACCTAGTGACGAAAGTCATGAATGTTTCAATCACTTTGAAAATTGCTTTGACGAGAAATAGTGTAACAACTATATAACGTCCTCTAAGAATTTTTTAATGATTGGAATGAGAGTTTAAATTAGATAACCAATAGATTCCTT
Source organism: Papaver somniferum (assembly GCF_003573695.1). Lineage (NCBI taxonomy): Eukaryota > Viridiplantae > Streptophyta > Magnoliopsida > Ranunculales > Papaveraceae > Papaver > Papaver somniferum. The sequence goes on along the minus strand of NC_039362.1, from coordinate 97,014,757 downwards.
GAACTGAAGTTTTCGAACTTTGTTAATCAAGAGAACCGGAAGTATGGCAAGTGCCAAGTCCGAGAACTGCCGAAGTTCTCAAACCCGAGAATTTCTGCTGGAGTTGACAAACTACTTGCGTGAGCCAAGTCCGCGAACCCAGTCCGCGAACCGGCGTAGTTCTCGAACCCGAGAATTTCTGCTGGAGTTGGTGTCTTAAGTCCTCGAACCTAGTCTGCGAACTTGAGAAGGTTATATATCTAAAGATGATTTCTGAACTTAATCTTAAAAGACTAAGAAATACATTTGAAAACTGTGGCTATTAAAGTTCATGAACTGATTCGAGTGAATCAAATCATCTTTGCTTCAATTGTGTCTTGTGTAGTTACATAATATTTCCTGCAATTGAACAACTCTCTTAACTAGTTCATTTGAGTCAATTGAACTCGTTATGGTGAAGAAGAACATGGTTGGTATGAAACGCTCATATGGTTAACCTCTTTGGGTAGACTATTGTTGAACCAACAATGTACACGTTTGGGTGCGGTTAACAAACCTAGAAGCGTACAATCATTTGTGTATGACAAGCTAAGTTTTCGATCTAACGGTTGAGAAATATTAGCTTGAATCTAAATCAGGTTTTCATCTAACGGTGAATATTGATTGCTTTGTAACTAAGGAAAAACCCTGATTTGAAGACTATATAAAGGAAACATTTAGCATTGAGAATAATAATCCCCACACGTCCGTGTGATACTAGTTTCTCTTCTAGAGTCGATTCTCCTTTAACCTTTGGTTTTCTTATTCTAAAACCAGGTTAATGACTTAAAGACTTCACTGGGATTGTGAAGCCAGACTGATACTACTTTTATCATAGTTGTGTGATCTGATATTGCATATTCTATCGTCACAATACAATCATATTGATATGCTTGAGATCGTGAGAGTTCTCCGATAGGAAAGATATAAAAAGTAATCACAAACACCTTCGTCTCATCGTTTGTGATTCCACGATATCTTGTTTCGCTACCAAACGATTAAGATTGTTGTGAGGTGATTGATTAATCTAGGATGTTCTTCGGGAATATAAGACCGAATTATCAATTGGTTCCTGTTCACCTTGATTATTATCAAAAGACAGAATAAAAACTTTTAGGGTTTTTATGTGGGAGACAAATTGATCCTTTGATAGACTTGTCTGTGTGAGACAAATTTGTTTATTGTTAAAGCCTGCGATTTTGGGTCGTAGCAACTCTTAGTTGTGGGTGAGATCATCTAAGGGAATCAAGTGTGCAGTATCTTGCTGGGATCAGAGGCGTAGGGAGTACAACTGTACCTTGGATCAGTGGGAGACTGATTGGGGTTCAACTATAGTCTAGTCCGAAGTTAGCTTGGAGTAGGCTAGTGTCTGTAGCGGCTTATTACAGTGTGTATTCAATCTGGACTAAGTCCCGGGCTTTTTATGCATTTGCGGTTTCCTCGTTAACGAAATTCTGGTGTCTGTGTTATTTCTATTTCCGCATTATATTTGTTTATATAATTGAAATAATACAGGTTGTGCGTTTGAATCAATCAATTGGAAATCCGACCTTTGGTTGTTGATTGATATTGATTGATCCTTGGACATTGGTCTTTGGTACCGTCCAAGTTACTCCTTGTGTTTGATTAGGACTTGTTGATTTCTATTAGCTTGAGTAAATCAAAACAAGAGAGAGATATTCACTCGTTGATATACTTTTAATTGATTGAGTCTTGTTGATTCTCTTGAAAGTATATTCGAGTTTGTCCATACAGATTGCTAAGCGAAACATTGGGTGGTGTTGTTAGACCCCTGCTTTTTCACTAAGTCTGCTTAAAACCAAAGCAATATGTCTCCACCGTTAGATGGTCTTAGCTTATTACACACAAATGAAATATGCCTTCATTTAGATATGGGTAACCATACCTAAACGTGTATATTGAGTTGGCTCAATAATAGTTAACCGAAGTTAGCCATATGAACACTTGTCTTAATCACATTCATCTAACACATCTAGATCAACTATGATGATCAATCAATCATGAAAGATAATCAAATGAATCTAATTATTTTTCAAATAGAGTTGTTCAATTGTTCACTATTTCACAGAAATATATATGAACCAATTGAATCAAAATCGGATTGATTCGTAAGAATCAATTCATGAACATTAAGCCACGGTTTGCAAAGATTGCATTCCTTAATTTATAAATGTATTTGTTCATGAGTATGAAAAACATACTTAACCGATTTTAGAAATTAAACCACTAAGTTTGCAAACAGGTAAGCAAATTATAGCTTCCGGACTTCGGTCTTATCCAGCCATTTGCAAACGGGTATGAAAACAGCAGTCCCGGACCTAACTCAGGTTGAACCGTTTGCATACTAATATGCAAACAAGGTTCCCGGACTTTAAAACCGTTCGCATACTAGGTATGCAAACAAGGTTCCCGGACCTGAATCATGCCAAAACCGTTTGCATACTAGGTACGCATACTGTGATGTATCCAGACAAAGGTTTTTGTTCTAAACTCCCATTTAAATCATTGAAACATCCTTAGAAGACGACAATAGCTGTCTCACACAAACTATTAGCTTATAAATAATTTTTAAGTGATCGAATAATCAATATGAAACTTTCACAGTCGACATCAAATGATTGTCTCACACAAATCATGTAAAATGTTTCAAGGCAATTTACACATGATCATCTTTTGACTTATTATTTAGTTTCCAACAAATAAATTATTTTCAACTAAACTCGTCAAGAATATGATGAACGTAGCTAAAGCAAAAAGCTTCCAACACATATTTCGAGAAATAGATAAGCGAGATAAACTCAGTTTGAAATATCAAATGTGTATAATATAAAAGTCTATATAGCTATACGACTTAGTCTCATTAGGAGATAGAATAGAATAGACTTCTGAGTGATAAATAAGTTTTAGTCTCCACATACCTTTTGTTGATGAAATTCTTCCAAACTTTCCTCAGTAAATCTTCATCTTTAATCGATGAACACCATGAAGTATAAAGCTAAACTACACATTCTATCCTAATTCGAGACATAGATATAAGTAGACTAGAAATCAAGACTATAGTTTTGGTCAACTAAATTTAACAAACAAGCCTGAGATAGCAACGCTTGCGAGTTCGACCGAGTAGTGCTCTAACAATCTCCCCCTTTGTCAATTTTAGTGAGAAAACTATCAATACATATGGATTACAAAATAAATAAACTTTGTAGGTTCTCATCCATCATGCTTGATTTCCTTGGTTCTTCAACATTCCTTGAATTCTTCGCCACTCCAAGTACTTCAGTGATTCTGAACGTATTCAACTCAGCATCATTGTTATAGAAGATCCATAGCCATAACAATAAGAAAATATATCAAAAACATATGTTCTTAATCATTGTTATACAATGTCATAGTATTATTACACAACATCAAAGTCCAATTGTATCACAACTTTGACAATAATACTACGGTGATATGCATCACTCCCCCTTAGTCAGTACATCTATCTCATAATGAAAACCACTCCCCCATACATAATGATCCGTAAACCATATTTATGTAGTTTGAACTACCAAATAATTCTCCCCCTTTTTGTCAATATAAATTGGCGAAGGTACGAAAATTATGGGATCATAATGAAATTCTCAAAGAGATAATTCATGACTAAAAAAGAACATATCAACTTTGTTTCGATGATTTCACATAGTCGAAACTTAATGTATTCATCAAGGAGTTTATAAAGATACAAGATAACTCCTACAATATTCCACAGCCGCACTCCCCACAAATATTTGGCAATTAAGCACAAGTTCAATGAATAACTCTCTCTCTCATAAAATTTCATTCCCGAAAGAACAACAAGAGCGACCTTACTTTTAAAAGAAAAGAAGGATTTCTTTGGACATTAACAAATTATATGAAACATGAATTTGTATCTAGAAAACTCAAATAAATTAATTACAAGAAGACCTTATAGATTAATTTAGTCGAAAATGCTCAACATAAGAAAACTTACGGAGCCATACAGTACTTTCACATAAAAGTGGATCAGGGAAAGATCAATACTGCGTAATATCCGAAAGTCCATTCTATCTTTTATCAATATCTGCATAAATACATAATATACTAAACTTTTGAGCATATATGAGATAATCATAGTTCACGGACGTAACCACACATATCCCATAAAATATTTTTGCAATATATAAAACCAATAAAGATTAATACTGCAAAATCATCTTCCAACTAACTTAGAATTTAAATAAATAAATCTAAAACGTTGCAAGATGAAAATCGTTGGCAATAGCTATGTGTAATCACAATATTTTCTATTCCAAGCCCTAGTTATCCTTCTTAAACACAAGAATAAATATTCATAAGAAGTTTCCTAGACATTAAGATTCTTTAAAAATTATTTATTGTCCCCGAACTTCTTGTCGTCAATAGACATTGGAACATCAGGTTCATGAAGAAAGGAGTCAATTCCTACAAACCTTCTTGACTGATGCCGAACCTGGGCCTTCTGAATTTCAAGAGATCTTAGAACAATAGCCTTAATTTTCTGCATCTCCATCCTTGTTTCTTTCAACTATTCAAGAACACCAGAAAACTTCTGAAGATTTGAGGGGTTAGCCCTTGGTTTCTTATATTCTTCCTTTTTCTCTTCAACGTTGTAGAGGAATGAGATTTACCTTTTTCCTACATGATTGATGGCTTAACAATCATGTTAACATCTTTTCCATCATAAGATATGATGCTTGGAGTCTCCATTCAAATATAGGATTGTGAGAGAAATACTCAAAACTAGCTCCACAAGCAATCTTTTGATAAATTAGTTTTCAGAGAAGGAAAAAGGAATGTATGGTTACGGATCCTACATACAGAGTAAGTAGGAATCACGTACGAACAACTCTCAACCCTAAAATAGGTAGAATTGTCGATTTTAACCCTTTTTTAATGATTAAATGGGGTGAACCTTTTCAACACCATTTGAGGATATGAAAAGATCAACAGAATTCCAGAAAACAAAAAGAAAAATAAACAAAATATTTTCTTTTCCTAAAACCCGATTGTGCATAATTCTTGTCTCTTTGAATTCGGTCACATGAGACAAGATGCACCTTTAACACAATTAGGTTGTGTTGGTGCGAACAATAATCTATTCACTATGTGATTCCTGTATGGAATTCCCAGTTTACCTTTTCATAGGTCGTTTCGACCTAGTTCTTTTCTGTAGAGGTCTAACTTTTTCTTTAGAAATTAACTTCTTCGGAGATGAGTTAAATTTACATACCTTAGATGGATTCGACTTCAGAACAAGTTTAAGCTTGTTTGCTAATCGATTTGCTCTCAGTTGAAGTTTGTTGACTTATTTTACTTTATGTTTGTACTTGAAACAATTAGAGAGTTCATGACCCTAAATAGTACAATAAGAACATGTTAGTGTGGAGGATGGTTCATGCACCATAGCGGAGCATGCTACTAAACAAAATGAAGTACATGAAACATGTTAGATAGAATTTTTAATAGATAGAATATAATACATATTATCCTCCAAAGTGGATGAAGAATTTTCTCCAGGAAGAATATCAAGATTGATATACGTATTGCTACAATTATCAAAATTAATATTTTCGCCTAAGAGTGCAACACTGGATTTTCATCTTCATTTGAATCATAGTAATCAGACATTTCATCAAGAGTTGCAGAAAGACCTTTGTTTCCAGTGTATTTTCTACGATTTGGACATTCATTAGCAAAATGACCAAAACATTTACACTTGAAGCACTGTGCCATACCCTCATCATCAGTGTCGACAGTGTCCCTGTTTTTGTGAGGAGCACAATCATGAGGTTTAACTGATGATCTGGGTTTTTCTCTGGTGAACCGTTTACTTCTCTTCAAAAGAAGATCTCTAAACTGTCTTGTGATCAGAGAGACTTGAGTTGTCAAGATCTTCATCTGATGAATCCGTCTCAATAGGATCATCCACAGAGTTACCAACACTTTTACTTTTGTAAAGTAATTTAGTATTCTTTTGTGCTTTGAAAGAAATATCATTTCTAGATTTGGATATATTCTCATGATCAAGGATCTTTAACTTCCCAACAAGAGTATTTCTGGAAAGTGTATCAAGGTTATTTCCCTCAACGATGGCATGTTTCTTAGAATTTTATCTAGATGGAAACGATCTGAGAATTTTCATCACACTGTCCTTTTCAAGAATAGTCTTACCCAATGAAAAAGATGCATTAATAATTTCATACACTTTGTGATTAAACTCATCAAATGAATCTTCATCAGCCATACGAAGGTTTTCCCAATCACAATTTAGGTTTTGAAGCCTAGCTTCTTTCTCAGAGGTATTCCCTTCAAATACGGTTCCTAAGTTATCCAAAGCATCTTTAAACCGAGTGCACGTAGTCACATGGTTCTGAAGATTAGGGGTAATGGCATGGATGATAGTATTCAATCCGTCAGAATTTTTCTTCATAGCAAGAATCTTGATAAGCTCATACTCACCAATATCCTTCGGAACAGTTACACCTTCTACTGTAACCATTGGAGGATTATAGACATTAACAACATGAACCCATGATTGAAAATCACGTGCTTGGAGAAAGGCACGCATAACAATTTTCCACCATGAATAATTTGAGCCATCAAAGACTGGCGGTACGTTTATAGAGATAACATTTCTGTCCATAGAGTCAGATTGTTAGAAACACAGACTTATGAGGTCTTTAACGTGTTTGCCTGCTTTGATACCAATTGAAAAGGCGGGGGTATAACAACCACACCCAATAATTCGTTCGGAAATCTGTATGGACTAACTCCAATATAATTCTGAGAGCACCAGCTTATAAAGCGAGCTCAACCAAGAAAGATATCAAAGAGTTATATCTCAATTTCTCAATAAAATATGCAATCGAACAAATAGAAATCTGTGAGCCCGATTGATATGAGAAATAACTTGGACGGTACCAAAGACCAGTGCCAAAGTGCCAATCAATTCCTATCCAACAATCAAGGTTGGATTTACCAATTGATTGAACTACGCACAACCTGTGATATTTCAATTATACAAACAAATATAATGTGGAAAAGAAATAAAACATCCGCAAGAAGTTTTGTTAACGAGGAAATCGCAAATGAAGAAAAACCCCGGGACCTAGTCCAAATTTGAACACCACAATGTATTAGCCGCTACAGACACTAGCCTACTACAAGTTAACTTCGGACTGGAATGTAGTTGAGCCATAACCAAGTCATGAACATTAAGCCACGCTTTGCAAAGATTGCATTCCTTAATTTATAAATGTATTTGTTCATGAGTATGAAAAACATACTTAACCGATTTTAGAACTTAAACCACTAAGTTTGCAAACAGGTACCCAAACTATAGCTTCCAGACTTTGGTCTTGTCCAGCCGTTTGCAAACGGGTATGCAAACAGCAGTCCCAGACCTAACTCAGGTAGAACCGTTCGCATACTAGTATACAAACAAGGTCCCCGTACTTTAACAGTTAAAACCGTTTGCATACTAGGTATGTAAATAAGGTTCCCGGACTTGAATCATACCAAAACAGTTTGCATACTAGGTACGCATATTATGTTGTATCCATACAAAGGATTTTGTTCTAAACTCCCATTTCAATCATTGAAACATCCTTAGAAGACGACAATAGCTGTCTCACACAAACTATTATCTTATAAATAATTTTTAAGTGATCGAATGATCAATATGAAACTTTCCGAGTCGACATCAAATGATTGTCTCACACAAGTCATGTAAGATGTTTCAAGGCAATTTCCACATGAATATGATGAACGTAGCTAAAGAAAAAAGCTTCCGACATATATTCGAGAAATAGATAAGCGAGATAAACTCGGCTCAAAATATCAAATGTGTATAATACAAAAGTCTATATATATATACGACTTGGTCTCGTTAGGATATATAATATAATAAACTTCTGGGTGATAGATAAGTTTTAGTCTCCATATATCTTTTGTTGATGAAGTTCCTACAAGCCCTCCTCAGTAGATCTTCGTCTTCAATCGACGAACCCCGTGAAGTCTAAAGTTCAACTACACATTCTATTTTAATCCGAGACGTAGCTACAAGTAGAGTAGAAATCAAGACTATAGTTTTGATCAACTACATTTGACAAACAAGCTTGAGACAGGAACGCTTGCGATTTCGACCGAGCAGTGCTCTAACAAAAAGGTATGCTGAAAAAATGGCATGTGATCCTTTAGGGTTCTATAACTCCAATGGTAACGAAACCACCTCTTGCAATAATATCAATCTTTCATATTCCATGATAGATTATGAAAAAGAGTTTCACAAAATGACACTAACTTGTGCAGAAAAAAATTGGAGGTCATGATGTTGAAGCGTTCTCTCGAGAAATCTCTACTTTTTCAAGCTCATCTTGTCAACAAGAATTATTTCTGAAAAGATTAAACAAAGGAGAACCTAATTTACTCAAGGTTGAGGAATTATTCTCCGATCAAGGATCTCTTCAAGGAATTCGGAGAATTGTTCCTATCAAGCGAAAGAGACTCAACATCATGAAGAGATTTGATTTTCAAATCAGTCCCTGTTTCGAAAATAGACATCAATGTATTGATTTATTTCGATATTTTTGTATAAGGTATATTTGAATAAAACTATCCATATTATATTTATGGAATAAAATTATTATTTTATAATTTTTGTTTCATGTGATAGTTTCAGATTGCATAGCCTGTGTATGAATGTTTATATTTTGCTATGTGATTTTCGGTTTTATGAGATGTCTGATTTCGGTTTTTATTAGCCTTAATATTCGATCTCATATGGTGTAGCCCTTATGATTTGTGTGGCTTTTTGATTGGGTTATTTGGTTTTTGGTACTCAGATTTTGACCAAAAACTGGCTTTGGTCTAACATTTGTCCAGCCTTTGCGTTTGGTCTAAAGACCAACGTTGACTTGGATTGACTTGGTTAAGTGTAGTTATTTATATTATCTAAACCGTCCATCTAAGCCATTCATCCACGACCAAAGTTTTTTTAACAGAATTAAGATTAAAATATCCTCTTCCTTCACCTCCTCACGCCAATATTTATCTCTTCCCTTCTCATCGGATTCTAAAAGAAATCGATACTACCTTCAATCGATCACTATCAAGGACATATATCAGTACATCCAAGAACATCTCCATTAACTCAGCGGCTTTCAACTCAGCATCAATCAACAATAACATCCATCACCGTTGTGTTCAATCTATTCTTTGTTGTTGGAACAACTAAACTACGGTTGCATCATCACCAATAATCACCATTATTACCGATCATCAACACCAACAAGAATTGTTTCTCTCTAGGAAATCTTTCTCACCGGTAATCACTAGGGCTGCACATGGGACGGGACGGTACGGGTTTTTGCCTGGCTCAGTACATGTACCTCCCTATGGTCGGTACCTGTACCTTGTACTTGTCCCTATACCTGTGAAGTACAGGACGGGAAGGGACCTGTGCCCATTTAACTCGGTACGGGACAAGACCGGTTCTTTACCTGTAGCATATGTAAAAAAAAACAAAGCAAAATATCTTGAAAGTTCTGACTTTAACAACTTGAAATGTTAAGACCTGAATTCAAAGGGTTTGGGTGGCATATTCTTATACAAACTATCTCGTCTTAACCTGTTACATGAATAACGATCGGTTGCTACAAAGACTGAGAACTGAAACTGATTTAGAGACGAAAAAATCTTTCCTCCCATTATAGGTCGGAGCCCTAAAACACCAGTCCTGCTTCACAATTGCCTTTGCAATTCCCAACAAACCCTTGTGAAAATTAATGACTTCGACAGCAATACCAGCAGAATAAGGATTGAAACTTCGCCCCTCAATACTAGCACAATTGCCTTCTTTAGATCCAAGTGCCGGAAAATCCTTAGAGCTTGCAATGTATCCAGAAACATGAGATTTACTCTGAATATTAGTTTGCTCCAAATATCTAGTAGAAGGTTTTAGAAGCTTCCAAAATCTCTTCCAAATACTACCATGATCTCCTCCACTTGGAACGTAGATGAAACGAGACTTAGAGTCCTTTATAGGTTCAATTTTTGATATCTTTAGATAAACACCATTCGAATTTGATAATATCTCAACGAGCACCACAACATTACCAAACTTGCGCGTACACTTCAGATCTGATTATGTCACTCCTTCCGCAACAGCTAAAATGAGATCCAGTTTACTGAATAAGGAATGAGAATTACCCAATTGGAGAAACCTTTGAATCTCTCTAATATCAACGGATACAAATCCTCGGTACTACGGGACAGGGCGGGAATAATCTAGAACCGTTACTTGTACCTACACTAGGCACGGTACCAACTTTTGGTACTTGTACCTGTCTCATCTGACTGCGGTTCCGGGACGGTACCGGTACGGTTCCTGCGATTCCAGGGGACGGGACGGTTCCTGTGCAACCCTAGTAATCACCATTATTTAACTCAATTTGAAAAATAAATTGTGGATGGAATCGAATTAAAAGGTAGGGGTTCTGATTTAGGGTTTGATTGATTTCAGTAAAAGATTTGGGGGTTTTCTTTAAATCATTTATTTCTTCAATTTGGGGTCTTAGATTTGTTATTTCTTATGTTAAATTGCTTTTTGGTATGTATAATGGATTGGATTGGGATCGGATCGAATTGAAAAATTAGGTTAATCTCTGTAATTTATTGGAGTAGGAAGGAATTGATGTTATTAGGCTTGGTGGAATGATTTTTTTTGTTTGTTTTTTCTTTATTTGATTTTGTATGGATGTGGTTGTTGTTACAACGTGATTAAGAACTGCAGGCGGATTGTGAATATGTATGGCTTTGGTTGTTGTTACAGGGTGATTAGGAACTGCAGGTGATGAACTGTTTCTATCAAAATTTTGGTGCTCAAATGGTATGTGTTTCTGGTGGTTGTTGGAGCTAGTGTCTGAATGGTTGTTGCTTCAAGTGATGAGGTGTTAGATGGGGTTTTGAGATTTGTTTTAAGTCATGGGTTTTGGCAGTTTGAGTCACTGGTGGTGAATGAAGCTAATGAATGGGTACTGGTGGTTAGTGCTGCAGGTTTGAGTTGAGTATGAAGCAGAAAGAAGAGGATAGTAATGGGAATCACAGATGTTGCAGGATCTGGATTGGCAGTGATGTTGGTTTGTGAGGAAGATTTGCAATAAGCAAGCCATGAGGTTGAGATGCTGAACTGAAAAGAAGAACAAAGAAGGTGACGGCCGCGGCGGTAGGAGAATCAAGAGAAGGGTTCCCACACTTATCATGTAAAATGTTATCAAATTGAAGGACATAATAGTAATCTCGTTTAATAATTAGTTTTCTTTTTCTTTTTTCTTTTTATAATTTCAAAACAGAAGTCAAGATTTAACCCGGTCAATCCAAGTCAACATTGGTCTTTAGACAAAAAGCAAAGGCTGGACAAATGTTAGACCAAACCCAGGTTTTGGTCAAAATCTGAGTACCAAAAACCAAATAACCCTTTTTGATTTAGCAGGATTAAGTTCTATCTCATATTGGTAGGATTTATCAAAGGATCGTAAGGTGTTCCGATTGAAACTCATATGTGAAAAGTCACAATATGTTGATATCAATTTATGTTTGCATAAGTTGTGTTTAGCATAATATATGTGTTTCATGTTTTCAACTTTTGCTATTAGCACGCATTAGTTAAAACCGATTCAACCTTTCTCTGGTAAAGGTTGCTTTTGTTGTTGTTCTTTTGTTCTTGCGAGAGGATGAAAACACACCAGGAGAGAGTTCTTATTTGAGCTTGCGCTTAATGATATATCTTTCTAGGAAAAAGTTGCTTCGGAAATTGGGGTAACGATTTTATATGTTAGTTAATCGTTTTCCTGTTTAAGAAAAGCCTGTTTATATTGCATATATTTTTCTTTTGCTTAACAAAATGTCGGTACAATTGATAGGTTCCATTATTGTGTATGGATTGGTTTATTTGATTCAATTGTTTCCGGTTAAGAAAAATTGTGTCAATTTATTTGGCTTATGGTTTGATATCTTCTTTATTGTTGGGTATCAAGTGTTTTTGCTTAACGAAATTCGATGTAATTGCGGTGTTGTAATCTATATATTTGTTTCAATTGCTTCCGGTTAAGAAAAATAATTGCAAGTCAATTTATTTTGGTTTGTATATATTATTTTTTGGCTTAACAAAATTACGGGTTCTTTTGTTTAGTCCAATTGATTCCGGATAATAGAAACTAAGTTAATTCTGATCAATTAGACTTATCAATTGTAGAATTCAGTTATTCAAGTCTAATCAAATACCTTGACAAGAAAAACTAGTTAACTAACCTAGTGTTTGTCTTGTCTAAAGGGTCTAAGTTATTGTCTGAATAATTAGAGCTTGATGAGAAAAATAAAGTTAATTCTGATCTTTATTTTACAAGCGATTGTACATACGCAACCGGTTCAACAATAGAATTAATTTTCTTAGTCGATTTGTTGGACTATAGGGAAAATTGCTTCGGGCAATTGTTTCCTTGATGACATATTGAAATAAATTAGTTTTGTAGTTTCGATTTTAATATTGGCTATCTAAAATGGTATGTGAAACCTTCGTTCTTAATCTTATAGGTTGTACAAGTCTCGTAGATTTGTAAGATCCTTTCGGTTTGTCCTTTATTTGCTCGAATCTTTGTCATTTTGTGACAAAAATGGGGGGAAATATATGGAGTAAACAGTGATTTTTGATCACTAGGAAAGGACAATTGTGCTTAAACGTTATATCTAACGAAAGAGTAATGCATTGACTAAAGGGGAGAAACAAATCTTATTATTGTGTAGTAATTCTTACCACAAAAGGGGAATAACAAAGTGTTGATGGTGGTTTTTAGTTCAGGGTTAAAAATGTAAAACCATATGTTTAATGCGTCGTCTGCAAAAGGACTGAGCCATATTAAAGTAATGAGTGCTCGTCCCTCTCTACTCACACATGTACTGAGCAATTCAGTATATTTATTCAGAATGGTGCATGCAGCAACAATCCCAAACATTCTGTAAACTCTCACCTATGTTATTCATTAGTGTATGGTTTATTAAGTATTTTCCTATGTTATGTTCCCCAGCTGAACCCTTAGTATTGGTATGACATGACAATTAGTGTTCACTCGCAGCTGAGTAACACGAATTTCCCGAAGTATCAAAATTAAGGTCTGCATGAAAATGCTCAATCAGAAGATGTGTTAACTGCTCTCTGAGAATAAAAGGATTTTGTGTCAACACACAGAATTTGTTAAATTTTTTAAATTTTGTGATAACTCACAAAATTCAAGTTTTGACCTAATTAATTTGCAAAAATTAGGCCTTTATGCGCCTGTGCAAATATCTCGAACCCTATTGGTCGAGGCCAAACCTAGGCAAGCTAGGAAACTAATCCGCCATGGAGTTAGTAGGAGCAAAGTCCTACCAGAAAACCAAAAAAATAAAAGAGGAGCCGCAAAAAATAGGAGCAACAACAAAAGGAGGCGTGGCCATGTCACATGTCCGGCCAGTTTAGGCGCTACCCACCGACGTCCACGCCCCATGTTGCTTGACCGGCCCCCCTCTTTCATATCGACCAATCAGGTCGCTCTAAAGCCGCCACGTGCACTAGAGATGTGGCCACGCCCCCATGCTGCTTGCCGGCCCTCCTCTTTCCCACCGACCAATCAGGTCGCTCTAAATCCGCCGCATGCACATGGAATGTGTCCGGGCCTATACTTTCCGGCCCTCTTTCCCATAGACCAATCAGGTCGCTTTAAATGCGCCACGCGCACCAGAGATGTGGCCACGCCCTATGTTTGGCCGGCCCCATTTCCTATTGACCAATCAGGTCGCTCTAAACCCGCCACAGTATTAAAATAGGAAAATTACACCGAATGGCCACAATGCCAATTAGCTTTCCATTCCGTGTCAACATGCTAATGGCATGCCAAACGTGCCATGCACGCCAATTACTAATGGCATGCCAAACTGCCATTCCGCGCCAACATGCTAATCGGCATGCCAAACGTGCCATGCCACGCCAACGTGCTAATCGGCATGCCAACATGCCACTCCGCCGCAGTAACATGCCAACGTGCCACAAACAGCGCAGCTACGTGCTAACCCACTTTTGTTTGTGGCCAACGCCATAACAGACTCCAACCAGGGCATTCTTATCAGAAAACACGTTTTTGCTTTAGTGGCATTAGTCGAAACCCTAATTCTTTGTCGTGGCCCAAAATTGCGCCACTTTGGCCCCACGACGTGCCACGAGCCATGCGGGACCCATAAAACCCTAAAAAGGGTGTCGTGTTATGACCACCCACAACCATCCTTGCGCCTATGGACGTTCCCACATTATGGCCCTGCCATAATTCCTTTGGCGCGTCCATGGCACCATCTGCACAAAAATGTCACCGTGCCGCGGCCACATGCCACACGCGCTAATTAGGGTTTTGGTACGCCAAACCCTAATTTAGATAAAGTTGCTACGCCAACCATGCTAAATAATGTTACCTAGGGAATTAAGTTTGATACGACAACTGGAGCCAATGTTGCCGAGCCATATTTGGGTCTAACACCAATATGCCAAAATATAGCGGCCATGGCTACGCCAAGCGCTATTTGTGCCATTATGTTGCTGGCATATGCCGGTCGTGCCATTGTGTCACTGGCATGCGTTAATCATGCTACTATGCCACTGGCATGTGCCAATTGCGCCACAATGCCATCACAAGGTGCCAACGAGATGTGGCCATAATCAACGACCACCTTTTCTCATAAACTGCAATCACGGCCGTCCAACTTCACCACGGAGTTAACCGGCCCATGATAAGTCTCAGGTTCACACGCCATTTTCCTACGGCAAGTTCCATGGCTTGACTTGCCACAACATGAACATCCGCCACCTAGCTGGCGCACGATTGATCAGAATAATTAGGTATTGCACACAAGACCCACTCAGCAATATTCTACACATTTTCTACGAAAATACTCGAGACATCAAATATGTCACAAACTGGGGGATGCTCATCAGAGTATTGGTCTGGCGGTTTACGGCGTGAGGCGTGCAACACGCCCATTATAAGAAAGTTTCACGAAGGCGGGAAGTTAGTGGCGGCAAGAAGTAGTGGGTGTAAACTAACTCGTTTTCTTCATAGTGGGACGTGGTTTCTAGCATTTACACATTACCCCACTTCTCCATCACTCAATCACTCCCACTTCCTACGAGATCAGGGTGCGCTCAATTATGACTTGTATAAATAGGTTTCTACCTATTTCGACAAAACAACAGAGTTTTAGTTAACAACAACACAATATCCAGAAAAACACCGAGAACTGATAGCTTACATTCCGCAAACCAGTTCCATATTATGATACAAGTCATAAAATAGCCACACCTTCAGAGTTAACCATTCTGGTCTCAACACCTTCTTCGTTTCCCTCCCTAAGATCAACCCTTCTCCTTCATTTTTTGACCGAAGCAAGACTAGAACGACCATTTCTTGGTTTAGGCCAGGATTGTACATATTGATCTCTCGAATCTAAAGTACTCCCGTGCAGTGCATTTGTTTAGGGTTTAGATTCGTTTCTCATCAACACACCCAAATTCACCAAAACCAACAGAAACAATTTTTACCCCAAAACAACTGGCGACCACAGTGGGAGACTAATCTCTCGGTTGCAAAATCAGTTTCTCAGGATTCATTCCATTTTCTCAATTTCAAAAGGGTGGATCTTAGATCCAATTCAATCATTAAACTCAATTTAGGTTCAACAACCAATTTTAATTCTGGTATTCCGTTCGCTAAGAAGCTTCACAAAAATGCTATGTCAAGCGATGCCACTGGAAATGCCTTGGATAGCTGAGCACCAGTAAATCTCCCAGATGAAAGGACCATAAAGCCGCGTGAAGACATATAAAGACGTGATTACTACTTAGGAAGGCACAATGGCTTCTCTCAAGGTCCGAATGGAGCAGCCACATCTGCAACACCATAATTGTTATATGGAGCAAGCCGGAAACGCCTCAAAGTTATCACCGATGTTAATGTCTCTAGGGTCCACACTCAGGGAGATAAAAGGAAGATTCGCACAACCGTTGTTCCAGTATGGAGATAGTCTACAACAAATCTCAACACCAGTGGAGTCCTAGAAAGGCATCTGCAGAAATCACGAAAGTGAGGGTCTATCTCCATTCCACCACTATTACCATTTTATGGTCAGGAGTATCCGCTATCACTTCATCATCAAAATGTGTAGATCCGGACTATGGCGTAATTCTAGGAATTCGTACATCTACAATAACAAAGGAGGCTTGACACATCTTCAAATCATTCATAGGGGTTCGCCTATTATGCCAACCCAAGCAAGAGCACGCCTGGGACATCTTCAGATCTACTGGAGACGACACGTCAAGAGAGCATCCTCAAAAAGATAACGGTGCCCGCACCATCATGTCAGGAAAGAATCCGCAGCCGAGATAACATCACGCAGAGAAGATTCGAGAAGTTGTTGCACCAAAAGGATCCACGTTTCCCATATTTCCTTTGCCTAGGGAAGCGGGTAATGCTGAAGAGTTCCCCAAATTGCCTACCGGAAGAACCTACACCGGGATGTTCCAGCAAAATAACATGCATCTCGATGACTACGTCAAGAGATCCAGAATTGAAGCCCTCGATTTCCAAGTATACTGCTGGTACTAACACATCAACAGATAACTCATAAAGAGATATACCTCATCAGCAGCGTCACCCACGGACATGGCATGTGGTTTAGAAAGGTTACAGGTCGTTTTGCAAGAACTCCGTCAGAAACGTTTTTACACTGCCCTCCGGAAGAATTGAAACTGGTGCTAATTGGTGAAGAATCTTGGAGTGATACATATACCCAACGATTCATATGGAAGTCTTCTACAAGATACTAAAAGGGCACATCAATCCTATGAATGCGCTATAAATAGAAGCCGAGACTCTCGACTACGTGACAGCTGAAAAACCTATATAATTCTTTGTAGAAAGTTCTGAATTCTCGGTGTCAGGTACTTTTCGCCCACCAAACTGACTCCGAGTGAATAAATTCTTTTTGCATAAGTTAGATTTTCCTCTTAGCAAAAGAATGAGAGGTCAATCACCTCAATCCGATATCAGACAAATATTTTGCAGCCGTTTTGGCAAGAAGACACGAATCTGAAAATTTCATCAAGTCAATACACCAAGGTCGCAGGCAAGCAACAATAGGCAAGCTTCCACACGCAGAGAATCATGGAAGAGATACTTCCCCGAAATAAGAAAAGAGAAGTATAAGAAGAAATAACCTCACGGACACGAGTTATATTAAAAAGAGGAATCCTTCTTTTGGGCCATAATATCCGAGCAAATACTTGTGTGTTACCAGAGTCCGCGGCCGCCACGCCACTCCTTTCTTCCAAGGATCGTATCGTGCCATAGTCGCCACTCCTTCCTGCCAAATATCGTGTCGTAGATGCCACTCCTTCCTTCCAAGGTTCGTTCCCGTAGCCACCACTCCTTCATGCCAAGGATCGTATCATAGCCACACTCCTCCCTGTCAAGGATTGTGATCGCAGCAAGCCAAGGTTCGTAATTGTGGCCACCTTTTGTCCTATCCCGCCAAAGCTCATGGTCGTGGATAGTTTTACTCGCTTACACGTCGAGGCCGATACCTTTGCTTCCATGGAATCCCATGCAATTCCAGCCGACCTATTTTGTTCCCACGACAATCTAGTCTCTTCTGATCACAGCTGCTGCCAAGAACCGTTGCTGCTCGTTTGTTGATACCAGCCAGAGCTTCACCATAGCAACAACCACTACAAAGGTAATCCGTACTTCTCCATATTTTAGTTTCACATGGAAGAAGTAATAGAGTCACCAGTACGGATGCAAGATGGTGATATTCATATCATGGTCAACCCACCGACCATACAAGATAGAAATATGTAAACCAGACTTGGGGACTAAGGTTCTGCACGGAATCCCTTCACTGTCAAAGCTCAGAAGACACAGTTAACCAAAAAGTCATAGCCACGACAAGGTCATCTACTCTTCAAAGGTGTAACGTAAGGATATCATCACCTCTCTGTCTGGAAGGCGCCTGTAACACTTTACGAGGCCGCGACGGATCCCAAGTCTACTCAGAGAAAACAACTTCAGTAACTAAAGAGAAGTGCGACTGGAGGATGCTCATCCCAGTCCATCCCTGACAACAATCAAATATTCATGAGATAACTCCATAGACGTGGCTGAAACGTCTTTCTTGAAGAAACAGGGGGAGCCACGATTAACAACATAACTCTCCCACTTCTACCTCTTCGTTATCCAAAATATTTCGTCCAAGTGATGTTCCAGGCATCCCAGCATCGCATCCAGGAGAGTACAATCAGCTTATATCAAATCCCATAGGCATGGATTCAATGTGATACAATCAAAGTAGGCTACACTTGGGGACTGAAGCCTCCTTCAGGTTTAGAAGTTTAAACGCAGTGACCACCTTATCAGCGATTGCAGTAAAAGCACATCTTCCACGAGAAAATGGGCTCTGGATAATTACACATGGGGACTACCAGCATGGGATGCCTTCACTTCCCTCAACCAAGTTATTTTTGATGTCAACATCGTCACTGTCGAAGCTTTCCGAGCCGCAGGAATTTCTCAGCATGAAGTCATACACGTGAATCAAAGACTCCAGAAGCACGCCGTAGAGATATTCACATATCCGGCCACGCCATCAGATCTATGACCAGACAAAAGTGTAACTGGGGACTGCTCATTGCATCCCATTCGATACAATAGTCCAAGATTCAGAAGGTGTTCAAAGGATGTCACTTGGAATGAAGTTCTTGAAGACTTGATAGCAGCACGCCGGCAACGGAACGCCTCTCAGCCCATCTACTTCACCCAACGGCTCCGAAAGATTTTGAGCATACAAGCACCCACAACATATCATAACCACAATCAGAAAGGAAAGAATAAGCCTTCCAGACACTGGCTCAGCAGTCCAGAACACCAAATAACTTAAAGTCAAAGACGGATCAACAACGCAGCTACACTCTCCAAGATTAGCCCTGACGTGGTCACTACCGAGCATATATTTCATCCACCCATCCCAGGAGTGCAATGGAGTTTGGTAAATTTTGAAATCCACTAGAGAGGTTAGATGCTCATTCTTCTGGAGTCAGAACCTTAGTACACATTCTGAAGAAGATCGATGGTACTGTTAGGTGGCTACATGCGCAAAATAGAAAAGAGCACCTACCTTGAGTTCTCTTGGCTCGCCTTGCTGTTGATTATAACTATTGGAGATTGCTTTGTTTCCATTGACGTCGCTAACAAAGAAAGTCATTCACACCGAGCTAAATGTCCAACTTTGATCAACTGCTCATGGATATTACACTCACAGCTAAAATACGAAGACAAGCTGAACTTACCTTGTCGCCGACGATTGGCACGCCTATGATCGAGCTGCTGCAAACAAACACAAGAAGCAAACGAGCGAATAATAAAAGGAGAGGAAGTTAGCACGCCATTTTAAATGCATATCACTTTTGGAATTCGATTAGAGGAGGTTTTTCCTTTTGGACAATGCACGGAAGAAGGCAGCTGGGCCCGCGGCACCAACGTTCCATGGTACCAACCTCCATGACCGAACCAGCAACGCGCCAGCACGAGGAACACCAGTCGCTCAACCTGCAATGCTCTGTAGCCAAACCAGCCGCTCAACCTGCAACGCTCCGTGGCCAAGCTAGCAGCGCGCCAGTACAAAGATCACCAGCCGCTCGTACTTGCTGCCAAAGGTTGGTCGAACTTTTCCAGGTAATCTCTACATGTCTTGCCATTTCGATTTTTTAGCTTTGTCTGTCACCATCTAATGCTTACCTCGCAACAATGTCACTGTTACGTACTAAGCATGGGACTTAATGTAAAACCCTATATTTAATGTGTTGTCTCCAAAAGGACTGAGCCATATTAAATTAATGAGTGCTCGGGCCTCTCTACTCATACATCTACAGAGAAATTCAGTATATTTATTCAGAATGGTGCATGCGGAAACAATCCCAAACATTCTGTAAACTCTCGCCTACATTATTCATTAGTGTATGGCTTATTAAGTATTTTCCTATGCTATGTTCCCCAACTGAACCCTCAGTATTGGTATGACATGACAATTAGTTTTCACTCGCAGCTGAGTAGCACGAATTTCCCGAAGTATCAAAATTAAGGTCTGCAACTCAATTAGAAGATGCACTAATTGCTCTCTGAGAATAAAAGGATTTTGTGTCAACACACTAAATTTGTTCAATTTTGTGATAACTCACAAAATTCAAGTTTTGACCTAATTAATTTGCAAAAATTAGGCCTTTTTGTGCATGTGCAAATATCTCGAACCCTATTGGTCGAGACCAAACCTAGGCAAGCTAGGAAACTAATCCGCCATGGAGCTAGTAAGAGAAAAGTCCTACGAGAAAACAAAAAATAAAAGAGGAGCCGCAGAAAATAGGAGCAGCAACAAAAGGAGGCGTGGCCACATCACATGGTCGGCCAGTTTAGGCGCCACCCACAGACGGTTGCACTAGTTAGGAACTCAAATGCTTTGCTTTATTGGTAGTTTTTGTATCATTATGCTTTGATTTCGTTTGCTTTTGAGTTTCTTAGGTGTTTTGGGTAATCTTAACCAAAAGGAAGTGGAACTTGCTCAAATATGGAATTTATTCATGTCAACTTAAAGAGGACGAAAAGACGAAGAGAACGGCGAAAGAATGGAGCGATTCCGACGTCGTATGAGGAAGTTACGAGCATTCGAAGCAAGTCAAAAGTTGTCGAAAAAGATGGAAAGAGCTTGGCAGTGGAATATGGCTGCTGCCATTACCAGAGATGATGATGTAGGAGGCCGTGGATTATCGAGTTGAATAGGGAATGGTGTACTTCCGTTGTTGGCTGGGAATGGAAGATTACTGCTGCTGATGGCAGTTGAGCTCGAGAGAAGACATGGTTTATATGTTTTGATGTTGTTGGTATTTGCGAGTGTGCTTCCAACTTGATTACTGCTGAGATGGTGATGAACATGATGCAGTTGTTGTTGAGTTCAAGATAGAAAATCATGATGATGGGTTGAGAAACAACTTATGTTTGTTGTTAGGTGCGAGTTAAAGAAAACAATTGAGATTATTACTGAGTAATGCTGTCCCGCACGACAATGCGTGGAGGAGTTATAAGCTAGTAGGTTCAAATCCGTTGGATGGTAATATTATTTGCAAATCTAGCCATTGGTGATGACTGTACAATTGTCAGAAGATATAATTTTAAATAAGCCCTTTACCTTAATTTAATAAATCTATTACAACCTTGTAGATTATTATTTTTCATTTATAAGGACGTCTTCCTCTTCCCCTTTTAACCCAATATAGTTCTGTGAGGAGGTTAAACCCAATCAAAAATTAATGAAGATCGGTCTGTTAATATGAAAACAAAGTGCATAAGAAGATCAAACCCGCACATGTGAAGTACAAACGACTAATGTTGATGTTATATATATGAACACTTCAAATCAGTAATTTCAATTTTGCACTTAATTTTAATTTGTTTTGATTTTCCATTGATTGTGAGTGAGTTTAATAGTATGTTGATAGTTGATTAAGATTAACGTTGATGTTGATGTTCAAATATAATAGTAAGTGAACAAATTTTAATTCATTGTAATTGAACCTAGATTTTTAGTGCTTTTGAATTCTGGGTCGGTATTGGTGGTGCTATCGGCAGAGGGTAATAGTGCAGATGGTGGTGGTAAAGAGAATACGGAGGATCTGGTTACTTAAACTCGAACTGAATTAGTGGGTTGAGTAATGCTGTCCCGCACGACAGTGCGTGGAGGAGTTATAAGCTAGTGGGTTCAAATCCGTTGGATGGTAATATTATTTGCAAATCTAGCCATTGGTGATGATTGTACAATTGTCAGAAGATATAGTTGTAAATAAGCCCTTTATCTTAATTTAATAAATCTATTACAACCTTGTATATTATTATTTTTCGTTTATAAGGACGTCTTCCTCTTCCCCTTTTAACCCAATATAGTTCTATGAGGAGGTTAAACCCAATCACAAATTAATGAAGATCGGTCTGTTAATGTGAAAACAAAGTGCATAAGAAGATCAAACCCGTACATGTTGAAGTACAAACGACTAATGTTGATCTTATATATATATACACTTCAAATCAGTAATTTTAATTTTGCACTTAATTTTAATTTGTTTTGATTTTCCATTGATTGTGAGTGAGTTTAATAGTATGTTGATAGTAGATTAAGATTAACGTTGATGTTGATGTTCAAATATAATAGTAAGTGAAAATTTTTAATTCATTGTAATTGAGCCTAGATTTTTAGTGCTTTTGAATTCTGGGTCGGTATTAGTGGTGCTATCAGCAGAGGGTAGTAGTGCAGATGGTGGTGGTAAAGAGAATACGCAGGATCTGGTTACTTAAACTCGAACTTAATTAGTGGGTTGAGTAATGTTGTCCCGCACGACAGTGCGTGGAGGAGTTATAAGCTAGTGGGTTCAAATCCGTTGGATGGTAATATTATTTGCAAATCTAGCCATTGGTGATGACTGTACAATTGTCAGAAGATATAGTTGTAAATAAGCCCTTTATCTTAATTTAATAAATCTATTACAGCCTTGTAGATTATTATTTTTCGTTTATAAGGACGTCTTCCTCTTCCCCTTTTAACCCAATATAGTTCTATGAGGAGGTTAAACCCAATCACAAATTAATGAAGATCGGTCTGTTAATGTGAAAACAAAGTGCATAAGAAGATCAAACCCGTACATGTTGAAGTACAAACGACTAATGTTGATCTTATATATATATAAACACTTCAAATCAGTAATTTTAATTTTGCACTTAATTTTAATTTGTTTTGATTTTCCATTGATTGTGAGTGAGTTTAATAGTATGTTGATAGTAGATTAAGATTAACGTTGATGTTGATGTTCAAATATAATAGTAAGTGAAATTTTTTAATTCATTGTAATTGAGCCTAGATTTTTAGTGCTTTTGAATTCTGGGTCGGTATTGGTGGTGCTATCAGCAGAGGGTAGTAGTGCAGATGGTGGTGGTAAAGAGAATACGCAGGATCTGGTTACTTAAACTCGAACTTAATTAGTGGGTTTGCAGGTGGTGAAGATCAAAACTAGTGTTGTAGTAGACGAAGGGTTTGGGTAAGGTGGAGCACTAATAATAGATTAAGCTGGAGGATCTATTGAAAATGAGAACTTTACTGTTTAGTCCACTAAACCCGACCCGGGTTAATGGCTAGTCCAGCGAAAAAATATATTTACTCGTTAGTCCAAAAAAAATTTTAAAAGAGTAAAATTACTCAACTGACCCTAACATATAACACTATGTATGTTACTACATATATTACTACATATGTTACTAGTAGTATGTTACTACATACTAGTAGTATGTTACTACTAGTATGTAGTAATATACTAGTAGTATGTATTGATACTACATATTGATATGTAGTATCAATATGTTATGACTACATATAAATAAATATTATTATGTTATATATTGATACTACATATCAATATATAGTGTCAACATATTGATACTACATATCAATATGTTATGTACTGCATATAAATAAATACTGTTATGTTATGTATTGATACTACATATCAATATGTAGTATCAATATGTTATGTACTACATATTAATACTGTTATGTTATGTATTGATACTACATATTAATATTGTTATGTTATACTACATATGTTACTACTAGTAAAGTACTAGTTACTACTAGTATAGTACTAGTATACTAGTAACTAGTAGTATACTAGTTACTACATATTGATACTACATATTACTACTAGTTACTACATACTAGTTACTACATCATGATATTACATATTACTACTAGTTACTACATATTGATACTACATATTACTACTACATATTACTACTAGTAGTATACTAGTATACTAGTTACTACATATTACTACTAGTTACTACATATTGATACTACATATTACTACTAGTAAACTAGTTCACTTTACTAGTATACTAGCAAAGTAGTTACCTAATTTACTAGTAACATATTTTTGTTACTATTAGTATAGTACATATTAATATGTAGTATCACCATATTGATACTACTAGTATGTAGTAACATACTACTAGTAACATTTACATGTGTTGATATTAATTAGATCCGGAAGGGTGTTTTAGGCATTTAGAAAACACACTTTATAATCTCCACAAAGTTTTTGGACTAGCGAGTAAATAATCTAGTCCAACTAGGGAGTAAATGTTTTTCACGGGTGGACTAGCCATTAACTGGGTCATGAAAAACTGGATTAAACAGTAATTCCTACGAGTGAAAATAGGTTGTCAGTTGCCTGGAACTGACATGCCACATATAGTTAAGATTTGTTTATGGGCTGGACTTCTACAGCAGCCATGCGTAGGCCCATTGCTGGGGCTGAGTTTTAGCACGGCCAGACTTGGACGCATGCTGTTTTTGGCGAGTTTTGGCAAGTCTCGACCGGGATTTCATGCACAGACACTTCCATACTCAGACACCTATTAAAGAGACAATTTAGGGGATTTTTATCATTAGTTTTTACACAAAAGAGGAGAGAAGAAGGAGCTTTGGAGTTAGAGATTTCTCTACAACCTAGGGTTTGCTTTCAATTTCTTCTTTATTATTTTTCATGGGTTTTACGAAATCCATGAGTAACTAAACCCTTTCTTATTGGTTAGAGATGTAGTCCTAAGTTGGAAAACATGTTATTCAATTGAAGTATTCATTCTCATTCATTCATAATTTTTTAGTATTTGTTAGAGCATTGCTCGGTCAAACTCGCATGCGTTGCTATCTCAAGCATGTTTGTCAATATTAGTGATCAAAATTATATGTCTTGATTTCTAGTATACTTATGACTAAGTCTCGGTCTAGGATAGTTAGGAATAGTTGAGCTCCAGACTCCATGGAGATTATCTTGCAATGGCGAAGAACTACTCAAGGAACCAGTGGAACTTCATCTGACCAAAAGGTATGTGGAGACTTGAACTCATCTTGTCACTCAAAAGTCTATCTACTCTATCTCTTACTCTTGAGACAAAAGTCGTATAAGTATGATAGTTTTCATACATACACATTTCTTATTTCGAGCCGAGTTTACTCGCCTATCTTTTTCTCGACATACGTGTTGGTAAGATTTTGCTTTAATCATCTTCATCTTTACCCGTGACGAAAGTCATGATGACGTTTCAATCTTGAAAATAGCTTTGATGACGATAGTCGATTCTTTATGTCTAACGACTGTTATAACATTATAGAAGAATGTTTCAATGATTGAAATGTAGAGTTGAGAATATGTAACCACCTATGGATGTAAGCATATAGTGTGTTCACACATTAGTGTATAAATCCATGTGCCGAAAACCAAGTGCGTGCATATGTGTGCATGCGGTATTGGTGAAGGAGACAGGTTGGGTACGCGT
The DNA here is from genome assembly GCF_003573695.1 of Papaver somniferum. NCBI lineage: Eukaryota > Viridiplantae > Streptophyta > Magnoliopsida > Ranunculales > Papaveraceae > Papaver > Papaver somniferum. The sequence goes on along the minus strand of NC_039362.1, from coordinate 96,989,171 downwards.
ACTGGCGGAAATTCACGTCCGTGAAAATCTACTGAGTTTGAAGTTTACGAACTCAAAAAACCAGTCACCTTAGGTACGCGTACTGGCGGAACTTTTTCACCCAAAAAAGTCTGCTGAGTTTGGAAACTAAAACCAACTCAAAATCCGGTAGCTAAGGTACGCATACCCGTAAGGTGACTGGTTTGAGGATGAGGAAAAAGTCTGCTGATTTGAGGATGAGGAATTGCCCTGAGGAAGTGCATATCTTATCCGGATCTTCTTCCATAATGGTACGGAATAATAGTATTATTGGAATCGATACACGAATCACCTTAAATATAAGAAGCCGCGTAGGGGGATTAGTCCGAGTGGAGAGAAAAAAAAAAAGGATTGAACTGAAAATCTTTTCTGGAGATATCCATTTTCCTGGAGAGACAGATAAGATATCCTGGCATAGCGGCATCTTAATACCACCGGGAACAGGAAAAAAAAATGCCGGGGATTCAAAAAAATTGAAAAATTGGATCTATGTCCAACGGATCACACCTATAAAGAAAAAGTTTTTTGTTTTGGTTCGACCCGTAGTCACATATGAAATAGCGGACGGGATAAATTTAGCAACGCTTTTCCCCCACGACCTGTTGCAGGAAAGGGATAATGTGCAACTTCGAGTTGTCAATTATATCCTTTATGGAAATGGAAAACCCATTCGAGGGATTTATCACACAAGTATTCAATTAGTTCGAACTTGTTTAGTATTGAATTGGAACCAAGAGAAAAAAGGTTCGTCTATAGAGGAGGTTCAGGCTTCTTTTGTTGAAGTAAGGGTAAACAATCTGATTCGCTATTTCATAAGAATGGACTTAGTGAAGTCCCCTATTTTGTATACCAGAAAAAGAAATGATCGGGGGGGGGCAGGATTAATATGGATCCCGGATAATGGATCAGATCGCACTAACCTCAATCCGTTTTCGTTTTCTTCCAAGGCAAGGATTCAACAAACATTTACCCAGCATCAAGGAACTATTCGTGCGTTGGTAAATCGAAATAAGGAATCCCAACCTTTGATCATTTTGTCATCATCTAATTGTTTTCAAATGGGTCCATTCAACAGTGTTAAATATAATGACGGTGTGACAAAAGAATCAACGAAAAGGGATCTCCGAATTTCCATTCTAAATTCATTGGGCCCTTTAGGGATTGTGCCTAAATTTGTGAATTTTTCTTCTTATCATTTAATAACTCATAATCAGATCTTGGTAAAAAAATATTTGCTACTTGAAAATTTAAAACAGACTTTCACTTTCCAAGGACTTAAATATTATTTACTGGACGAAACTGGGAGAATTTATAATCCCAATCTAGGAAGTCACATCATTTTGAATCCATTAAATTTGAATTGGTTTTTTCTTCAACACGATTATTGCGAAGAGAGAGCGACAATAATTAACCTTGGACAGTTTATTTGTGAAAATGTATGTATATCCAAATATGGACCACGCCTCAAAGCGGGTCAGGTTCTAATTATTCGTGTTGGCTCTTTAGTAATAAGATCGGCCAAACCCTACTTGGCTACGCCAGGAGCAACCGTCCATGGACATTATGGTGAAACCCTTTCTGAAGGAGATACATTAGTTACATTTATATATGAAAAATCGAGATCTGGTGATATAACGCAGGGTCTTCCAAAAGTGGAACAGGTTTTAGAAGTGCGATCGCTTGATTCAATATCAATGAACCTAGAAAAACGGGTTGAAGGTTGGAACGAACGTATAACAAGAATTCTTGGAATTCCTTGGGGGTTTTTGATTGGCGCAGAGTTAACCATAGCACAAAGTCGTATCTCTTTGGTTAATAAGATTCAAAAAGTTTATCGATCCCAGGGGGTGCAAATCCACAATAGGCATATAGAAATTATTGTGCGTCAAATAACATCAAAAGTTTTGGTTTCGGAAGATGGAATGTCTAATGTTTTTTTACCCGGAGAACTTATTGGATTATTGCGAGCGGAACGAACGGGACGCGCTTTGGAAGAAGCGATCTGTTATAGAGCCGTCTTATTGGGAATAACGAGGGCGTCTCTGAATACTCAAAGTTTCATATCCGAGGCGAGTTTTCAAGAAACTGCTCGAGTTTTAGCAAAAGCCGCTCTACGAGGTCGTATCGATTGGTTGAAAGGTCTGAAGGAGAACGTTGTTCTGGGGGGGATGATACCTGTTGGTACCGGATTCAAAGGATTAGTGTATCATTCAAGGCAACACAGCAATATCCCTTTTGAAATAAAAAAGAATAACCTATTCCGAGGGGGGTTTAGAGATATTTTGTTCCAACACAAAGAATTATTTGATTCTTACATCCCAAAGAATATCCACGATCCATCAGAACAATTATTTACGGGATTTAATGATTCCTAAGAGCAGATTCATCCTTTTACCTTAACTTTAAACTATCTGGTCTAAAGATAATAGTGAATAGAAAGGAATTTATGGCTTGGCCTGTGTATCAAGGGTCAATCTCTGGTAAAAGGTTCCATCGGAACAATTATTTATTTAGTATTTAGGGTATCTTATCTCTTAAAAAACGGGGAAGCGTGGGGAGAAATGACAAGAAGATATTGGAACATTAATTTGGAAGAGATGATGGAAGCAGGAGTTCATTTTGGTCATGGTACTAGGAAATGGAATCCTAGAATGGCACCTTACATCTCTGCAAAGCGTAAAGGTATTCATATTATAAATCTTACTAGAACTGCTCGCTTTTTATCAGAAGCTTGTGATTTAGTTTTTGATGCAGCAAGTAAGGGAAAGCAATTCTTAATAGTTGGTACCAAAAATAAAGCAGTTGATTTAGTAGCATCGGCTGCAATAAGGGCTCGGTGTCATTATGTTAATAAAAAATGGCTCGGTGGTATGTTAACGAATTGGTCCACTACAGAAACGAGACTTCATAAGTTCAGGGATTTGAGAGCGGAACAAAAGAAGGGAAGACTCAACCGCCTTCCAAAACGAGATGCAGCAATGTTGAAGAGACAATTATATCACTTGCAAACATATCTGGGTGGGATCAAATATATGACGGGGTTACCCGATATTGTAATCATCGTTGATCAGCAAGAAGAATATACGGCTCTTCGAAAATGTGTCACTTTGGGAATTCCAACGATTTGTTTAATCGATACAAATTTTGACCCGGATCTCGCAGATATTTCGATTCCAGCCAATGATGACGCTATAGCTTCAATCCGATTAATCCTTAACAAATTAGTATTCGCTATTTGTGAGGGCCGTTCTAGCTATATCCCAAATCGTTGATTAATAATAAGATAAGTCAATTCCTTCGAGAACTCCATAGATTTTTTGAATCGGTTACTATATTCTGAATACCAAAAAAGAGATAAAAAAGCTGGGGATATTATGTGATTACTTGATATCCGAAAAAGATGATTCAAGTAGACGAGTTGAGAAAGAGATAGTGGAATCAAAATAATTCCTTTTTAAGTTCTATTTCTGCCAGAGGACAATATGAATGTGCTACCATGTTCCGTCAACACATTAAAAGGGCTATACGATATATCCGGTGTGGAAGTAGGCCAACATTTCTATTGGAAAATAGGTGGTTTCCAAGTCCATGCCCAAGTCCTTATTACGTCATGGGTCGTAATTGCTATCTTATTAGGTTCAGCTGCTATAGCTGTTCGGAACCCACAAACTATTCCGACCAATGGTCAGAATTTCTTCGAATATGTCCTTGAATTCATTCGAGACTTGAGCAAAACTCAGATTGGAGAAGAGTATGTTCCTTGGGTTCCCTTTATTGGAACTATGTTCCTATTTATTTTTGTTTCTAACTGGTCAGGGGCTCTTTTACCTTGGAAAATAATACAGTTATCTCATGGGGAGTTAGCCGGACCTACGAATGATATAAATACTACTGTTGCTTTAGCTTTACTCACGTCCGTGGCATATTTCTATGCGGGTCTTACCAAAAAAGGATTGGGTTATTTCGGTAAATACATTCAACCAACTCCAATCCTTTTACCAATTAACATCCTAGAAGATTTCACAAAACCCTTATCACTAAGTTTTCGGCTTTTCGGGAATATATTGGCTGATGAATTAGTAGTTGTTGTTCTTGTTTCTTTAGTACCTTTAGTGGTTCCTATACCTGTCATGTTCCTTGGATTATTTACAAGCGGGATTCAAGCTCTTATTTTTGCAACTTTAGCCGCGGCGTATATAGGCGAATCCATGGAAGGTCATCATTAACTAGCTTTTCTGATTGATATTCGGGAATTCAAAATTAAAAATAAAGGAAAGAGATCTAAAAGATCTTTTTCCTAAGATTCTTGGCGCATTGATGTCATACCCCCACTTCTATTTGTTCATTCAATTACAAGATTCTAATTATATTAGGGTTCATAACTTGAATCCAAATTGTTATGCTATCTAGTTTTTATGTGTGATTAAACAAAAACGATGTTCTATAGAACGATGGATTGCCATTTAATTTGATTTAATTCAAGGATTGTCCAAAATTTGAATTAATTCCATGCAATTCCATCAACCAAATCCTGATATTGTATTGATATGTAATGATAATGATTTGGGCTAATGATAATGAACCAACCAACCCGCCTATTTGGATTCATACGGGATAATGATAACTAAAGGGCAAAGAGGAAGTGACAAATGGGCTTCATAAAAAAGAGGTTGGGGGGTCGACTTAGGTGTATGTAATGGCTATAAACCAATTGTTGTGTATGTTTTTCTAGAATCCGAATGCATATAAGATGAGAATGAAATAGTTGGTTTACACTATGGAAGAAACATATGTATATGTGATATTAGATATTGACTAGTTATATATGAACTATCCATAGATCTTATTTCCGTACGCGTACCCAAGCTAGTTATTTCTCAAATCGGTAGTTCATGGACTTAAAACAATAAATTATAAGGAATGCAATCTTTGCCAACCGTGGTATATTGTTCATGAATTGATTCAAATGAATCAAACCGATTTTGTTTCAATTGTGTATATGTATAAAGACCTAAGAAATTGAACAACTCTTGAACTAGTTCTTATGAATCATTTGAACTAGCTATGAGAAAGATGAATACGGTTAATATGAAAGCACTCATATGGCTAACCATTGGTCAACCATTTGTGAACCAACCAATGTACACGTTTAGGTACGGTTACTCAAACCTAAATGAATACATTTCATTTGTGTGAGACAAGCTAAGTTTCGATCTAACGGTTGAATGATATTAGCTTGGATAAATCAGGTTTTTCATCTTATGGTGATTATTGAATGCTTTGTTACCAAGGTAACTTAGATTGCAAACCCTGATTTGAAAACTATATAAGGAGACGTCTAGCAACTGTGCAAAACTAATCCCCACACCTCCTGTGTGATACTAGTTGGTTTGCTAGAGTCGATTCTCCTTTAATCGTAGATTTCTTCTCGAGACCCTGTCGATTAACGACTGAAAGACTTCATTGGGATTGTGAAGCCAGACGAAACTACTTCTCTTATAGTTGAGCGACCTGATCTTGCCATTTTCTATCGTACGAGTTCAATTGAATAATTGACTTGAGATTATATCTCCGATACGGCAAGATAAAAAGAAATCACCAACATCTTCGTCTCATCGTTTGTGATTCCGCAACATCTAGTTTCGCTACTATACGATTTAGATTATTGTGAGGTGATTGATAATACTAGGCTGTTCTTCGGGAATATAAGTCCAGTTTATCAATTGGTTCTTGTTCACCTTGATTTTTATCAAAAGACGGAACACAACTTTTAAGTTTATCTGTGGGAGACAGATTTATCTATCCTTGTAGACTTTTCTGTGTGATACAGATTTGTTAACTAAAGTCTTCGACTTTGGGTCGTAGCAACTCTTGGTTGTGGGTGAGATCAGCTAAGGGAATCAAGTGCGTAGTATCCTGTTGGGATCAGAGACGTAAGGAGCGCAACTGTACCTTGAATCAGTGTGAGATTGATTAGGGTTAAACTACAATCCATACCGAAGTTAGTTTGTAGTAGGCTAGTGTCTGTAGCGTCTTAATACAGTGTGGTGTTCAATATGGACTAGGTCCCGGGGTTTTTCTGCATTTGCGGTTTCCTCGTTAACAAAATTTCTGGTGTCTGTGTTATTTCTATTCCGCATTATATTTTGTTATATAATTGAAATATCACATATTGTGCGTCTGTATCGATCAATTGTGAAATCCAACCTTTGGTTGTTGATTAGAAATTGATTGATCCTTGGATATTGGTCTTTCGTACTATCCAAGTTTATTATCCTTGTATTTGATAAAGACTCGCAGATTTCTATTTGCTTGAGTAAAATCAAATCAAGAGAGAGATATTAACTCCTCGATATACTTTTCTCTAGATTGAGTCTGACTGTCTAGTTGATTCTCTAGAAAGTATATTGGAGTTAGTCCATACAGATTGTTAATCGAAATATTGGGTGTGGTTGTTAGACCCCCGCATTTTCAGTATCGTTTATGTTCTACCATTTATAACTCCATGTATGATTGATTGCTAGTTTGTTTAAGTCGCAAATTAAATGAGCATGCATTCATATCTATTGCTAAACTAGGGTCTGAGATCCGGAATTGTCGAATAATCCTTGTTAGAAGTAGCATAATATAGTTGTTAACGACGGGATGTTGCCATACAATTATTTCTAGAAGCGTAACCTAGGTTAAATCCGTGTTGCTCTTGCGCCGGATTGCTTAGAATAACCTCAACTCATAAATATTAGTGCTTTCATTGGGTTAAACTTGAGTGGCTTCCAAGTTATTTAGTGAAAAGGATCCAAAGAGTGGCTCTTGCGCCTTTGATGATAATAAGAGTTTTGCCGGAGTAAGCCTGCGATAGGACGCTCTAGGGTTATTGATATCGATTGAAAATGAATGTTGAGATTGATTCAGTTGATAACATGTTGGAAGATGGAAGATGAAAACTCTAACCAATACTTTTTATCTCTGATATTCGTATTATTATTTTTGCTTTAATCTTATTTGGTTATAATCACAAACAAACCCCCTTGTTTCTATAAGTAATCAAAACAATTTGACAACTCATATCTCCCCGTGGAACGAATCTGTTCTTATAACTATACTCTTATTTATAATTGTGAAGTGAAAGAACTAAGATTATTTTTGTGTCGGCTGACAACCGACCAAATTATGGCGCCGCTGCCGGGGAGGCATAACGGATTGTTATCTTGTTTTTGATTTCTTATTTTTAGTTTTTCATTTTGTTTTTGAGAATCTTGTTTCAGGTACTTGATCCCTGGCATCCAAACATTGGGATTACTAGCGGTGCGGAATTTCAACTCACAGAGGAACAATACTACAAGAACCTCGAAATTTACAACAAGAAGAGATGGTTGGCGGAACCAACCAAAACACTGATAACCGGGGAAGCCAAGGGAACCAGGGAAACGACGGCGTTTCTCCACCTCCACCTCCCAAGAGGACACTCAAAGATCTGACATCCCCATCGTTTGATCAACAGAAGTTGTATGTCAAATTGGAAGATTCAATTGATCTCAAATCTCAGTTGATTCATTGGTTACCGAAGTTCAAAGGGCTTCCAGGAGACGATCCAAATCGTCATTTACTACTGTTTCAACATAGGTTGATAAGTTTGAAGCCAACTGGAACTGATCAAGGAATAGCTTTACTGACAGCTATCCCATTCTCTTTGATTGATTCTGCAGAAGAATGATTTTATGGTCTTCCACCTGGAAGTATCACAACATGGAACGAGATGCAGAGAACATTTTTAGAGAAGTACTTTACCGCCTCTAAAGCAACAACTATTCGTAAAGCGATTAGTGGGATTGAACAAATTACTGGTGAGACTCTTTACGACTACTGGGAACGGTACAAGAAGTTGTTAGCAAGCTGCCCACATCATCAAATCTCTGAGCAACTCATAGTGCAGTATTTTTACGATGGTTTGCTCCAATCCGAGAGAAATCTTATTGATGCAGCTAGTGGTGGTGCTTTGACAAACAAAACCATTGACGAAGCGACAGAATTGATCGAGAATATGGCTGCAAACACGCAACAATTCAACACAATAGGTGTGTCAATGAGTCGAAGGGTTAATGAGGTTACTTCTTCACCGCACTTAGAACATATGATTGGTAATATGGAGAAGATGATGCAACAAATGGCCGCAGTAATCATTCCCTCTTATGAAAAAAGAAGCTGAACAAGTGAATGTTATTTTCCCAAATCAGCAAAGGAAACGGTATGATCCTTATTCCAATACTTATAATCCAGGGTGGAGAGATCATCCCAATTTAAGCTATGCGAATATGCAAGCAGCAGCTCCAGGGTTGATTTTTAATCGCCCTAGTGGTTTCCAACAACCAAGGTAGTTAATATCGGTTGTATCGGCCGATATTATAGGTTTTTATTGTGTATCGGAATAAATATGTACGATATCTAAAATATCGGCGGTACAAGGATTAAACGATAAAAACGCTTGTATTGCCCGGTACAAACCGATATATCGGGTTCACCGGTAGACTGAAAATATAGGCAAAGGTAATTTAGTAGAGTAAATTATTTTTATATGAAAATTTGTGAATAAAACTCTTCCTCTTAATCATATTCTTCCTTTATACTTTTGAAAACTCAACCCGATTCAGTAAAGAAATTTCTAACTATTTCATTTTTCTTAATGATGGTGGAATGTAATTGAATTTGTATTTTGAAGCTTTTGATCTTGAGAATTAATGCATCATAGAGAACCAATTTTTTTAGATTGCAACATTTATAAATATTTAAAATTATAGGTCTTAATGATGTATCACCGATAAAAACCGATATAATCTTTTGTATAGGTGTATCGGACCCGGCCGATACGGTACCGATACACGATATTAACTACTTTGCCAACAACAACCACAACCAGCGCAGAACTCAGAATCATCAGAGATGCTTGTTATGATGAAGAATCTAACCACAATGGTGCAAAAGAATTAGCAAACGACTGATGGTGCAATAAAGGAGTTGCAGATAAAAATGAGCACCATGGCAGGTAGATTGAACCTTTTGGAAACACAGAATAGTGGGAAACTCCCTTCTCAACCTATTAATCCTAGAGAAACTGTTAATGCTGTGACATTGAGAAGTGGTACACGAACTGTGCAACCAGAAGATGTTGAGCAAAGCAAAGACCCCAAGGGGACGGTGTTGGAGAAAGAGATTACTGACTCTTCCCAAACCGATGAGGTACCTAAAACAAACTCTAAACCTCTTGTTTCAACTTATGTTCCTCCTTTACCGTTTCCTGGCAGGTTTGCTAACAAAAATGTGGAACAAGACCAGGAGATTTTAGATATATTCAAAAAGATTCATGTGAATATCCCGCTGATAGATGCAATTAGGCAAGTTCCTAAGTACGCAAGAGTTTTGAAAGACCTATGCACCAAGAAGAAACGATTAATCGGTAATGAGGTGATGAGTGTGGGGGAAAATGTTTCTGCTATCCTCCAAAAGAAACTTCCACCTAAAATTCAAGGATCCCGGTAGTTTCAATATACCTGTTGTGATTGGTAATAAAAGGTTTGGAAAAACCATGCTTGATTTAGGAGCATCGGTTAATGTTATGCATGCATCTATTTATGATTCTTTAAATTTGGGTCCTTTGAAAGAAACCCGTATTGTTCATGAACTAACTGATCGTTCTAATGTTTACCCTAAAGGTATTATTGAAAATGTGCTTGTGCAGGTGAATCAACTCATATTTCCAGCTAATTTCTGTGTATTGGAAATGGATAGCGGGTCTGATGCATCTATACCGCCATTATTGGGGAGGCCTTTCATGAAAACGGCCAAAACCGTTATTGATGTTGACAAAGGAACGCTCACTATGGAATTTGATGATGAAAAGATTCGCTTCAATATTTTTGGAGCAATGCGGTATCTTAGCGATGTTCATTCGGATGTTCATGCTAATGTCTTAGAAGCAGGCTAAGGAGTAGCCAAAGAGTCTACAGTCGAGCTAAAGACGTTAAACTAAGCGCTTAATGGGAGGCAACCCATAGGTTTTGTATCTTAAACCCTTTTAACTTTTGTTTTTATTGTTTTCATATCATATTTACGTCCCATGTATAATTTCATTGAGTCCATAATCTATTTTAGAAGAGAATTATGATGAATACCTTTTCGTCAGAAACAACAGTCCAGAGACCATAAATATCAGAACGTTTTTCTAAACACTGTGCCCTTTTGATACTTTGTAGAAAAGATGTAGGCGAACAACTTTTGTGAAATGGCGTTTTTCCAAATTCCTTACCAATTTGTACGGTTTTCGTGTTTTATCTGCTGCTACGTATGAATTCAGAATTTTCAATTTTGCACACTGAGGAAAATGTGAAGCTTAAGTGTGGGGGAGTATTTTGCATATAGAGTTTTTAGCTTTTTGCCTGAATTTTCTTTTAAATTTTGTATATATTCGCATAAAACCTCCAATTTGTAGAGATTTTAGAGTCACTAGCATACTTCTAGGTATGTTTACATAGAGATTCTGACAGACATAACTGAACTTGGAAGTGTTAGGGAACTACGTTGGATTTATTGCTTGTTAGAGTGTTAAATAATGGATTTAATCCTGCCGGTGATGCAAATGAGGAGCAGGGAGAAATGCATTATTAGAGTTGCTGATCAATCATTAGTGGAGACTACCTATTTTCATATTAACAGAGGTACCAAATCAATTTTTTTTTTAGTTGACTAAAGAGATTTCTTTTGAGTGTGTGTCACTGTACGTTAATTGCGGGTAGAATGGTGAGCTACCCAACCTACCACCAATAGATGCACTATTTTGATCTCTTGAGTGCTAATTTTTCAATCATGAGGGTGACGTCTATAGAAGAAAACCACCTTCTTGTAGTTTGATTTGCAGTTAGCACCATTCTCTCTCTCGCCAACAACAAGTCCATAGAAACACACCATCATCATCAACAAGCGGAGCGACATCAAAATCTACAAGGAAAGTTGAAGACGTTTGAGGTTTACAAGCAACAATTCAAGGAAGAGCAAAATTTTATATCTAAGTAAAGCAACATACAATGAGCATATTTATATGTTGAAGACTTACAATACAATGAGCGTGATTTCATGTCCGAGTATGAAGACTTATTTACAAGAGCGAAGAAAATCAAAAGATGAGAATTATATTGAATTTATGATACGAAGACAATACAAGTTGTGAAGAATCAAGCAGTAAAGTACTTATCCCATGGCCATAACAATTTCATTGTTTATTTTATATTCAGTTTGTAGTTATTTCTTATTTCTCTTGTCAAAAAAGAAACAAAAGAAAAAGACAAGATAAATTCTTTATATTATTTTGGTTTGTATTTCCTTTTGTATTCATTTAATAAAGCCATGGGAAGAAGAAAAAATTATGAAGAAGTTTCAAGCAACAAGAAATTGAAGAGAAAAAGTTACAAATTGTCGAATGATAAGTGCATATTTCACATATATTTGGTGTCAATTTCATGCTAGTAATTGCTTATATTCTTGCAAATTATTGTATATTACGTTTGTTTTCTCTTGTTTGTGTTTTATTAGGTGAATCATCCAAAAGAAGTGAAATGGTACTTAATTGTGCAATGAAAGAAGCTAGCTACAAGTGAGAAGGGCCAAAGACCAATTGTAACTCGTTTAAGTACAAGATTTCTACTTTTCATTTTGTAGAGGACAAGAAGACGAAGGCAACGGCGAAAGAACGGAGTCATTCTAAGCTCGTATGAAGAAGTTATGAGCAAAATAAGAACTTGGAAGACTATAAGGGTACAATCGTCATTTCATAGGCTATTGCTACTGGCACCCGATCGAATGTTAAGGGACGCCTTCCTGTTAAGGGGCAGTCAATCCAAGGGAACTGCTAAAGGCAGTTCGATCTTTTACAAAAGGGGGAGGCAGGAATTCAAAAATATGTTGAACGCACCCGGCCTTTTTGAGATATAAAAGAACAGTTTCTGGAGAAGATGATATACATTGTTTTTCATCTATTTTTGAATCCTGAGCAAGTGAAGAAAGAGTAGTTGTTGGTTCTATTTCTCATAGTGCAGAGAAATCGAACAAGAGAGTATCAGTTGTTTTATCCCATAGGGTTTTCGACAAGTTTTGACTGCTAGCACAATCAAGAGGCAGAGTCGCGAAACACCTTAAAGATAGCGACCTAGTCCGTGACTCAGCTGTTTGAGATTTATTTTTGTGAATTTTCTATATTGTTTCCAACGTTATGATGGGGAAGACTGTGACGATGTTGCTGCCGGTGACAGAGCGGAGTCGAGTCTGCAACGGACTGTTATGGATATAGAAAACAAGGTCAGAAGCTCGAGTCTATGACGAGCTCAACTGATAGAGAACTCGAGTGTGATATAGGTTGATGCTCGGTAATTGAGTTTGCTGCCATTAATGGCTGCCGTCACTTTCGGTGTTGGCAGTTGATGGTGCTATTGATTGTCGATGGAAGTAACTCGAAGATGGAGCTGTATCCAGAGATAGTGTTGGTTCTCGATGAAACAAATGAGTGTTGGTCATTGGCTGTGAAGATTCATGGTAGTTATCGTGATGGTGAAGCTGCAATGAAGTTTGGGATAGTGGTTCAATGCTCCGGAGCTGAGAAGAAAAGGAAGAGTTAAGCTCGAGTTGAGTTATAGTCGAGCAGAGGCTGGAACTAGAGATTGGTCAGTGAAGATAATGGTGCAGTGAGGGTCTGATGGTTGATCATGATGATTTCTGGCAAAGACGAGACGTTGGAGTGTGATAGAGAAGCTCGAGATAAAACAAGGGATGAATGCTGCCATGGTATCTCGAGTATTGGAGCTGTTAATGTTGCTGCCATTACCGGAAATCTGTGATGAGGAGATGATGAAGCTGCTACAGCTGGATATTAAGGGTGTTGGCTGTGATTGATGTTGGAGAGTTCGGAAGAGAACAGACAGTGAATGGTGATGATGCTGTAATGATCGATGACAGTGGAGAATATTGAACGGAGAAGAACTGAAGTTGAATACAAAGTCAGGGAAATAAAATACTCACGGAGGTGAGAGTATCCGGGAGATTTGGTCGAGTAAAGGAAAAGTCAGGGACTTTGTAAACTCTCGGTAACATGTATGTCCGTGATTCTGAACGAGGAAAGTGAAAAATCCAGGGAAAGTTATTTTTCACGGCAACCAGACCATCCGTGGATAAAGAGTGAAAATAGGTTCTCAGTTTCCTGGAACTGACAGGCCACATATAGTTAAGATTTGTTTATGGGCTGGACTTCTACAGCAGCCATGCGTAGGCCCATTGCTGGGACTGAGTTTTAGCACGGCCATACTTGGACTTGTGCTGTTTTTGGCGAGTTTTGGCAGGTCTCGACCGAGTTTTCATGCACGGACACTGCCATACTCGGATACCTATTAAAGAGACAATTTGGGGGATTTTTCTTATCATTAGTGTTTACACAAAAGAGGAGAGAAGAAGGAGCTTTGGAGTTAGAGATTTCTCTACAATATAGGGTTTGCTTTCAATTTCTTCTTTATTATTTTTCATGGATTTTACGAAATCCATGAGTAACTAAACCCTTTCTTATTGGTTAGAGATGTAGACCTAAATTGGAAAACATGTTATTCAATTGAAGTATTCATTCTCATTCATTCATAATTTGTTAGTATCGTTTATGTTCTACCGTTTATAACTCCATGTATGATTGATTGCTAGTTTGTTTAAGTTGCAAATTAAATGAGCATGCATTCATATCTATTGATAAACTAGGGTTTGAGATCCGGAATTGTCGAATAATCCTGTTAGAAGTAGCATAATATAGTTGTTAACGACGGGATGTTGCCATACAATTATTTCTAGAAGCGTAACCTAGGTTAAATCCGTGTTGCTCTTGCGCCGGATTGCTTAGAATAACCTCAACTCATAAATATTAGTGCTTTCATTGGGTTAAACTTGAGTGGCTGCCAAGTTATTTAGTGAAAAGGATTCAAATAGTGTCTCTTGCGCCTTTGATGATAATAGGAGTTTTGCCGGAGTAAGCCTGCGATAGGTTGCTCTAGGGTTATTGATATCGATAGAAAATGAATGTCGAGATTGATTCAGTTGATAACATGTTGGAAGATGGAATATGAAAACTCTAACCAGTACTTTTTATCTCTGATATTCATATTATTATATTTGATTTATTCTTATTTAGTTATAATCACAAACAAACCCCCCCCCCCTTCCCGTTTCTATAAGTAATCAAAACAATTTGACAACCCATATCTCCCTGTGGAACGAATCTGTTCTTATAATTATACTCTTATTTATAAGTGTGAAGTGAAAGAACTTAAATTATTTTTGCATCGGCTGACAACCGACCACCACGCCCCATGCTGCTTGACCGGCCCCCCTCTTTCATATCGACCAATCAGGTCGCTCTAAAGCCGCCACGGGCACAAGAGATGTGGCCACACCCCATGCTGCTTGCGGCCCTACTCTTTCCCATCGACCAATCAGGTCGCTCTAAATCCGCCACATGCACATGGAATGTGGTCGGGCCCATACTTGTCGGCTCTCTTTCCCATCGACCAATCAGGTCGCTTTAAATGCGCCACGCGCACCAAAGATGTGGCCACACCCTATGTTTGACCGGCCCCATTTCCTTTTGACCAATCAGGTCGCTCTAAACCCGACACAGTATTAAAAGAGGAAAATTACACCGAATGGTCACAATGTCAATTAGCTTTCCATTCCGCGCCAACATTCTAATGGCATGCCAAACGTGCCATGCCACGCCAATTGCTAATGGCATGCTAAACGTGCCATGCCACGCCAATTGCTAATGGCATGCCAAACTGCCATTCTGCGCCAACATGCTAATCGGCATGCCAAACGCGCCATGCCACGCCAACGTGCTAATCGGCATGCCAACATGCCACTCCGCCGCAGTAACATGCCAACGTGCCACAAACAACGCAACTACGTGCTAATCCACTTTTTTTCATGGCCAACGCCGTAACAGACTCCAACCAGGGTATTCTTATCAGAAAACACGTTTTTGCTTTAGTGGCATTAGAGTTTTTCCAGATTGATCTCTCGAATCTAAAGTACTCCCTGCAGTGCATTTGTTTAGGATTTAAATTCGTTTCTCATCAACACACCCAAATTTACCAAAACCAGCAGAAACAGTTTTTACCCCAAAACGCAAAGATGTTCGGATTGTATATTTACCTAGCTTTCCTTTAGAGGAGTAAAATCTTTTGTTATTCAAATGTCAACATCGGCATTTATTGATTGAATATATGTAGGTTATTGTATTGTTGAAACTTGGAATCAAGCGTATGAAGAATGAGTTATTTTGTAATTCCTTTAGCTCCATATGTAAATAGAGTTTTTCACTAAAATTGACAAAAGGGGAGATTGTTAGAGCATAACTCGGTTGAACTCACCAAGCGCTTGTATGTCAAGTTTGGATGTCATATTTTAGTATCAAAACTCATCTAGAGTCGCTTGATTAAATACTAGAGTCAACTTCGTTTAGGTTAGACTAGAAAGTCTAGGAATGTTGAGACATACAAGTATTACTCTGAAGACCTGAAGAATGAGAAGAAGTAATGACTACAACGACGACATCATCCTTCCACTTGAGATTAGTAATATTGACTTGAACTTGTTTAAATTCCTAACCTATCTTCCAAGTCGTGCTATATAGAAAACATAACACGCGAAGCTGTATATACTGTATATATTGTATATAATACTCTACTGAAAAGACATGATCATAATAGTATGGTCATAGTATTAAGGAATTAGATATGAAGTATAAAACTTATCTTTTGAACTTCGTAGATATGACATCGACATAATCTTGTATATAGTTTTATGATTATGTGTATGGGTGTATGGTGAAGATTTTATCCTAGGAAACAATGTTTTACATTTGTTTAAAGGAAGTACGTTCGTGAACTTGTTTCATGAATTGAAAGGGAAATCAATAGGTATATCGGCCCAGCTATTCATTGCATATTCTTTGGATGACCAATATGTGTGAGTTGGTAGAACCGATCTTAACTCAGGTAATGTATCTTGGTATAACCGATCACAACACCTAGACTTATGATTTGGTATGACCGGTTCTGGTAATTGGTGTAATTGATCCTAAGTAATCACCATGAGATGGTATGATCGATCCTTGTAATTGGTGTGACCGATTCTGGTAATTGGTGTGACCGATCATAAGAGGTTGTGTGACCGATCCTTGTAATTGGTATGACCAATCCTAGTGACTGGTATGACCGATCACAAGTAGGTACCATGTTTAGGTAGAACCGATCCATGTGATTGGTATAACCGATCCAAACCCATGTACGTGACATGGTAGTTACGATCACAACTAACCATTGTGACTTGATATGACCGATCACACAGTAGTCTTAAAACTATAGTAGAACCAATTCTAAAATTGTTTGGAAGTTTGGTAGAATTGATTCCAAGATGCAAATCCGATTTTCCATGAATTACATATTTTCTTCATGAACTTTTGTAGTTTCAGAATTAGGGTTTGCTGTGTAAAGATGTTAACATACTTTGAACATGAGCATTAACTCTTATCATGATCCTGTAACCGAAATAAATTAAGAATTTTTTAATTAAGGTTTTTTGTTTTATATGCTTTAATTACCAGCAATTAATGCATAGCTCTAGAGAATAAAAATTAGTAATGTGCATTTACCTATTGGAGATTTTCTATGAGAGATCTCGGAAATATTAGACAAACATTTATTGGAATTAGGAAAACTGAATTTGGGCATTCATTGCATATATTAGATAATTGCGGTGTTATTAGTTTTCAATTTAATTTGATTGACTAACGGTTGTTGAAACTTTGATTGCACCTAGTTTGTCTATTCTAGAGAATCTTCTCTTCTGATATTAGATTCGCTCATACTAGATCAAAGTATCGACGAGACCTTTAGAATTTTTGTTAGATCTAAAGACATCTTGTGACATTGTTAACAGACTTTGTTTTGTGTGTGATTGATCACAAGAGGATTCAAATGTTGTTGTTTAGGTATTTGAAGGCAATAGAAGATTTGGAGACGAAGAAGATTTCTTATTAGTTTTCGTATCTTGTTGATTTAGTGCATAAACCTTGATCGATTGTGATCCAAATAGAAACAATTTATCCTTGATAGATCTGATTGATTAGTTGCGTGAGATCGGCATTATCTATAGTTTCTCTTTGAGATCTATATCGATTGAGTGCGAATCTAAACTTGACTATTTTGGTAGTTATTGGATAGATTGATCTAACCAGGAAAACAAGTTTATTATATTAAAAATAAGATCCTTTGTCAACGACTCATTAATATCTTCTAGCAAGATTGATAGAGTGGTTACCAAACAAATTCTTCCTTTGTTGTTTGAAATACGATCCAAATGACTTGTTATTCACGTGCGTGACTCTAGAAGTCGAAGCGCAGGATACTTAGGGAACTCATTATCTAAGGGTAGTCTTCTTAGTCTTAAGTATACGAAGTTGGTATTTGATTTTGTATAGCGGCTTAATTCTAAGAGTATACAAAACTGGACTAGGTCCCAGAGTTTTTCTGTATTTGCAGTTTCATCATTAACAAAATCTTGATGTGTCTTTTACTTTGTTTTCCTCATTATAATTGTTATTATAATTAAGTAAAATACACAAGTACGTTAACTCCGTAATACTTGATATTGATCATATAGGCTTTCATATATTTCTGAACCTATTATCAAGTACACACTTTGTTGTCGTATCGTCTCGATCTTGTGTCCATAGTCAATCACACAAGTGATCTTGTTGTTGTATTGTCTCGATCTCGTATCCATAGACGATCACATGAAGTATGAACTGAATTGTCGTATTACATCGACTCTATCCATAGACGATCACATTCGGTAGAGGACTTATAGGTTGATAAACAAAAGATTGTGTTATATGTGGGCACCCTAGTATTTTCAATACTTAAACAAAATATTTTAGTTCAGTACGTTCAGCTAACTGTTATTATTCACCAAGTAACCGGGAAAATTTAGTTGGAGTTCGTCTACCTGTCATTTTTCACCAGGTAACCGATCTTGTTACTTCCAAATCCTTGGTAAACTTACCAGATGTTCAGATACCTGGCTCAAACTCATAGGTAACTGAATTGTGGACTTATTCGTAATTTTTTAATTTCATGTTATTCGTCTACCAGGTTAAAAGGCATAGGTAGCCGAACCCTTGTAGCAAAAACCAAATGAGGATTTTGGTTCGTTCGCAATATAATATTCATAGCCGAACCTTCTGCATCTGTTAGTGCGGTTACAATGCTAAATTTTAGTCCAAGCCGAAAATTATTCTGAATTACACATTTGAATTCTTAAAATCATTTCATTAAATTGAAAAAACATACATCTACCATACAATAACATTGGAGGTATAAAAAATAATATAGATTATTACTACATTTCTTTTTTTGCTTAATAATAAATTTTATTGATAACCAAAAATCTGAAATTACAAAATAGTTTCAAAGCAGCTCAAGCAGAAACAAAAAATTTACAATTTGCTCTAATTTGGTCTAACCAAATCTATAGTATTTTTTCAGTTCATTTTCTAAGTTCACAAGGAAGGGGTTTTTACTGTTGTAGCAAAAACCAAATGAGGATTTTGGTTCGTTCACAATATAATATTCATAGCCGAACCTTCTGCATCTGTTAGTTCGGTTACAGTGCTAAATTTTAGTCCAAGCCGAAAATTATTCTGAGTTACACATTTGAATTCTTAAAATCATTTCATTAAATTGAAAAAACATACATCTACCATACAATAACATTGGAGGTATAAAAAATAATATAGATTATTACTACATTTCTTTTTTGCTTAATAATAAATTTTATTGATAACCAAAAATCTGAAATTACAAAATAGTTTCAAAGCAGCTCAAGCAGAAACAAAAAATTTACAATTTGCTCTAATTTGGTCTAACCAAATCTATAGTATTTTTTCAGTTCATTTTCTAAGTTCACAAGGAAGGGGTTTTTACTGTTGTAGCAAAAACCAAATGAGGATCTTGGTTCGTTCGCAATATAATATTCATAGCCGAACCTTCTGCATCTGTTAGTTCGGTTACAGTGCTAAATTTTAGTCCAAGCCGAAAATTATTCTGAGTTACACATTTGAATTCTTAAAATCATTTCATTAAATTGAAAAAACATACATCTACCATACAATAACATTGGAGGTATAAAAAATAATATAGATTATTACTACATTGCTTTTTTTGCTTAATAATAAATTTTATTGATAACCAAAAATCTGAAATTACAAAATAGTTTCAAAGCATCTCAAGCAGAAACAAAAAATTTACAATTTGCTCTAATCTGGTCTAACCCAATCTATAGTATTTTTTCAGTTCATTTTCTAAGTTCACAAGGAAGGGGTTTTACTGTTGTATATTTTTTTTTCACCACTCTGTAGATTTGCACCTCTTTTAGCTAAGTCATCAGCTGAAAAATTTACCTCCCTGTAACTGTGAATGAATTCCCATTCTCTGGCACTATGACAAATTTTTTCCCATCTGGATATTGCTTTTGGCAAGACTGATAACTTGGCCTGATGCATCTTGATAATCTTTAAGTACAAAAATGAGCTTTCTAATATTTCTCTTGTCTCCATTGCAGAAAAGGAATATGTCATCTGCAAAAAAAATATGCGAGGGATGTACACCATTCCTTGAAATCATAGGTTGAAGTTGTCTTTTTTGGATCATTCTTGTTAGTATCTTCAGTTATTACAAATACTAATGGAGATAAAGGGTCTCCTTGTCTGAGACCTCTCCCTACTTGAAAATACCCTACAAGGCCACCATTTAAAAGCACAGATATTCTTGAAGACTTCAACAGAGTATGTAGCCATGTAACCCCCTCTTCAGAAAATCCAAATTTTCTCATAACTTGAAATAAGAATGACCAACTGAGAGAGTCATAATCTTGAGTTATATCAAGTTTCAGGCCTAGATTTCCACCATTTCTTTTAACATTAAGTTCATTCACCAACTCCGATGCAAGCACAATTTGCTCATGTATATTTCTACCTTTTATGAAAGCTCCTTGTTGAGGAGATATTAGTTTTTGAATAATGCTGCCCAGTCTTGTAGAAATAATCTTTGTAATTACCTTAAAGCTGAAGTTCATTAGACCAATTGGTCTAAAATGTCCAACTTTTTTAGCATTCTTCACTTTTGGTAGAAGAAGTAAGAAGTTTGCATTAAAATCTTGTGGAATAAATCCTCCTTTCTAGCAATATTGTATATCTATTGTTAAATCTTTGCCTATTATTTCCCAAACATATCTGTAAAACCACCCTGCAAACCCATCAGGGCCAGGTGCACTATCAGGATCAAGCTCAAACACTGCTTGTTTCACTTCTGCATCTGATGGAACAACTTCTAACATCAAATTTTCTTCAACATTCACTAATTGTGGTATATCTTGAAAAATATCTTGAATATCACATACTTCTTGGAATTTAAACTTTTCTTCAAAATGAGTTACCAAAATATCAACAATTTTTTGTTGATCTGCCACTATATTTCCATTTGAGTCTTCCAGTACTTGATCTTCAGCTTACTTCAATTTTTTTTTGTAACATCTCCAAAAATATTCCAATTCCATTGTTGTATCTCTTTCTTTAAAACTTTTAACTTACTCATAAAGACAAAAATTGGATTGCCATTTATCACTGAATTCCAAGAAGTCTGAATTAGATGTAAGAAGTCAGGATGATTTTTCTATACCTTCAAAGCCCTGAATGGAATGTTCTTTGGTTTTGGAATTTCAACATTTGCTCCATATAACACACCATGATCTGATATTCCTCTTACACCAACTTTGTAGCCCCAATTAGGATAAACTTCTAGCCATTTATCATTAAAGACAACCCTGTCTAAGTTGCAAACTATTTTCTTTTTCCCTGCTCTGTTATTACACCATGAAAACTCTATACCAGTTTTTGGAGCTTGGATGAGACCACAATTATTCAAACAATCTGTAAATTCTTTCATGGATATTCTCAAAAGGTAGACCACCCTTTTTTTCTTTTATACTTGTAACTGTATTGAAGTCTCCAATGGCAATCCAAGGTTTCTTTAAAATATATACTCTCTCCATTTCTTGCCAAAGTTTTCTTCTCTTTATTGTGATTGTGGCAGCATGAACACCAGTAATGACAACATCTCCTACTTCCACTGTTATTGCTTGTTTAGTACTAGATAAAATTTTTGGAGTACTTATTGAGGAGCTCCATAGTATCCAAATATTCCCTTTGTTGCCATCATATGAATTATGAATAAGATTATAATGAATTCCTTGAAGCCTTAATTTTTTGATGAAGTCTGATGAAGCCCAAATTTTTGGTTCAGCTAAAATGACTAAAGAAGGACAAAAAGTTTTTACTATATTTCTCAACTTATCTTTGGCCTTAGTTCTCCCAAGGACTCTTAAGTTCCAATATAACACTTTCATTTAGAAAAAGGATGAGAAGAAGAGGTACTTCTCTTACCTTGTGTATTTTTGCTCACATTTGAATTCAAACTTGCAGCCTAATTTCTTGTTGCTACATTTTTTTTTGTTTTTTCCAAATTTTGTCCTTGCTTGGATAAAATCATCACCATTTCTTGAGCTAGAAGTATTTGATTCATTAGAAGTATGAAGTGAAGCAGTATCAGTATGTTTCTCTTGAAAAATATCTTCACTCTCGTTTGAACCATTTGCCTTGTTACATGTAGCTGAAATTTCATCACTCTCTTTAGATTGTGAATTAACACCCTGAATTGAAACTGAAGTAGAATGAGACACAGGAGTACCAATGGGAGGCTGGATATTCACCACATTAGTTATAGGTGGAGCATTGGTGTAGATGGGGAAAAACGAATTGCTGGTTTTTAAGGAATTGAGGAGACGACCGTACGGAGGAGACTCCTCGAATCTAGCAAAATGTTAAACCTCACACAGATGCACCGATGCAAAGGGGTGCTTTAGATTCGAGAGATCAATCTGTAGTACTCCAGCCTAAATCAAGACAATGACCGTTCCAGAGTAAAATCGATCACAAGAGAGGATGGGTTGATCTGTAGGAGGGAAGCTGAGAAATGCGTGGAATCAATGGTAATCAAAGATTATGGGTGTGTGAATTCTGAATATGATAAGCTCTAAATGATTGAAATTCCTCAATTGAGAGTAGTTGCTCAATTGATGAGTTGATGATCTCGTGTTGTCGATGAGACGTGAGATTGATGATACTGTTGATACTGATCATTCAATCATGATTCAGAGACTTATTTATATTGCTGGAATTTTAGACAACATGACTCCATGAAGTGTGACAGTTGATGGAATCAAGGAGTGGGGAAGTGGGGATCGTTTTTGAAACCAGTCCATGTAGTTGCTGAGTTGAACATGATGTTCTGAACTCATGAGTTGAACATGTCATGAGACAGAGGTATAGTTCTTACGATGAAGTGAACAAGTATTGCTCATTCGATGGATCGTTGAATATTGATTGTTGAACCAATATTCCTTGGTTTGAGCAAATATTTATCATCTGAGCAAGTGTTGCTCATGTGATGAACTGTTGAATATTTGATCGTCTGAGCATGTGTTGCTCATCTGATGGATTATTGGCAGCGTACCAAAAATATTAATTAGAATACTGGTCATTGAACCGAGCATAATTAATAAAATTAATGACCATGAGGTCGTCGTAAAATTATTAAGGTTGGAATCTGGAATGATGATCCTTGGATTCAGAAACCCTAATTTGATCAATTGATGATCAAGTCATGGTTCGTCAGAAGTTTAACCATGGGATGAAGGAGGGAGCGACTACATGGGACCGTGGATCAACCATGTAGTGTCCATATGCCCACGTGAGCAAATACAAATAACTCCTGAAGAGTTGACGATTTGTTGGTGAAAGAATGATCAAATGCTGGTTTAATCATTTATTCGAAAATGCTCGTCTGAGCCTTAGGTGAGAAAACTTAATTAATTATGACGGAGTGAGGGACCGACCATGGATCATGAAACCGGCCCTGGGTAGTCACGTGACCACCTGATGATCACTTCATGAAAATCCAAAGTGTTTGGAAGAGTCTTGGACCTAATACGTGCAATTGTGAAAACTAGGTCAAAACTGTGAAACTTGATGGGACCGGCTTCTGTAAGCCAAAGAGCCAATCTTGGTCGGTCAAGATAGCATGCTCGTGTCCCCAAGGCTTCCGCGTCTCATTCCTGAGAATTTGGATATTTTCTGGCGTGCAATTGAGCATCCATTCGAGAAAATATGCCAAAATTAGGGTTTCGACGAAACTGAGGAAAACACCATGAGATGATGGAAAATAATTATAAAATAAGGAATAAGGAGACGTGGGACCGCCGAGGCCAAGGCATGGTCGGCCGGTCGTGGCCACGGTCCTGTGGTGCCTTTTCCTTAATTTTATAATATTTTGATGATTTTATGAAAAATTCATGAATTTTGAGAAATTTGATGAATTTAGGGAGTTTCCATGAATTGAAGGAGTTTTCATGAGTTCAGGGAAGCAAAAAATATTAAAATAATAAAATAAGGGCGTGTGGGACCGTGGAGGCGCGGCTGGACAGCTAGGTCCCGGTCCCACGAGTTTCCCTAATTTTTATGTATTTTTAATGTATTTTTCCATGATTTGAAGGGATTTTCCTAATTTGAGAGAAATACCATGAAATCAAGGAGTTTCATGGGATGAAGGGAATCCTAATAATAATAATAATAATAATAATAATAATAATAATAAAATACATGGGCGTGTGGGACCGGCTGAGACATGGCCGGCCGGCTGGGCCCGATCCCACGTGTTTCCCTAATTTTATATTATTATTTTTTATGTATTTTGAAAATACCATGATTTGAAGGAATTTTCATGAAATCAGGGAAATAATAATAATAAAATAATGAGGAACCATAAGGTGTGGGGCCGGTTGGCCAATGGTCACGCCCCACACTATTTTTCCTTAATTTTATATTATTTTCATGGGTTCATGAAAACGCCATGAAGTCGAGGAGTTTCCTCGAGACGAAGGAGATTTGTTCAAATGAAAGGATTTTCATCAAATGAAGGAAAATGATAAAATATAAAACTGGCGTGGGATTGGTCATGGAACGGTCGGCCAGTCAATGAGTCCAATCCCTTGGCGCCTTGGTCAATATTTTGATTATTTATTATTTTCTTCCTATTTTGCAATAGGTTAATCGTTTCGTCGTATTTTAAAATACTCGCTCGTGCAATGACTGTTAGTATATCGTCGTTGAACACACTTTCACCATTTGGATCGGGGCTTACTTAGAGGTAGCTCAGACGCCAGGTTGTTGATTATTTATTACTAGTTGTGGAATTCAGTGGAGAATAATTCACAAAACTGAGTAATAAGATGTTTATTATTAATTCATAGGATCAGCTGAGGATTCGACTACGAATTAAGAATAATAAAGTGAGCATTACCATTCCATGGGATAATAGATTCGACCATAGAATCAGAGTAATTAAGTTTTATCTATTGCCATTTATGAGACCAGTTGTGGATTCGATCATGAAATCGGAGTAATGAGATAATATAGTTATTGATATTCTATGAGATCAAGCCGTGGATTCGATCATAGAATCAGAACAATTGTTTATTGCCATTCCATGGGACCAGTCGTGGATTAGACCATGGAATAGGAGCAATTGTTATTGCCATTCCATGGGACCAGTCGTGGATGCGACCATGGAATATGAGCAATAATAGATTATTCTGGGAATTCAGTAGCGAATGTCACGGCAGAATTAATCTTAATTAGGAATAATTAACTTTGTGGCTCTATACTAGCAGAGCAAGTTGTCTAGGAGCATTAATTATCCCGATATGATCTTGTCGGTAAGTCGTATCCTTTATATAGTCAGGGTAAACTCGTTATTTGTTCCTGAAGACGTTATTGCTCTATACTAGCAGAGCAAGTTGTCTAGGAGCCGTCCATCTCGTGATACTATATAGAAATAATCACTGAAAGTGTTCGGTGTTCATGAGATATGCCGTTGTCCAGTCGTGAGAATACATATCTACATGTACTCTGAGAGAAAGTACTCTCCGTTGAGAATTCGATGAGAGACTCGTGTCTCAATACTCACGTTTGATTGCTGGATCAGAGCTTCGTATAATTATGATTTTACGATTTTAGCCCTTGTCGAAAATCCACCATCTACATTAAGTCCCCTGCTTACTGAGGAAAGATGTGTTCCTCAGTCAGCAGTAAATGGTGATTTTCCGGCCATAAATAACAATACCAGTAATTGAACTTAGTCGTAAGTTAAGACGTTACCGGATTTCGATAGTATGAGAATACCATGACTTGAATGAAGATCCCAGTGGCATGATAGAGCATCATCGTATGATGAGCATAGATTTGCGTTGAACCGCTGATTTGGACGACAAGACCTTGGTCGTTTTAGGATTCGCGGGATGGGCCCATGAAAACAAATCCTTGTTTTATGAATAGACGCTTGTTCGTTCGTTAGTTTAAGGAACAAACAAAATAGACCCGAGTCTAATGATATAAAATTCGTCTATGAGCTTTCACGAAAACCAGAATTTTATATTTTAAATATGTGAGATTTCACAAAGTGGAATAAACTCTCGTTTCAAAGGTGGATGCTCGTACGAGAGAAAAGAGTTTTTTTGATAGACGTACGTCTGTTAGTAATAAAATTTTGTTTATGAGCCTTCATGAAAATTTTTATCTTCGAGCTTTCCGAAATCTTTGAAAGTATACTCTCGCTTCAAAGACAGATGCTCGTGCGAGGAAGCAAAAATATATAAATATATTTTTCAAATTTACGTGAGTTTCACGTTGAATATGTATATTTTGTAAAATAAATGTTTTGATTTTGAACAACTGTTAAAAGTAGACAATTATACATGGTGAAATAATGTCTATATGTGAGTTTTCACAATTGTAGAATGGACGTCTGTACAATTTTTGAAGATCAGTGAGTGTTCACATAGTAAATATTTACGTGGGTTGTTCACGGCTTTATGAAAATCAAGTCATGATTTTTGAGCAATTGCTGAAAGTAAGCAATTGTATACGTGATGAAATAATGTATGTATGAGTTTTGCGATTTTATAGTGTATGCACACATGTAGAAAATCAACGAATGTTCACATGAAAGGTTATGTGAATTATTCATAGTTTCACGCAAAGTCAGGTGTTGACTTTAAATAATGAATTTTGCTCGTCTTGGCAAGTTTGAAGAAGCGAGCAAGTTTTTCGAGGTTTTTACGTTATTATCACTAGGTTCTTGAAACCGTAAATAAGTAAGATTTGAGGATTACCATTTTTGTTGCGTGTTTGTTATTGGTATATCCATGACTCCATGCCTTGCGCCTCAGATAGTGGTGACTTCTGGTTACAGCCACTCTTCGGGATCTTCCATGGAGCGCTCCAAAAATATCAAGTCAAAGATGAAGACTTCTGCGGATGCTCATACTGAGGAAAATCAACCTTTCAGAGACACTGGAAGCTGACATATTATATGTCTCTTGATCATCCGAGAGTCGTCCCTCATTAGCAGAAGCACCGCCGACTTCAGCAAGTGAGACTATCGGCTGAAGATGAAGTTCGGCTTTGTGTTGACGGTGTAGCTTCTGATTGGATGAATGAAGAATTTCGTCATCAGAAAATTCAGAAGTTAGGTCTTCGTTGAAATTGTTGTAGAATCTTCGTACGATGTCGGATTTTCGCGGTCGAACCATGTATCCTCATGCCCAGGAAATTTCCAAACTTTCACAAAGAAGCCTTTTGAGTTCCGAGCATGTTTAGGATGTGAAATCGACGAAACAGTAAACTTCCAGGAGACCTTCAGAAAATTTTCAGCTGGCATGTGGTCCAATGTTTTGGCCACAACTCTTTGCTCGTTTCTCCAATTGTTTTGAATTTTGGATATGTTGTAGAGGACCTTCATACGAAGAGAATGGTATATGACCCATACCTCTATTATTCACCAATTTCTCCCAGCTCGTCGGTTTGTACAGGACAGTGTAAAATCATCTCAGCCGAGCTTGCTGTAAAACACTCATGTTGTGTTCTTAGACCATTCTCTTGTGTCTTGAACGGTTGGTGAAGGATTTTAATGTCGTTGATTCGTTTGAGATCAGGAACCATTGATTGATACATGATCATGGTGCTTGCAGCGCCATCTTGCTTCTGTCAGTCGTAGAAACATCGCTTCTGAAACCCTGGTCATGGGACCATAGCTGAGGTTGCTCTTGAGAGGGGATGATGTAATGACCACGGTTTCATGTCTCGATGGTAGCATTAATTTTATGATGAATGATTAGCACATGAGAGTTTGGTGCCACGAGTCTTGGACTGTAAAACTGGTCGTCATGATCAGTGGATCGTCAGTCCCCAGTATTTTGGTTAGATCTCTCCTCTTCGTTTTCTCTTCTTCTGGCAAGACTTGGATAGAGGACCCAGGTAGAAAAATTGATGTAAAGACCTAGATGGTCAAAGTTGGAGGTACCTTGATGAAGTACTTAGTGGAAATACCTGATGGACACCGATCGACTGTGGAAGTCATGAATACCGTCTAAGAATTGCTGCTTGCATATTGTACGCTCTGGAAGATGTAGGAACCTCATACGACGTCGGAATTTGATGCTTGACCCCAACTTTTGAAGCTAAGAGACTGAGTTATCCCATGAGACAAGAATCACTCAATTTGGAGTTGTAGAGGTCATCCAACAAAGCGTGCACATTTGTAATTTTTAATCCCGTACAAATTGTTTCAGATTTCGTAGACCTGACGGTAAAGGCCATATCTTTCAGCTTGTACGTCCGATTGATGCGCTCTTTTGGTAGGTTGTATAAGAGACATAAAAGAACATCTTTTGTTGAGGAAGTATCGTCTCATTCCTCACTCGTTGGTACGTTTTTGTAAACCCATTTGCTGAAGTATGTTGTATCTCATTTGTAGAGGTGATGAGAACATCTTGTAGAAGACTTTGGTGTTGTTCCCGCCCATCGTGCAATCTTCAGAAAGACTTTCATGTGAGCATATTTCATGTCTACATGCCTTGATATGAATCATTAGTGCTTCGAGAAGTCCGTTTCCTCGAGCAATACTTCAGAGAATGGTTAGTTGATGGAGCCTTGTCATGAGGATGTTGCTCCTGAGACCGTTGTTGGTGCTGAGACCATGAATTATTATGCTCCAGATATCCTTGTCGATGCTAAGATCATCGATGGTGTTCCTCTAGAGATTATTGTTGATGTTGATACCATGGTTGAAGTTGCTCTAAAGACCGAAAAGGCTAGAACTATGATTATATATATAATTTTTGTTCCTTCATCCAGTGAGCCTTTTACGTTCACGAACTAGTTAGTGAGTTGAGAATCCGGTATACTGGGAGTTCAACCTGAGTGCTCTTGAATGCATGACTGTATCGTGAAGCGGCTTTGTAAGTGAATCCACGTTGTTGTGGAAGATAGCAGCAGAAATCTCCGTTCTAGATCGGTGAAGGGAACAAGTTCCTCAGTCATGTAGGGTTTTGTGATGTAGAGAAGTCCCGTCGATGAAGTTTCACGGAATCACCTCAGGTTTCCCAGTGTGTGTTGAAGGAGTTGGTAACATTCATGGGTGAATGATGTTGCATCTACTTCAGAAGTCTTATAATGAGATAATGAAGACTTATCGAATGTAGTGCCGTGCTGGTGTTGAATCAGTGTCGAGATATTTGTGTTGAAGCCAGAGGCGCCATTATCGAAGGTGTATTCTTTGATTGGGAGTACAATTTTGAAGGCTTATTAGATGATTGAGCATTGATGCGTCATACCCCTTGAGCATGTCTTAGGTTTGATCGTCTGGGCCCCGACTTTCTTCTGTTGATTCAGCATTCCTTTCGTTGCAGTAGTGGGATTCAACACTTGTGCAAAAGTCAGAGCTTTCTAATTTTGTGGCACACATGGACGCTCCTGCAAGGCTATGTAGAAACTCCCAAAGTGTTCTTTGCCATGTTTGGACATCATCTCAGCAATGAACGTCTCAGTGATCGATTCAGAGAAATGTCAGATTCAACCACTTGGTAAAATACTAATGCGGTGAAGTTACCATTCATAACGTCTTGCAGAGTTGCTAGCAGAATTAAGTCCCCATTCTACATAGCATGTGAGGAAATAAATGACGTAGACACGGAAGAAATGAGACTTGCCTGAGTGTGGAACCTCTTGATGAATGTCTATGCATCTTTTGCAGGTTCTTGCTTCAATCTCATCAAAGTTCGAAATTCCTCCAAGTGCTCTGATGATGGAATGTCCGTCAAATCTTCTGGATCAGAACTTTCTTTGTTGGAGAGATATGTAACCAAAGGCGCTTTGTAAGTACCCATCTTTTCAGCGTGGATCCATGCTCTTCTGAAGGACGTGTCATATCCCGGATCTTCCTAATTATGTGAAACTTGGTTTCTGTCCAGGTTGAACTTATGTTCACTTTGAGAATGATGTATCCATAAGTATTTCCGAGGCGCTCCTTCAAGGTCTCTGATTGAGATGGAGCCTGAGTATCTTCTTGTCGAGTGATGCATGTGGATCCGATGGTTTTCAGTGGAATGTTGTTGATGGCGGTGTCAGCATCGATCAACGTTCTTCCCAATTCGTTTCTTCTGAGATTGACTGTGGTAAGCAGTCCCCAGTTGTACACCTCTTGGTCCGTGGATAGAGGCTCAAAAAGTATTTTCGGAATGGACTTCTTGACATGATGTGTTCAGTGCTGTGAACATGTCTTACTTCGTGCCTTCGACAGATAGAGCACTCAATTTGGAGTTGTAGAGGTCAGCCAACGAAGCGTGCACATTTGTAATTTTTAATCCCGTACAAATTTTTCAGATTTCGTAGGCCTGACGGTAAAGGCCGTATCTTTCAGCTCGTATGTCTGATTGATGCGCCTTTTTGGTATGTTTTTGTAAACCCATGGCCTGAAATGTCTTGTATCTCTTTTGTGGAGGCGATGAGAACATCTTGTAGAAGACTTTGGCTTGTGCACGTCTGTCGTGTAAGCTTTGGAAATGCGTTCATGTTTTCAGGTCTTAACATTTTGACATGAATCCTTAGGGCTTGAAGAAGTATGATCCATAGAGCAAATGGATAATTGATGAAGCCGGATGTTGCGCCTGAGACTGATGATATCACAATTGAATTTCCTCCAGAAATTCTTGTTGATGCTGATACCATGAATGGGGTTCTTCCACATGTCCTAGTTGATGCCGATACTGTGGTTGGAGTTACTCCAGAGACCGAAAATGATAGTCTTTGATCTTCCATACAGTGAGCTTTTACATGCACGAACTAGGTGAGTTGAGCATTCCTAAGATGAAGATGTTCTAGGATTTCAACCCAAATTCTCCTGAATATGACTTTACTGTAAAGTGGCTTCGTCAGGGAATCGATGTTGTTGTGGCAGATAATATCGGCAGTCTCCATTCTGGATGTGAGGAGAAAAGTTCCTTGGTCATGTAAGGCTTGTGATGTAGAGAGGTTCCGTTGATGAAGTTTCATGGAAACACATCAGATTGAAAATTCCAATAAGATCAAGTCCCAGTGTATATTGAAGGAGTTTGTGCCATCCATGAATGAATGATATTGCATCTGCTTCAGAAGTCTTATCGTGGGATAATGAAGAATTCGCGATTGTAATTTAGTTACACTTTGATTGCGCTGGTGTTGACTCAGTGTGTCATCGTCGAGATATTTGCGCTGAAGCTAGATGCGTTGTTATAGGAGGTGTACTCTTTGATTGGGAATACAATTTGAAGGCTTCTTAGATGCTTGAGCGTTGAAGCGTCATATCCCTTGAGCATGTCTTAGGTTTGATCGTTTGGGTCCCAACTATCTTCTATTGATGCAACATTCCTTTAGTCGCGGTAGTGGTATTCAACACTTGTGCGTGGCACACACGAACACTCCTGCAAGGCTATGGGGAAATGCCCAAATTGTTCTTTGCCGTGCTTGAATATCATCTCGGTAATGAATGTCTCAGTGAGATGCTCGATTCGGAGAAATGTCAGATTCTATCACTTGGTAAAATATCGATGAAGTGAGATTACCCACTTATAACGTCTTGCAATAGCAGAGACGCTAGCAGAGTTGAGTCCCCATGCTAGAATAGCATGTGAGGAAATAAATGACATATACATGGGAGGAATGAGACTTGCCTGAGTGCAGGACCTTTTGATGAATGTCTATGCATCTTTTGCAGGTTCTTGTTTCAACCTTGTCAAAGTTCGAAATTCCTCCAAGTGCTCTGATGATGGAACGTCCGCCAAATCTTATGGATCAGAACTTTCTTCATTGGAGAGATGTGTAACCAAAGGCGCTTTGTAAGTACCCATTTTTCAGCGTGGATCCACGCTCGTCTGAAGGACATGTCATATCCTAGATCTTCATGATTATGTGAAACTTGGTCTCTGTCCAGGTTGAACTTATGTTCACCTTGAGAGTGATGTAGCCATAAGTATTTCCGAGCGTTCCTTAAAGGTCTCTGAGTGATATGGGAGAATGAGTAGCTTCTCGTCGAGTGATGCCTGTGGATCCGATGGTATTCAGTAGAATATTGTTGATGGCGGTGCCAACATCGATTAACGTTCTTCCAAATTCGTTTCTTCTGAGATTGACTGTGGTAAGCAGTCCCCAATCGTACATCTCTTGGTCTGTGGCTGGAGTCTCAAGAAGTATTTCCGGAATGGACTTCTTGACACGATGTGGTTCAGTGCTGTGAACATGTCTCTCCTTTGTGCCTTCGACAGATAGAGTAATTCATGTTCGACCAAGGATTGAATTGCCTCTTTGATAGGTTGTTCAGAGAGTGTAAAGATTCTGATTGGGAGAGGATTCTTGTGTACTCCTTCAGTCCCCAGTTGAATCTCTCCTGATTCAACCTTCTCCCTGAATATGCGCTTCAAAACTCTGCAGGTGCTTGTGGGATGATTGACGAACCCGTGGAAGCGGCAGTAACGAGGACTTTCCATGTCTTCTTCAGTTGGTTCTTTCTTGACATATGGTAACTTGATTGTACCATCTTGGATCCAGACATCCAGGAGTTCGATCACCTCTTTAATGGAAAAGGGAAAGTCAGATACTTCTTGATCAGGAACTCCTGTGCGTTGGTCAGAGGCTTGTGCATCTTTCTTATCCTTCCTTTATGCTTTTGAAAGGGCTGAGGTATGCTTGCGCGGCGGTTCGGCTTTCCGTTTGCTCCCTTCTGCAACATCGTTTGTGAAAGGATGGAGGTTGTACTGCTTGTTAATCATACGTCTGCTACCTCGAGTGTCTCGCGGTTCTTTAACCTTTCTAGCTTTTGTTCTTTTCAGTAAAGCGGGTGCAGTAGTTGCCGATCTCTTCGCCGCTTCATGAAGCTCTGAGAAGGTCTGGAAACGAAGATTTTCCAATAAAGCTTTGTAGACTGGGATCATGCCGTTGATGCACAAGTCTACCACTGTTTGCTCCGTGACGTTTGGATCATGCCAGTCCAGGGCCTGGACTCTGAATCTTTTCACGTAGTCATTGGGATGTTCATTGCTCCTCTGAAACATTCTTCCAAGATCAGAGAGAGTAATTTTCTCTGACACAACGAAGTACTTTCTGTAGAAGGCGTTAATCATTTCTCCCCAATTGTTGATAGTTCCTGGTGCGATGTTGTTGTACCAGGTGTATGCCCTTCCTTTTAAGGATTTTGAAAATTCTTTGAGGCGAACAACATGGTTATGTTCATGTTCACCCAAGGCTTCCAGGAACCGAGAAACATGTTCCCAAGCGTTGCCTGTTCCGTCATACAAAGTGAAGGTTGGAGAGGTATAACCTTTTGGAAGAGGAATCCTTTGCGTAGCAGCAGGGTACGGAGGCTGGTGACGATGCACATGTGATGTCTTGTCTTTTCCACGGTTCTCCAAGAGGAGTTACAAATCTTCCCGAGTAATGAAATTTTATGATTCCTTTGTTGATGGATCGTCTGCAGCTTTGCAGACTTCGCTGTCATCCACTGTATGAATTGGAACTACTTCAGGATCAGCATCTGAGGATATTTCTTTTCCTTTTCCTTGAGTCTTCTCTGACATCTTGTCAGTAAGAGTTTTGAGATAATTGCACAACTCCTTCTGTGTAGCAGCCATGTCAGTCTGATTCTTAGAAAGAGTTTCCTGCACTTTTATGAGATCGCCTATGGTAGGCGGATTTTCTCTGAATTCCTCGGGATGCCGGGCGAAGAGAGGATGACCTTCCGTGTTAGAATGAGTAGGAGTAACATCATCACCGCCAGTGTTAGAGGCCGGAATTATTTCCGGGATATCCTCATTGTTGTTGTTGCTAGTGCTAGCGTCGTTTGTATTGGAACCTGTAACTAACCCAGACCTAAGACCAGCCATCTTGTGAAATTCTGAGATTGCAACCGAGAGATTAACCTCCCACTGTGGCCGCCAATCTTTGGATGGGGAAAAACGATTTGCTAGTTTTTACGGAATTGAAGAGACGTCCGTGTGGAGACTCCTTGAACCGAGCGAAATATTGAACCTCACACAAATGCACTGCAAGAAGGTAGTGCTTTAAGTTCGAGAGATCAATCTGTAGGACTCCGGCCTAAACCAAGAACAATGGCCGTTCCAGAGTCAATTCGGTCACAAGAGAGGATGGGTTGATCTGTAGGAGGGAAGCTGAGAAATGTGTGGGATCAATGGTGATCTGAGATTGTAGGTGTGTTGTGAATTCAGCGTAAGAACGCTCTGAATGATTGAATCTTACTCAATTGAGAGTGATTGCTCATACGATGAGTTCGTATAGACGAAAGATTGTCTGTATGAACTTGCCGAGAAATTGCTTATTTAGACGAATGTTCGAGTGTTCGAATCTTGTCCTTTCAATCAGGATTCAAAGACATTTTATAATGCAGGAGTTGAAAACACCATGATCCCATGAAGTGTGACAGTTGCTGGAATCAGAGAGTGGGGAAGTGGGAAATCGTGTTAAAACCAGTTGCTCATCGTGCAGAGACTTGGTTAATTTTCCACCCACTACTTTGTTGACTCTTCCAACTGATTGCACGACTTGCTCACATTCTCGTCGTAGGTGAACACACGTGTCGTAAACCGCCAGACCAAAACCCTAGTTAATACCCCTCATGTGACACGATTGATATCTCGTGGTTGTGGAGTCAGTTGCTGACTTTATGGGACGATAAGTCCATGTATTACTGAGTTGAACATGATTTTCAAATGTTCTGAGACTCGTGAATTAAATATGTCTGCTGAGACGAGGTATTATTATGTTTATTACCTAAGACGAGCAAACTGTGTTGCTGAATTGTTGAATATTGATAGTTGAATCAATATTCTTGAATCTGAGCAAATATTGCTAATTCGAGCAAATATTGCCGGTTTGAGCGAATATTGCTCGTTTGATGAATTGTTGGTAGAGGACCAAATAAAATATTAATTTAAGATACTGACTGCTGGGTCGAGTAAAATAAATAAAAATGTTGATCATGGAATTAACATAAAATTATCAGAGTATTTGAATCTGCTCAGAATCATGTTTCTGCGGAGCTCTGAATTCAAAACCCTAATTTTACTGAAATGATGATTTATTGCAAATCAACTGCAGAGTGACGTAGGGACCGGCTACATGGGATGATGAGTTCACCATGTAACGCCCAGATGCTCGAATGAGCAAAATACCAAAGTCTCTTGAGGACCAGTTGGTGAAAGAATGATTAAATGTTGGTTTAATCATTTATTAAAATAATTTTCGTGCGAGCGACAGATAATAATAAAACCTAGCCGTGAAAAGATGAGGGACCTGCCAAGAGGTCATGGGACCGGCTCTTGGTGGCTGTGGGACCAATAGATGGTCGTTTTAGCAAACTCTCTATTGTTCGAAAAGAGTTTGAACCTAATATGAGCAACTAAGCAAATTAGGTTAAAATAGTTAAAACATGTGGGACCGGCCACTTGCAAGCCTCAGTGTCACCCTTGGTCGGTCAAGGGGATGTGCCCGTGTCACCATGGTATTCGTGTCTCAATCCTGAGAGTTTCGATATTTTCTGATGCGCGTTTGAGCAACATTTTGAGAAAATATGAAGAATTCAGGGTTTTGCTGAAACTAGGAAAATACATGAGATGATGAAAAAAATTAATAAAATAGGGAATTTGAAGGTGTGGGACCGTCCACGGCTAGGGCATGGCCGGACGCCTGACAGTCACGGTCCCACACACTTTTCCCAGTTTTATGTATTTTCTCTGAATTGAGGAAATTCCATGAAACTGGAAAGTTCTATGAAATTAGGGAACTTCCATGAGATGAGAGAAATAAAATAATAATAAAATAGGGAATGATGGAGTGTGGGACTGGCAACGGCCAAGGCATGGCCGGCCGGCCAACGGGCACGGTCCCAGGGCACTCTTCCCAATTTTATGTAATTTTCATGATTTTAGGGAATTTCCATAAAATCAAAGAGTTTTGTTGAAACCAATGTATTTTGTTGAAATCAGGGAGTTTTCATGGAATGAGGAAAACAAAAAAAATAATAATAATAAAATAATAGGCGTGTGGGACCGGCTAGGGCATGACCGGACGGCTAGGGCCCGGTCCCACAAGTTTTCTTAATTTTATAAAATTTTCATGGTTTTAGGGAAAATTCATGAAATCAGGGAATTTTCATGGTTTTAGGGAAAATTCATGAAATCAGGGAATTTTCATGGTTTGAGAGAAATAATAAAATAATGAGGACGTGAGGTGCGGGACCGGCCACGGCTAGAGCATGGCCGGCCGGTTGGTGCTCGCTCCCGTGACACATTTCCCTAATTTTATTATTTTCTTGACATAAAGAAATATCATGAGATTAGAGAATTTCCTTGAATCGAAGGAAATTTGCTCGAACGAGAGAATTTTCATGAGATCAGGAAAAATAATAAAATATGATAAAAATATAAAATTGGGCGTGGGACTGGTCACGGCATGACCGGCCGGCTGGTGAGCCCAGTCTCTGGCGCCTTTGCTAATATTTTTTTATTATTATTATTTTTCCTTCCTATTTTGCATAGGTTCATCGTTCATTCGTATTTTTGAAATGCTCGTTTGCGCATTCAAATGCTGGTCTGTGCATTATTGCTAAGTACATTTGCACCATTTTAGTCAGGGCTTATTCGATGCTCAGATGCCTGTACGTAGAATATTTATTATTAACCCATGAATTCTGTTGGGAAGAACCATAAATTGAAGTAACGAAATATTCGAAGAATCGTAGAATATAGTTGAATATTCAGTTACGATTAGAGATAATTAATTGATGGCTCTATACTAGCAGGCATGCTGTCTAGGAGCATTAATAATCTGAGAGTTGAGCAATATGAACTTGCTGGAGTGTCATATTTCTCCTATATAGTCAGTGAAAACCTTGTTGCATCCTGAAGACGTTGTTGCTCTATATTAGCAGGCATGCTGTCTAGGAGCCGTCCAATCTTTCGATTCTATACAGAAATAATTACTGAAATTGCTCAGTATTCATGAGATGTGTCGTGGCCTCAGCTGGGAGACTACACGTTTACATATACCCTGAGAGACAGCCTTCTCAGTCAGAGATTTATGGCATGAGCTTTCACGCTTTAATGAGAGACATGAGTCTCAAAACTCGTCTGATTGTCGGATCAGCAACATGTATAATTAGGGTTTTACAACTTTAACCCTTGTTGAAAATCCACCATCTTACCAAGGAAAAACCCTGATTTGAAAGACTACATAAAGGAGACATCTAGTATTGTGCAAAACTAATCCCCACACCTTAGGTGTGATACTAGTTTGCATACTAGAGTCGTTTCTCCTTTAACCTTTGGGTTTCTTCTTCTAAAAACAGGTTAACGACTTAAAGACTTCATTGGGATTGTGAAGCCAGACCGATACCACTTTTATCATAGTTGTGTGATCTGATCTTGCATCTTCTATCGTCACAGTACAATCATATTGATTGGCTTGAGATCGTGAGAGTTATCCGATAGGCAAGATATGAAAAGTAATCACAAACACCTTCGTCTCATCGTTTGTGATTCCGCAACATCTTGTTTCGCTACAATACGATTAAGATTGTTGTGAGGTGATTGATTAATCTAGGTTGTTATTCGGGAATATAAAACCGGATTATCAATTGGTTCCTGTTCACCTTGATTATTATCAAAAGACGAAACAAAAACTTCAGGGTTTTTCTGTGGGAGACAGATTGATCCTTTGATAGACTTGTCTGTGTGAGACAGATTTGTTTATTATCAAAGCCTGCGATTTTGGGTCGTAGAAACTCTTAGTTGTGGGTGAGATCAGTTAAGGGAATCAAGTGCGTAATATCCTGCTGGGATCAGAGGCGTAGGGAGTACAACTGTACCTTGGATCAGTGGGAGACTGATTGGGGTTCAACTACAGTCCAGTCTGAAGCTAGCTTGGAGTAGGCTAGTGTCTGTAGCGGCTTAATACAATATGTGTTCAATCTGGACTAGGTCCCGGGGTTTTCTGCATTTGCGGTTTCCTCGTTAACAAAATTTCTGGTGTCTGTGTTATTTCAATTTCCGCATTATATTGTTTTATCTTTATAATTGAAATAATACAGGTTGTGCGTTAGATCAATCAATTGGAGAATCCGACCTAACAGTTGTTGATTGATATTGATTGACACTTGGATATTGGTCTTTGGTACCATCCAAGTTATTCCTTGTATTTGTTTAGTACTCACAGTTTCTGTTTGAGGAAATCAAATCAAGAGAGAGATATAAACTCGTTGATATACTTTTAATTGATTGAGTCTTGTTGATTCTCTTAAAAGTATATTCGAGTTTGTCCATACAGATTACTAAGCGAAATATTGGGTGGTGTTGTTAAACCCCCGCTTTTTCAGATTTGATTATTCAAGTTAGTAAATTAGTGCTGGTGTTGATAAGCAAAAGAAGTGGTTTTGGTGTTTAGAAACAAACCTACAACAAGTCTTCTTCTTCCTTCCCGTCACGGCACAACACGGTGGTGATTTTGGAGATAAAGCTTAAAGTCAAATTTGTTGTTCTTCTTGGAGATTTGGATTAGTGAGCTAAGTTGCACAAATCTCTTAATCCATGTATTATATTATTAGCATCTATAAACAAAGTTGGGTTTTGATTTGAAATTTTTTAAAACTCTATTTCCACTGCATTTTTGATCGATTCCTAACAATGGCATCAAGAGCAAGGTTTAGATGTTAATAATTGCAATTTTATTTATCATGATAGAGTTTATGATGGGTTTAAAAATTAGGGCTTTTTCAATTTTGGAATTTCTACGAATTGTGTGAACACTAAATTTATCAATTTGAAATTCATGTTAAAAATTGATGAATGATTTGGTTAATTTGAGATGGGTGTTGGCTGATTTTGTATAGTGATGCAAAATAAATATGTATGGTTTACTAATAATTTTATGCTATATTAAGAGTTCACTATGAGTGGATATATGGGTTTTTCTCTAGTTTTACATGATATGTATGAATTGGAGGTTTTTTGTTTATGAAAAGAGTTTTCAAAAATCAAAAATCTGTTTTCGGAAGTTTTCGAAATAGTTGCCCTGTATATTGAAGAACCTAAGTCTCTGGTTAAGTTGTAGTACAACTGTTTGTTGTAATCAAAGTCCAAAACTTTGTTTGATAATAAGTCCAAAACAGTTTTGGTGTGTATTATTTATCTAAATCAAAGTTTCAATGGATTTGGTACATTACAGCAAGTACAGTAATGCTCCACTTAAGATCGTGAACACGTTCACTACAGTAAAGTTCCATGATGACTTTGATGATTTGGTAGTAATAATCATTATAGTAATATTGGTTTCTAGACACATATACGAGCTTGAGTATTATGTCTTTGGTTTACCAATATGTATGCACTATTAATCTCCATGAAGGATATGTATGAATACTTTTCTAATTCACATGAGATGTTTGAATTAGTGGTTAAAAGATTTGTTTTCGAATTATTTTTCCTTAAAACTTGTTTTCTCTGTACTTGAAAACAAACTCTAATAGCTTTTGAAAAATGAAACTATTTTTGGTATAAGTGGGTACTGGAGTTACCGATGTAATAAAAATCCATAAATAATTTGTTAGGTCCAACACGTTTTGGTCAAGCTTGTCTAAAACAAATATTAATGGATTTGGCTTATTATGAAATCGCATAACTACTTATCTCTTTAGATTACCAACTCCATCCATATACAGTAATGTTACCTTGTGGCTTTGGTGATTATAGTATAAATGTAAATAAGTGAATGATGTTTGATTATTCAATTTGTATTTACATACTAATTATTGGTTTAAGGGCATATGTATGCTACAATATCGACTTATAATAATTAGATTGGAAATCATAAATGTGTAGTATTGTTTTCTGTTTATGCATGAGATGTGTGAATGTTAAATGCAATGTGCTACAGGCCCTTGTCTAAGAAATTAAGTGGGAGAGGGATTTTCGTATCCCGCGGCCTTCCATAAACAAAATCAGATTATATGAACGGTTTTGTTCTCCCTAAGGAGACAATACAGTTTATGTAGATTCTGAAAGTTGTCTATGGGTTACACTTAACTATAAATAAGTAATTTGGTTTTCCTAAGGAGTCAAACATTTATTTTAGAGGCCAAAATTATCGGATTGTTGATTTAATATGACATGAGATGTCTAGGATTGTTAAATCATTGAAAAGTTCTTTCACTTGAAAACTATATGCGCAACTAATTCCCTAAGGAATGTTACGTATGTAAAGTTTTGGGAATCCGATGTTTATCCTAATACTAGGGAGTTGCGATAAATAATTTTTTTATTTTGTTTTCATTTCTAAGAACTGTTTTATCTCACTACGATTTATTTGTAATGCATGTTTAGATGTCGATGTCGAACCTCAGCCCCTTACAAGTTATCTTGAAAGAAAACCAATTAACCGGTCCCAACTATGTTGATTGGAAGAGAAACTTGGATATTGTGCTCATTGTACAAGATTACAAGTTTGTTCTTAATGAACCAGAACCCGTACTCCCTGAACCCCAAGAAACAGATGGTGCACATGTAAGGTGGAAGAAGGCTAATGATATGGACAAGTGTTATATCATGGCTTCTATTTCCAATGTAGTGCAGCATCAGTATGAGGGCTTTGAGAAAGCTGTTGAGATCATTAATGGTCTCAAGGAAATGTTTTCTGAACATAGTCGTCCCGCCAAAGCGGAGGCAACTAGAAAGCTAATGAGCACTAAGATGCAAGAAGGAACTTCAGTTCGTAAGCATGTCATTCTCATGATGTCTCTGTTTAACGAACTAGAAACCCTTGGGTCAACTATTGATGATGACATGAAAGTTGACGTTGTTCTCAATTCCCTTCCCAGTTCGTTTGCACATTTCAAGTTGAATGTCAACATGAATAAGATGGTCTTAACTCTTCCTGAGTTACTTAACCAATTGCAAACTTCGGAAGGAATTTTGGACAACTAAAAGGCAGCTGGAAGTGTTCACTTAGCGGAGGATTCTAAGCGTAAACCCAAACGAAAGAATCTAAAGAAGAAAGTTCAGAAAGAATCCCCTGGTGCAAATAATGCTTTGGGTGTTAGAAGGGATAAGGGAGAAAGTGTTGCAAAGGGAAAGTGTTTCCATTGCAATGAGACTGGTCATTGGAAGCGCAACTGCAAGGAATGCTTAGCTAAGAAGAATTCAGGAGGTATTTTTTGAATCTTTAGTTGTTGAGGCAAATGTTTCCAAATATACATCAAACACTTGGTGTATAGATTTTGGAGCCATTAATCATGAATGCGATTCATTGCA
Source organism: Papaver somniferum (assembly GCF_003573695.1). Taxonomy (NCBI): domain Eukaryota; kingdom Viridiplantae; phylum Streptophyta; class Magnoliopsida; order Ranunculales; family Papaveraceae; genus Papaver; species Papaver somniferum. The sequence continues at coordinate 96,948,221 of NC_039362.1, read as the reverse complement.
GGGGTTTCAGATAACCAGACAACTAAGTAAAGAAGAAATTTACCTAAGCCTAAAGTCGGATGCAAGAGTTGCTTCCGTAGCCGTAGGAAGAGTTCGTCTTAGTAGTAGTAGTATTAAGGAGAATAAGATTTTAATTTTGAAAGATTGCATAAATGTGCCAGACACTAGGCGGAATTTAATTTCAGTGTCTTGTCTCATTAGAGATGGTTTGACAATTAAATTTGATTCTTTTAAGGTTTTAAATAATTAAAAATTGTTTGGTTATTTTAATGGTGTGCTGGCGCATAGTTTGTATCTTATTTCTCCTGTTATTATACCATCTATTACCACTCTTAAAAGGAAAAGTCCTTCGACTAATACTACATACTTATGGTATCTACGGTTTGGTCATATTAACCTTAACATGATCAAAACGGTTAGTTCAAAATGGATCTCTTGATTCATTGGAAATTGAACCATGGTCAGTTTGTGAATCCTGTTTGGAAGGTAAAATGAGCAATAGACCCTTTACAGGGAAAGGTGATATAGCCAATTAAGTATTAGAGTTGGTACATGCTAATGTATGTGGACCGATGGATGTTAGAGCTAGAGGTGGCTGTGAGTATTTCATCAAATACACTGATGATTATTCTAGATACGGCTACATCTATCTTATACGTCATAAGCCTGATTCTTTTGAAAAGTTCAAAGAATACAAGGCAGAGGTCGAAAACCAAGAAGGAAAGAAATTGAAAGCCATTCAATCATATCGAGGTGGTTAGTATCTTTCAAACCAGTTTGGTGCATACTTAGTATAACATGGGATTGTATCCCAGTTGACTGCACCTGGAACACCACAACAAAGTGGTGTGGTAGACAAAAGGAACATAACTTTACTAGAGATGGTAAGGTCTATGATCTTCATTACCTATTTATTTTGGGGGATAATCCATAAAACAACATATATTTTGAATTTGGTACCTAGTAAGGCAGATCCTAAGACACCCAGGGAGCTGTGGTCTGGGCGTAATCCAAGTCTACGACGTTTAAGAATTTGGGGTTGTCCAACACGTGTGCTAAAAGGAAAGTCTAGTAAACTAGAATCGAAGTCATAAGTGTACTTGTTTGTAGGTTAACCAAAAGGTACTCGAGCTAGTTTCTTTTATAATCCGAAAGAGCAAAAGTTAGTAGTACGTACTAATGAAATTTTTCTTGAAGACGATTATATGATGGACTATAAACCTCGCAGTAAAGTTGTGCTTGAAGAGTTGTGTGAAATTCGTACAGTGGGAGTTAGTAATACTTCTAAGAAGTGTCTAACAAGGCTGCTCCATTTTTGCGATCTATAACTTTTGATATTCTTGAATTTAATGAACAAACTTATAGTAGTATAATAAGAGCATGTAGATTATCCAATATACATACAAATTCACCTGTGGTTGAGCATCAACAAATAGTTCAGTAGGATCTCCTGATTTTTAATGAACCTCTAGTTGATCCGGGTCTTCATATGGATGAAGAAGTAGTATATCCTCAACCTGAAGTTGAACCTCAAGTTCAACCACAAGTTGTAGGACAACCGGAGCAACAAGTTGAACAAATAGTGGATGCTTAACCAATGTTTACAAGCAACTCAAGGAAACATGGTGATGTTTTTGTATTGTAGGTAGATGATATACTACTAATTGGAAATGATGTAGGGGCATTATCATCAGTAAAGCTATAGCTTTCCAATCACTTTTAGTATGGAAGACTTAGGAGAGGCCAGATACATTCTAGGCATTAAGATTCTCAGAAATCGGAATGCAAGAATGATAGGCTTATCCCAAGCTAATAACATTGACAAATTGTTGGAGAGATTTGCTAAGCAAAACTCAAAGAAGGGTTTCTTACCCTATAGACATGGCATTAAATTTGCAAAAGCTTTTTGTCCTAAGACATCAGAGGTAATGCAAGAATTGAGTAACGTACCTTATGTTTTGACTGTAGGTAGTTTCATGTATGCCATGCTAGACATTTTGTCATGCAGTTGGGATGGTCAGTCATGTTGATGAGATGGGAGTCAAATCTGAATTTTGATTGTTTTGGTGCAAGTGGGAGATTGTTGGGATTATGCCCCAAAACAATAAGTTTGGCGGTCGCATATTATTATTATCTAACAGTTCATACTTAACATGCTATATGGGATATGGTCAAATATATTATTTGTAATTTATACAGTGGGAGATATAATATATTTGTGACATTTATTTGTTCGTAATCTATGTGAATTCTATTCATTGGTTGGATTATAACTTGCTATGATAAATACATATGTATTATAATAAATCTCAATCATAGAAGTGGGGACTTCTAAATCTAGCAGGTTGATATAATTGGATTATATCGAACCGGTCGGTTAGTTCTGTTCATCGTATATCAGCTATTGAATGGATATAAGGTACTACTTTACATAAGTTCTTAAACCTGAGGATATGTATATACCATACGTGTATTTCCGAGTATCTTGTCTTACCAAGCAGTGAGTTCATTAATTTGGATCCAATATATGGGTAAGATGGATAGTTGTGAGTGCGCAGTAAGAATATATATGTTCAATATGGTGTCCACCTCGGATGTGCATTCCCTTGGATTATTGTGCATGAATTATTATTCTAGACTGGCCAGTGGTCATTTAAATTGTTGAAGTGATTATTAGAATAATAATAAGAAAAGCACATCAAAGACCAAATATAAATTCTGCATAGGAGCTGAAGTGTACTTGTTACACGCCTATGAGAATTTATGAATACCGGTATTAGTGGAGGGACTTACTGTAAGAAAGTAGAGGAAGGGTTTTATTTTTATTAAAACAGACAATTTTAGAGTGTTTGTCAATTACAAGACTTGTGGAATGACTTGTAATTTCTTAATCGTATTTGGAATTGTGTGAGACACATAGAATCCTATATGGTTAAAAAAATCTAAAATTGTTTGTAGCCCAAGAGACTTAATTGTATTTGGAAAAGGTATTTGAAAGCAAGAAGGATAACTCCTAATATGAAAACTATATAAGGGGAGCAAGCTATCAAAGCTAAACACACTGATATCTAAGACAACCAAGCCTTCTTGTTTTTCCCGTCCCTATACAATTAAGTATTTTGTGTGAAAGCCCAAAAACCAGTCTTTCCCTCACGTGTTTTTTCTTACAGTAATAGATTCCTTTTGTTTTCGTTACTAACAAAGGAAAAACAAACTTTGGTTCATAGAAAAAGAAAAAGCTACAGGAGATTGCTTCGTTTTAGTTTTCTTTTAGTTTGTTGTTGGTGAAAGAACAAACAAATCAAAAGGAGTTTGATTTGATTATTCAAGTTAGTAAATTAGTGCTGGTGTTGATAAGCAAAAGAAGTGGTTTTGGTGTTTAGAAACAAATCTACAGCAGGTCTTCTTCTTCCTTCCTATCACGGCACAACACGGTGGTGATTTTGGAGATAAAGCTTAAAGTGAAATTTGCCGTTCTTCTTGGAGATTTGGATTAGCGAGCTAAGGTGCACAAATCTCTTAATCCATGTATGCTATTATTAACATCTATAAACAAAGTTGGGTTTTGATTTGAAAAATTTTAAAAATCTATTTCCGCTGCGTTTTTGATTGATTCCTAATAACTCTCAGCAGAGTAGCATGAATATCCAAGTGTCAATAGTGAGGTATGCACGAAATACCCGTACAGGCTATACCATTCTCTAACAAAGAGAATTTCGTATCGGCGTGCTTATATTAGCCCGGTCGAGCATGTTTAATTTCCTAAGGGAAATCTGGACTGTCCGTATCAGTCTCAGAAACGATCACCGCCACGCAAGTTGACCGCATAATTTAACCAGCCTAGACGAACCATAGCAGGAGCAGGCGATCACCGTGATGACCACCGACGGGCCCGCTTATGACCTATCCGGTCGAACATCACACCTTGCTTCCCAGTGTGCCAAAACGCCAGCCCTAAAATAGGGTAGACGCGCTGCTCTGGAAGAAGCTCGAACGAGCAAGACTGTTCAAGACAGTCTTAAAACGATCACGACCGTCCAACTTCACCAGCCTGATTGGACGACTTAGATCGCACCATGAACGATTGAGGAGGCGCCAACACACACATTAGCGGGCCCACTCTATCCCTACATGATCGGTTTGCTCACGACATGGTCATGGAGCCATGAACGTTTTCCCGAAACACGATGGCGCGTGATGCTTTTCAAGGGTCACGAAAATTACACTAATGTCTTAAATTGATCACAACCATCCAACTTAGCCAACCTATTTGAATGGCTTAGATCGCACTTTTGACCGTCAAGAAGGTACACGCAAGTTCACCATCGACCCAACATGGGTCCCACGTGATCGATCTCCCTAAAGGAGGTCGCGATTTGCCCAAATCGTTTGGCCAAAGTCACGTGTACGTGACTGATTCGAAACCTAATTAAGGTTTGCGGCGATGCATATATGTCGTAGTTCGATCATGACCATCCATCTTCGCCAGCCTAAACGGAGGGTGTAGTTATAGACTCAAGAGGTCCCAAGGTTGTCAACGTGATCACCCTGGGCCCACCTTCGCGTGTGACCGGACGACCTATGCAGACTAGGGATCGGCACCTCGAAACGCACGCCCAAAGGTGGCATGCCACACGGCTTTTAAACTCTTTGCGGCAATGTATTTCTGCCGCAAATCGATCACAACCACTCATCTTTGCCGGTCAAGTTGAGTATCCTAGATCGAATCTTTGTGGGACCGAGAGGTGTAAACATGCACTTCAGAAGGCCGCCTTCACACATGCCTGATCGGCCCACTCAAAAATAGCTCCCATACTAGGATTCGATCAAGCCAAAGAGGGATGTTAGCGCACCTCTAAAAACCCTAAAATTCCATCAACGATCGCGAATATATACCGTAAACCATCTCGTCCGTCCAACTTTGCCAGCTTGGTCGGAAAACCTAGGTTAAAAGTTAGGCGACTAATGAAGCACCTCGATGATCACCGTCTGCCACTCTTCCACAGGGAGTGATCGACCAGGGGATGGCTCGCCCATGTGGCCTCCAAACGATCACTCGAAGATGGTTGGACGTGATGCTATTTTAAAACGCTTAATCCGCGATTTATTCGGTTAAGCTTTAAAACAGCGATGCTTCATACATATTGATCGTTTTCGATGCATTACATGCATCGAGCATACACGATATTTCATGAATATCAATTTCTTAAATAACTTAGTACCGTATGCCATTTCCTGCAGTGGGTCCCACGATCCACTAATTCGAAACATCAAGCATGTCACAAACTGGGGGATACTTACTGGGGTATTGGTCTGGCGGTTTAATGCGTGCAGCGTGCAACGCGCCATTATGAGAACGTGTCAGGAAAAGGTGGACGGTTAACAATGATGAGGGAAGTGAGAAAAGGTGTGATCGTGTGACAATCACCACTCATACACGACCCCACTACTCCATCAGTTCACCTCCTCCACTTCCTACGATAGATAAGGGTTGCACTCCATGACTTGTATAAATAGGTCCTTCACCTATTTCCAACACAAACGGAGAAACCAAGTGTTGCATTCAGTATCCAGAAAACACCCCGAACTGATAGTTTACATTGTGCAAGTCAGTTCAATATTCTGATACAAGTCATAAAAATCCAACACCTTCACAATCTCAACACCTGCTTCGCTTCCCTCCCTAAAATCAACCCCATCTCCTTCACTTTGTGACCGAAGCAAGTCTGGAACGAACATTTCTTGGTTTAGGCAAGAATTGTATAGATTTATCTCTCGAATCAAAAGCACTCCTGTGCAGTGCATTTGTTTAGGGTTTAGATTCATTTCTCATCCACACACACCCAAAATTACCAAAACCAGCAGAAATAGTTTTCACCCATAAACATGCACACCATATTCCGACGAACTATGTTATGGCACACCACGTTCTGACACACAACACCTTCTTCTGGAGATATCATGTTATGGCACACCATATTCCGACGCACTATGTTACGGCGCACCACATTCTGACACACAACACCTTGTTCTGGATATATCAAGTTATGGCACACCATATTCCGACGCACTATGTTATGGCACACCCCGTTCTGTTGCACAATATTATGGCACGCCAAGTCACGCCATATTCAAGCACACCTTGTTATGGACATATCATGTTATGTCACACCATATTCTGACATATAACACCTGGTTCTGGACATATCATGTTATGGCACACCTGGTTCTGCCGCAGAATCTGATGGCACACCAAGTCACACCATATATTCAAGTACACCTTGTTCTGTACATATCATGTTATGGCACACCATATTCCGACGCACTATGTTATGGCACACCACGTTCTGTCGCACAATCTTGTGGCACGCCAAGTCACGCCATATTCAAGCACACCTTGTTCTGGACATATCATGTTATGGCACACCATATTCCGATGCACTATGTTATGGCACACCACGTTCTGCCACACAACACTTTGTTTTGGACATATCATGTTATGGCACACCATATTCCGACGCACTATGTTATGGCACACCACGTTCTGACACACAACACCTTGTTCTGGACATATAAAGTTATGGCACACCATATTCCGACGCCTTATGTTATGGCACACAACGTTCTGTCGCACAATCTTATGGCACGCTAAGTGACACCATATTCAAGCACACCTTGTTCTGGACATATCATGTTATGGAACACCATATTCCGACGCACTATGTTATGGTACACCACATTCTGACACACAACACCTGGTTCTGGACATATCATTTTATGGCACATCATATTCTAATGCACAATCTGATGGCACACCAAGTTACACCATATTCAAGCACACTTTGTTCTGGACATATCATGTTATGGCACACCATATTCCGACGCACTATGTTATGGCACACCACGTTCTGACACACAACACCTTCTTCTGGAGATATCATGTTATGGTACACCATATTCCGATGCACTATGTTATGGCGTACCACATTCTGACACACACCGCCTTGTTCTGGACATATCAAGTTATGGTACACCATATTCCGACGCACTATGTTATGGCACACCACGTTCTGTTGCACAATCTTATGGCACGCCAAGTCACGCCATATTCAAGAACACCTTGTTCTGGACATATCATGTTATAACACACCATATTTCGACGTACTATGTTACGGCACACCACATTCTGACACACAACACCTGGTTCTGGACATATAATGTTATGGCACACCATATTCTGACGCAAAATCTTATGGCACCCCAAGTCACACCATATTCAAGCACACCTTGTTCTGGACATATCTTGTTATGGCACAACATATTCCGACGCACTATGTTATGGCATACCACGTGTAGTTGCAGGAAATCCCACAACACACCCCTTGTATTATCATGACTATAATTTCTAGATCTAAACTTATTTGATATGAAAATAAAGTTAAAAATAAAGAAAATAGAAAATAAGACACAAGATTTACGTGGTTCGATCAATTTGATCTACATCCACGGGGTTAGGTTTCACTATGATCATTGAATTACATATGAATTACATTGAGACTCCATTAGTGAGTATTTTGAGCTCTCTCTTTGTCTCTGGTTTTTGGGGAAGAATAAGAAGATAATAATAATACCAATTACTTTTCTCTCTCCTACCTTTCTCTTTATATAAGATGCTACCTAGTGGATGACAGCTCATATACACCTAAGATTTCCCCTAATTTCGGATCTGGCTTGCGATGATATCACAAGCTTACAAATGTTAATTTCGCAGATCTTCTAATCTTCGCAAAGTTATTACATTTTTCTTATGTTTAAGCTAATATCACCTATTGTGTCGTTTCTCAAAGTGATCTGCGACATTTTTGTAATACGTTGTTAAGAATTTCGCGAGCGTATCGTTGTCGCGAAATTCTGATCCTACATCTTGCCTCTTTTTTCTTGAATATTGCTTGAAGAGCGATCTTCAGGAAAAAATCCATTGTTGTAGTTGTTGGAGAGAGATACGTGTTGTTGGAGTAGTCTTTGATCTTTGTTGATGAAGGAACGAGCGAAAGAATACTGGACTTGGAAAGTACGTACTTTCCTCTATTCTTTTATGAAGTTCTGGAGCGTTGCGAAGTAAATAAGAAGTATCATCTCTTGAAGTATGCTAAGTATGAAGTATCCTTGAAGGAGTATAAGAAGTACTCAATCCTCGAAATATATAAGAAGTATGAAGTATCCTTTGAGAAGTATAAGAAGTATCTGTCCTTGATTGCGAATAAGAAGTATTGCGAAATTATACTCCACATTCTCTGCCTCATGCAATGCTGTAATGCAAATAAGAATTTAGATTAGTATTCAACATTTCTTTTATCAAAAATATTCATTTAAGTTCAAGTTCAAATCGTTTTTCTTTGTTTTGATTTCCTTTGTATAACTTGTTTCGTCTCATCCGATAAACATCTTTCATGGAAATGATCCAAATGAGGTCTTATGCAGCCTGTTGATGGAAGGTCTTACTAGCCTGTTGATGGAAGGTCTTATTTTTCCTCCTACTACTCTCCATGTTAGATATCATTCACATGTGAAACAAAGCAAATTTTCAAGAGAAATATATAAATTGATTTGTGCGAGATTTTTCTCGGTTTCTTTTGTAATTGTGGAATCTTTGTAATTCTGAAATTTCTATAATTCTGCGATTATATCGCCTTTTGTAAATCAAATCAAAAATCTTTTATTTTCTGTAAAAGTAAAATGTTCAAGGAAAGTGGTACTTAGCTTTTATGTGATTCGCTGTTGTTGTCAATCTCGCGTGAAAAATACGTTGCATGAAGTATAAATGTCGCTTAGCAAAAATAGATGCGAGAGGCAAGAATTGAACCCGCGACCTGTTACTTGCATATTCTCACACCATACCAATTGTGTTAAGCCTCTCTTGCGAAATAATTAGAGTTCTTGCGAAGTAATCAAATTCCAACTGTGTGAGAGGAAATTCTGTATAAATTTCGCGTAACAAAAATAATCATGAAAGAAGCGAGAATTGATCACGTGACCTGCTGCTTGCATTCATGCCAACTGACCAACTGTGCAAGCTTCTTCTTTGCGAAATATCTCTGCGAAATTATCATCAACTCTCTTATGTGCGAAATAATCAAAGAAATATATGTGCGAAAAAATACGCAGGTGTTGGGACTTGATCACACGACCATGAACTCATTAACTTCGCAGATGACCAATTGTGCTGCCTCTTGTTTGCGAGATAATGAAACAATATTGCGAAATTATTCATTTTTTCGCTATCTGTAAAAAAGAAGAAAATTATGTTCGCAGGAAAATTCGAACTTGCGACCACGAACATACATACTGCTCTCTGGACCAATTGTGCAAGAACCTCTCTGCGAAATTAAAGCATAACTTTTTGCCTTATTCTTTTATTCTCCCATGCAAATGAGAAGAAAATGAAAAATATGTGTCTCTGCGAATTCGAACCCGTGACCTATTTGTTGTTCGCTCAACCTTAAACCATCTGTGCGAATTTCTGTTTGTGACAGAAATTACAGCATCCGCCTCTTATCTTTTCTTCGTCCTTCCTTAACTTCTTTCACATTTGCCTTCTTCTCCTGAACATGAAAATCTTCCACTGAAACTTCCATTTTTTCCTTAAATTTCACCACAACAACTAATTTTTTCTCTCACTCTTTTCATGTCTTTGAATTGTTGATGATGTTTACTCCCTGAAAGTGTGATTTCTTCCATAAAATTTCCATTTTTGAACCTAAACTTTGTAGATCTAGAAAAATATGAACAATAGCTAATCTTCATGGAAATTTCTTGAACCAACAAGCTACAGGAGGGATAAATCCTTTACTCCTCCCTGTTTCTAGCGCCAAAGATGTAGTTGCAGGAAATCCCACAACACACCCCTTGTATTATCATGACTATAATTTCTAGATCTAAACTTATTTGATATGAAAATAAAGATAAAAATAATGAAAATAAAAAATAAGACACAAGATTTACGTGGTTCGATCAATTTGATCTACATCCACGGGGTTAGGTTTCACTATGATCATTGAATTACATATGAATTACATTGAGACTCCATTAATGAGTATTTGGAGCTCTCTCTCTGTCTCTGGTTTTTGGGGAAGAATAAGAAGATAATAATAATACCAGTTACTTTTCTCTCTCCTACCTTTCTCTTTATATAGGATGCTACCTAGTGGATGACAGCTCATATACAACTAAGATTTCCCCTAATTTCGGATCTGGCTTGCTATGATATCGCAAGCTTACAAATGTTAATTTCGCAGATCTTCTAATCTTTGCGAAGTTATTACATTTTTCTTATGTTTAAGCTAATATCACCTATTGTGTCGTTTCTCAAAGTGCTCTGCGACATTTTTGTAATGCGTTGTTAAGAATTTCGCGAGTGTATCGTTGTCGCGAAATTCTGATCCTACACCACGTTCTGACACACAACACCTTGTTGTGGACATATCATGTTATGGCACACCATATTCTGACGCACTGTGTTATGGCACACCACGTACTGACACACAACACCTTGTTATGGACATATCATATTATGGCACACCAAATTCCGACGCATTATGTTATGGCACACTACGTTCTGACACACAACACCTTGTTCTGGACATATCAAGTTATGGCACACCATATTCCGACGCACTATGTTATGGCACACCACGTTCCGTCGTACAATCTTATGGCACGCCAAGTCACACCATATTCAAGCACACCTTGTTCTGGACATATTATGTTATGGCACACCATATTCCGATGCACTATGTTACGTAATTGGATGAGGCTCAATTCAGGTTAATCAAGTGTAAAAACGTAATTGCAGCTAAGGAAGCTATTGCTGCACGTAAAGGAGTTGTGACTAAGCTTGTTGAAGCTGTTATGTCCGGGAACAAGATTGGTACAACTAACTGTAGATGGTGTATTTTCGACAAAGGGTAGAATTGTAAAACTATACTCCAGATTCGGCAACCGATGAGTATTGAGACTCATGTCTCTCATTAAATCATGAAAGCTCATGTCATAAATCTCTGACTAAGAAGGCTGTCTCTCAGAGTACGTGTAGATGTGTAGTCTCTCAGCTGAGGCCACGACACATCTCATGAATACTGAGCAATTTCAGTAATTACTCCGGATCCGACAATCGGATAAGTATCGAGACTCATGTCTCTGTGCATGAAAGCTCATGCCACCTCTGATGGAGAAAGTCTCTCATAGAAGATGAAGATGTGCAGTCTCTCAGCTGAGGCCACGACACATCTCATACTGTATAGAATCGAAAGATTGGGCGGCTCCTAGACAACATGTGTGCTAGTATAGAGCGACAACGTCTTCGGGATGTAACCAGATTTTCCCCGACTATGCAAGAGGAATATGACACTCCAGCAAGTTCATATTGCTCAACCCTCAGATAATTAATGCTCCTAGACAGGAAGCCCTTCTAGTACAGAGCCATCAATTAATTATCTTAAATCGTCTGAATATCCAGCAATATTCTACGATCCATCGTCTGAATATCCAACAATATTCTACGATCCATCGTCTGAATATCCAGCAATATTCTACGAGTCGTCAATTAATCGCCTGAATATTCAGCAATATTCTACGATTCCTCGTTATATTTAGTTACTTCAATCTGTGGTTCTTCCCAGCAAAATTCCACAGGCAAGTAATAAAATTCAACGAAACAGGCATCTGGGCATCGAATAAGCCCTGACAAAATGGTTCAAGTGTAATTAGCAGATAATACATAGACCAGCATTTTGAATGCACGAACGAGCATTTTAAAAATGCGAACGAACGAGGAACCTATGCAAAATAGGAAGGGAAAATAATAATAATAAAATATTAAACAAAAGCGTCAAGGGACTAGGCTCACCAGCCGGCCAGTCATGCCGTGACTAGTCCCGTGCCCAATTTTGTATTTTACCATATTTTTACTATTTTCACGATCTCATGAAAATCCTCTCGTTCGAGCAAATTTCCTTTGTTTCAAAGAAATTATCTAAATCACATGATTTTATCAAAAAATAATAAAATTAGGGAAAGGTGTCGTGGGACAGAGCACCAGCCGGCCATGTCTTGGCCATGGCCGGTCCCACACCTCACGTCTCCATCAGTTTATTATTTCTCTCAAATTATGAAAATTCCTTGATTTTATGAATTTTCCCTAAAATCATGAAATTTACCTTATTTCATGTATTTTTTATCTAAATCACATGATTTTATCAAAAAATAATAAAATTAGGGAAAAGTGTCGCGGGACCGCCCGCCGGCCGTTCATGCCTTGGTCGTGGCCGGTCCCACACCTCACGTCCCATTATTTTATTATTCCTTCTCAAATTATGAAAATTCCTTGATTTTATGAATTTTCCCTAAAATTACCTAATTTCATGTATTTTCTCTAAAATCATGAAAAATATTAAAAAAATTAGGAAAACTTGTGGGACCGGGTTCTAGTCGGCCGGCCATGCCCTAGCCGGTCCCACACGCCCATTATTTTATTATTATTTGGTGTTTGATTTCCTGATTTCATGAAAACTCCCTGATTTCAACAAAATATCTTGGTTTTCAACAAATCCCTTTGATTTTATGAAAAATTATCTAAAATCATCAAAATTACATAAAATTGGGAAGAGTGCCTTGAGGACCGCGCCCATTGGCCGGCCGGCCATGCCATGGCCATTGCCGGTCCCACACTCCCATTCCCTATTTTATATTTTAATTTATGTCTCTCATCTCATGGAAGTTCCCTAATTTCGCCAAACTCTCCAGTTTCATGGAATTTCCCTTAAATTAGAGAAAAATACATAAAATCACATAAAACTGGGAAAAGCATGTGGGAGAGCGTGTCAGCCGGCTGGCCATGCCCTAGCCATGGCCGGTCCCACACCTTATGATTCCTTGTTTATTTATTATTTTCATCATCTCATGTATTTTTGTCGGTTTCAGCAAAATCATGGATTTTGCATATTTTCTCCAAATGTTGCTCAAACGTGCATCATAAAATATCAAAATTCTCAGGACTGAAGCACGAACACTATGGTGACACGGGCACATCCCCTTGACCGACCAAGGGTGACCCTGAGGATTGCAAACAGCTGGTCCCGCATGTTTTAATGATTTTAACCTAATTTGCTCAGTTGTTCATATTAGGTTTGAACTCTTTCCAAACAATTGGAAGTTCGCTCAAACGACCATCTACTGGTCCCATGACCATCAAGAGCCGGTCTCATGACCTCTTGGTCGGCCCCTCATATTTTCTACATCAGGTTTTATGATTTGTTGCTCACACGAGCATTATTTCAGTAAATGATTAAACCAGCATTTAATCATTCTTTCACCAACTGGTCCTCAAGAGACTTTGGTATTTTTTGCTCATTCGAGCATCTGGGCGTTATATGGTGAACCCGTCATCCCATGTAGCCGGTCCCGCGTAGATTTGCAATAAATCATCATTTCGGTAAAATTAGGGTTTTGAATCCATAGCTTTGCAGAAACGTGATTCTGTGCAAATTCGAACACTCTGATAATTTTATGTTGATTCCATGATTGATATTCATATTTATTTTGCTCGACCCAGCAGTCAGTAACTTAAATTAATATTTTATTTGGTCCAGCTATCAACAATTCATCAAAAGAACAATATTTGCTCGAACTAGCAATATTCGCTCGAACAGGAAATATTTATTCAATTAGCAATATTCGCTCAGACTAGCAATATTTGCTCAGATCAAAGAATATTGGTTCAACTACCAATATTCAACAATTTAGCAACACAGTTTTGCTCGTCTTAGGTTATAATGATACCTCGTCTCAGCAGACACATTAAATTCATAAATTCATGAGTTTTGAAACATTTGCTAATCATGTTCAACTTAGCGCTACATGGACTCATCGTCCCATAAAGTCAGCAACTGACTCCACAATCACGAGATTTCAATCATGTCACATGGGGGGATATTAACTAGGTTTTGGTCTGGCGGTCTACGGCACGTGTGTTCACCCACGACGAGAATGTGAGCAAGTCGTGCAATCAGTTGGAAGAGTCAGCAAAGTAGTGAGTGGAAAGTTAACCAAGTCTCCGCACGATGAGTAATTGGTTTTAACACGATTTCCCCATTTCTCACTCTCTGATTCCAGCAACTGTCACACTTCATGGGATCATGGTGTTTTCAACTCCGCCATTATAAAATGTCTCTGAATCCTGATTGAAGAAAAGAGGTTTTTCGAAAAATCGAACAACATTCTCCAAAACGAACAATTTCTCATCAAAGTTCATACAAACAATCTTTCGTCTACACGAACTTACAGAAATTACTTTCAATTGAGCAAAATTCAATCATTCAGAGCATTTTCACGCTGAATTCACAACACACCTATAATCTCAGATCACCATTGATCTCACGCATTTCTCAGCTTCCCTCCTATAGATCAACCCATCCTCTCTTGTGACCGAATTGACTCTGGAACGACCATTGTTCTTGGTTTAGCCCGGGGTCTTACAGATTGATCTCTCGAACTTAAAGCACTCCCTTCTTGCTGTGCATCTGTGTGAGGTTCAACATTTCGCTCGGTTCAAGGAGTCTCCACACGGTCGACTCTTCAATTCCGTAAAAACCAGCAAATCGTTTTTCTACATTCACAGATTGGCGACCACAGTGGGAGGTTAATCTCTCAGTTGCAATCTCACGATTTCACAAGATGGCTGGTCTTAGGTCTGGGTTAGTTACAGGTTCCAACACAAACGACGCTAGTACTAGCAACAACAACAATGACAATCAGAATATCCCGGAAACGATTCTGGCCTCCAACACTGATGGTGGTGACATTACTCCTCCTCACGCTGAAGGTCATCCCCTGTTCGGTCGACACCCTGAAGAAGTCAGAGGAAATCCACCACCTACCATTGCTGATCTTATCAAAGTGCAAGAGACTATAGCAAAGAATCAGACTGATATGGCTGCTACACAGAAGGAGTTGTGTAATTATCTCAAAACTCTTACTGATAAGATGACAAAGAAGACTCAAGAAAAGGGAAAATAGAAGGAGAAATCCTCAGATACTGCTGATCCTAAAGTAATCCCAATCCATACAATGGATGATAATGAAACTGGCAAAGTTGCAGATTCGTCAACAAAGGAACCATCAAATTTCATTACTCGGGAAGACATGGATCTCCTTCTGGAGAACCGTGTAAAATACAAGACATCACATGTCCATCGTCACCAACCTCCTTATCCTGCTGCTACGCAGAGGATTCCCCTTCCAAAAGGTTACATTTCTCCAACTTTTACTCGTATGACGGAACTGGCAATGCTCGAGAACATGTCTCTCGTTTCCTCGAAGCCTTGGGAGAGCATGAACATAACCATGTTGTAGGATCAGAATCTCGCAACAATAATGCCTCAGCGAAATTATTAACAACACAACACAACACAACAGCGTCGCAGAATAACTTCAGAAACGAAATAATAAACGACGTCAGCTAAATCATGAGAAAAATGTGATCGTCCTGCGAAAATTAGAGAGTTTGCGAGAATGTCGCAAGCCATATCCAAAAATAACTGACATATTAGTTGTCATCCACTATGTATTTCCCTATAAATAGTCATTCAGTTGTAAAGGAAAAGAGGGAGATCTTTTCTGATTGAGAAGCAAGTAAATAGGAGAGAGAAAATCTAGAGCAGTGGTTATTCTTGATTCCTTTATCTTTTCTTGTAAGATTTTTCAAAGATTCATCAATAAAATTAAGATTGTTAATCTAAAATGAGTTGAATGTTAATGAAATCTTGTGAGGGGTGTAGTGTCGGATTTCCTGCAACTACATAATGGCGCTAGAAACAGGGAGGGATTGAAGATTAATATTGAGATTTGTGAAGATTTGGAGTGATTGATTAAGAATTTTACATAATCTCTTGCAATTCATTAATATTGAAAAAATGTCTAGAAGAAGAAATACATCAGAACAACCAACTACTGTTAGAAGAAGCAAGAGAATTGCTGGAAGGGAAAGAAGTGAAATGGGAGAATCAACTAGAATGAGAAATAATGGAGAAAATCGAATTCAACCACCAGTTCAACAAACACTAATACAAGGAAGGAATACAGATTATGATAGGGTGAGTATATACACTTGGCAATCAAATTCAGCAGAAGAAGTAGAAGAAGAGCAGCAAACCAGAAACCATAGACAGGTAGAGAGAAATCAAGAAGCAGGTGAAGGAATAGTTCATGGAGATGAGGAAATTGGAGCGTTAGAAACGTTGAGATGAAGAATACATGAAGAAAGAAGAGCTGAGGCAGAAGAACGTGCGAATCTAACAAGGCAAAATCACGAATTGAGGATGGAAAATATAAGACTACAAAGTAGAAGATCGAGAAGTATTACAAAATCATATTCAAGATCGACTAGAAGAGAGATGAGGCGAAACTCACCCATAATTAATGGAGGAAATAATATTCAAGAAGAAATATCAAATCCTAATGAAGAACATCGCGAAAATAGAGAAAGGACTGATGATCGTTACGTTCCACAAAATGAAACTTTTGATGATAGGCAAAATGATAGAAATCAAGAGAATGAACAATGTCAGGGAAAAAATAATCAAGATGGCGAAGGGAATCGAGAGGAAGGAAGGAGAATTTTACATGAGAGAGAAACTCAAAGAAATCAACAAACGATTGAAGAAGAAATTGAAAGACATTATGCTGAACAAGCACGTTTAATTTTCGAACTTGAAAGATTGAGAGCGAAAATGGAAGAACAAGAGCTTTAGGAAACAATTCGCCAGAACAATCACGACAATCGAGAAAGAAGACGAACACAAAACCGGAATAACGGTAGTATCAATGAAGAGTATGATAGAGTACAGAGGATGGCTGAAAGACGGCGAATGGAATTGATGAGAAATGAACAAAATCATGGAGGGGAAAATGAGAGACATCATCATATGTGAATTCAAGATAGAGATGAGGAAGAGAATCGCAGAAGAAGACGAGATGAAGATGATGAAGAAGAAATGCAAAATTTCGCGAGAGAGAAGAGAGAGAAGAATGAACGCAAAAGAAGGGAGGCGAAATTAAAAAGACCAATGGATCAAAATTCAGGTGTAAATAAACAAATCTTGAAAGAATTAGAAGAAATGAGAGGAATGCTAAATAATAGAGGAGAAGTAGGCAGAAGACAATTGGATGAAGCTATAGAAGAAGATGCGAAAACTCCATTTACAAGGGAAGTACAACTAGGAGGAATACCACGAAATGCAATTTGCCCGCATTAACCAGCATTTTTGATGGAACAACTTGTGCAATTCAACACATTAAAGCCTACGTGAGGTGCATGTTGCAATGGGAAAATCATGATGTGTGTATTATGCAAGTATTTCGCATCCAGCTTAACAGGGGAGGCGTTTAAAATGGTTCGAAGGTCTACCAAAGAATACAATAACATCCTTCAATCATTTGCAGACTACATTCCTGGGGGCATATAAGTAATAATTCTTCGCGACCTGGTATTGAAGACGTTTTGGATTAAAACAAAGGATTGGCGAAAGTTTGAAGCACCTAACTAAAAGATGGAGGACTATGTGTAGCGAAATGGCTGGCCGTGTAGATGAGAGATATTATCTTCATTTATCAATGCTATGTTTGCAACCAACCTATTGTATATCCAAATTTTCAGAGTCAAGAATACGATCACAATGACTGAATTGCGAGAACTTCAGAAGAATATATGCTCTAGAGGAAAGGCAAAATGAAATGGAATCATATCCAGTTGCGAACACCAGTTCACAAACAGCAAATGCAAGCTTATTACCCAAACTAATAAACACAGGCGAGAACTTCGCAAGTACAACAAGAAAGGTGAGGGAACAATCAACAGAAACTGGTGGCTATGGGAAGCCGAGATCAGATAAGAGGAGTATGAAAGAGAAAGAAATTTCTACAATCGTGGTGGAAATAACAAATTCAAAGACTCGATCAGCCGCAAGAAACTTATGGAGGTCAAAGACAAAACTATAATAGAGGACAAGGAGGTCACAAGGTGGTATGGGAAGAAATCAAGATGCCACCTCTAAATGCAAGTGTGGAGAAAATATGGGAAGCTATAATTTTGATGGAGAATATACCAACACCATGGAACATGGGAACGGAACCACCTCCAAACCACAGAAGTCATGAGTTTTGTTCTTATCATCATTTTCATGGACATACTACAAATGATTGCAGAAATGTAAAAAGAATTATTCTGAGAATGATAGATCAAGGAAAACTAAACCACTTTTTGGTAGGGCACCCACAATCTCAACCATTGCCACCACCACCAGAGCATCACAAAGTAAACACGATGAAAAAGAAGGAAACATTCTTCATAGAAGTTGGTGCAAAAGCAAAGAATCTATTCTGTCACTCTATCGTACATTCATACAAGACAATTGAAGATTTTCATGACAATGTTTTGAGTAGAGTGTTCGCAAGAGATAATGATGGAAGAGAAATTATGAATATTGCGAAAATCTCGCCACTAGAGGAATGGCAGAAACAGATTATTTCTTTTACCGCAGAAGAAATCCCGAAGGTGAAGAGGTACATGATAATCCATTGGTAGTAAAATTAGAAATTAATCCAAAACCGAAAGAAGATGAGGATGATGAAGCTGAAGATTCATGGGAATTAATAGGATTCTAATCGATACTGGAAGCTCTGTGAACATCTTATTTTATTCATATAAAAACTATGGGAGGAAGAGATGATGATCTTATACCATCAACATATAAGATATATGGTTTTAATGGTACTGCCAACAAGCCTAAAGGGGAGGTTACTATGCGAATTCCATTGAAGGGAATATCTTCTGAAATCCTTTGTGTCGTTGATGTAGAATCACCCTACAATGCATTAATTGGTCGACCTTGGCTACATGGGATTCTAGGTGTAGCTTCAACTTTCCACCAGTGCATCAAATTCCCTCACCCCAGCGGTGTAGGAATCATAAAGGGAGATTGGGTTGAAGGAAAGAGGTGTTACGAAACTGAGGTAGAATCTGCGAAGGAAGAGCAAACAAGAAGGAAAATTGGCGACACAAAATCAAAGAGACACAAAGAAGTGAGAGGTTGATGGTGGATGCAATCGAAGAAAAGAAAGAAGAGATGTTGCGAAACTAATGCTAGCTCAGAATAAAAAATGGTGAACATACCACTACCAAGGAAGCAAGTAGCAAAAATAACAAAAAGCAGAGGATGGCAAAGGTAATGTATGAATGATGATTTGTTGCGACACTCTCGCAATAATAAAATTCTCAAAAATACATTTTATTGAATGACAAAATTGAGATTGCGAAATGCAAATACAATATGATGATGTGCAAGAATCTCGCAGAGATAATGAATTTACAAAAGACAATCAGAGAACAATGACAAAAGAGAAAGGGGCGAACCTTTATGGCGTACACCCTAGTTCGCGAATACAATTTCGCAAGAGGCAAATGTAAGACCTAAAGTACGTCATATAAGGGGGTACCTGTTGCATGGCTCAGGGAAAGGCTACACCGCCACCGGAACCTGAGTCATGGAGATTTGGGGTCAATAAAGCCCATCCGGGAGAGGCACCTTGGATTCTCAACTTAAGCATATGACTTAGGTTGGGCGACTAAGGTAATAAGGACTCTCCCAAGGAGTGCAGAATCTGATCAAGGCGCCGAGGTACACGGTTGAGTCAAGAGTGCCAGGGGCGTCTGGAGCGTACCTTGCCATTCTTGACAAGTCTTGGCTTATACTGCACTCGGCCCGAAGAAAATCCCACTTAGGGTGCAGTCTCGTAACCATAAACCCTATAGGTAAAAGGGATAAGAGGCTGCGAAAACAACTGGTTGTTGTTAAGACTGGATGGGAGGAGCTAACCTTGTATGGTATAAGTACGCCTCCTTGAAGGGGCAACCAGGGGGAGATAAGGGCGGCACCCTCCATTAGGGAGCTGATAAGTGTCTTAAGACGCAAATGTCATGAGGCTTTTTACTCGCAAGGGTATTAAGGCTTGTCATATTTGTGCAACAATCCTGAAGAGGCAATAATACAAGAAAAAGATAAGACGAGATCAATGGGTTTTCGCATGAAAGTGCGAAGACGTCCTGCGATTTCGTCGCAAGACGGCAATGTAATGGGGCTTTATTTTCGCAAGAATATTTAGGCCTGTATATTGTCGCAACATTCCTGAAGAGGCCATAATACAAAGAAAAAGTTAAGGCAAGATCAATGGGTTTTTGCATGAAAGTGCAAGGACGTCCTGCGATTTTGTCGCAATGACAAGAGGTGGCATAATAAGACCTTTAACTAGGAAGGACAAAATAAGACCACACAGGATGAGATTTGAAAAGAATCAAAATTCACTTGCATGATTGCGAAATTATACATAAACAACTGCGAAGTTGAGGCACAAAATAAGAAAAATCTGAAAATCTCTCATTTGGATACAAATAACAGAGGCAAGTATGGGAATGAATGAAATTAGAAAATGTTATTTGTCTCCACATGATAGATTTACAAAATTAAAAAATTAATGATTATATTGATTAACCATATTGCAAGGAAGAATTGTTTTAATGAATGCAGGTCAAAATGAAGAAACTCATATATTAAGGAATATGGAGAACCAAAAGAATTCGCAAATATACAGAAAGAAGGAATAAATGTACAAGTATTACAGAAGATAAAGAAAGAAACAAAGACTACTTCTTAGTTGATCCTTCATCATCTTCATCAGACTTGTTCCCTTCTTCGTCTGCATCAGAACTTTATCTCCATCAGAACCTTCATCACCATCAGATTCTTCATCATCAGCTTCGCTATCAGAAATAGTCAGACTAGGAATGTTCTTTGGGATCTCTCCAGAGACAAGGATAATCAGATGAGGAATACTATGGTCATCACAAACCATTTGAATAGTTGATTGCGAAAATGCATAGCATCATTCTTAAAGTTCGCAACAGTGATCTTGATTTGATTCTTTAATCTAGAATACTTGTCGTTGCGAGAAGAAAGATTCTTTGCGAGTTCCTCTTTTTCAGCTTCAAGTTCCTCAATTCTTTCGCGATATCTACTTTCAGAATCTGCGAGCAAAAGGCAATCAATTAATAACTTGATGAAAATTCATAAGAAAAAAAGATTAGTGAAGAAGAACAGTTAATAACCTTCTCTGTCAGAAATCATATCTCTAATCAAGGCTGTATGCTCAACTTGGAGACTAACTTTACACCTAAATCTTTTCTGGCATCGTCTAAGATTTTCGCAGCCCAAGCGAATTCATCCTCATTATTATAAAGAAGACGAGAACGAATTGGTTTTCTCTTTCGCAGAGCTCGGTATTCTTGCGGTTAGCTTCATCTCGTTCAAGTTGAACTTCAAGAAGGGTCTCTTGGAATTTCGCCAAAGCCTTAGCACCTTGATCAGAGATGCGATCCTTATCATCTATGAGACCGCTAATTTTGGTTCTTACTCATTGATTTTCTCTTTAGAATTAAGAAAGAGACGCTTAAATCGGTTGGCTAAACCTAAACTAGATCTATGGTCAATCTCTAAGAGGCGAAATTTGGATCTTAGTTCATTCAGAGAAAGAGATGAAATTTTATCATTTGAGAAACTATTTAAAGATTTAGTAAGACGCTCAAGAAGGGTATCATTATCCAAGGCATTAGGAAATGAACGAAGAATGGTAGCTTCATCAGAAAGACCATAAATGTATGCAAAAAGGATTAATCAAATAAGATAAAACAACAAAATGAATGAATGAAGGGAAAGGAGAAAAATAAACATACCATAGAGTTGATTATTAGCTTGCTGAAGACTAGAGATTTTATTTTTGTACGAAGAAGAATCAATTTCTAGTTGTTTGTTCTTCTCGCGAAGATCTTTGACTTCAATTTCCAATTCCTCATTCTTTGCACGAAATTGAAAATTTTTCTTTTTAAAAATTTCGCGTCTCCTGTCCAGATCTGAGGCAACAGCGAAAGAAGCTTTTCCAGCCTGCGAGAAAATGTAAAAAGTATTAAAATAGAAAGATATTTTGAGTTACAGTAATGGAGAAGTAAAAAGACGAATGCATACCAGACTATTAAGAGAATGCAGGAAGTTGGGAGTAACTGATCTAGAAACTCCGCGAAGAGAATTATCACCATCCATTAAAGGAACATCGCAAATCGTAGCGAGAGCTTTGCAGGTATTAGTGAATTGATTATCTCCCATTCCTTGCCAAGAATCTGAAAAGAGGCCAGAGAGCTTATCCATAGAAGATTCAGATGGAGAATCTTCATTCGCAGCAAGGTCATCATTATCCTCATCATCCTCATCAGTCTCGGAGTTTTCATGAGAAAGAATATTTGAAGGAGAGGAAGAACGTATTTTTCTCTTCTTTGAAGGAGGAGCAGTTGGTTTTTCCCTGCGAAGAGCACCTTTGCCTTTATCACCAGTCTTCGCAACATTGGCAGGCTCTTCTATTTCAGCAATAATCTTCACACACAGATATAAATAAGAAATAGAGGCAACAGTATACTGTTTAAAATCATAAGAGAATATTTCTTACCTCATCTGTGTATGAGCGAAGAGCTAACAAGGTACTAGCCTTCCCAGTCCTGTGATAGCTATCTTTCAATTTCTGGATCTGTAGAATATCGCAAGAATCAGCGAACAAAAGAATAAAGGCAAATAAAGAAATATAAAGTGGGTGAAACTGGAAGAGACATACCTCTTTCTCCTTCTCGGGCCAAGAGAATACCCAAGGTTGATAAGAAGCGAGATTCTCATCAAGGGAAAAGCACACCATTTATCATCTTTGGATTGGCGAGGAGTTGTGTTCTTACCAGAGTGCCAATCAATGTCCTGCATGAGTATTTTAGCTTCATCAATATTATCTTTCCTTTTCAAGCGAATACCCCAGCGAGTATTCTCTTTCTTCATGGAGATCAATTCATAATTTCAAAGAAACTCGCTACTGTGTATTTTTCAGCAATTATCTCCAAGTCTGCGAATTTAGGATCCCTAAGTTCTTTGGAGTAAAGAGATCCTTTACCATCACCACGGTCAGCGAACTCCAGCATCAGACGGATGCAATCCCCACTCAATTGGAAGATAGCTCACGAAAATCCTGAGTGAGCGAGAATTTCATAGAACAGAGGAATATCTGGGTTATAAAGAGGAATGGGGAGACCTGCGAGAATTTTTGACCTAGCGAAATTATGATTGATTGATCATCACAATGTTGATCAGAGAAAAGTTTGATATAAATAATTGACTTGGCACTTTCACCAGGAATAATATAAAGTGTGAAACCTTTCTCAGCAAGATCTTTTTGGACGTCTTTTAAGTTTTTCTCATGTTTGTGGCCACTTGGAGGCATATCTGAATATAGAGTATGGGAATGGATAAAAAGTAAGAAGATTGAAGAAGGAAGAATTACAGTAGCAGAACTTACGGAAGAACAATAGAGTTGTAGAGATGAGAGAATAAAAAAAAGAAGAGAAAGTAAAAAGAAAATGGAAAAAAGAGTAAGAAGAATATATAAAGAAGATTTTTTTTACTCGAAGAAATAAACACCATTAATGCGAAAAGACGTGAGCGTTTGAAAAGCAGCGGTTACAGAAGACGTGTCAAGAAATAGATGGAAGAAAGAATACGTGTGATAAATGCAGAATATGAAGAAATGAACACCTGCGGCATTTCTCACATCATTCTCTACTTCGCAGAGAAGATATGAGAAGAGGCAAGATGTAGGATCAGAATCTCGCAGCAATAATGCCTCAGCGATAACAACACAACACAGCAGCGTCGCAGAATAACTTCAGAAACGAAATAATAAACGATGTCAGCTAAATCATGAAAAAAATGCGATGGTCCTGCGAAAATTAGAGAGTTTGCGAGATTAACATTTGTAAGGTTGAGAGAATGTCGCAAGCCATATCCGAAAATAAAGGACATATTAGATGTCATCCACTATGTATTTCCCTATAAATAGTCATTCAGTTGTAAAGGAAAAGAGGGAGATCTTTTCTGATTGAGAAGCAAGTAAATAGGAGAGAGAAAATCTAGAGCAATGGTTATTCTTGATTCCTTTATCTTTTCTTGTAAGATTGTTCAAAGATTCATCAATAAAATTAAGATTGTTAATCTAAAATGAGTTGAATGTTAATGAAATCTTGTGATGGGTGTAGTGTAGGATTTCCTGCAACTACAACTGCCGATTCCACAGGTTCGTCAATCACCCCACAAGTAGCTGCAAAGTTTTGAAACGCGTATTCAGAGAAAAAGTTGAGTAGGAGAACTTAACCTTGGAGCTGAATGAGTACACAGAGATCCTCTTCCTGTCAGGACTTTCTCCATTTCTGAAGCACCAGTCAAGGAAGCGGTTCAGTCATTGATAGAGCATGTCTGTGAATTTCTCTATCTGTCAAAAGCACAAAGGGGAGACATGTTCACAGCTTTGAACCACATAGTGACTGGGAAACGCCTATTGATTCCAGAAGTACCTCTTTAACCTTCACTCACCGACAAAGAAATGTATGACTGGGGACTGCTCACCACCGTGCATATTAAAGGAAATGAGTTCAAAAGAGCATTTGTTGATGTCGGCACCGCCGTCAACATCATCCCTTTGAAAACTCTCAGAGCTGTTGGCATTACTCGACAAGAGGCTACTCATGCTCCCATAGCAATCAGGGACCACGAAGGAATCTCCAGAGATGCATACGACTTCATCATTCTCAAAGTCACAGAGAATTTGGTCTGAACTGAGACCAAGTTTTACATAATTCGAGAAGATCCTGGATATGACATGATCCTTGGAAGAACTTGGATTCATGATGGAAGGGTAATTTCAAAGCTTTCAACACGCTCTGTCGTCGACAAAGACTCCAAGTTGGAAGAGGAAACAGAGGACACCCCACCGTTCGAGCATCTGGAGGAAGTAAAAACCTTGATGGGACTTACGCAAGAACCTGGGGAAAATCCACATACCTTTGTCAAAAGGTTTCGAGCTCAGGCAAGTCTTATTCCTTTTCGTGCTCCAATATTACCAATGTTCAAATATGATGCTTTGATTCAAGGACTTCTCCCTACAAACGATTTAGAAATTACCAAAAGTTATGAATGGACAACTTCACCCCGCCAATATTATACCCAATGGTTGAGTTCAGAGCTTCTCCAAGTCGGTCATTCTATCAAGAGGTTTATTGCTGAAGACCTGGCTAAGCACGACAGACAATATGCTGGGTACTCTCCTCTACATGAGTGCCCATACGTGCCACGACCATGGAATCAGCAAAATATATTCAAGGCGCGAACTACTAAGACGGACAAATTCGAGGAAGGGAATTTGGTTCTCAAGGCGGCTAAACGATATCTCCACTCCGCAAGGAGATCCAATTGGGAAGGACCATTTATGGTTGCTAAGTCCATAACTGGAGGATACTACAAATTGGTCAACACGGATGGCAGAACCCTGCCAGTAATTCACGAGAAATGGCTTAAGGCGTTTGTCTGAAATTATTGGGTATTTGAGGTACTGAGCGTTTGAGCACTCATGATGTCTGGATTTGGCATTTAGGATTTTATTTCATTGTATTTCAATTCCTCCAAAACATTTGCAATACTTGCAATCAGTATTTGAATTTAGCAATTTATCAAAAATTCAGTTCACTTTACTTAAAGGAAAATCTCAATCAAATCCAAAAGAAAATCCTTAACCATCTAGCAATCCAAAACCATTTAATATCAAAACCCAAATGAAAACCTCACATCTCTCAGAATTTCAGAAATTCATGGGATTATGGAAAGGAAACTAAAGAAAACCATCAAAGAAAGATTTTTGCTCCTCTGCCTCCTCCAAGACTTTCAGAGCCGCCTTTTCCACCTCCAGCTTCCTGGTTAGATCAACAACTTCATTCATCTTCTTCAACACGGCATCACTGGTAGGGAAGGGAACATCTCCCTTTACTGCTTTCCTGATAACTTCAAGTCTTTGACGGAGCCACTTCAGATTGAAGCCAAGATCTTCAGCATTCTTCAAGTTGTATTCTCAATCAAAGAGTACATCTTGAGTAACAGCATTTCTGGCAGTAATCCGGATATCATCTATGACACTCAAGATAGCCTCCACTTGTTTCGTCAGAAAATAACTGCGTTCTGGATCCCGAGTGACAACAATGTGTCCATACATTTCCCACAGTTCCTTGTACATAGCAGCATATCTGATAGGAACGTTAAATCCTCCAACAAGCTAGTGATACGGGAGTAACTCACCAAATTGAGGATAAAAGGAAATCCTTGCAGTCGGATACTCATGCACTATCATCTGGTTCTCTACTACTGGAGAAACATCGGTGATCATAGAGACAATTTCAGAAGAAGTAGCTTCCGCTATTTCGGGTTCGGGTTCCACCGTCTGAGGCACAATTAGAGTTTCTTATACCTCCACGGCATCAACGACCAGAGCTTCATCATCTTGAGGCACAGATATGTAAGTCTTGTCACCGACAACTCCTGGATTTCCCAAACCATTATTATGGGATTCATAATTCCCAACTTCGTTATTCGGCACCTAATGTGAAGATTACATGGGATTAGAATGATTCAAGGATGGAAATCCAATACGATTATAAATTAAGAAAGTAAGTGAACTAACATCATCTAAGTTCCTTATCATGCATCTAAGACGTGTACAAGTAGCATCAAAGTCATGAAACACGTTTTCAAAGAAACTCAGCTGAAGAAATTTTACACTGCCATGTGTTCAATGACGAAGTGGGAGCAATTGGTATGGAGTCTAGAGTTAGGTCATATACCAATCTTCGTATGGTAGTCTTATACAACATGTCAAAATTTCATGGCGATTGGGCGAACGAGCTAGGAACTGTGGTCAAAACATCGGGAAACATGCAATCTGAAAAAGTCTGAAAGTCTCCTGGAAGTTTACTATTTCGTCTTTTTCAGGCCCTAAACGTGCTCAAAACTTAAAACGCTTAATCGTTAAAGCTTGGAAATTTCCTGGGATTGAGGATACATATGCAGATGTTGAAAATCCGACTCTAGATGAAGATTTTACGGCGTTTTTGGTAAAAATTTGGGTTCTGAATTTTCTGACGACGAAGTTCGACCAAGTTTTTTCATATATACACATAGATTATCATTCATTCATTCAAAAATCAGCACTTTCATACTTCTATGAAGAGGGTACAAGGTATATACTTACTTTGGAGGTCTCCGAAGTACTCGAGGAATTATGATCGTCTGTATTAACGACAAGGGGTTCATTACTTCTATTTGGCTCCGAATCTTTGGAAGCGCCTTCATCTATATTTTCATAGGAAGGTCGAACATCAACACTTTCCGCCTCCATGATGACATCCTCCTGGACATATTATCAAGTAATTAGCATCTTCACATGAAACTTTTATGTCCGATGGTAAAGGAAATTACTCACGGTGACTTCTTCTTCAACGCTCAAATCAGAAGTCGTCTGCCCAGCAGCAGAGAATCGAAGACCGTCAATACTAGACGGAGCAAAGTCCTGTAATCAAATAACAAATATTGGTTTTGACATCCTGATAATGCGGATGGAAGAAGTCACAGCGGAAAAATATCAACAACTCACCAAAAAGGCGACTGGGGACTTTATGGTGTTGGGCAACAACTTGAAATTCTTGCTCCTGCCTTCTCCACTGTGGGCAATTGCCTCCGCCTCTGAGAAATTCACTTCAATTCGAGGTCTCACAGCACGACCCTCCTGCAAAAGAAATTGATGTAGTAATTAAAGATGATTATACGATTTGTATGAGGAATATGCAAAAGAATACATACCGGTGAACCTCCTGGAGATGTATTTCGTTTGTCACCACCAGAAATATTTCTTAGTCTGGGACGAGAGGCACTCATATCAGAAGAAGGGGGATCCTTCACTAAAGGTTGGGAGGCCGTCACATAATCATTAAGACGCTCAAGCTGCTGATCCCAGAATTCCATGTAACCTGGAGTCACGTACGTGGTTCGATCAATACAAGGGAACCAATAGGAGCTCCCTTCATCATGTGTGTGATCTAAACAAGTCTTAAGCTGTTCCACTGATGGTCTTCTCCTTCTGAAGGTTGGAACACATTGGTCCATACCCATCTGACGGGCGGTTCTGTCAATATTATACTCCTCCACTGAAAAATCTCCATACGCTGCTGATATTATTTGACCGGGAGTACAACTCAGCATGAAAGATCTTTCGCCATCACTCAAATCAGCACCGGATTTCAAATACTTACTTTCTCCAACATTGAAAGTCTTTAATTGAGAAACGTGAGGAGGAACCACCACCCAAGGACGGAAGTTGAACTAAGACTCGTCATCTAATACGTCGATGAAGCGTGTCTTGGACTGAATTTGCTTCGTAGACCAGCGGATAATCCTAGCGTTGTCTTTCTCATGGAACATACGTCGAGCATCAGCAGAGTTCAGACTTTGTAAGACACTACGAGGAATGGGTGCATAGTTTCCGAAACGCTCCAACATCAGAGCTTGGAGGAACATCGTATTGGCGTAGCATTCAATCTTCATGAAGCCGTTCGAAACACTGGAGTCTACGACTAAAGAGTCCAGGTTAGAATATAAAGAACCCAAGAATAAGCTACCGAGCGGAAGTTGTTCACCTTGAGCCAATTTAATAGCGAAAGGAATTACAAACAGCTTCAACAAGGTACTAGCATCTTCAAACACATCTCTATATAGCCATAAGCACAAGAAACATCAATAAACAACATACCTTCGGGTTCATCAAGAGGGGCGTCTCGTGGCCACCAATTGTCAACCAATGAGCGTAACAACCTTTACCAAAAACCTTGTTGATTCTCTCCATCTCAGCTGTTAGAGTTTTGGAAAATGCTTTCTCTTCCGCCGCCCAAAGTTCTTCAGGAAAGTTACCTGTAATTGGAAGATGCAACAAAGCAACTACATCTTCCAAGGTAATAGTGAAATCTCCCCAGCTGCATATAAACGTATAAGTTGGGATGCACCATCGAGCAAGAAGAGCAGCAATACCTCGTGTGTCATGAAAGATATACAAATCTCCAGATGTTTGAACGGCCCTGGTAATTTGTACTCTATCCAGCATAGCTCTAACACGACGAAATCCCAGCATGTGTCTAGACCATCCCGAGAACTTCGCTAAAGGGCGTCGAGAAAGCTTGAATTCAATCATTGAAGCCTGAAATAATCCTCGTTCAAGACAGAACCAAATAGAAGCACGAGGAGTCACCAGTTTCTTTTGAGTGACCGTCCTGGGATTGATCAGAAGGCGATATACCGGGGACTTGAGACGATTTTCGGGCTCCTGAACCTCAAAAAAAGCGTCATCTATGTTTGGGACATTCTTGACTCCAGGTGTTTCGTCTTCCTCACCAACGGAAGTCTCATCCGTGCATGTTTCCTTTATGTAGATATCATCATCTGCACACCTTTTATCTCTGGAAGCGTCATTGGCTGGAGAATCAAACATCCTCGCAAAGCTTCTGTGAAATCCACACAATGTTTCAGTCATCCGCGAATTCAATAATATGATGGAATCATGCAAATTAAAACGCCGGTGTCTACAAACGATAAATCTTGAACTCTTACCTCTTTCAATTTCACTAACAATAGTGGTTGCAATACAAGAGTTAACACACGAAATCAATTCGTTCCTTGAAACCTGCAATAACGAACAACACTTCATTAGTTCATGGAAAATGATTTTCTCATAAAATCATGTACATAATTTTCATAATGTGAACATTCACACAACTGAACTATGATATTTACAATAATACATGACTTCATCACAAATAAGTTGTATAGTTTGAAGGTTACTCAAAACCCATGTCTTGATTTTACAAAACAATAATTAATGCAATTTGTTCATATAAATTTTCAGAATTTATCTAATAATAACAAATCCATGTGAATAAAATACGTCATCATGTTTCACATAAAATATGTCACGGCTACATGTAAAAAAAAATCTATTTTCCTTCGCATTAGTGTTTTATTAAAAACGAAGGTTTATGCTAGTTTTGTGAAAGCTGACACCTATTGTGATAAAATACTAACTCTCACGAAAGCTCATAAATAAAGTTTTATCACTGGATATAAGTTTACATACATAAAAATATATATGTATATTTTCCTCGAATAAACATTATCCTTTAAAATGGAGTTTATTTCGGTTTTATGAAAGCTCACATCTATTAAGGTAAAATCTTGGTTCAAATGAAAGCTCATACACTAAGTTTTATCACTGGACCTAAGTCCACATATATAAAAAAAATCTCTCATAAATCATATTCGGCAACTGTAGATGGTGGATTTTCGACAAAGGGTAGAATTGTAAAACTATACTCCAGATTCGACAACCGGATGAGTATTGAGACTCATGTCTCTCATTAAAGCATGAAAGCTCATGTCATAAATCTCTGACTGAGAAGGATGTATATCAGAGTACGTGTAGATGTGTAGTCTCTCAGCTGAGGCCACGACACATCTCATGAATACTGAGCAATTTCAGTAATTACTCCGGATCCGGCAATCGGATGAGTATCGAGACTCATGTCTCTGTGCATGAAAGCTCATGCCACCTCTGATGGAGAAAGTCTCTCAGAGAAGATGAAGATGTGCAGTCTCTCAGCTGAGGCCACGACACATCTCATAATGTATAGAATCGAAAGATTGGGCGGCTCCTAGACAACATGTCTGCTAGTATAGAGCGACAACGTCTTCGGGATGTAACCAGATTTTCCCAGACTATGCAAAAGGAATATGACACTCCAGCAAGTTCATTTTGCTCAACCCTCAGATAATTAATGCTTCTAGACAAGAAGCCCTTCTGGTACAGAGCAATCAATTAATTATCTTAAATTGTCTGAATATCCAGCAATATTCTACGAACCATCGTCTGAATGTCCAACAATATTCTACTAGTCGTCAATTAATCGCCTGAATATTCAGCAATATTCTACGATTCCTCGCTATATTTCGTTACTTCAATCTGTGGTTCTTCCCAGCAGAATTCCACAGGTTAGTAATAAATATTCAACGAAACGGGCATCTGAGCATCGAATAAGCCCTCACAAAATGGTGTAAGTGTAATTAGCAGATAATACACAGACCATCATTTTGAATGCACGAACGAGCATTTTAAAAATACGAACGAACGAGGAACCTATGCAAAATAGGAAGGGAAAATAATAATAATAAAATTTTAACAAAAGCGCCAGGGGACTAGGCTCACCAGCCGGCCATTCATGCCGTGACTAGTCCCTTGCCCAATTTTATATTTTACCATATTTTTACTATTTTCACGATCTCATGAAAATCCTCTCGTTCGAGCAAATTTCCTTTATTTCAAAGAAATTATCTAAATCACATGATTTTATCAAAAAATAATAAAATTAGGGAAAGGTGTCACGGGACCGAGCACCAGCCGGCCATGTCTTGGCCGTGGACGGTCCCACACCTCACGTCTCCATTATTTTATTATTTGTCTCAAATTATAAAAATTCCTTGATTTTATGAATTTTCCCTAAAATCATGAAAATTACCTAATTTCGTGTATTTTTATCTAAATCACATGATTTTATCAAAAAATAATAAAATTAGGGAAAGGTGTCGCGGGACCGCCGGCCGGCCGGTCCCACACCTCACGTCCCATTATTTTATTATTCCTTCTCAAATTATGAAAATTCCTTGATTTTATGAATTTTCCCTAAAATTACCTAATTTCATGTATTTTCTCTAAAATCATGGAAAATATTAAAAAAATTAGGAAAACTCGTGGGATCAGGCTCTAGACGGCCGACCATGCCCTAGCCGGTCCACACACCCATTATTTTATTATTATTTGGTGTTTGGTTTCCTGATTTCATGAAAACTCCCTGATTTCAACAAAATATCTTGGTTTTCAACAAATCCCTTTGATTTTATGAAAAATTATCTAAAATCATCAAAATTACATAAAATTGGGAAGAGTGCCTTGGGGACCGCGCCCATTGGCCGGCCGGCCATGCCGCGGCCATTGCCGGTCCCACACTCCCATTATCTATTTTATATTTTAATTTATGTCTCTTATCTCATGGAAGTTCCCTAATTTCTCCAAACTCTCCAGTTTCATGGAATTTCCCTTAAATCAGAGAAAAATACATAAAACCAAAAAAAACTGGGAAAAGATGTGGGACCGCGTGTCAGCTGGCCGGCCATGCCCTAGCCGTGACCGATCCCACACCTTGTGATTCCTTGTTTATTTATTATTTTTTTCATCTCATGTAGTTTTGCCGGTTTCAGCAAAACCATGGATTTTGCATATTTTCTCCAAATGTTGCTCAAACGTGCATCAGAAAATATCAAAATTCTCAGGACTGAAGCACGGACACTATGGTGACACGGGTACATCCCCTTGACCGACCAAGGGTGACCCTGAGGCTTGCAAACAGCTGGTCCCGCATGTTTTAATGATTTTAACCTAATTTGCTCAGTTGCTCATATTAGGTTCGAACTCTTTCCAAACAATTGGAAGTTCGCTCGAACGACCAATACTGGTCCCACGACCATCAAGAGCCGGTCTCATGACCTCTTGGTTGGCCCCTCATATTTTCTACATCAGGTTTTATGATTTGTTGCTCACACGAGCATTATTTCAGTAAATGATTAAACCAGCATTTAATCATTCTTTCACCAACTGGTCCTCAAGAGACTTTGGTATTTTTTGCTCATTCGAGCATCTGGGCGTTATATGGTGAACCAGTCATCCCATGTAGCCGGTCCCGTGTTGATCTGCAATAAATCATCATTTCGGTAAAATTAGGGTTTTGAATCCAGAGCTTTGCAGAAACGTGATTCTGTGCAGATTTGAACACTCTGATAATTTTATGTTGATCCCATGATTGATATTCATATTTATTTTGCTCGACCAAGCAGTCAGTAACTTAAATTAATATTTTATTTGGTCCAGCTACCAACAATTCATCAAAAGAACAATATTTGCTCGAACTAGCAATATTCGCTCGAACCGGCAATATTTATTCAATTAGCAATATTCGCTCAGACTAGCAATTTGCTCAGATCAAAGAACATTGGTTCAACTACCAATATTCAACAATTTAGCAACACAGTTTTGCTCGTCTTAGGTTATAATGATACCTCGTCTCAGCAGACACATTAAATTCATAAATTCATGAGTTTCGAAACATTTGCTAATCATGTTCAACTCAGCATTACATGGACTCATCGTCCCATAAAGTCATCAACTGACTCCACAATCACGAGATTTCAATCGTGTCACATGGGGGGATATTAACTAGGGTTTTGGTCTGGCGGTCTACGGCACGTGTGTTCACCCACGACGAGAATGTGAGCAAGTCGTGCAATCAGTTGGAAGAGTCAGCAAAGTAGTGGGTGGAAAGTTAACCAAGTCTCCGCACGATGAGTAATTGGTTTTAACACGATTTCCCCATTTCCCACTCTCTGATTCCAGCAACTGTCACACTTCATGGGATCATGGTGTTTTCAACTCCGGCATTATAAAATGTCTCTAAATCCTGATCGAAGAAAAGAGGTTTTTCGAACAATCGAACAACATTCGCCAAAACGAGCAATTTCTCATCAAAGTTCACACAGACAATCTTTTGTCTACACGAATTTACAGAAATTACTCTCAATTGAGCAAAATTCAATCATTCAGAGCATTTTCACGCTGAATTCACAACACACCTACAATCTCAGATCACCATTGATCTCACGCATTTCTCAGCTTCCCTCCTACAGATCAACCCATCCTCTCTTGTGACTGAATTGACTCTGGAACGACCATTCTTCTTGGTTTAGGACGGGGTCTTACAGATTGATCTCTCGAACTTAAAACACTCCCTTCTTGCAGTGCATCTGTGTGAGGTTCAACATTTCGCTCGGTTCAAGGAGTCTCCACACGGTCGACTCTTCAATTCCGTAAAAACCAGCAAATCGTTTTTCCCTATTCACACTAACGTTTGTGGAGGCAAGTCTGTGCAAAATCAGAATTCTGAAATTAAGTCCAAGCAAAATTCTGAAACCATGTCTAATTTGGAAAATACGCCTGGGGCTAATTTGGAAGAAAAGTCCGTGACTTTGCAAAACTCTGAGGTTCACAAGTCCGTGACCAACAAGAATTCTAACTTAGAAGTTAAGTCCGGGCCCAAGTCAATACAAAACCCTGATTTAGTCAAGGCCGGGACCAAGGATGGTAAGCCCGT
This sequence comes from Papaver somniferum, assembly GCF_003573695.1. NCBI lineage: Eukaryota > Viridiplantae > Streptophyta > Magnoliopsida > Ranunculales > Papaveraceae > Papaver > Papaver somniferum. The sequence goes on along the minus strand of NC_039362.1, from coordinate 96,913,915 downwards.
TTCCAAGTCTGATTTGGAAAACAAGTCAGTTTCCAACCCTAATACGTTTACTAAGGCATCTAATGAGAATTGGACGCCAGTGAAAGGTACAAAATTTTCTTTTACGCCTCTAACTGATGCTTTACTTGAATCTTCTGAAATAGTTAGGAAAAATAAATATGAAGTGTTAAGTTCAGAATTGGGTTTTACAGATGATGTTGAGGGTGCTAATTTGGAGGAAATTCAGCAAAGTATTGTTGAAGATTTGGATGAGGAAGAGCCTGGATTGCTTGCTGCTAATATGGCAGCTGAAGTTAAAAATTCTAATGAATGGGGTATGATTAGTGATCACAATAAAACCAAGAATAACAATGTTTCAAAGGCTACAGATTTAGTTGAGAGATCGACTGAAACTGTTGATGCAAAAAAGAAGAAAGCTTTTCTTGATAGATTAGAAGCTCTAAGGCAACAAAGGACGGAAAATATTCTCAATGAAGAGGATCCTGCAGAGGTAGGCACCATTAAGAATGATGAAGTTCGGACTAACTTCATTAGAAATCCAGCCTATAGAAAGGAGTATTTTAAAGAAAAAAGAGAGTTGTTGGAAAGAGTTTCAATAAACAAGAAACCTCAAACTCCTATTAAGCTTGTTCCTGGTGGTAATTGTGCTTCAGATGAAGATGAATATGATGATATTTATGATGATGAATATAATGAGTTTTATGGAGACCCTGATGTTTTGGCGGAAATCCTTGCTGGTCTCCAACCTAAGAAGAGGAATTTTAAGGTGGGAAAGGGGCGCAAACGATGTTAAGTTCCTATTTTTCTTCTTTTTTGTTAGTTGTTTGAGTTTAGGAGCTTATTTTATGAGTTTCTAGTGATATTTTGATGTTACTTTTTCTCCCCTTTGGTTTATGGGGGTGGGGAGGCCTTGAGCCTACCATTTTGTAATTCTTGTAATTATGTTTTTTTGCTTTAATAAACCATTTTGACCTAGCAAAAAAAAAACAACCATATTCTGACGCACAATCTTATGGCACACCAAGTCACACCATATTCAAGAGCACCTTGTTCTGGACATATCATGTTATGACACACCATATTCCGACGCACTATGTTATGGCACACCATATTCTGTCACACCACACCTTGTTCTGGACATATCAAGTTATGGCAAACCATATTCCGACGCACAATGTTATGGCATACCACGTTCTGTCACACAATCATATGGCACGCCAAGTCACGCCATATTCAAGCACACCTTGTTCTGGACATATCATGTTATGGCACACCATTTTCCGGCGCACTATGTTATGGCACACCACGTTCTGACACACAACACCTTGTTTTGCACATATCATGTTATGGCACACCATATTCCGACACACTATGTAATGGCACACCACGTTCTGACACACAACATCTTGTTCTGGACATATCAAGTTATGGCACACCATATTCCAACGCACTATGTTATGGCACACAACATTCTGTCGCACAATCTTATGGTACGCCAAGTGACACCATATTCAAGCACACCTTGTTCTGGACATATCATGTTATGGCACACCATATTCCGACGCACTGTGTTATGGTACACCACATTCTGACACACAACACCTGGTTTTGGACATATCACGTTATGGCACATCATATTCTGATGCACAATCTGATGGCACACCAAGTTACAACATATTCAAGCACACTTTGTCCTGGACATATCATGTTATGGCACACCATATTCCGACGCACTATTTTATGGCACACCACGTTCTGACACACAACACCTTCTTCAGGAGATATCATGTTATGGCACACCATGTTCCGACGCACTATGTTATGGTGTACCACATTCTGACACACACCACCTTGTTCTGGACATATCAAGGTATGGCACACCATATTCCGACGCACTATGTTATGGCACACCACGTTCTGTTGCACAATCTTATGGCACGCCAAGTCACGCCATATTCAAGCACACCTTGTTCTGGACATATCATGTTATGGCACACCATATTCCGACGTACTATGTTACGGCACACCACATTCTGACACACAAAACCTGGTTCTGGACATATAATGTTATGGCACACCATATTCTGACGCAAAATCTTATGACACCCCAAGTCACACCATATTCAAGCATACCTTGTTCTGGACATATCATGTTATGGCACAACATATTCCGACGCACTATGTTATGGCGCACCACGTTCTGACACACAACACCTTGTTATGGACATATCATGTTATGGCACACCATATTCTGACGCACTGTGTTATGGTACACCACGTACTAACACACAACACCTTGTTATGGACATATCATATTATGGCACACCATATTCCGACGCATTATGTTATGGCACACCACGTTCTGACACACAACACCTTGTTCTGGACATATCAATTTATGTCACACCATATTCCGATGCACTATGTTATGGCACACCACGTTCCGTCGCACAATCTTATGGCACGGCAAGTCACATCATATTCAAGCAAACCTTGTTCTGGACATATTATGTTATGGCACACCATATTCCGTCGCACTATGTTACGACATACCACATTCAGACATACAACACCTGGTTCTGGGTATGTCATGTTATGGCACACCATATTCTGACGGGAGAGTTATGTCCGTTTTTTTGTCTAAAAGGCGATTTTCTTTTCCAACTTTTTTTCACGCCTAGGTTTTGATTTTTCTCACGTTTTTATCATCTAAATCAACTACGGTTGGTTTATGATGATTGAAACATCAATCCCTACAAGATCAGGTATAAAAAATCCTGATGGTAGTCATGGTTCTTTTGCTGATACTCTCAAAGGAAAGAAAACCCTAATTCCAACATCTGTTGATCTTTCCAAGTTACCTAATCCAACTCTTAAAGAAGTTGAACATGCGTTAGAAATCCCTTTGGATTTGTTTCAAGAGGGTTGCATAAGATTTCAACATAGTTTTATTGCTAGATTAGACTTCACGGGTTTGAAGTTTTCTGAAGTTAAGACACAACTTTTAGATCAATGGAAACTTGAACGGATTAAATTTCTTCCAATGGCTAAAGGTTTCTTCATTGTTATGCTTTCGTGTGCTGAAGATAAAGAGAATATTCGCAATGGTCCAGCTGCAACTGTTAACAATCACTTGTTGAAGCTAATTGATTGGTATCCAGGTTTTAACCCAAACAAACGACGTTCTTCACATGCTGCTGTTTGGGTTATGTTTCCAGATTTACCGGTTGACCTTTGGACTGAAAAGTCTTTGCTTTCAATTGGTAAGATTCTAGGTAATCCAATTGTGGTGGATGAAAAAAATATACAGCTTGATTATGGTTTTTATGCTTCAGTTTTAATTGATATTGATTTTGCTAAGCATATTCCAGAGAGAATTCATATAACCTCGGGTGGAAAAGAGTTTTGGCAATATATTGATATTCAAAAGTATCCAAAGTTCTGTTCAAAGTGTAATATTATTGGTAATGAGGATGCTGAATGCAAGAAGAAGTTGACTAAAATTGATGGGAACAAAGAGAAACAACAAGTAGTCGTGGGAGAGAAGACTTTTAAGGGTAGTTATGATCCTAATGCTGGTAAGAGATGGAAAATCAAATCTAAAGTTGTTTTACCTGAAGTTGGTGTGGGTGTGGATGGTAATACTAATCAAATTGAACAAGATTTTGAGAAGCACAAGGCTGCAATAGCCCATGCAGCTCATGCAAATCAGGAAATTAAACTTTGTGCTTCAGATTCAAGTACTATTGGAGTCACTAATGATAACAGAATTGAGGCTACAGTTCAATCTAGCAATGAAAAGCTGGAGAATGAGCTTGCTATTTCTTCAAAAGAATTCCGTGAGGCTCAATTCAGGTTAATCAAGTGTAAAAACGCAATTGCAGCTAAGGAAGCTATTACTGCACGTAAAGGAGCTGTGACTAAGCATGTTGAAGCTGGTATGTCCAGGAACAAGATTGGTACAACTAACATTTGTGGAGGCAAGTCCGTGCAAAACCAGAATTCTGATATCAAGTCCAAGCAAAATTCTGAAACCATGTCTAATTTGGAAAATACGCCTGGGGCTAATTTGGAAGAAAAGTCCGTGACTTTGCAAAACTCTGAAGTTCACAAGTCCGTGACCAACAAGAATTCTAACTTAGAAGTTAAGTCCGGGCCCAAGTCAATGCAAAACCCTGATTTAGTCAAGGCCGGGACCAAGGCTGGTAAGTCCGTTTCCAAGTCTGATTTGGAAAACAAGTCAGTTTCCAAACCTAATGCGTTTACTAAGGCATCTAATGAGAATTGTACGCCAGTGAAAGGTACAAAATTTTCTTTTACGCCTCTAACTGATGCTTTACTTGAATCTTCTGAAATAGTTAGGAAAAATAAATATGAAGTGTTAAGTTTTTAAAGAAAAAAGAGAGTTGTTGGAAAGAGTTTCAATAAAGAAAAAACCTCAAACTCCTATTAAGCTTGTTCCTGGTGGTAATTATGCTTCAGATGAAGATGAATATGATGATATTTATGATGATGAATATAATGAGTTTTATGGAGACCCTGATGTTCTGGAGGAAATCCTTGCTGGTCTCCAACCTAAGAAGAGGAATTTTATGATGGGAAAGGGGCGCAAACGATGTTAAGTTCCTATTTTTCTTCTTTTTTGTTAGTTGTTTGAGTTTAGGAGCTTATTTTATGAGTTTCTAGTGATATTTTGATGTTATTTTTTCTCCCCTTTGGTTTATGGGGGTGGGGAGGCCTTGAGCCTCCCATTTTGTAATTCTTCTAATTATGTTTTTTTTCTTTAATAAACCAGTTTGACCTAGCAAAAAAAAACACCATATTCTGACGCACAATCTTATGGCACACCAAGTCACACCATATTCAAGCGCACCTTGTTATGGACATATCATGTTATGACACACCATATTCCGACGCATTATGTTATGGTACACCACATTCTGACACACAACACCTTGTTCTGGACATATCATGTTATGGCACACCATATTCCGACACACTATGTTATGGCACACCACGTTCTGTCGCACGATCATATGGCACGCCAAGTCACACCATATTCAAGCACACCTTGTTCTGGACATATCATGTTAGGGCACACTATATTCCGACGCACTATGTTACGACACACCACATTCGTACACACAACACCTTGTTCTGGACATATCATGTTATGGCACACCATATTCCGACGCACTATGTTATGGCACACCACGTTCTGACACACAACACCTTGTTTTGGACATATCATGTTATGGCACACCATATTCCGACGCACTATGTTATGGCACACCACGTTCTGACACACAACACCTTGTTCTGGACATATCAAGTTATGACACACCATATTCCGACGCACTATGTTATGGCACACCACGTTCTATCGGACAATCTTATGGCACGCCAAGTGACACCATATTCAGGCACACCTTGTTCTGGACATATCATGTTATGGCACACCATATTCCGACGCACTATGTTATAGTACACCACATTCTGACACACAACACCTGGTTCTGGACATATGATGTTATGGCACACCATATTCTGATGTACAATCTGATTGCACACCAAGCTACACCATATTCATGCACACCTTATTATGGACATATCATGTTATGACATACCATATTCCGACGCACTATGTTATGGCGCACCACATTCTGACACACAACACCTTGTTCGGGACATATCAAGTTATGGCACACCATATTCCGACGAACTATGTTATGGCACACCACGTTCTGTTGCACAATATTATGGCACGCCAAGTCACGCCATATTCAAGCACACCTTGTTTTGGACATATCATGTTATGGAACACCATATTCCGACGTAATATGTTACGACACACCACATTATGACACACAACACCTGGTTCTGGACATATCATGTTATGGCACACCATATTCTGACGAAAAATCTTATGGCACCCCAAGTCACACAATATTCAAGCACACCTTGTTCTGGACATATCATGTTATGGCCAAACATATTCCGACACACTATGTTATGGCACACCAAGTTGAACCATATTCATGCACACCTTGTTCTGGACATATCATGTTATGGCACACCATATTCTGACATACTATGTTACGACACACCACATTCTGACACACAACACCTGGTTCTAGAAATATCATGTTATGGCACACCATATTCTGACGCAAATTCTTATGGCACCCCAAGTCACACCATATTCAAGCACACCTTGTTCTAGACATATCATGTTATGGAGTAACATATTCCGACGCACTATGTTATGGCACACACCAGGTTCTGACACACAACACCTTGTTATGGACATATCATGTTATGGCACACCATCTTCTGACGCACTGTGTTATGGCACACCACGTACTGACACACAACACCTTGTTATGGAAATATCATATTATGGCACACTATACTCCGACGCATTATGTTATGGCGCACCACGTTCTGACACACAACACCTTGTTCTGGACATATCAAGTTATGGCACACCAGATTCCGACGCACTATGTTATGGCATACCACGTTCCGTTGCACAATCTTATGGCACACCAAGTCACACCATATTCAAGCACACCTTGTTCTGGACATATTATGTTATGGCACACCATATTCCGTTGCACTATGTTACGACACACCACATTCGAACATACAACACCTGGTTCTGGATATATCATGTTATGGCACACCATATTCTGACGAAAAATCTTATCGCACCCCAAGTCACACCATATTCAAGCACACCTTGTTCTGGACATATCATGTTATGGCCAAACATATTCCGACACACTATGTTATAGCACACCAAGTTGCACCATATTCATGCACACCTTGTTCTGGACATATCATGTTATGGAACACCATATTCCGACATACTATGTTACGACACACCACATTCTGAAACACAACACCTGGTTCTAAACATATCATGTTATGGCACACCATATTCTGACGAAAAATCTTATGGCACCCCAAGTCACACCATATTCAAGCACACCTTGTTCTGGACATATCATGTTATGGCCAAACATATTCCGACACACTATATTATGGCACACCAAGTTGCACCATATTCATGCACACCTTGTTCTGGACATATCATGTTATGGCACACCATATTCCGACATACTATGTTACGACACACCACATTCTGACACACAACACCTGGTTCTAGACATATCATGTTATGTCACACCATATTCTGACGCAAATTCTTATGGCACCCCAAGTCACACCATATTCAAGCACACCTTGTTCTGGACATATCATGTTATGGCCAAACATATTCCGACACACTGTGTTATGGCACACCAAGTTGCACCATATTCATGCACACCTTGTTCTGGACATATCATGTTATGGCACACCATATTCCGACATACTATGTTACGACACACCACATTCTGACACACAACACCTGGTTCTAGACATATCATGTTATGCCACACCATATTCTGACACAAATTCTTATGGCACCCCAAGTCACACCATATTCAAGCACACTTTGTTCTAGACATATCATGTTATGGCGTAACATATTCTGACGCACAATGTTATGGCACACCACGTACTGACACACAACACCTTGTTATGGAAATATCATATTATGGCACACTATATTCCGACGCATTATGTTATGGCACACCACGTTCTGACACAACACGCCTTGTTCTGGACATATCAAGTTATGGCACACACCAGATTCCGACGCACTATGTTATGGCATACCACGTTCCGTCGCACAATCTTATGGCACACCAAGTCACACCATATATTCAAGCACACCTTATTCTTGACATATCATGTTATGGCACATCATATTCCGACACACTATGTTATGGCACACACGTTTTGACATACAACATCTTGTTCTGGACATATCAAGTTATGGCACACCATATTCCGACGCACTATGTTATTCCACACCATGTTCTGTCGCACAATCTTATGGCACTCCAAGTCACACCATATTCAACCACACCTTGTTCTGGACATATCATGTTATGGAACACCATATTCCGACGCACAATCTGATGGCACACCAAGTCACACCATATTCAAGCACACCTTGCTCTTGACATATCATGTTATGGCACACCATATCCCGACGCACTATTTTATGGCACACCACGTTCTGACACACAACACCTTGTTTTGGACATATTATGTTGTGGCACACCATATTCCGACGCACTATGTTATGGCACACCACGTTCTGACACACAACACCTTGTTCTGGACATATCAAGTTATGGCACACCATATTCCGACGCACTATGTTATGGCACACCACGTTCTGTCGCACAATCTTATGGCACGCCAAGTGACACCATATTCAAGCACACCTTGTTTTGGACATATCATGTTGTGGCACACCATATTCCGACGCACTATGTTTTGGCACACCACGTTCTGACACACAACACCTTGTTCTGGACATATCAAGTTATGGCACACCATATTCCGACGCACTATGGCACACCACGTTCTGTCGCACAATCTTTTGGCACGCCAAGTGACACCATATTCAAGCACACCTTATTCTAGACATATCATGTTATGGCACACCATATTCCGACGCACTATGTTATGGTACACCACATTCTGACACACAACACCTGGTTCTGGACATCTCATGTTATGGCACACCATATTCTGATGCACAATATGATGGCACACCAAGTTACACCATATTCATGCACACCTTATTCTGGACATATCATGTTATGGTACACCACATTCTGACACACAACACCTGGTTCTGGACATATCATGTTATGGCACAACATATTCTGATGCACAATCTGATGGCACACCAAGTTACACCATATTCATGCACACCTTGTTCTGGACATATCATGTTATGGCACACCATATTCCGACACACTATGTTATGGCATACACGTTTTGACACACAACACCTTGTTCTAGACATATCAAGTTATGGAACACCATATTCCGACGCACTATGTTATGCCACACCACATTCTGTCGCACAATCTTATGGCACTACAAGTCACACCATATTCAAGACACCTTGTTCTGGACATATCATGTTATGGAACACCATATTCCGACGCACAATCTGATGGCACACCAAGTCACATCATATTCAAGCACACCTTGTTCTGGACATATCATGTTATGGCACACCATATCCCGACGCACTATTTTATGGCACACCACGTTCTGACACACAACACATTTTTTTGGACATATCATGTTGTGGCACATCATATTCCGACGCACTATGTTATGGCACACCATGTTCTGACACACAACACCTTGTTCTGGACATATCAAGTTATGGCACACCATATTCCGACACACTATGTTATGCCACACCACGTTCTGTCGCACAATCTTATGGCACGCCAAGTCACACCATATTCAAGCACACCTTGTTCTGTACATATCATGTTATGGCACACCATATCCCGACGCACTATTTTATGGCACACCACGTTCTGACACACAACACATTGTTTTGGACATATCATGTTATGGCACACCATATTCCGACGCACTATTTTATGGCACACCACGTTCTGACACACAATACCTTGATCTGGACATATCTAGTTATGGCACACCATATTCCGACGCACTATGTTATGGCGCACCACATTCTGACACACAACACCATGTTTTGGACATATCAAGTTATGACACACCATATTCCGACGCACTATGTTATGGAACACCACGTTATGTTGCACAATCTTATGGCACGCCAAGTCACGCCATATTCAAGCACACCTTGTTCTGGACATATCATGTTATGACACACCATATTCCGACGTACTATGTTACGACACACCACATTATGACACACAACACCTGGTTCAGGACATATCATGTTATGGCACACCATATTCTGACTAAAAATCTTATGGAACCCCAAGTCACACCATATTCAAGCACACCTTGTTCTGGACATATCATGTCATGGCCCAACATATTCCGACGCACTATGTTCTGGCACACCAAGTTACACCATATTCATGCACACCTTGTTCTGGACATATCATGTTATGGCACACCATATTCCGACGCACTATGTTATGGCACACACTTTTTGACCCACACCACCTTGTTCTGGAAATATCAAGTTATGACACACCATATTCCGACGCACTATGTTATGGCACACCACATTCTGTCGCACAATCTTATGGCATGCCAAGTCACGCCATATTAAAGCACACCTTGTTCTGGACATATCATGTTATGGCACACCATATTACGACGCACTATGTTATGGCACACCACGTACTGACACACAACACCTTGTTATGGACATATCATATTATGGCACACCATATTCCGACGCATTATGTTATGGCACACCACGTTCTGACACACAACACCTTGTTCTGGACATATAAAGTTATGGCACACCATATTCCGACGCACTATGTTATGGCACACCACGTTCTGTCGCATAATCTTATGGCACGCCAAGTCACACCATATTCAAGCATACCTTGTTCTGGACATATCATGTTAGGGCACACTATATTCCGACGCACTATGTTACGACACACCACATTCGTACACACAACACCTGGTTCTGGATATATCATGTTATGGCACACCATATTATGACACACATCTTATGGCACACTAAGTCACACCATATTCAAGCACACCTTGTTCTGGACATATCATGTTATGACACACCATATTACGACGCACTATGTTATGGCACACCACGTTCTGACACACAACACCTTGTTCTGGACATATCATGTTATGGCACATCATATTCCGACGCACTATGTTATGGCACACCACGTTTTGTCGCACAATCTTATGGCACACTTAGTCACACCATATTCAAGCACACCTTGTTTTGGAAATATCATGTTATGGCACACCATATTCCGGCGCACTATGTTATGGCACACCACATTCTGACACACAACACCTGGTTCTGAAGATATCATGTTATAGCACACCATATTCTGACGCAGAATCTGATGGCACACCAAGTCACACCATATATTAAAGCACACCTTGTTCTGGACATATCATGTTATGGCACTCCATATTCCGACGCACTATGTTATGTCACACACGTTTTGACACACGACACCTTGTTCTGGACATATCAAGTTATGACACACCATATTCCGACGCACTATGTTATGGCACACCACATTCTGTCGCACAATCTTATGGCACGCCAAGTCACGCCATATTAAAGCACACCTTGTTCTGGACATATCATGTTATGGCACACCATATTCTGACGCACTATGTTATGGGACACCACGTTCTGTCGCACAATATTATGGCACTCCAAGTCACACCATATTCAAGCACACCTTGTTCTGGACATATCATGTTATGGCACACTATATTCCGACGCACTATGTTATGGCACACCACATTCTGACACACAATACCCGGTTCTGGAGATTTCATGTTATGGCACACCATATTTTGACGCAAAATCTGATGGCACACCAAGTCACACCATATATTCAAGCACACCTTGTTCTCGTCATATCATGTTATGGCACACCATATTCCGACGCACTATGTTACGGCACACACATTTTTACACACAACACCTTGTTCTGGAAATATCAAGTTATGGCACACCATATTCCGACGCACTATGTTATGCCACACCACGTTCTGTCGCACCATCTTATGGCACTCCAAGTCACACCATATTCAAGCACACCTTGTTCTGAACATATCATGTTATGGAACACCATATTCCGACGCACTATGTTACGGCACACTACATTCTGACACACAACAATTGGTTCTGGACATATCATGTTATGGCACACCATAATCTGACGCACAATCTGATGGCACACCAAGTCACACAATATTCAAGCACACCTTGTTCTGGACATATCATGTTATGGCACACAATATTCCGACGCACTATTTTATGGCACACCACGTTCTGACACACAAAACCTTGTTTTAGACATATCATGTTGTGGCACACCATATTCTGACGCACTATGTTATGGCACACCACGTTCTGACACACAACACCTTGTTCTGGAAATATCAAGTTATGGCACACCATATTCCGACGCACTATGTTATGGCGCACCACATTCTGACACACAACACCATGTTCTGGACATATCAAGTTATGGCACACCATATTCCGACGCACTATGTTATGGCACACCACGTTCTGTTGCACAATCTTATGGCACACCAAGTCACGCCATATTCAAGCACACCTTGTTCTGCACATATCATGTTATGACACACCATATTCCGACGTACTATGTTATGACGCACTATGTTATGGTACACCACATTCTGACACACAACACCTGGTTCTGGACACCTCATGTTATGGCACACCATATTCTGATGCACAATCTGATGGAACACCAAGTTACACCATATTCATGCACACCTTATTCTGGACATATCATGTTATGGACACTACATTCTGACACACAACACCTGGTTCTGGACATATCATGTTATGGCACACCATATTCCGATGCACAATCTGATGGCACACCAAGTTACACCATATTCATGCACACCTTGTTCTGGACATATCATGTTATGGTACACCATATTCCGACACACTATGTTATGGCATACACGTTTTGACACACAACACCTTGTTCTGGACATATCAAGTTATGGCACACCATATTCCGACGCACTATGTTATGCCACACCACGTTCTGTCTCACAATCTTATGGCACTCCAAGTCACACCATATTCAAGCACACCTTGTTCTGGACATATCATGTTATGGAACACCATATTCCGACGCACAATCTTATGGCACACCAAGTCACACCATATTCAAGCACACCTTGTTCTGTACATATCATGTTATGGCACACCATATCCCGACGCACTATTTTATGGCACACCACGTTCTGACACACAACACATTATTTTGGACATATCATGTTGTGGCACACCATATTCCGACGCACTATGTTATGACACACCACGTTCTGACACACAACACCTTGTTCTGGACATATCCAGTTATGGCACACCATATTTCGACGCACTATGTTATGGCACAACACGTTCTGTCGCACAATCTTATGGCACGCCAAGTGACACCATATTCAAGCACACCTTGTTCTGGACATATCATGTTATGGCACACCATATTCCGACGCACTATTTTATGGCACACCACGTTCTGACGCACAACACCTTGTTTTGGACATATCATGGTTTGGCACACCATATTCCGACGCACTATGTTATAGCACACCACGTTCTGACACACAATACCTTGTTCTGGACATATCCAGTTATGGCACACCATATTCCGACGCACTATGTTATGGCGCACCACATTCTGACACACAACACCATGTTCTGGACATATCAAGTTATGGCACACCATATTCCGACGCACTATGTTATGGCACACCACGTTCTGTTGCACAAACTTATGGCACGCCAAGTCACGCCATATTCAAGCACACCTTGTTCTGAACATATCATGTTATGACACACCATATTCCGACGTACTATGTTACGACATACCACATTCTGACACACAACACCTGGTTCTGGACATATCATGTTATGGCACACCATATTCTGACTAAAAATCTTATGGAACCCCAAGTCACACCATATTCAAGCACACCTTGTACTGGACATATCATGTCATGGACCAACATATTCCGACGCACTATGTTCTGGCACACCAAGTTACACCATATTCATGCACACCTTGTTCTGGACATATCATGTTATGGCACACCATATTCCGACGCACTATGTTATGACACACACTTTTTGACCCACACCACCTTGTTCTAGAAATATCAAGTTACGACACACCATATTCCTACGCACTATGTTATGGCACACCACATTCTATCGCACAATCTTATGGCATGCCAAGTAACGCCATATTAAAGCACACCTTGTTCTGGACATATCATGTTATGGAACACCATATTACGACGCACTATGTTATGGCACATCACGTACTGATTAAAAATTTTTCGTGGTTTTGTAGTAATGAGGGTTCGAACTCTAAGACTTGTGAAGGTGAAGGATTTTTAGATTTATAAAATTATATACAAAAAAATATTAACAATGGTGAGAGGTCCTGGGACTAATGATTCGGCCAATTTTCATAACATAGGGCTCAATGATTTATTCTCAACAATAATCGGTCAAAACATAAATTATATGGACTCTTATTTTGCCAAAGTAGATTTTCAAAACATTGATTGTAAGTCCTAAGCATGATGTATCAAAACACCTAAGCCAAGCATACATCATCAAATTAAATAACAACCAATTAATTCAAATCATATTTCAATTTTAAATTAATGCAAAAGTCATAAAAAAGAATTAAATGAAATTACCCCAAGTATGAAGTTTGGCCTCCTCCGTCGTCCCAGTGTTGGGTTTTAGCTCATCATAGTAAAAATGCTCTCAAAATAATTATTTATTGCTCAAAAAGTGGTTTACAAATGATGAAAAGGTGTAAAACAATTGAACAGAAAAATCGCAACAGAAATAACTGTTGCAAAGGCGTTGTTCAGCTGTTACAAGAAGAACGTCAAATGATAACTGCACGACCCACCGATGTGCGTCATAGACACTGTTGAAGAACGACGGTCTTTGGCTGTCTGTTCTTCGTGTTCTTCATCTTCATCAATGGAAGCAGCAGCAGCAGAGAGAAATCATGGTTCTCGATTCTGCAGCGTTCCTTCTCTCCTCCCAACTCTCGACCACCTTCTCTTCCAACCCAAGATGCTATTTATACACAACAGGAGGAAGAAATCATTCACAATAACTCGAGAATCATCCTCTTTACTCTGGAAAATATTTTCAATATTTTCTTCTCCTGCCAGTTCACGAGAATCATTTTTTACACTGGAAAGTGCTTAAAAATATCTCCCCATCAATAATGTATAATCCACAATCAATGTCTTGCCTTTACTGCATACATATTTCCTGGAATACAACCAAAAAATCCCCGTATCTCTTCCTCTGTTTTATGAAAATATTATTTCCTGTTTTGAATCAAACAACGTGTACATCCCATTTTGATTTATTCCAACACGCATGTTAACTATGTTAATATCAAGCAAATCTTTCCAAAAGATTCCAGCCATTGAATCGATCTCCAACACGCCCAAAAATCAATTGGCAAATCTGCCAGAGAGAAAAGATATTTTCCCGCCAAAACTTTAAATTCAAATGAAGATGACTGCCCCCTAACCAAACTGGGGGTGCGAATAGCAGCTGCCTTGGGGTGACCTGGGGGTGCCCCTTAGTAATTAGGTTACCCCTTATCCAAAAGCGAGAGTCCGAATAACACTTGTCCTCCGGGTGCCAAAATCAACTTTTCGAGCCGAATTTTCCAAAAATGTTTATTTCCTAAAAATACATAAAAACACAATATTAGTACAAAAATAGAGTTCCAACAATACAGACATTGAGGACAAATTAGACACAAAAATGTGTCTATCAAATACCCCCAAACTTATTATTGGCTAGTCCTCGAGCAAAACTAAAAAAATAAAATAAATAAAACCGAGTTAATCTCGGGAGGGTTTACCAGAGGTGTGCCCACAAAACCATTACTCCAGACCCTAGCTTATCTATGCAGAACCTTGGAAGGCACTAAAGAATCTCCTTGGTTGGCATACTTATTGACTATAGGAGGAAGTACCCTGATGCGAAATTCCAATTGTTGTACACGAGTTTGCACTCAAGCATACTAAAATTCATATATAAATGACAGAGCTCTACTCAGATAGTTGCACTATGGACATCATATTCGGAGTCAAACTAATCACATGGAAAGATTAAGAGATGGATATAGAAAAACATAGATGGTTTTGATGTTTACTAAGTGAACGGCGTTTCCCATATCTTTCTGAAGGCCTCCGCCAAAATGAACATATCCTAATGGATTGAGATACTAGTCAGACTAATATCAACACATTGGCATATACAAGGGTACCAGTGGTCGATAACCTAACTCTAGGTCAACACAACTGGCATATACAAGGGTACCAGTGGTCGACTTTATTGAATTTATTCCTTTTGGTCAAATGGTCTGGTCTCAATTTTTTTTTTTCAACTTTTTTTTTTTGTTTTTTTCAACTTTTTTTTTTAAACTCGCCTCGATTTTACGCCTTTTTTTTGGTAACTCAATCACTCTAATTCATCCTAGCATTGGTAACAACTTGAATCGTGGGCCCCACCTATCACTTAGAGAAACATGGTTTAAAAATAAAATAAAATAAAAATAGAAGTGAAAATGACTCAACGAGATATGGTGAAACTATCATGTTATTTATAACACCTGAGCTCTGTGCTTTTATGAATAGACTCTTTAGATGTTTCCATCTATTCAGATTGGTTCCTCAACTCCTACAACCAAAATGCTTCCATCCACTTAGATTGGTTAGTGCCATCCTAAATACGCATAGATTTCTAGGCTCTGGAGTTTAATTATTGCAACTAAAAAGTTTCTCCCATACCCCCAAACTTAAATCTAACATTGTCCTCAATGTTCTAAAGATGAAACTAAAAGCATGAACAAGGAGAAACTGTTACCATTTGAAGCGAAAGAGTTAAGGAAAGATATTACCGTGTTGCATGAGCATGGGATACCTCCCAAGAAGTGCTGAGTTTAAAGTCTTCAGCCAGACTTAGGAAAGGATTAGTCAACTCGAACCATAAAGTAACAGTCGAAATAACAGTGGGTCTTCAAAACTAAATAGAGCTGACCAAAGGAAACTACAATAACCCAAGAAAGTGAACAAGGATAGCATGCCCTTATCTAGTTTCCTGATTAAGATATTTATATCTAATTGTGGTTCAGGTTCAGGTTCTATGAAAGGGTCTAAATAAAATATTTTCCTCGGATGCATTTCCTCATAGGTTGGATCCAAATTATTAGGTCCTAGAGTCTGGAAAAACTCAAATAAGAACTTAGAATCACAAAATAATAATAACCTAAATAACTGAGGATCCTCTAAGTCAATCAGGTTTGACTTACATAATTGACCATAGTGAGAGTAGTGGTCATTCTTAAGCAAATGTGTCGATTCTAATTTCCTAAGGCATTTAGGTTTAGTCTCACAACTTAATATTCGACATATTTGAAATCTATATGTTCCCACATTTGGAAGAAAACTATTTGGTGGGAAAAAAATCAATCTTGGTATTATTGCCTGGGTTAACCACATCAACCAGAGGATGGGTTTCTAATAGTTGAGACTCTTGTTGGATATCATTAGGTTCTGGAAAACGAGTATGAAGATAATCTTGTAAGATGGTTGAGGCATTGATGCCAAGTCCCAAGTGAGGGACCTTACTAAGAGTTAAAGCACATGGAGGATGATACTCACCCCCAAACTTAGAGTTTTCAGTGTCTCTAGATAGACTAGTCACAACTTCCCTAATTTGTAGGTCATCAGATTCTTGAAAATGGGAAATTGATTCTTCTAAGTTGTAATCTTGCGGTGCATCCTCACTCATCTCTACGAGTTCATCTAAGACTATAGTTTCTAAATCGTTTGACTATAAAACAGTATTCTCAGGATAAACTGGTTCCTCTAAACCTTTCTTGGTTTCGTAAACAGGACATACTACATCGTCTGAAACGGGGGTATCTCTAGTCAAATCTTCGTCCTTTTGAATAGGTGAATAATTTTTAAAATTATTAGGATCTGAACCAGAAATAATATAATCATTATAAGGCTCAACTGGGGTAGCAAATTCCTGATCACTATTCCCACACATTTCCGATTCTTCATCAGCACTATCTTCATCATCATAATATAATTTTTGACATCTAATAATTCTCAATCTTTGTTCCAAACTAAGCGGTCTATTTTTATAATACTTCTCGTAGATCGTTAGAGGTGATTCATCGCTAACCGTTGGAACATCCCAATGTCGTTTCCCTTGCATATATTCACCAAGAGTCATTTTCGAAGACGTCTCTTGATAACGAGAATTTCTACTCATATATTCTCGTAACGTCATCTCAGGTGGCGTCTCCTCAAAAGGATTCATCACCGAAGAAACACAAACTACATAGGAATTCTATACAATCACAAACAAGGCTGACTCGACCAAATCAAACCTATAAAATCTAGCAAACAAAAAGCATGATGGATCCACTTAGATTGTTTCTAGACCATCTTCTATCTTTCGAAAGGGAATTCGTTGCAATTTGAGTAAACCCCTCTGGAATCAATCCGAGTCAAAGTAAGTTGAATAGAGGCGAGGGAAGCTTAGTAGAGCTTTGATACCCAGGGCCTCACTGCATTAGGCAGTGCAGTCACGCATTCAACTCACATAAACCATCATGAACTTTGAAGTGTGCTTAAAGAGCAACCAATATTTTTCGAAATTTTTTCCTAACAAGCTCGATACCCTATAGGTCTCTTTCTAATCAGATTTTAAAGCTTGGGTTCGCGTTAGGTTTTGTTTTCCTACAACGGGCAAGAAGGGAACAGTGATGAAATCCGAACCCTTATCTTGTTTAGGCAAGGCCTTTCCCTTTACTAGGAAAATAAAGACAGTCCGGTTCGTCCTCAAACAATTATCACCTTAAGGCAGACAGTAACCCGCTTGCAGGAGATTCGCGGGTGTTTCGATTGGACTTACCTCCCATACTAGACGGGGGATGAACCGTTGTCGTCGACTCGGGCCACGACTCCTATGCCGTGTGCGAACCCGAGGGGCCGAGGTGATATTGTAATCACCGTCCTTCCCTGCACACAGTTTGTATTTAAGGGTACCCTTCCGTAGGGTTTAAAAATTAAAGTCCAAATATCCAGTCCAATTTAAAGTTCAAAAAGAAAAAATAAAATAAAATTACAGTTTTCCTCACACACTCTAAAAGAATTAAAAATTAAATCCTAAAATTGTCCTCTTTTTTCTCTTTTCGCTTTTCGCTTTAAGCTTTTTCCTCTCCAAGTCCTTAGTTTTCACTTTGAACCTGTAAAATAAAGACAAAAAGAAACGTAAAAAGGAACAAACAATTCTAAAAAAAATAATAAACCTAAAAAAAAAATTCTACCTAAGCACAGGTCCGCGTCGGCGGCGCCAAAATGATTAAAAAAATTTCGTGGTTTTGTAGTAATGAGGGTTCGAACTCTAAGACTTGTGAAGGTGAAGGATTTTTAGATTTATAAAATTATATACAAAAAAATATTAACAATGGTGAGAGGTCCTGGGACTAATGATTCGGCCAACTTTCATAACATAGGGCTCAATGATTTATTCTCAACAATAATCGCTCAAAACATAAATTATATGGACTCTTATTTTGCCAAAGTAGATTTTCAAAATATTGATTGTAAGTCCTTAGCATGATGTATCAAAACACCTAAGCCAAGCATACATCATCAAATTAAATAACAACCAATTAATTCAAATCATATTTCAATTTTAAATTAATGCAAAAGTCATAAAAAAGAATTAAATGAAATTACCCCAAGTATGAAGTTTGGCCTCCTCCGTCGTCCCAGTGTTGGGTTTTAGCTCATCATAGTAAAAATGCTCTCAAAATAATTATTTATTGCTCAAAAAGTGTTTTACAAATGATGAAAAGGTGTAAAACAATTGAACAGAAAAATCGCAACAAAAATAACTATTGCAAAGGCGTTGTTCAGCTGTTACAAGAAGAACGACAAATGATAACTGCTGTTGTACGAAAAACTACGACCCACGTTACGACCCACCGATGTGCGTCATAGACACTGTTGAAGAACGACGGTCTTTGGCTGTCTGTTCTTCGTGTTCTTCATCTTCATCAATGGCAGCAGCAGCAGCAGAGAGAAATCATGGTTCTCGATTCTGCAACGTTCCTTCTCTCCTCCCAACTCTCGACCACCTTCTCTTCCAACCCAAGATGCTATTTATACACAACAGGAGGAAGAAATCATTCACAATAACTCGAGAATCATCCTCTTTACTCTGGAAAATATTTTCAATATTTTCTTCTCCTGCCAGTTCACGAGAATCATTTTTTATGCTGGAAAGTGCTTAAAAATATCTCTCCATCAATAATGTATAATCCACAATCAATGTCTTGCCTTTACTGCATACATATTTCCCGGAATACAACCAAAAAATCCCCGTATCTCTTCCTCTGTTTTATGAAAATATTATTTCCTGTTTTGAATCAAAAAGCGTGTATAACCCATTTTGATTTATTCCAACACGCATGTTAACTATGTTAATATCAAGCAAATCTTTCCAAAAGATTCCAGCCATTGAATCGATCTCCAACACACCCAAAAATCAATTGGAAAATCTTCCAGAGAGAAAAGATATTTTCCCGCCAAAACTTTAAATTCAAATGAAGATGACTGCCCCCTAACCAAACTGGGGGTGCGAATAGCAGCTGCCTTGGGGTGACCTGGGGGTGCCCCTTAGTAATTAGGTTACCCCTTATCCAAAAGCGAGAGTCCGAATAACACTTGTCCTCCGGGTGCCAAAATCAACTTTTCGAGCCGAATTTTCCAAAAATGTTTATTTCCTAAAAATACATAAAAACACAATATTAGTACAAAAATAGAGTTCCAACAATACGGCCATTGAGGACAAATTAGACACAAAAATGTGTCTATCACGTACTGACACACAACACCTTGTTATGGACATATCATATTATGGCACACCATATTCCGACGCATTATGTTATGGCACACCACGTTCTGACACACAACACCTTGTTATGGACATATAAAGTTATGGCACACCATATTCCGACGCACTATGTTATGGCACACCACGTTCTGTCGCAGAATCTTATGGCACGCCAAGTCACACCATATTCAAGCACACCTTGTTCTGGACATATCATGTTAGGGCACACTATATTCCGACGCACTATGTTATGACACACCACATTCGTACACACAACACCTGGTTCTGGATATATCATGTTATGGCACACCATATTCTGACACACAATCTTATGGCACACAAAGTCACACCATATTCAAGCACACCTTGTTCTGGACATATCATGTTATGACACACCATATTACGACGCACTATGTTATGGCACACCACGTTCTGACACACAACACCTTGTTCTGGACATATCATGTTATGGCACACCATATTCCGACGCACTATGTTATGGCACACCACGTTCTGTCGCACAATCTTATGGCACACTTAGTCACACCATATTCAAGCACACCTTGTTTTGGAAATATCATGTTATGGCACAGCATATTCCGACGCACTATGTTATGGCACAACACATTCTGACACACAACACCTGGTTCTGGAGATATCATGTTATGGCAAACCATATTCTGACGCAGAATCTGATGGCACACCAAGTCACACCATATATTCAAGCACACCTTGTTCTGGACATATCATATTATGGCACGCCATATTCCGACGCACTATGTTAGTCACACACGTTTTGACACACGACACCTTGTTTTCGACATATCAAGTTATGACACACCATATTCCGACGCACTATGTTATGGCACACCACATTCTGTCGCACAATCTTATGGCACGCCAAGTCACGCCATATTCAAGCACACCTTGTTCTGGACATATCATGTTATGGCACACCATATTCCGACGCACTATGTTATGGGACACCACGTTCTGCCGCACAATCTTATGGCACTCCAAGTCACACCATATTCAAGCACACCTTGTTCTGTACATATCATGTTATGGAACACCATATTCCGACGCACTATGTTATGGCACACACATTTTGACACACAACACCTTGTTCTGGACATATCAAGTTATGGCACACCATATTCCGACGCACTATGTTATGCCACACCATGTTTTGTCGCACAATCTTATGGCACTCCAAGTCACACCATATTCAAGCACACCTTGTTCTGTACATATCATGTTATGGAACACCATATTCCGACGCACTATGTTACGGCACACTACATTCTGACACACAACACATGGTTCTGGACATATCATGTTAAGGCACACCATATTCTGATGCAAAATCTGATGGCACACCAAGTCACACAATATTCAAGCACACCTTCTTCTGGACATATCATGTTATGGCACACAATATTCCGACGCACTATTTTATGGCACACCACGTTCTGACACACAACACCTTGTTCTGGACATATCAAGTTATGGCACACCATATTCCGACGCACTATGTTATAGCGCACCACATTCTGACACACAACACCATGTTCTGGACATATCAAGTTATGGCACACCATATTCCGACGCACTATGTTATGGCACACCACGCTCTCTTGCACAATCATATGGCACGCCAAGTCACGCCATATTCAAGCACATCTTGTTCTGGACATATCATGTTATGACACACCATATTCCGACGTACTATGTTATGACACACCACATTCTGACACACAACACCTGGTTCTGGACATATCATGTTATGGCACACCATATTCTGATGAAAAATCTTATGACACCCCAAGTCCCACCATATTCAAGCACATCTTGTTCTGGACATATCATGTTATGGCCCAACATATTCCGACGCACTATGTTATGGCACACCAAGTTACACCATATTCATGCACACCTTGTTCTGGACATATCATGTTATGGCACACCATATTCCGATGCACTATGTTATGGCACACAGTTTTTGACACACACCACCTTGTTCTGGAAATATCAAGTTATGGCACACCATATTCCGACACATTATGTTATGGCACACCACGTTCTGTCACACAACACCTTGTTCTGGACATATCAAGTTAGTCACACCATATTCCGACACACTATGTTATGGCACACCAAGTTACACCATATTCATGCACACCTTGTTCTGGACATATCATGTTATGGCACACCATATTCCGATGCACTATGTTATGGCACACACTTTTTGACACACACCACCTTGTTCTGGAACTATCAAGTTATGACACACCATATTCCGACGCACTATGTTATAGCATACCACATTCTGTCGCACAATCTTATGGCATGCCAAGTCACGCCATATTCAAGCACACCTTGTTTTGGACATATCATGTTATGGCACACCATATTACTACGCACTATGTTATGGCACACCACGTACTGACACACAACACATTGTTATGGACATATCATATTATGGCACACCATATTCCGACGCATTATGTTATGGCACACCACGTTCTGACACACAACACCTTGTTCTGGACATATAAAGTTATGGCACACCATATTACGACGCACTATGTTATGGCACACCACGTTCTGTCGCACAATCTTATGGCACGCTAAGTCACACCATATTCAAGCACACCTTGTTCTGTACCAATTCATGTTAGGGAACACTATATTCCGACGCACTATGTTACGACACACCACATTCGTACACACAACACTTGGTTATGGATATATCATGTTATGGCACACCATATTCTGACACACAATCTTATGGCACACTAAGTCACACCATATTCAAGCACACCTTGTTCTGGACATATCATGTTATGACACACCATATTACGACGCACTATGTTATGGCACACCACGTTCTGACACACAACACCTTGTTCTGGACATATCATGTTATGGCACACCATATTCCGACGCACTATGTTATGGCACACCACGTTCTGTCGCACAATCTTATGGCACACCTAGTCACACCATATTCAAGCACACCTTGTTCTTGACATATCATGTTATGGCACACCATATTCCAACGCACTATGTTATGGCACACCACATTCTGACCCACAACACCTGGTTCTGGAGATATCATGTTATGACACACCATATTCTGACGCAGAATATGATGGCACACCAAGTCACACCATATATTCAAGCACACCTTGTTCTGGACATATCATGTTATGGCACGCCATATTCCGACGCACTATGTTATGGCACACACGTTTTGACACACAACACCTTGTTCTGGACATATCAAGTTATGACACACCATATTCCAACGCACTATGTTATGGCACACCATATTCTGTCGCACAATATTATGGCACGCCAAGTCACGCCATATTCAATCACACCTTGTTCTGGACATATCATGTTATGGCACACCATATTCCGACGCACTATGTTATGGGACACCACGTTCTGTCGCACAATCTTATGGCACTCCAAGTCACACCATATTCAATCACACCTTGTTCTGGACATATCATGTTATGGCACACCATATTCCGACGTATTATGTTATGGCACACCACATTCTGACACACAACACCCGGTTCTGGAGATATCATGTTATGGCACACCATATTCTGACGCAGAATCTGATGGCACACCAAGTCACACCATATATTCAAGCACACCTTATTCTGGACATATCATGTTATGGCACACCATATTCCGACGCACTATGTTATGGCACACCACTTTCTGACACACAACACCTTCTTCTGGAGATATCATGTTATGGCACACCATATTCCGACGCACTATGTTATGGCGCACCACATTCTGACACACAACACCATGTTCTGGACATATCAAGTTATGGCACACCATATTCCGACACACTATGTTATGGCACACCACGTTCTGTTGCACAATCTTATGGCACGCCAAGTCACGCCATATTCAAGCACACCTGGTTCTGGACAAATCATGTTATGGCACACCATATTCTGACGCAAAATCTGATGGCACACCAAGTCACACCATATATTCAAGCACACCTTGTTCTGGACATATCATATTATGGCACACCATATTCCGACGCTCTATGTTATGGCACACCACATTCTGTCGCACAATATTATGGCACGCCAAGTCACGCCATATTCAATCACACCTTGTTCTGGACATATCATGTTATGGCACACCATATTCTGACGCACAATCTGATGGCACACCAAGTCACACAATATTCAAGCACACCTTGTTCTGGACATATCATGTTATGGCACACCATATTCTGACGCACTATTTTATGGCACACCACGTTCTGACACACAACACCTTTTTTTAGACATATCATGTTGTGGCACACCATATTCCGACGCACTATATTATGGCACACCACGTTCTGACACACAACACATTGTTATGGACATATCATATTATGGCACACCATATTCCGACGCATTATGTTATGGCACACCACGTTCTGACACACAACACCTTGTTCTGGACATATAAAGTTATGGCACACCATATTACGACGCACTATGTTATGGCACACCACGTTCTGTCGCACAATCTTATGGCACGCTAAGTCACACCATATTCAAGCACACCTTGTTCTGTACCAATTCATGTTAGGGAACACTATATTCCGACGCACTATGTTACGACACACCACATTCGTACACACAACACTTGGTTATGGATATATCATGTTATGGCACACCATATTCTGACACACAATCTTATGGCACACTAAGTCACACCATATTCAAGCACACCTTGTTCTGGACATATCATGTTATGACACACCATATTACGACGCACTATGTTATGGCACACCACGTTCTGACACACAACACCTTGTTCTGGACATATCATGTTATGGCACACCATATTCCGACGCACTATGTTATGGCACACCACGTTCTGTCGCACAATCTTATGGCACACCTAGTCACACCATATTCAAGCACACCTTGTTCTTGACATATCATGTTATGGCACACCATATTCCAACGCACTATGTTATGGCACACCACATTCTGACCCACAACACCTGGTTCTGGAGATATCATGTTATGACACACCATATTCTGACGCAGAATCTGATGGCACACCAAGTCACACCATATATTCAAGCACACCTTGTTCTGGACATATCATGTTATGGCACGCCATATTCCGACGCACTATGTTATGGCACACACGTTTTGACACACAACACCTTGTTCTGGACATATCAAGTTATGACACACCATATTCCGACGCACTATGTTATGGCACACCACATTCTGTCGCACAATATTATGGCACGCCAAGTCACGCCATATTCAATCACACCTTGTTCTGGACATATCATGTTATGGCACACCATATTCCGACGCACTATGTTATGGGACACCACGTTCTATCGCACAATCTTATGGCACTCCAAGTCACACCATATTCAATCACACCTTGTTCTGGACATATCATGTTATGGCACACCATATTCCGACGTATTATGTTATGGCACACCACATTCTGACACACAACACCCGGTTCTGGAGATATCATGTTATGGCACACCATATTCTGACGCAGAATCTGATGGCACACCAAGTCACACCATATATTCAAGCACACCTTATTCTGGACATATCATGTTATGGCACACCATATTCCGACGCACTATGTTATGGCACACCACTTTCTGACACACAACACCTTCTTCTGGAGATATCATGTTATGGCACACCATATTCCGACGCACTATGTTATGGCGCACCACATTCTGACACACAACACCATGTTCTGGACATATCAAGTTATGGCACACCATATTCCGACACACTATGTTATGGCACACCACGTTCTGTTGCACAATCTTATGGCACGCCAAGTCACGCCATATTCAAGCACACCTGGTTCTGGACAAATCATGTTATGGCACACCATATTCTGACGCAAAATCTGATGGCACACCAAGTCACACCATATATTCAAGCACACCTTGTTCTGGACATATCATATTATGGCACACCATATTCCGACGCTCTATGTTATGGCACACCACATTCTGTCGCACAATATTATGGCACGCCAAGTCACGCCATATTCAATCACACCTTGTTCTGGACATATCATGTTATGGCACACCATATTCTGACGCACAATCTGATGGCACACCAAGTCACACAATATTCAAGCACACCTTGTTCTGGACATATCATGTTATGGCACACCATATTCTGACGCACTATTTTATGGCACACCACGTTCTGACACACAACACCTTTTTTTAGACATATCATGTTGTGGCACACCATATTCCGACGCACTATATTATGGCACACCACGTTCTGACACACAATACCTTGTTTAGTACATATCAAGTTATGGCACACCATATTCCGACGCTCTATGTTATGGCGCACCACATTCTGACACACAACACCATGTTCTGGACATATCAAGTTATGACGCACCATATTCCGACGCACTATGTTACGACACACCACATTCGGACACACAACACCTGGTTCTGGATATATCATGTTATGGCACACCATATTCTGACGCACAATCTTATGGCACACTAAGTCACACCATATTCAAGCACACCTTGTTCTTGACATATCATGTTATGACACACCATATTCCGACGTACTATGTTACGACACACCACATTCTGACACACACTACCTGGTTCTGGACATATCATGTTATGGCACACCATATTCCGACGAAACTCTTATGGCACCCCAAGTCCCACCATATTCAAGCACATCTTGTTCTGGACATATCATGTTATGGCCCAACATATTTCGACGCACTATGTTATGGCACACCAAGTTACACCATATTCATGCACACCTTTTTATGGACATATCATGTTATGGCACTCCATATTCCGACGCACTATGTTATGGCATACACGTTTTGACACACACCACCTTGTTCTGGACATATAAAGTTATGGCACACCATATTCCGACGCACTATGTTATGGCACACCACATTCTGTCGCACAATCTTATGGCACGCCAAGTCACGCCATATTCAAGCAAACCTTGTTCTGGACATATCATGTTATGGCACACCGTATTACGACGCACTATGTTATGGCACACCACGTACTGACACACAATACCTTGTTATGGACATATCATATTATGGCACACCATAATTCCAACGCACTATGTTACGACACACCACATTCGTACACACAACACCTCGTTCTGGACATATCATGTTATGGCACACCATATTCTGACGCACTATGCTATGGCACACCACGTTCTGTCGCACAATCTTATGGCACGCCAAGTTACACCATATTCAAGCACACCTTGTTTTGGACATATCATGTTATGGCACACCATATTCCGACGCACTATGTTACGACACACCACATTCTGACACACAACACCCGGTTCTGGAGATATCATGTTATGGCACACCATATTCTGACGCACAATCTTATGGCACACCATGTCTCACCATATATTCAAGCACACCTTGTTCTGGACAGATCATGTTATGGCACAACATATTCCGACGCACTATGTTATGACACATGTTTTGACACACAACACCTTGTTCTGGACATGTCAAGTTATAGCACACCATATTCCGACGCACTATGTTATGCTACACCACGTTCTGTCGCACAATCTTATGGCACGCCAAGTCACACCATATTCATGCACACCTTTTTCTGGACATATCATGTTATGGAACACCATATTCCAACGCATTATGTTACGACACACTACATTCTGACACACAACACCTGGTTCTGGACATATCATGTTATGGCACACCATATTCTGACGCACAATCTGATGGCACACCAAGTCACAGCATATTCAAGCACACCTTATTCTGGACATATCATGTTATGGCACACCATATTCCGACGCACTATGTTATGGCACACCACGTTCTGACACACAACACCTTATTTTGGACATATCATCTTATGGCACATCAAGTTCTGACACACAACAACTTGTTCTGGACATATCAAGTTATGGCACACCATATTCCGACGCACTATGTTATGGCACACAACGTTCTGTCGCACAATCTTATGGAACGCAAAGTGACACCATATTCAAGCACACCTTATTCTGGACATATCATGTTATGGCACACCATATTCCGACGCACTATGTTATGGTACACCACATTCTGACACACAACACCTAGTTCTTAACATATCATGTTATGGCACACCATACTCTGATGCACAATATGATGGCACGCCAAGTCACACCATATTCACGCACACCTTGTTCTGGACATATCATGTTATGGCCCAACATATTCCGACGCACTATGTTATGGCACACCAAGTTACACCACATTCATGCACACCTTGTTCTGGACATATCATGTTATGGCACACCATATTCTGACGCATTGTGCTATGGCACACCACGTACTGACACACAACACCTTTTTATGGACATATCATATTATGGCACACCATATTCCGACGCATTATGTTATGGCACACCACGTTCTGACACACAACACCTTGTTCTGGACATATTAAGTTATGGCACACCATATTCCAACGCACTATGTTATGGTACACCATGTTCTGTCGCACAATCTTATGGCACGCCAAGTCACACCATATTCAAGCACACCTTGTTCTGGAAATATCATGTTATAACACACTATATTCCGACGCACTATGTTACGACACACCACATTCGGACACACAACACCTGGTTCTGGATATATCATGTTATGGCACACCATATTCTGACGCACAATCTTATGGCACACTAAGTCACACCATATTCAAGGACACCTTGTTCTGGACATAACATGTTATGACACACGATATTACGCCACACTATATTATGGCACACCACGTTCTGACACGCAACACCTTGTTCTGGACATATCATGTTATGGCACACCATATTCCGACGCACTATGTTATGGCACACCACGTTCTGTCGCACAATCTTATGGCACGCCAAGTTACACCATATTCAAGCACACCTTGTTCTGGACATATCATGTTATGTCACACCATATTCCGACGCACTATGTTATAGCACACCATATTCTTTCACACAACACCTGGTTGTGGAGATATCATGTTATGGCACACCATATTCCGACGAATAATGTTATGGCACACCATATTCCGACGAATAATGTTATGGCACACCAAGTCACACCATATATTCAAGCACACCTTGTTCTGGACATATCATGTTATAGCACACCATATTCCGACGCACTATGTTATGGCACACACATTTTGACACACACCACCTTGTTCTGGACATATCAATTTATGGCACACCATATTCCGACGAATAATGTTATGGCACACCATATTCTGTCGCACAATCTTATGGCACGCCAAGTCACGCCATATTCAAGCACACCTTGTTCTGGACATATCATGTTATGGCACACCATATTCCGACGCAATATGTTATGGCACACCACGTTCTGTCGCACAATCTTATGCCACGCCAAGTTACACCATATTCAAGCACACCTTGTTCTGGACATATCATGTTATGACACACCATATTACAACACACTATATTATGGCACACCATATTCTGACGCACTATGTTATGGGACACCACGTTCTGTCGCACAATCTTATGGCACTCCAAGTCACACCATATTCAAGCACACCTTGTTCTGGACATATCATGTTATGGCACACCATATTCCGACGCACTATGTTATGGGACACCACATTCTGACACACAACACCCGGTTCTGGAGATATCATGTTATTGTACACCATATTCTGACGCAGAATCTTATGCCACATAAAGTCACACCATATATTCAAGCACACCTTGTTCTGGACATATCATGTTATGGCACACCATATTCCGACGCACTATGTTATGGCACACACGTTTTGACACACAACACCTTGTTCTGGACATATCAAGTTATGGCACACCATATTTCGACGCACTATGTTATGGAACACCACATTCTGTCGCACAATCTTATGGCACGCCAAGTCACGCCATATTCAATCACACCTTGTTCTGGACATATCATGTTATGGCACACCATATTACGACGCACTATGTTATGGGATACCACGTTCTGTCGCACAATCTTATGGCACTCCAAGTCACACCATATTCAAGCACACCTTGTTATGGACATATCATGTTATGGCACACCATATTCCGACGCACTATGTTATGGCACACCACATTCTGACACACAACACTCGGTTCTGGAGATATCATGTTATGGCACACCATATTCTGACGCAGAATCTGTTGGCACACCAAGTCACACCATATATTCAAGCACACCTTGTCCAGGACATATCATGTTGTGGAACACCATATTCCGACGCACTATGTTATGGCACACACGTTTTGACACACAACACCTTGTTCTGGACATATCAAGTTATGGAACACCATATTCCGACGCACTATGTTATGCCACACCACGTTCTGTCGCACAATCTTATGCCACTCCAAGTCACACTATATTCAAGCACACCTTATTCTGGACATATCATGTTATGGAACACCATATTCCGACGCACTATGTTACGGGACACTACATTCTGACACACAACACCAAGTTCTGGTCATATCATGTTATGGAACACAATATTCTGACGCACAATCTGATGGCACACCAAGTCACACCATATTCAAGCACACCTTGTTCTAGACATATCATGTTATGGCACATCATTTTCGACGCACTATTTTATGGCACACCACGTTCTGACACACAACACCTTGTTTTGGACATATCATGTTGTGGCACACCATATTCCGACGCACTATATTATGGCACACCACGTTCTGACACACAACACCTTGTTCTGGATATATCAAGTTATGGCACACCATATTCTGACGCACTATGTTATGGCACACCACGTTCTGTCGCAAAATCTTATGGCACGCCAAGTGACACCATATTCAAGCACACCTTGTTCTGGACATATCATGTTATAGAACACCATATTCCGACGCACTATGTTATGGCACACCACGTTCTGACACACAACACCTTATTTTGGACATATCATGTTATGGCACACCATATTCCGACGCACTATGTTATGCCACACCACGTTCTGACACACAACACCTTGTTCTGGACATATCAAGTTATGGCACACCATATTCCGACGCACTATGTTATGGCACACCACGTTCTGTCGCACAATCTTATGGCACGCCAAGTGACACCATATTCAAGCAGACCTTGTTCTGGACATTTCATGTTATGGCACACCATATTCTGACGCACTATGTTATGGTACACCACATTCTGACATACAACACCTGATTCTGGACATATCATGTTATGGCACACCATATTCTGATGCACAATCTGATGGCACACCAAGTTACACCATATTCATGCACACCTTATTCTGGACATATCATGTTCTGGCACACCATATTCCGACACACTATGTTATGGCACACCACGTTCTGACACACGACACCTTCTTTTGGAGTATCATGTTATGGCACACCATATTCCGACGCACTATGTTATGGCACACACGTTTTGACACACACCAGCTTGTTCTGGACATATCAAGTTATGGCACACCATATTACGATGCACTATGTTATGGCACACCACGTTTTGTTGCACAATCTTATGGCACGCCAAGTCACGTCATATTCAAGCACACCTTGTTCTGGACATATCATGTTATGACACACCATATTCCGACGTACTATGTTACGACACACCACATTCTGACACACAACACCTGGTTATGGACATATCATGTTATGGCATACCATATTCTGAAAAAAAATCTTATGGCACCCCAAGTAACACCATATTCAAGCACACCTTATTCTGGACATATCATGTTATGGCCCAACATATTCCGGCGCACTATGTTATGGCACACGAAGTTACACCATATTCATGCAATCCTTGTTCTGGACATATCATGTTATGGCACACCAAATTCCGACGCACTATGTTATGGCACATACATTTTGACACATATCACCTTGTTCTGGACATATCAAGTTATGGCACACCATATTCCGATGCACTATGTTATGGCACACCACATTCTGTCGCACAATCTTAAGTCACGCCAAGTCACGCCATATTCAAGCACACCTTGTTCTGGACATATCATGTTATGGCACACCATATTACGACGCACTATGTTATGGCACATTACGTACTGACACACAACACCTTGTTCTGGACATATAAAGTTATGGCACACCATATTCCGACGCACTATGTTATGGCACACCACGTTCTGTCGCACAATCTTATGGCACGCCGAGTCACACCATATTCAAGCACACCTTGTTCTGGACATATCATGGTATGGCACACTATATCCCAACGCACTATGTTACGACACACTACATTCTTACACACAACACCTGGTTCTGGATAAATCATGTTATGGGACACCATATTATGACGCACAATCTTATGACACACTAAGTCACACCATATTCAAGCACACCTTGTTCTGGACATATCATGTTATGACACACGATATTACGACGCATTATGTTATGGCACACCACGTTCTGATACACAACACCTTGTTCTGGACATATCATGTTATGACACACGATATTACGACGCATTATGTTATGGCACACCACGTTATGATACACAACACCTTGTTCTGGACATATCATGTTATGGCACACCATATTCCGCCGCACTATGTTATGGCACACCACGTTCTGTCGCACAATCTTATGGCGCACCTAGTCACACCATATTCAAGCACACCTTGTTCTGGACATATCATGTTAGGGCACACCATATTCCAACGCACTATGTTATGGCACACCACATTCTGTCACACAACACCTGGTTCTGGAGATATCATGTTATGGCACACCATATTCTGACGCAAAATCTAATGGCACACCAAGTCACACCATATATTCAAGCACACCTTGTTATGGACATATCATATTATGGCACACCATATTCCGACGCACTATGTTATGGAACACCACATTCTGTCGCACAATCTTATGGCACGCAAAGTCACGCCATATTCAAGCACACCTTGTTCTGGACATATCATGTTATGGAAAACCATATTCCGACGCACTATGTTATGGGACACCACGTTCTGTCGCACAATCTTATGGCGCTCCAAGTCACACCATATTCAAGCACACCTTGTTCTGGACATATCATGTAATGGCACACCGTATTCCGACGCACTATGTTATGGCACACCACATTCTGACACACAACACCCGGTTCTGGAGATATCATGTTATTGCACACCATATTCTGACACAGACTCTGATGGCACATAAAGTCACACCATATATTCAAGCACACCTTGTTCTGGACATATCATGTTATGGCACACCATATTCCGACGCACTATGTTATGGCACACACGTTTTGACACACAACACCTTGTTCTGGACATATCAAGTTATGGCACACCATATTTCGACGCACTATGTTATGGAACACCACATTCTGTCGCACAATCTTATGGCACGCCAAGTCACGCCATATTCAATCACACCTTGTTCTGGACATATCATGTTATGGCACACCATATTACGACGCACTATGTTATGGGATACCACATTCTGTCGCACAATCTTATGGCACTCCAAGTCACACCATATTCAAGCACACCTTGTTATGGACATATCATGTTATGGCACACCATATTCCGACGCACTATGTTATGGCACACCACATTCTGACACACAACACTCGGTTCTGGAGATATCATGTTATGGCACACCATATTCTGACGCAGAATCTGTTGGCACACCAAGTCACACCATATATTCAAGCACACCTTGTCCAGGACATATCATGTTGTGGAACACCATATTCCGACGCACTATGTTATGGCACACACGTTTTGACACACAACACCTTGTTCTGGACATATCAAGTTATGGAACACCATATTCCGACGCACTATGTTATGCCACACCACATTCTGACACACAACACTCGGTTCTGGAGATATCATGTTATGGCACACCATATTCTGACGCAGAATCTGTTGGCACACCAAGTCACACCATATATTCAAGCACACCTTATTCTGGACATATCATGTTATGGAACACCATATTCCCACGCACTATGTTACGGGACACTACATTCTGACACACAACACCAAGTTCTGGTCATATCATGTTATGGAACACAATATTCTGACGCACAATCTGATGGCACACCAAGTCACACCATATTCAAGCACACCTTGTTCTGGACATATCATGTTATGGCACATCATTTTCGACGCACTATTTTATGGCACACCACGTTCTGACACACAACACCTTGTTTTGGACATATCATGTTGTGGCACACCATATTCCGACGCACTATATTATGGCACACCACGTTCTGACACACAACACCTTGTTCTGGATATATCAAGTTATGGCACACCATATTCTGACGCACTATGTTATGGCACACCACGTTCTGTCGCAAAATCTTATGGCACGCCAAGTGACACCATATTCAAGCACACCTTGTTCTGGACATATCATGTTATAGAACACCATATTCCGACGCACTATGTTATGGCACACCACGTTCTGACACACAACACCTTATTTTGGACATATCATGTTATGGCACACCATATTCCGACGCACTATGTTATGCCACACCACGTTCTGACACACAACACCTTGTTCTGGACATATCAAGTTATGGCACACCATATTCCGACGCACTATGTTATGGCACACCACGTTCTGTCGCACAATCTTATGGCACGCCAAGTGACACCATATTCAAGCAGACCTTGTTCTGGACATTTCATGTTATGGCACACCATATTCCGACGCACTATGTTATGGTACACCACATTCTGACATACAACACCTGATTCTGGACATATCATGTTATGGCACACCATATTCTGATGCACAATCTGATGGCACACCAAGTTACACCATATTCATGCACACCTTATTCTGGACATATCATGTTCTGGCACACCATATTCCGACACACTATGTTATGGCACACCACGTTCTGACACACGACACCTTCTTTTGGAGTATCATGTTATGGCACACCATATGCCGACGCACTATGTTATGGCACACACGTTTTGACACACACCAGCTTGTTCTGGACATATCAAGTTATGGCACACCATATTCCGATGCACTATGTTATGGCACACCACGTTTTGTTGCACAATCTTATGGCACGCCAAGTCACGTCATATTCAAGCACACCTTGTTCTGGACATATCATGTTATGACACACCATATTCCGACGTACTATGTTACGACACACCACATTCTGACACACAACACCTGGTTATGGACATATCATGTTATGGCATACCATATTCTGAAAAAAAATCTTATGGCACCCCAAGTAACACCATATTCAAGCACACCTTGTTCTGGACATATCATGTTATGTCCCAACATATTCCGGCGCACTATGTTATGGCACACGAAGTTACACCATATTCATGCAATCCTTGTTCTGGACATATCATGTTATGGCACACCAAATTCCGACGCACTATGTTATGGCACATACATTTTGACACATATCACCTTGTTCTGGACATATCAAGTTATGGCACACCATATTCCGATGCACTATGTTATGGCACACCACATTCTGTCGCACAATCTTAAGTCACGCCAAGTCACGCCATATTCAAGCACACCTTGTTCTGGACATATCATGTTATGGCACACCATATTACGACGCACTATGTTATGGCACATTACGTACTGACACACAACACCTTGTTCTGGACATATAAAGTTATGGCACACCATATTCCGACGCACTATGTTATGGCACACCACGTTCTGTCGCACAATCTTATGGCACGCCGAGTCACACCATATTCAAGCACACCTTGTTCTGGACATATCATGGTATGGCACACTATATCCCAACGCACTATGTTACGACACACTACATTCTTACACACAACACCTGGTTCTGGATAAATCATGTTATGGGACACCATATTATGACGCACATCTTATGACACACTAAGTCACACCATATTCAAGCACACCTTTTCTGGACATATCATGTTATGACACACGATATTACGACGCATTATGTTATGGCACACCACGTTCTGATACACAACACCTTGTTCTGGACATATCATGTTATGACACACGATATTACGACGCATTATGTTATGGCACACCACGTTATGATACACAACACCTTGTTCTGGACATATCATGTTATGGCACACCATATTCCGCCGCACTATGTTATGGCACACCACGTTCTGTCGCACAATCTTATGGCGCACCTAGTCACACCATATTCAAGCACACCTTGTTCTGGACATATCATGTTAGGGCACACCATATTCCAACGCACTATGTTATGGCACACCAAATTCTGTCACACAACACCTGGTTCTGGAGATATCATGTTATGGCACACCATATTCTGACGCAAAATCTAATGGCACACCAAGTCACACCATATATTCAAGCACACCTTGTTCTGGACATATCATATTATGGCACACCATATTCCGACGCACTATGTTATGGAACACCACATTCTGTCGCACAATCTTATGGCACGCAAAGTCACGCCATATTCAAGCACACCTTGTTCTGAACATATCATGTTATGGAAAACCATATTCCGACGCACTATGTTATGGGACACCACGTTCTGTCGCACAATCTTATGGCACTCCAAGTCACACCATATTCAAGCACACCTTGTTCTGGACATATCATGTTATGGCACACCGTATTCCGATGCACTATGTTATGGCACACCACATTCTGACACACAACACCCGGTTTTGGAGATATCATGTTATGGCACACCATATTCTGACACAGACTCTGATGGCACACCAAGTCACACCATATATTCAAGCACACCTTGTTCTGGACACATCATGTTATGGCACACCATATTCCGACGCACTATGTTATGACACACCAAGTTACACCATATTCATGCACACCTTGTTATGGACATATCATGTTATGACACACCATATTCCGACGCACTATGTTATGGCACACACGTTTTGACACACAACACCTTGTTCTGGACATATCAAGTTATGGCACACCATATTTCGACGCACTATGTTATGGAACACCACATTCTGTCGCACAATCTTATGGCACGCCAAGTCACGCCATATTCAAGCACACCTTGTTCTGGACATATCATGTTATGGCACACCATATTACGACGCACTATGTTATGGGACACCACGTTCTGTCGCACAATCTTATGGCACTCCAAGTCACACCATATTCAAGCACACCTTGTTATGGACATATCATGTTATGGCACACCATATTCCGACGCACTGTGTTATGGCACACCACATTCTGACACACAACACTCGGTTCTGGAGATATCATGTTATGGCACACCATATTCTGACGCAGAATCTGTTGGCACACCAAGTCACACCATATATTCAAGCACACCTTGTCCAGGACATATCATGTTGTGGAACACCATATTCCGACGCACTATGTTATGGCACACACGTTTTGACACACAATACCTTGTTCTGGACATATCAAGTTATGGAACACCATATTCCGACGCACTATGTTATGCCACACCACGTTCTGTCGCACAATCTTATGCCACTCCAAGTCACACTATATTCAAGCACACCTTATTCTGGACATATCATGTTATGGAACACCATATTCCGACGAACTATGTTACGGGACACTACATTCTGACACACAACACCAAGTTCTGGTCATATCATGTTATGGAACACAATATTCTGACGCACAATCTGATGGCACACCAAGTCACACCATATTCAAGCACACCTTGTTCTGGACATATCATGTTATGGCACATCATTTTCGACGCACTATTTTATGGCACACCACGTTCTGACACACAACGCCTTGTTTTGGACATATCATGTTGTGGCACACCATATTCCGACGCACTATATTATGGCACACCACGTTCTGACACACAACACCTTGTTCTGGATATATCAAGTTATGGCACACCATATTCCGACGCACTATGTTATGGCGCACCACG
The DNA here is from genome assembly GCF_003573695.1 of Papaver somniferum. NCBI lineage: Eukaryota > Viridiplantae > Streptophyta > Magnoliopsida > Ranunculales > Papaveraceae > Papaver > Papaver somniferum. Next base: position 96,875,268 of record NC_039362.1, on the reverse strand, counting down.
TTCTGTCGCAAAATCTTATGGCACGCCAAGTGACACCATATTCAAGCACACCTTGTTCTGGACATATCATGTTATAGAACACCATATTCCGACGCACTATGTTATGGCACACCTCGTTCTGACACACAACACCTTATTTTGGACATATCATGTTATGGCACACCATATTCCGACGCACTATGTTATGCCACACCACGTTCTGACACACAACACCTTGTTCTGGACATATCAAGTTATGGCACACCATATTCCGACGCACTATGTTATGGCACACCACGTTCTGTCGCACAATCTTATGGCACGCCAAGTGACACCATATTCAAGCAGACCTTGTTCTGGACATTTCATGTTATGGCACACCATATTGCAACGCACTATGTTATGGTACACCACATTCTGACATACAACACCTGATTCTGGACATATCATGTTATGGCACACCATATTCTGATGCACAATCTGATGGCACACCAAGTTACACCATATTCATGCACACCTTATTCTGGACATATCATGTTCTGGCACACCATATTCCGACACACTATGTTATGGCACACCACGTTCTGACACACGACACCTTCTTTTGGAGTATCATGTTATGGCACACACGTTTTGACACACACCAGCTTGTTCTGGACATATCAAGTTATGGCACACCATATTCCGATGCACTATGTTATGGCACACCACGTTTTGTTGCACAATCTTATGGCACGCCAAGTCACGTCATATTCAAGCACACCTTGTTCTGAACATATCATGTTATGACACACCATATTCCGACGTACTATGTTACGACACACCACATTCTGACACACAACACCTGGTTATGGACATATCATGTTATGGCATACCATATTCTGAAAAAAAATCTTATGGCACCCCAAGTAACACCATATTCAAGCACACCTTGTTCTGGACATATCATGTTATGGCCCAACATATTCCGGCGCACTATGTTATGGCACACGAAGTTACACCATATTCATGCAATCCTTGTTCTGGACATATCATGTTATGGCACACCAAATTCCGACGCACTATGTTATGGCACATACATTTTGACACATATCACCTTGTTCTGGACATATCAAGTTATGGCACACCATATTCCGATGCACTATGTTATGGCACACCACATTCTGTCGCACAATCTTAAGTCATGCCAAGTCACGCCATATTCAAGCACACCTTGTTCTGGACATATCATGTTATGGCACACCATATTACGACGCACTATGTTATGGCACACCACGTACTGACACACAACACCTTGTTCTGGACATATAAAGTTATGGCACACCATATTCCGGCGCACTATGTTATGGCACACCACGTTCTGTCGCACAATCTTATGGCACGCCGAGTCACACCATATTCAAGCACACCTTGTTCTGGACATATCATGGTATGGCACACTATATCCCAACGCACTATGTTACGACACACTACATTCTTACACACAACACCTAGTTCTGGATAAATCATGTTATGGGACACCATATTATGACGCACAATCTTATGACACACTAAGTCACACCATATTCAAGCACACCTTGTTCTGGACATATCATGTTATGACACACGATATTACGACGCATTATGTTACGGCACACCACGTTCTGATACACGACACCTTGTTCTGGACATATCATGTTATGACACACGATATTACGACGCATTATGTTATGGTACACCACGTTATGATACACAACACCTTGTTCTGGACATATCATGTTATGGCACACCATATTCCGCCGCACTATGTTATGGCACACCACGTTCTGTCGCACAATCTTATGGCGCACCTAGTCACACCATATTCAAGCACACCTTGTTCTGGACATATCATGTTAGGGCACACCATATTCCAACGCACTATGTTATGGCACACCAAATTCTGTCACACAACACCTGGTTCTGGAGATATCATGTTATGGCACACCATATTCTGACGCAAAATCTAATGGCACACCAAGTCACACCATATATTCAAGCACACCTTGTTCTGGACATATCATATTATGGCACACCATATTCCGACGCACTATGTTATGGAACACCACATTCTGTCGCACAATCTTATGGCACGCAAAGTCACGCCATATTCAAGCACACCTTGTTCTGGACATATCATGTTATGGAAAACCATATCCCGACGCACTATGTTATGGGACACCACGTTCTGTCGCACAATCTTATGGCACTCCAAGTCACACCATATTCAAGCACACCTTGTTCTGGACATATCATGTTATGGCACACCGTATTCCGACGCACTATGTTATGGCACACCACATTCTGACACACAACACCCGGTTTTGGAGATATCATGTTATGGCACACCATATTCTGACACAGACTCTGATGGCACACCAAGTCACACCATATATTCAAGCACACCTTGTTCTGGACACATCATGTTATGGCACACCATATTCCGACGCACTATGTTATGACACACCAAGTTACACCATATTCATGCACACCTTGTTATGGACATATCATGTTATGATACACCATATTCCGACGCACTATGTTATGGCACACATGTTTTGACACAGACCACCTTGTTATGGACATATCAAGTTATGGCACACCATATTCCGACGCACTATCTTATGGCACACACGTTTTTACACACAACACCTTGCTCTAGACATATCATGTTATGGCACACCATATTCCGACGCACTATGTTATGCCACACCACATTCTGTCGCACAAACTTATGGCACGCCAAGTCACGCCATATTCAAGCAAACCTTGTTCTGTACATATCATGTTATGGCACACCGTATTACGACACACTATGTTATGGCACACCACATTCTGACGCATTATGTTAGGCACACCATATTCCGACGCACTATGTTATGGCACACCACGTTCTGACACACAACACCTTATTTTGGACATATCATGTTATGGCACACCATATTCCGACGCACTATGTTATGGAACACCACGTTCTGACACACAACACCTTGTTCTGGACATATCAAGTTATGGCACACCATATTCCGACGCACTATGTTATGGCACACCACGTTCTGTCGCACAATCTTATGGAACACCAAGTGACACCATATTCAAGCCCACTTTTTTCTAGACATATCATGTTATGGCACACCATATTCCGACGCACTATGTTATGGTACACCACATTCTGACACACAACACCTGGTTCTTTACATATCTTGTTATGGCACACCATATTCTGATGCACAATCTGATGGCACGCCAAGTCACACCATATTCACGCACACCTTGTTCTTGACATATCATGTTATGGCCCAACATATTCCGACGCACTATGTTATGGCACACCAAGTTACACCACATTCATGCACACCTTGTTCTAGAAATATCATGTTATGGCACACCATATTCTGACGCATTGTGTTATGGCACACCACGTACTGACACACAACACCTTTTTATGGACATATCGTATTATGGCACACCATATTCCGACGCATTATGTTATGGCACACCACGTTCTGACACACAACACCTTGTTCTGGACATATTAAGTTATGGCACACCATATTTCGACGCACTATGTTATGGCACACCATGTTCTGTCGCACAATCTTATGGCACGCCAAGTCACACCATATTAAAGCACATCCTGTTCTGGAAATATCATGTTATAACACACTATATTCCGACGCACTACGTTACGACACACCACATTCGGACACACAACACCTGGTTCTGGATATATCATGTTATGGCACACCATATTCTGACGCACAATCTTATGGCACACTAAGTCACACAATATTCAAGCACACCTTGTTCTGGACATAACATGTTATGACACACCATATTACGCCACACTATATTATGGAACACCACGTTCTGACACACAACACCTTGTTCTGGACATATCATGTTATAACACACCATATTCCGACGCACTATGTTATGGCACACCACGTTCTGTCGCACAATCTTATGGCACGCCAAGTTACACCATATTCAAGCACACCTTGTTCTGGACATATCATGTTATGGCATACCATATTCCGACGCACTATGTTATGGCACACCATATTCTTTCATACAACACCTGGTTGTGGAGATATCATGTTATGGCACACCATATTCTGACGCAGAATCTGATGGCACACCAAGTCACACCATATATTCAAGCACACCTTTTTCTGGACATATCATGTTATGGCACACCATATTCCGACACACTATGTTATGGCACACACATTTTGACACACACCACCTTGTTCTGGACATATCAAGTTATGGCACACCATATTCCGACGAACTATGTTATGGCACACCACATTTTGTCGCACAATCTTATGGCACGCCAAGTCACGCCATATTCAAGCACACCTTGTTCTGGACATATCATGTTATAGCACACCATATTCCGACGCACTATGTTATGGCACACCACATTCTGACACACAACACTCGGTTCTGGAGATATCATGTTATGGCACACCATATTCTGACGCAGAATCTGATGGCACACCAAGTCACACCATGTATTCAAGCACACCTTGTCCTGGACATATCATTTTATGGAACACCATATTCCGACGCACTATGTTATGGCACACACGTTTTGACACACAACACCTTGTTCTGGACATATCAAGTTATGGAACACCATATTCCGACGCACTATGTTATGCCACACCACGTTCTGTCGCACAATATTATGGCACTCCAAGTCACACCATATTCAAGCACACCTTGTTCTAGACATATCATGTTATGGAACACCATATTCCGACGCACTATGTTATGGCACACTACATTCTGACACACAACACCAAGTTCTGGACATATCATGTTATGGCACACAATATTCTGACGCACAATCTGATGGCACACCAAGTCACACCATATTCAAGCACACCTTGTTCTGGACATATCATGTTATGGCACATCATATTCCGACGCACTATTTTATGGCACACCACGTTCTGACACACAACACCTTGTTTTGGACATATCATGTTGTGGCACACCATATTACGACGCACTATGTTATGGCATACCACGTTCTGACACACAACACCTTGTTCTGGATATATCAAGTTATGGCACACCATATTCCGACGCACTATGTTATGTCACACACGTTCTGTCGCAGAATCTTACGGCACGCCAAGTGACACCATATTCAAGCACACCTTGTTCTGTACATATCATGTTATGGCACACCATATTCCAACGCAATATGTTATGGTACACCACATTCTGACATACAACACCTGGTTTTGGACATATCATGTTATGGCACACCATATTCTGACGCACAATCTGATGGCACACCAAGTTACACCATATTCATGCACACCTTATTCTGGACATATCATGTTCTGGCACACCATATTCCGACACACTATGTTATGTCACACCACGTTCTGACACAAGACACCTTCTTTTGGAGATATCATGTTATGGCACACACGTTTTGACACACACCAGCTTGTTCGGGACATATCAAGTTATGGCACACCATATTCCGACACACTATGTTATGGAACACCACGTTCTGTTGCACAATATTATGGCACGCCAAGTCACGTCATATTCAAGCACACCTTGTTCTGGACATATAATGTTATGACACACCATATTCCGACGTACTATGTTACGACACACCACATTCTGACACACAACACCTGGTTATGGACATATCATGTTATGGCACACCATATTCTGACAAAAAATCTTATGGCACCCCAAGTAACACCATATTCAAGCACACCTTGTTCTGGACATATCATGTTATGGCCCAACATATTCCGATGCACTATGTTATGGCACACGAAGTTACACCATATTCATGCACTCCTTGTTCTGGACATATCATGTTATGGCACACCAAATTCCGACGCACTATGTTATGGCACACACATTTTGACACACATCACCTTGTTCTGGACATATCAAGTTATGGCACACCATATTCCGACGTACTATGTTATGGCACACCACATTCTGTCGCACAATCTTAAGTCACGCCAAGTCACGCCATATTCAAGCACACCTTGTTCTGGACATATCATGTTATGGCACACCATATTACGACGCACTATGTTATGGCACACCACGTACTGACACACAACACCTTGTTCTGTCCATATAAAGTTATGGCACACCATATTCCGACGCACTATGTTATGGCACACCATGTTCTGTCGCACAATCTTATGGCACGCCAAGTCACACCATATTCAAGTACACCTTGTTCTGGACATATCATGTTATGGCACACTATATTCCAACGCACTATGTTACGACACACTACATTCTTACACCCAACACCTGGTTTTGGATAAATCATGTTATGGGACACCATATTATGACGCACAATCTTATGACACACTAAGTCACACCATATTCAAGCACACCTTATTCTGGACATATCATGTTATGACACACGATATTACGACACATTATGTTGTGGCACACCACGTTCTGATACACAACACCTTGTTCTGGACATATCATGTTATGGCACACCATATTCCGCCGCACTATGTTATGGCACACCACGTTCTGTCGCACAATCTTATGGCACACCTAGTCACACCATATTCAAGCACACCTTGTTCTGGACATATCATGTTCGGGCACACCATATTCCAACGCACTATGTTATGGCACACCACATTCTGTCACACAACACCTGGTTCTGGACATAACATGTTATGACACACCATATTACGCCACACTATATTATGGCACACCACGTTCTGACACGCAACACCTTGTTCTGGACATATCATGTTATAACACACCATATTCCGACGCACTATGTTATGGCACACCACGTTCTGTCGCACAATCTTATGGCACGCCAAGTTACACCATATTCAAGCACACCTTGTTCTGGACATATCATGTTATGGCACACCATATTCCGACGCACTATGTTATGGCACACCATATTCTTTCACACAACACCTGGTTGTGGAGATATCATGTTATGGCACACCATATTCTAACGCAGAATCTGATGGCACACAAGTCACACCATATATTCAAGAACACCTTGTTCTGGACATATCATGTTATGGCACACCATATTCCGACACACTATGTTATGGCACACACATTTTGACACACACCACCTTGTTCTGGACATATCAAGTTATGGAACACAATATTCCGACACACTATGTTATGCCACACCACGTTCTGTCGCACAATCTTATGGCACTCCAAGTCAGACCATATTCAAGCACACCTTGTTCTGGACATATCATGTTATGGAACACCATATTCCGACGCAATATGTTATGGCACACCACGTTCTGTCGCACAATCTTATGGCACGCCAAGTTACACCATATTCAAGCAAACCTTGTTCTGGACATATCATGTTATGACACACCATATTCCGATGCACTATGTTATGGCACACACGTTTTGACACACAACACCTTGTTCTGGACATATCATGTTATGGCACACCATATTCTGACGCAGAATCTGATGGCACACCAAGTCACACCATATATTCAAGCACACCTTGTCCTGGACATATCATTTTATGGAACACCATATTCCGACGCACTATGTTATGGCACACACGTTTTGACACACAACACCTTGTTCTGGACATATCAAGTTATGGAACACCATATTCCGACACACTATGTTATGCCACACCACGTTCTGTCGCACAATCTTATGGCACACCAAGTCACACCATATTCAAGAACAACTTGTTCTGGACATATCATGTTATGGCACATCATATTCCGACGCACTATTTTATGGCACACCACGTTCTGACACACAACACCTTGTTTTGGACATATCATGTTGTGGCACACCATATTACGACGCACTATGTTATGGCACACCACGTTCTGACACACAACACCTTGTTCTGGATATATCAAGTTATGGCACACCATATTCCGACGCACTATGTTATGGCACACCACGTTCTGTCGCAGAATCTTATGGCACGCCAAGTGACACCATATTCAAGCACACCTTGTTCTGGACATATCATGTTATGGCACACCATATTCCGACGCAATATGTTATGGTACACCACATTCTGACATACAACACCTGATTTTGGACATATCATGTTATGGCGCACCATATTCTGACGCACTATCTGATGGCACACCAAGTTACACCATATTCATGCACACCTTATTCTGGACATATCATGTTCTGGCACACCATATTCCGACACACTATGTTATGGCACACCACGTTCTGACACAAGACACCTTGTTTTGGAGATATCATGTTATGGCACACCATATTCCGACGCACTATGTTATGGCACACACGTTTTGACACACACCAGCTTGTTCTGGACATATCAAGTTATGGCACATCATATTCCGACTAACTATGTGATGGCACACCACGTTCTGTTGCACAATATTATGGCACGCCAAGTCACGTCATATTCAAGCACACCTTGTTCTGGACATATCATGTTATGACACACTATATTCCGACGTACTATGTTACGACACACCACATTCTGACACACAGCACCTGGTTATGGACATATCATGTTATGGCACACCATATTCTGACAAAAAATCTTATGGCACCCCAAGTAACACCATATTCAAGCACACCTTGTTCTGGACATATCATGTTATGGCCCAACATATTCCGACGCACTATGTTATGGCACACGAAGTTACACCATATTCATGCACTCCTTGTTCTGGACATATCATGTTATGGCACACCAAATTCCGACGCACTATGTTATGGCACACACATTTTGACACACATCACCTTGTTCTGGACATATCAAGTTATGACACACCATATTCCGACGCACTATGTTATGGCACACCACATTCTGTCGCACAATCTTAAGTCACGCCAAGTCACGCCATATTCAAGCACACCTTGTTCTGGACATATCATGTTATGGCACACCATATTACAACGCACTATGTTATGGCACACCACGTACTGACACACAACACCTTGTTCTGTCCATATAAAGTTATGGCACACCATATTCCGACGCACTATGTTATGGCACACCACGTTCTGTCGCACAATCTTATGGCACGTCAAGTCACACCATATTCAAGCACACCTTGTTCTGGCCATATCATGTTATGGCACACTATATTCCAACGCACTATGTTACGACACACTACATTCTTACACACAACACCTGGTTTTGGATAAATCATGTTATGGGACACCATATTATGACGCACAATCTTATGACACACTAAGTCACACCATATTCAAGCACACCTTGTTCTGGACATATCATGTTATGACACACGATATTACGACGCATTATGTTATGGCACACCACGTTCTGATACACAACACCTTGTTCTGGACATATCATGTTATGACACACCATATTCCGCCGCACTATGTTATGGCACACCACGTTCTGTCGCACAATCTTATGGCACACCTAGTCACACCATATTCAAGCACACCTTGTTCTGTACATATCATGTTAGGGCACACCATATTCCAACGCACTATGTTATGGCACACCACATTCTGTCACACAACACCTGGTTCTGGAGATATCATGTTATGGCACACCATATTCTGACGCAAAATCTGATGGCACACCAAGTCACACCATATATTCAAGCACTCCTTGTTCTGGACAGATCATGTTATGGCACACCATATTCCGACGCACTATGTTATGACACACCAAGTTACACCATATTCATGCACACCTTGTTATGGACATATCATGTTATGGCACACCATATTCCGACGCACTATGTTATGGCACACACGCTTTGACACACACCAGCTTGTTCTGGACATATCAAGTTATGGCACACCATATTCCGACGCACTATGTTATGGCACACACGTTTTTACACACAACACCTTGTTCTGGACATATCATGTTATGGCACACCATATTCCGACGCACTATGTTATGCCACACCACATTCTGTCGCACAATCTTATGGCACGCCAAGTCACGCCATATTCAAGCACACCTTGTTCTGGACATATCATGTTATGGCACACCATATTCCGACGTTCTATGTTATGGCACACCACGTTCTGCCGCACAATCTTATGGCACGCCAAGTCACGCCATATTCAAGCACACCTTGTTCTGGACATATCATGTTATGGCACACCATATTCCGACGCACTATGTTATGGCACACCACATTCTGACACACAACACTCGGTTCTGGAGATATCATGTTATGGCACACCATATTCTGACGCAGAATCTGATGGCACACCAAGTCACACCATATATTCAAGCACACCTTGTCCTGGACATATCATTTTATGGAACACCATATTCCGACGCACTATGTTATGGCACACACGTTTTGACACACAACACCTTGTTCTGGACATATCAAGTTATGGAACACCATATTCCGACACACTATGTTATGCCACACCACGTTCTGTCGCACAATCTTATGGCACACCAAGTCACACCATATTCAAGAACAACTTGTTCTGGACATATCATGTTATGGCACATCATATTCCGACGCACTATTTTATGGCACACCACGTTCTGACACACAACACCTTGTTTTGGACATATCATGTTGTGGCACACCATATTACGACGCACTATGTTATGGCACACCACGTTCTGACACACAACACCTTGTTGTGAATATATCAAGTTATGGCACACCATATTCCGACGCACTATGTTATGGCACACCACGTTCTGTCGCAGAATCTTATGGCACGCCAAGTGACACCATATTCAAGCACACCTTGTTCTGGACATATCATGTTATGGCACACCATATTCCGACGCAATATGTTATGGTACACCACATTCTGACATACAACACCTGGTTTTGGACATATCATGTTATGGCGCACCATATTCTGACGCACTATCTGATGGCACACCAAGTTACACCATATTCATGCACACCTTATTCTGGACATATCATGTTCTGGCACACCATATTCCGACACACTATGTTATGGCACACCACGTTCTGACACAAGACACCTTGTTTTGGAGATATCATGTTATGGCACACCATATTCCGACGCACTATGTTATGGCACACACGTTTTGACACACACCAGCTTGTTCTGGACATATCAAGTTATGGCACACCATATTCCGACTAACTATGTGATGGCACACCACGTTCTGTTGCACAATATTATGGCACGCCAAGTCACGTCATATTCAAGCACACCTTGTTCTGGACATATCATGTTATGACACACCATATTCCGACGTACTATGTTACGACACACCACATTCTGACACACAACACCTGGTTATGGACATATCATGTTATGGCACACCATATTCTGACAAAAAATCTTATGGCACCCCAAGTAACACCATATTCAAGCACACCTTGTTCTGGACATATCATGTTATGGCCCAACATATTCCGACGCACTATGTTATGGCACACGAAGTTACACCATATTCATGCACTCCTTGTTCTAGACATATCATGTTATGGCACACCAAATTCCGACGCACTATGTTATGGCACACACATTTTGACACACATCACCTTGTTCTGGACATATCAAGTTATGACACACCATATTCCGACGCACTATGTTATGGCACACCACATTCTGTCGCACAATCTTAAGTCACGCCAAGTCACGCCATATTCAAGCACTCCTTGTTCTGGACATATCATGTTATGGCACACCATATTACAACGCACTATGTTATGGCACACCACGTACTGACACACAACACCTTGTTCTGTCCATATAAAGTTATGGCACACCATATTCCGACGCACTATGTTATGGCACACCACGTTCTGTCGCACAATCTTATGGAACGTCAAGTCACACCATATTCAAGCACACCTTGTTCTGGACATATCATGTTATGGCACACTATATTCCAACGCACTATGTTACGACACACTACATTCTTACACACAACACCTGGTTTTGGATAAATCATGTTATGGGACACCATATTATGACGCACAATCTTATGACACACTAAGTCACACCATATTCAAGCACACCTTGTTCTGGACATATCATGTTATGACACACGATATTACGACGCATTATGTTATGGCACACCACGTTCTGATACACAACACCTTGTTCTGGACATATCATGTTATGACACACCATATTCCGCCGCACTATGTTATGGCACACCACGTTCTGTCGCACAATCTTATGGCACACCTAGTCACACCATATTCAAGCACACCTTGTTCTGGACATATCATGTTAGGGCACACCATATTCCAACGCACTATGTTATGGCACACCACATTCTGTCACACAACACCTGGTTCTGGAGATATCATGTTATGGCACACCATATTCTGACGCAAAATCTGATGGCACACCAAGTCACACCATATATTCAAGCACTCCTTGTTCTGGACAGATCATGTTATGGCACACCATATTCCGACGCACTATGTTATGACACACCAAGTTACACCATATTCATGCACACCTTGTTATGGACATATCATGTTATGGCACACCATATTCCGACGCACTATGTTATGGCACACACGCTTTGACACACACCAGCTTGTTCTGGACATATCAAGTTATGGCACACCATATTCCGACGCACTATGTTATGGCACACACGTTTTTACACACAACACCTTGTTCTGGACATATCATGTTATGGCACACCATATTCCGACGCACTATGTTATGCCACACCACATTCTGTCGCACAATCTTATGGCACGCCAAGTCACGCCATATTCAATCACACCTTGTTCTGGACATATCATGTTATGGCACACCATATTTCGACGCACTATGTTATGGGACACCCCGTTCTGTCGCACAATCTTATGGCACTCCAAGTCACACCATATTCAAGCACACCTTGTTCTGGACATATCATGTTATGGCACACCATATTCCGACACATTATGTTATGGCACACCCCATTCTGGCACACAACACCCGGTTCTGGAGATATCATGTTATGGAACACCATATTCTGACGCAGAATCTGATGGCACACCAAGTCTCACCATATATTCAAGCACACCTTGTTCTGGACAGATCATATTATGGCACACCATATTCCGACGCACTATGTTATGACACACGTTTTGACACACAACACCTTGTTCTGGACATGTCAAGTTATGGCACACACCATATTCCGACGCACTATGTTATGCCACACCACGTTCTGTCGCACAATCTTATGGCACGCCAAGTCACACCATATTCACGCACACCTTGTTCTGGACATATCATGTTATGGAACACCATATTCCGACGCACTATGTTATGGCACACCACGTTCTGACACACAACACCTTATTTTGGACATATCATGTTATGGCACACCATACTCCGACGCACTATGTTATGGCACACCACGTTCTGACACACAACACCTTGTTCTGGACATATCAAGTTATGGCACACCATATTCCGACGCACTATGTTATGGCACACCACGTTCTGTCGCACTATCATATGGCACGCCAAGTGACACCATATTCAAGCAGACCTTGTTCTGGACATTTCATGTTATGACACACCATATTCCGTCGCACTATGTTATGGTACACCACATTCTGAAACACAACACCTGGTTCTTTACATATCATGTTATGGCACACCATATTATGATGCACAATCTGATGGCACACCAATTTACACCATATTCATGCACAACTTATTCTGGACATATCATGTTATGGCACACCATATTCCGACGCACTATGTTATGGCACACTACGTTCTGACACACAACACCTTCTTATGGAGATATCATGTTATGACACACCATATTCCGACGCACTATGTTACGACGCACCACATTCTGACACACAACACCATGTTCTGGACATATCAAGTTATGGCACACCATATTCCGAAGAACTATGTTATGGCACACCACGTTCTATTGCACAATCTTATGGCACGCCAAGTCACGCCATATTGAAGCACTCCTTGTTCTGGACATATCATGTTATGGCACACCATTTCCGACGTACTATGTTACAACACACCACATTCTGACACACAACACCTGGTTCTGGACATATCATGTTATGGCACACCATATTCTGACGAAAAATCTCATGGCACCCCGAGTCACACCATATTCAAGCACACCTTGTTCTGGAAATATCATGTTATGGCCCAACATATTCCGACGCACTATGTTATGGCACACCAAGTTACACCACATTCATGCACACCTTGTTCTGGACATATCATGTTATGGCACACCATATTCTGACGCATTGTGTTATGGCACACCACGCACTGACACACAACACCTTTTTATGAACATATCGTATTATGGCACACCATATTACGACGCACTATGTTATGGCACACCACGTTCTGACACACAACACCTTGTTCTGGACATATTGAGTTATGGCACACCATATTTCGACGCACTATGTTATGGCACACCATGTTCTGTCGCACAATCTTATGAAACGCCAAGTCACACCATATTCAAGCACACCTTGTTCTGAAAATATAATGTAATAACACACTATATTCCGACGCACTATGTTACGATACACCACATTCGGACACACAACACCTGGTTCTGGATATATCATGTTATGGCACACCATATTCTGACTCACAATCTTATGGCACACTAAGTCACACCATATTCAAGCACACATTGTTCTGGACATAACATGTTATGACACACCATATTACGCCACACTATATTATGTCACACCACGTTCTGTCGCACAATCTTAAGGCACGCCAAGTTACACCATATTCAACCACACATTGTTCTGGACATATCATGTTATGACACACCATATTACGACATACTATATTATGGCACACCACGTTATGACACGCAACACCTTGTTCTGGACATATCATGTTACGACACACCATATGCGACGCACTATGTTATGGCACACCACGTTCTATCGCACAATCTTATGGCACGCCAAGTGACATCATATTCAAGCACACCTTGTTCTGGACATCATGTTATGGAAAACCATATTCCGACGCACTATGTTATAGCACACCACATTCTGACATACAACACCTGGTTCTGGACATATCATGTTATGGCACACCATATTCTGATGCACAATCTGATGGCACACCAAGTTACACCATATTCATGCACACCTTATTCTGGACATATCATGTTCTGGCACACCATATTCCGACACACTATGTTATGGCACACCATGTTCTGACACACGACACCTTCTTTTGGAGATATCATGTTATGGCACACCATATTCCGACGCACTATGTTATGGCAAACACGTTTTGACACACACCAGGTTGTTCTGGATTACAGCAGACCATATTCCGATGCACTATGTTATAGCACACCACGTTCTATAGCACAATCTTATGGCATGCCAAGTCACGTCATATTCAAGCACACCTTACATATCATGTTATGACACACCATATTCCGACGTACTATGTTACATTCTGACACACAACACCTGGTTCTGGACATATCATGTTATGGCACACTATATTCTGACAAAAAATCTTATGGCACCCCAAGTGACACCATATTCAAACACACCTTGTTCTGGGCATATCATGTTATGGCCCAACATATTCCGACGCACTATGTTATGGCACACAAAGTTACACCATATTCATGCACTCCTTGTTCTTGACATATCATGTTATGGCACACCAAATTCCGACGCACTATGTTATGGCACAGACATTTTGACACACATCACCTTGTTCTGGACATATCAAGTTATGGCACACCATATTCCGACGCACTATGTTATGGCACACCACATTCTGTCGCACAATCTTAAGTCACGCCAAGTCACGCCATATTCAAGCACACCTTGTTCTGGACATATCATGTTATGGCACACCATATTACGACGCACTATGTTATGGAACACCACGTACTGACACACAACACCTTGTTCTGGACATATAAAGTTATGGCACACCATATTTCGACGCACTATGTTATGGCACACCACGTTCTGTCGCACAATCTTATGGCACGCCAAGTCACACCATATTCAAGCACACCTTGTTCTGGACATATCATGTTATGGCACACTATATTCCAAAGCACTATGTTACGACACACTACATTCGTACACACAACACCTGGTTCTGGATAAATCATGTTATGGAACACCATATTATGACGCACAATCTTATGGTACACTAAGGCACACCATATTCAAGCAGACCTTGTTCTGGACATATCATGTTATGACACACCATATTACGACGCACTATGTTATGGCATACCACGTTCTGATACACAACACCTTGTTCTGGACATATCATGTTATGGCACACCATATTCCGCCGCACTATGTTATGGCACACCACGTTCTGTAGCACAATCTTATGGCACACCTAGTCACACCATATTCAAGCACACCTTGTTCTGGACATATCATGTTATGGCACACCATATTCCTACGCACTATGTTATGGCACACCACATTCTGTCACACAACACCTGGTTCTGGAGATATCATGTTATGGCACACCATATTCTGACGCAAAATCTGATGACACACCAAGTAACACCATATATTCAAGCACGCCTTGTTCTGGACATATCATATTATGGCACACCATATTCCGACGCACTATGTTATGGCACACCACATTCTGTCGCACAATCTTATGGCACGCAAAGTCACGCCATATTCAAGCACACCTTGTTCTGGACATATCATATTCCGACGCACCATATTCCGACGCACTATGTTATGGGACACCACGTTCTGTCGTACAATCTTATGGCACTCCAAGTCACACCATATTCAAGCACACCTTGTTCTTGACATATCATGTTATGGCACACCATATTCCGACACACTATGTTATGGCACACCACATTCTGACACACAACACCCGGTTTTGGAGATATCATGTTATGGCACACCATATTCTGACACATAATCTGATGGCACACCAAGTCACACTATATATTCAAGCACACCTTGTTCTGGACAGATCATGTTATGGCACACCATATTCCGACGTACTATGTTATGAAACACCAAGTTACACCATATTCATGCACACCTTGTTATGGACATATCATGTTATGGCACACCATATTCCGACGCACTATGTTATGGCACACACGTTTTGACACACACCACCTTGTTCTGGACATATCAAGTTATGGCACACCATATTCCGACGCACTATGTTATGGAACACACGTTTTTACACACACCACCTTGTTCTGGACATATCAAGTTATGGCATACCATATTCCGACGCACTATGTTATGGCACACCACATTCTGTCGCACAATCTTATGGAACGCCAAGTCACGCCATTTTCAAGCACACCGTGTTATGGACATATCATATTATGGCACACCATATTCTGACGCATTATGTTATGGCACACCACGTTCTGACACACAACACCTTGTTCTGGACATATAAAGTTATGGCACACCATATTCCGACGCACTATGTTATGTCACACCACGTTCTGTCGCACAATCTTATGGCACGCCAAGTCACACAATATTCAAGCACACCTTGTTCTGGACATATCATGTTATGGAACACCATATTCCAAAGCATTATGTTACGACACACCATATTCGTACACACAACACCTGGTTCTGGATAAATCATATTATGACACACCATATTCTGACACACTATCTTATGGCACACTAAGTCACACCATATTCAAGCACACCTTGTTCTGGACATATCATGTTATGACACACCATATTACGACGCACTATGTTATGGCACACCACGTTCTGACACACAACATCTTGTTCTGGATATATCATGTTATGGCACACCATATTCCGATGCACTATGTTATGACACACCACGTTCTGTCGCACAATCTTATGGCACACCTAGTCACACCATTTTCAAGCACACCTTGTTCAGGACATATCATGTTATGGCACACAATATTTCGACGCACTATGTTATGGCACACCACATTCTGACACACAACACCTGGTTCTGGAGATATCATGTTATGGCACACCATATTCTGACGCAAAATCTGATGGCACACCAAGTCACAACATATATTCAAGCCCACCTTGTTCTAGAGATATCATATTATGGCACACCATATTCCGACGCACTATGTTATGGCACACCACATTCTGTCGCACAATCTTATGCCACGCCAAGTCACGCCATATTCAAGCACATCTTGTTCTGGACATATCATGTTATGGACCAACATACCGACGCACTATGTTATGGCACACCAAGTTACACCATATTCATGCACACCTTGTTCTGTACATATCATGTTATGGCACACCATATTCCGACGCACTATGTTATGGCACACACGTTTTGACACACGCCACCTTGTTCTGGACATATCAAGTTATGGCACACCATATTCCGACGCACTATATTATGGCACACCACATTCTGTCGCACAATATTATGGCACGCCAAGTCACGCCATATTCAAGCACACGTTGTTCTGGACATATCATGTTATGGCACACCACGTACTGACACACAACACCTTGTTATGGACATACCATATTATGTCACACCATATTCCGACACATTATGTTATGGCACACCACGTTCTGACACACAACACCTTGTTCTGGACATATAAAGTTATGGCACACCATATTCCGACGCACTATGTTATGGCACACCACGTTCTGTCGCACAATCTTATGGCACGCCAAGTCACACCATATTCAAGCACACCTTGTTCTTGACATATCATGTTATGACACACTATATTCCAACGCACTATGTTACGACACACCACATTCGTACACACAACACCTGGTTCTGGATAAATCATGTTATGGCACACCATATTATGACACACAATCTTATGGCACACTAAGTCACACCATATTCAAGCACACCTTGTTCTGGACATATCATGTTATGACACACCATATTACGACGCACTATGTTATGGCACACCACGTTCTGACACACAACACCTTGTTCTGGACATATCATTTTATGGCACACCATTATCCGACGCACTATGTTATGGCACACCATGTTCTGTCGCGCAATCTTATTGCACACCTAGTCACACCATATTCAAGTACACCTTGTTCTGGACATATCATGTTATGGCACACCATATTACGACGCACTATATTATGGCACACCACATTCTGACACACAACACCTGGTTCTGGAGATATCATGTTATGGTACACCATATTCTGACGCAAAATCTGATGGCACACCAAGTCACACCATATGTTCAAGCAAACCTTGTTCTGGACATATCATACTATGGCACACCATAATCCGACGCACTATGTTATGGCACACCACATTCTGTTGCACAATCTTATGGCACACCAAGTCACGCCATATTCAAGCACACCTTGTTCTGGACATATCATGTTATGGCACACCACGTACTGACACACAACACCTTGTTATGGACATACCATATTATGTCACACCATATTCCGACACATTATGTTATGTCACACCACGTTCTGACACACAACACCTTGTTCTGGACATATAAAGTTATGGCACACCATATTCCGACGCACTATGTTATGGCACACCACGTTCTGTCGTACAATCTTATGGCACGCCAAGTCACACCATATTCAAGCACACCTTGTTCTTGACATATCATGTTATGACATACTATATTCCAACGCACTATGTTACGACACACCACATTCGTACACACAACACCTGGTTCTGGATAAATCATGTTATGGCACACCATATTATGACACACAATCTTATGGCACACTAAGTCACACCATATTCAAGCACACCTTGTTCTTGACATATCATGTTATGACACACCATATTACGACGCACTATGTTATGGCACACCACGTTCTGACACACAACATCTTGTTCTGGACATATCATGTTATGGTACACCATATTCCGATGAACTATGTTATGACACACCACGTTCTGTCGCACAATCTTATGGCACACCTAGTCACACCATTTTCAAGCACACCTTGTTCAGGACTTATCATGTTATGGCACACAATATTCCGACGCACTATGTTATGGCACACCACATTCTGACACACAACACCTGGTTCTGGAGATATCATGTTATGGCACACCATATTCTGACGCAAAATCTGATGGCACCCCAAGTCACAACATATATTCAAGCCCACCTTGTTC
Organism: Papaver somniferum; assembly: GCF_003573695.1. Lineage (NCBI taxonomy): Eukaryota > Viridiplantae > Streptophyta > Magnoliopsida > Ranunculales > Papaveraceae > Papaver > Papaver somniferum. The sequence goes on along the minus strand of NC_039362.1, from coordinate 96,855,162 downwards.
TGGACATATCATATTATGGCACACCATATTCCGACGCACTATGTTATGGCACACCACATTCTGTCGCACAATCTTATGGCACGCCAAGTCACGCCATATTCAAGCACATCTTGTTCTGGACATATCATGTTATGGACCAACATACCGACGCACTATGTTATGGCACACCAAGTTACACCATATTCATGCACACCTTTTTCTGTACATATCATGTTATGCCACACCATATTCCGACGCACTATGTTATGGCACACACGTTTAGACACACGCCACCTTGTTCTGGACATATCAAGTTATGGCACACCATTTTCTGACGCACTATATTATGGCACACAAAATTCTGTCGCACAATCTTATGGCACGCCAAGTCACGCCATATTCAAGCACACGTTGTTCTGGACATATCATGTTATGGAACACCACGTACTGACACACAACACCTTGTTATGGACATACCATATTATGTCACACCATATTTCGACACATTATGTTATGGCACACCACGTTCTGACACACAACACCTTGTTCTGGACATATAAAGTTATGACACACCATATTCCGACGCACTATGTTATGGCACACCACGTTCTGTCGCACAATCTTATGGCACGCCAAGTCACACCATATTCAAGCACACCTTGTTCTTGACATATCATGTTATGACACACTATATTCCAACACACTATGTTACGACACACCACATTCGTACACATAACACCTGGTTCTGGATAAATCATGTTATGACACACCATATTCAAGCACACCTTGTTCTTGACATATCATGTTATGACACACTATATTCCAACACACTATGTTACGACACACCACATTCGTACACATAACACCTGGTTCTGGATAAATCATGTTATGGCACACCATATTATGACACACAATCTTATGGCACACTAAGTCACACCATATTCAAGCACACCTTGTTCTGGACATATCATGTTATGACACACCATATTACGACGCACTATGTTATGGCACACCACGTTCTGACACACAACACCTTGTTCTGAACATATCATTTTATGGCACACCATTATCCGACGCACTATGTTATGGAACACCATGTTCTGTCGCACAATCTTATTGCACACCTAGTCACACCATATTCAAGCACACCTTGTTCTGGACATATCATGCTATGGCACACCATATTCCGACGCACTATATTATGGCACACCACATTCTGACACACAACACCTGGTTCTGGAGATATCATGTTATGGTACACTATATTCTGACGCAAAATCTGATGGCACACCAAGTCACACCATATGTTCAAGCAAACCTTGTTCTGGACATATCATACTATGGCACACCATAATCCGACGCACTATGTTATGGCACACCACATTCTGTCGCACAATCTTATGGCACACCAAGTCACGCCATATTCAAGCACACCTTGTTCTGGACATATCATGTTATGGCACACCATATTCTGACGCACTATGTTATGGCACACCACATTCTGACACACAACACCCGGTTCTGGAGATATCATGTTATGGCATACCATATTCTGACGCAGAATCTGATGGCACACAAAGTCATAACATATATTCAAGCACACCTTGTATGGACAGATCATGTTATGGCACACCATATTCCGACGCACTATCTTATGACACACACGTTTTGACACACAACACCTTGTTCTGGACATATCATGTTATGGCACACCATATTCCTACGCACTATGTTATGCCACACCACGTTCTGTCACACAATCTTATGGCACGCCAAGTCACACCATATTTAAGCACACCTTGTTTTGGACATATCATGTTATGGAACACCATATTCCGACGCACTATGTTATGACACACTACATTCTGACACACAACACCTGGTTCTGTACATATCATGTTATGACACACCATATTCTGACGCATAATCTGATGGCACACCAAGTCACAACATATTCAAACACACTTTGTGTTGTACATATCATGTTATGGCACACCATATTCTGACGCATTGTGCTATGGCACACCACGTACTGACACACAACACCTTGTTATGGACATATCATATTATGGCACACCATATTCCGACTCATTATGTGATGGCACACTACGTTCTGACACACAACAACGTGTTCTGGACATATCAAGTTATGACACACCATATTCCGACGCACTATGTTATGGAACACCACGTTCTGTCGCACAATCTTATGGCACGCCAAGTGACACCATATTCAAGCACACCTTGTTCTGGACATATCATGTTATGGCACACCATATTTCGATGCACTATGTTATGGTACACCATATTCTGACACACAACACCTGGTTCTGGACATATCATGTTCTGGCACACCATATTATGATGCACAATCTGATGGCACACCAAATTACACCATATTCATGCACACCTTATTCTGGACATATCATGTTATGGCACACCATATTCCGACGCACTATGTTATGGCACACCACGTTCTGACACACAACACCTTCTTTTGGAGATATCATGTTATGGCACACCATATTCCGACGCACTATGTTATGGCGCACCACATTCTGACACACAACACCATGTTCTGGACATATCAAGTTATGGCACACCATATTCCGACGCACTATGTTATGGCCCACCACGTTCTGTTGCATAATCTTATGGCACGCCAAGTCACGTCATATTCAAGCACATCTTGTTCTGGACATATCATGTTATGGCACACCATATTACGACGTACTATGTTACGACACACCACATTCTGACACAGAACACCTGGTTCTGGACATATCATGTTATGACACACCATATTCTGACGAAAAATCTTATAGCACCCCGAGTCACACCAATTCAAGCACACTTTGTTCTGAACATATCATGTTATGGCCCAACATATTTCGACGCACTATGTTATGGCACACCAAATTACACCATATTCATGTACACCTTGTTCTGGACATATAATGTTATGGCACACCATATTCTGACGCACTGTGTTATGTCACGCCACGTACTGACACACAACACCTTGTTATGGACATATCATATTATGGCACACCATATTCCGACGCATTATGTTATGGCACACCACGTTCTGACACACAACACCTTGTTCTGGACATATCAAGTTATGACACACCATATTCCGACGCACTATGTTACGGCACACTACGTTCTGTCGCACAATCTTATAGCACGCCAAGTCACACCATATTCAAGCACACCTTGTTCTGGACATATCAAGTTATAACACACTATATTCCGACGCACTATGTTACGACACACTACATTCGGACACACAACACCTGGTTCTCGATATATCATGTTATGGCACACCATATTCTGACGCACAATCTTATAGGACACTAAGTCACACCATATTCAAGCACACCTTGATCTGGACATATCATGTTATGACACACCATATTACGACACACTATGTTATGGCACACCACGTTCTGACACGCCACACTTTGTTCTGGACATATCATGTTATGGCACACCATATTCCGACGCACTATGTTATGGAACACCACGTTCTGTCGCACAATCTTATGGCACGCCAAGTTACACCATATTCAAGCACACCTTGTTCCGGACATATCATGTTATGGCACACCATATTCCGACGCACTATGTTATGGCACACCACATTCTGATACACAACACCTGGTTCTGGAGATATCATGTTATGGCACACCATATTCTGACGCAAAATCTGATGGCACACCAAGTCACACTATATATTCAAGCACACCTTGTTCTGGACATATCATGTTATGGCACACCATATTCCGACGCACTATGTTATGGCACACACGTTTAACACACACCACCTTGTTCTAGACATATCAAGTTATGGCACACCATATTCCGACGCACTATGTTATGGCACACCACATTCTGTCGCACAATCTTATGGCACGCCAAGTCACGCCATATTCAAGCACACCTTGTTCTGGACATATCATGTTATGGCACACCATATTCCGACGTTCTATGTTATGGCACACCACGTTCTGCCGCACAATCTTATGGCACTCCAAGTTACACCATATTCAAGAACACCTTGTTCTGGACATATCATGTTATGCACAGCATATTCCGACGCACTATGTTATGGAACACCACATTCTGACACACAACACCCGGTTCTGGAGATATCATGTTATAGCATACTGTATTCCGATGCACTATGTTACGACACACCATATTCGGACACACAACACCTGATTCTGGATATATCATGTTATGGCACACCATATTCTGACGCACAATCTTATGGCACACTAAGTCACACCATATTAAAGCACACCTTGTTCTGTACATATCATGTTATGACACACCATATTACGACACACTATGTTATGGCCACCATGTTCTGAAACGCAAAACCTTGTTCTGGACATATCATGTTATGGCACACCATATTCCGATGCACTATGTTATGGCACACCACGTTCTGTCGCACAATCTTATGGCAAGCGAAGTTACACCATATTCACGCATACCTTGTTCTGGACATATCATGTTATGGCACACCATATTCCGACGCACTATGTTATGGCACACCACGTTCTGACACACAACACCTTCTTTTGGAGATATCATGTTATGGAACACCATATTCCGACGCACTATGTTATGGCGCACCACATTCTGACACACAACACCATGTTCTGGACATAGCAAGTTATGGCACACCATATTCCGACGCACTATGTTATGGCCCACCACGTTCTGTTGCATAATCTTATGGCACGCCAAGTCATGTCATATTCAAGCACACCTTCTTCTGGACATATCATGTTATGGCACACCATATTCCGACGTACTATGTTATGACACACCACATTCTGACACACAACACCTGGTTCTGGACATATCATGTTATGACACACCATATTCTGACGAAAAATCTTATAGCACCCCGAGTCACACCATATTCAAGCACACTTTGTTCTGGACATATCATGTTATGGCCCAACATATTTCGACGCACTATGTTATGGCATACCAAATTACACCATATTCATGTACACCTTGTTCTGGACATATAATGTTATGGCACACCATATTCTGACGCACTGTGTTATGTCACGCCACGTACTGACACACAACACCTTGTTATGGACATATCATATTATGGCACACCATATTCCGACGCATTATGTTATGGCACACCACGTTCTGACACACAACACCTTGTTCTGGACATAGCAAGTTATGACACACCATATTCCGACGCACTATGTTATGGCACACTACGTTCTGTCGCACAATCTTATAGCACGCCAAGTCACACCATATTCAAGCACACCTTGTTCTGGACATATCAAGTTATAACACACTATATTCCGACGCACTATGTTACGACACACTACATTCGGACACACAACACCTGGTTCTCGATATATCATGTTATGGCACACCATATTCTGACGCACAATCTTATGGCACACTAAGTCACACCATATTCAAGCACACCTTGTTCTGGACATATCATGATATGACACACCATATTACGACACACTATGTTATGGCACACCACGTTCTGACACGCCACACTTTGTTCTGGACATATCATGTTATGGCACACCATATTCCGACGCACTATGTTATGGAACACCACGTTCTGTCGCACAATCTTATGGCACACCAAGTTACACCATATTCAAGCATACCTCGTTCCGGACATATCATGTTATGGCACACCATATTCCGACGCACTATGTTATGGCACACCACATTCTGATACACAACACCTGGTTCTGGAGATATCATGTTATGGCACACCATATTCTGACGCAAAATCTGATGGCACACCAAGTCACACTATATATTCAAGCACACCTTGTTCTGGACATATCATGTTATGGCACACCATATTCCGACGCACTATGTTATGGCACACACGTTTAACACACACCACCTTGTTCTAGACATATCAAGTTATGGAACACCATATTCCGACGCACTATGTTATGGCACACCACATTCTGTCGCACAATCTTATGGCACCCCAAGTCACGCCATATTCAAGCACACCTTGTTCTGGACATATCATGTTATGGCATAGCATATTCCGACGTTCTATGTTATGGCACACCTCGTTCTGCCGCACAATCTTATGGCACTCCAAGTTACACCATATTCAAGAACACCTTGTTCTGGACATATCATGTTATACACAGCATGTTCCGACGCACTATGTTATGGAACACCACATTCTGACACACAACACCCGGTTCTGGAGATATCATGTTATAGCATACTATATTCCGATACACTATGTTACGACACACCACATTCGGACACACAACACCTGATTCTGGATATATCATGTTATGGCACACCATATTCTGACGCACAATCTTATGGCACACTAAGTCACACCATATTCAAGCACACCTTGTTCTGTACATATCATGTTATGACACACCATATTACGACACACTATGTTATGGCACACCATGTTCTGAAACGCAACACCTTGTTCTGGACATATCATGTTATGGCACACCATATTCCGATGCACTATGTTATGGCACACCACGTTCTGTCACACAATCTTATGGCACGCGAAGTTACACAATATTCAAGCACACCTTGTTCTGGACATATCATGTTATGCCACACCATATTCCGACGCACTATGTTATGGTACACCACATTCTGACACACAACACCTGGTTCTGGAGATATCATGTTATGGCACACCATATTCTGACGCAGAATCTGATGGCACACCAAGTCACACCATATATTCAATCACACCTTGTTCTGAACATATCATGTTATGGCATACCATATTCCGACGCACTATGGTATGACACACACGTTTTGACACACACCACCTTGTTCTGGACATATCAAGTTATGGCACACCATATTCCGAAGCACTATTTTATGGCACACCACATTTTGTCGCACAATCTTATGGCACGCCAAGTCACGCTATATTTCAGCACACCTTGTTCTGGACATATCATGTTATAGCACACCATATTCCGACGCACTATGTTATGGCACACGACGTTCTGTCGCACAATCTTATGGCACTCCAAGTCAAACCATATTCAAGCGCACCTTGTTCTGGACATATCATGTTATGGCACACCATATTCTGACGCACTATGTTATGTCACACCACATTCTGACACACAACACCCGGTTCTGGAGATATCATGTTATGGCACACCATATTCTAACGCAGAATCTGATGGCACACCAAGTCACACCATATATTCAAGCACACCGTGTTATGGACATATCATGTTATGACACACCATATTCCGACGCACTACGTTATGGCACACACGTTTTGACACACAAAACCTTGTTCTGGACATATCAAGTTATGGCACACCATATTCCGACGCACTATGTTATGGAACACCACGTTCTTTCGCACAATCTTATGGCACTCCAAGTTACACCATATTCAAGCACACCTTGTTCCGGACATATCATGTTATGGCACACCATATTCCGACGCACTATGTTATGGCACACCAAATTACACCATATTCATGTACACCTTGTTCTGGACATATAATGTTATGGCACACGATATTCTGACGCACTGTGTTATGTCACGCCACGTACTGACACACAACACCTTGTTATGGACATATCATATTATGGCACACCATATTCCGACGCATTATGTTATGGCACACCACGTTCTGACACACAACACCTTGTTCTGGACATATCAAGTTATGGAACACCATATTCCGACGCACTATGTTATGCCACACCACGTTCTGTCGCACAATATTATGGCACTCCAAGTCACACCATATTCAAGCACACCTTTTTCTAGACATATCATGTTATGGAACACCATATTCCGACGTACTATGTTACGGCACACTACATTCTGACACACAACACCAAGTTCTGGACATATCATGTTATGGCACACCATATTCCGACGCACTATGTTATGGCACACACGTTTAACACACACCACCTTGTTCTAGACATATCAAGTTATGGCACACCATATTCCGACGCACTATGTTATGGCACACCACATTCTGTCGCACAATCTTATGGCACCCCAAGTCACGCCATATTCAAGCACACCTTGTTCTGGACATATCATGTTATGGCACAGCATATTCCGACGTTCTATGTTATGGCACACCACGTTATGCCGCACAATATTATGGCACTCCAAGTTACACCATATTCAAGAACACCTTGTTCTGGACATATCATGTTATGCACAGCATGTTCCGACGCACTATGTTATGGAACACCACATTCTGACACACAACTCCCGGTTCTGGAGATATCATGTTATAGCATACTATATTCCGATACACTATGTTACGACACACCACATTCGGACACACAACACCTGATTCTGGATATATCATGTTATGGCACACCATATTCTGACGCACAATCTTATGGCACACTAAGTCACACCATATTCAAGCACACCTTGTTCTGTACATATCATGTTATGACACACCATATTACGACACACTATGTTATGGCACACCATGTTCTGAAACGCAACATCTTGTTCTGGACATATCATGTTATGGCACACCATATTCCGATGCACTATGTTATGGCACACCACGTTCTGTCACACAATCTTATGGCACGCGAAGTTACACCATATTCAAGCACACCTTGTTCTGGACATATCATGTTATGGCACACCATATTCCGACGCACTATGTTATGGTACACCACATTCTGACACACAACACCTGGTTCTGGAGATATCATGTTATGGCACACCATATTCTGACGCAGAATCTGATGGCACACCAAGTCACACCATATATTCAATCACACCTTGTTCTGAACATATCATGTTATGGCATACCATATTCCGACGCACTATGGTATGACACACACGTTTTGACACACACCACCTTGTTCTGGACATATCAAGTTATGGCAAACCATATTCCGAAGCACTATTTTATGGCACACCACATTCTGTCGCACAATCTTATGGCACGCCAAGTCACGCCATATTTCAGCACACCTTGTTCTGGACATATCATGTAATAGCACACCATATTCCGACGCACTATGTTATGGCACACGACGTTCTGTCGCACAATCTTATGGCACTCCAAGTCAAACCATATTCAAGCGCACCTTGTTCTGGACATATCATGTTATGGCACACCATATTCTGACGCACTATGTTATGTCACACCACATTCTGACACACAACACCCGGTTCTGGAGATATCATGTTATGGCACACCATATTCTAACGCAGAATCTGATGGCACACCAACACAAGTCCACACCATATATCAAGCACACACTTGTTATGGACATATCATGTTTATGACACACCATATTCCGACGCACTACGTTATGGCACACACGTTTTGACACACAAAACCTTGTTCTGGACAGATCAAGTGGCACACCATATTCCGACGCACTATTTATGAAACACCACGTTCTTTCGCACAATCTATGGCAACGCCAAGTTACACAAAACCATATTCAAGCACACCGTGTTCCGGACATATCATGTTATGGCACACCAGATTCCGACGCACTAGGTTATGGCACACCAAATTACACCATATTCATGTACACCTTGTTCTGGACATAATTTTTATGGCACACGATAGTCTGACACACTGTGTTATGTCACGCCACGTACTGACACACAACCTTGTTATGGACATATCATATTATGGCACACCATATTCCGACGCATTATGTTGGCACACACAACGTTCTGACACACAACACCTTGTTCTGGACATATCAAGTTATGACACACCATATTCCGACGCACTATGTTATGGCACACCACGTTCTGTCGCACAATCTTATAGCACCCCAAGTCAAACCATTCAAGCACACCTTGTTCTGGACATATCAAGTTATAACACACTATATTCCGACGCACTATTTTACGACACACTACATTAGGACACACAACACCTGGTTCTCGATATATCATGTTATGGCACACCATATTCTGGACGCATAATCTTATGGCACACTAAGTCACCACATATTCAAGCACACCTTGTTCTGGACATACATGTTATGACACACCATATTAAGACACACTATGTTTGGCACACCACGTTCTGACACGCCACACCTTTTTTCCTGGACATATCTGTTATGGCACACCATATTCCGACGCACTATGTTATGGAACACCACGTTCTGTCGCACAATCTTATGGCACGCCAAGTTACAACAATATTCAAGCACACCTTGTTCCGGACATATCATGTTATGGCACACACCATATCCGACGCACTAGTTATGGCACACACCAATTCTGATACACAACACCTGGTTCTGGAGATATCATGTTATGGCACACCATATTCTGACGCAGATCTGATGGCACACCAAGTCACACTATATATTCAAGCACACCTTGTTCTGTAGATATCATGTTATTGGCACACCATATTCCGACGCACTATGTTAGGAACACACGTTTAACAACACACCCACCTTGTTCTAGACATATCAAGTTATGGCACACCATATTCCGACGCACTATGTTATGCCACACCACATTCTGTCGCACAATCTTATGGCACGCAAAGTCACGCCATATTCAAGCACACCTTGTTCTGGACATATCATGTTATGGCACACCATATTCCGACGTACTATGTTATGGCACACACCACGTTCTGCCGCACAATCTTATGGCACTCCAAGTTACACCATAGATACAAGAACCTTGTTCTGGACATATCATGTTATGCACAGCATATTCCGACGCACTATGTTATGAACACCACATTCGGACACACAACAACTGATCTGGGATATATCATGTTATGGCACACCATATTCTGACGCACAATCTTATGGCACACTAAGTCACACCATATTCAAGCACACCTTGTTCTGGACATATCATGTTATGACACACCATATTACGACACACTATGTTATGGCACACCATGTTCTGACACGCAACACCTTGTTCTGGACATATCATGTTATGGCACACCATATTCCGATGCACTATGTTATGGCACACCACGTTTGTCGCACAATCTTATGGCACGCGAAGTTACACCATATTCAAGCACACCTTGTTCTGGACATATCATTTATGGAACACCATATTCCGACGCACTATGTTATGGCACACCACATTCTGACACACAACACCTGGTTCTGGAGATATCATGTTATGGCACACCATATTCTGACGCAGAATCTGATGGCACACCAAGTCACACCATATATTCAAGCACACCTTGTTCTGAACAATATGTTATGGCATACCAAATTCCGACGCACTATGGTATGACACACACGTTTTGACACACACCACCTTGTTCTGGACATATCAAGTTATGGCACACCATATCCGAAGCACTATTTTATGGAACACCACATTCTGTCGCACAATCTTATGGCACGCCAAGTCACGCCATATTTAAGCACACCTTGTTCTGGACATATCATGTTATAGCACACCATATTCCGACGCACTATGTTATGGCACACGACGTTCTGTCGCACAATCTTATGGAACTCCAAGTCAAACCATATTCAAGCGCACCTTGTTCTGGACATATCATTTATGGCACACCATATTCTGACGCACTATGTTATGTCACACCACATTCTGACACACAACACCCGATTCTGGAGATATCATGTTATGGCACACCATATTCTAACGCAGAATCTGATGGCACACCAAGTCACACCATATATTCAAGCACACCTTGTTATGGACATATCATGTTATGGCACACCATATTCCGACGCACTACGTTATGGCACACACGTTTTGACACACAACACCTTGTTCTGGACATATCAAGTTATGGCACACCATATTCCGACGCACTATGTTATGGAACACCACGTTCTGTCGCACAATCTTATGGCACGCCAAGTCACGCCATATTCAAGCATACCTTGTTTGGACATATCATATTATGGCACACCATATTCTGATGCACAATCTGATGGCACACCAAGTTACACCATATTCATGCACACCTTATTCTGGACATATCATGTTATGGCACACCATATTCCGACGCACTATGTTATGGCACACAAGTTCTATCGCACAATTTTATGGCACGCCAAGTTACACCATATTCAAGCACACCTTGTTCTGGACATATCATGTTATGGAACACCATATTCTGACGCACTATGTTATGGTGCACCACATTCTGACACACAACACCATGTTCTGGACATATCAAGTTATGGCACACCTTATTCCGACGCACTATGTTATGGCACACCACGTTCTGTTGCACAATCTTATGGCACGCCAAGTCACGCCATATTCAAGCACACCTGGTTCTGGACATATCATGTTATGGCACACCATATTCTGACGCAAAATCTGATGGCACACCAAGTCACACCATATATTCAAGCACACCTTTTTCTGGACATATCATATTATGGCACACCATATTCCGACGCACTATGTTATGGAACACCACATTATGTCGCCCAATCTTATGGCACACCAAGTCACGCCATATTCATGCACACCTTGTTCTGGACATTTCATGTTATGGACACCATATTACGACGCGCTATGTTATGGGACACCAAGTTCTGTCGCACAATCTTATGGCACTCCAAGTCACACCATATTCAAGCACACCTTTTCTTGACATATCATGTTATGGCACACCATATTCCCCGCACTATGTTATGGCACACTACATTATGACACACAACACCCGGTTATGGAGAGATCATGTTATGGCACACCATTCTGACGCAGAATCTGATGGCACACCAAGTCACACCATATTTCAGGCACACCTTGTTCTGAACATATCATGTTATGGCACACCATATTCCGACGCACTATGGTATGACAAACACGTTTTGACACACACCACCTTGTTCTGGACATATAAAGTTATGGCACACCATATTCCGACGCACTATGTTATGGCACACCACATTCTGACACACAACACCTGGTTCTGGAGATATCTTGTTATGGCACACCATATTCTGACGCAGAATCTGATGGCACACCAAGTCACGCCATATATTCAAGCACACCTTGTCCTGGACATATCATGTTATGGCACACCATATTCTGACGCACTACGTTATGGCACACACGTTTTGACACACAACACCTTGTTCTGGACATATCAAGTTATGGCACCCATATTCCGAAGCACTATTTTATGGAACACCACATTCTGTCGCACAATCTTATGGCACGCCAAGTCATGCCATATTTAAGCACACCTTGTTCTGGACATATCATGTTATAGCACACCATATTCCGACGCACTATGTTATGGCACACGATGTTCTGTCGCACAATCTTATGGAACTCCAAGTCAAACCATATTCAAGCGCACCTTGTTCTGGACATATCATGTTATGGCACACCATATTCTGACGCACTATGTTATGTCACACCACATTCTGACACACAACACCCGATTCTGGAGATATCATGTTATGGCACACCATATTCTAACGCAGAATCTGATGGCACACCAAGTCACACCATATATTCAAGCACACCTTGTTATGGACATATCATGTTATGGCACACCATATTCCGACGCACTACGTTATGGCACACACGTTTTGAAACACAACACCTTGTTCTGGACATATCAAGTTATGGCACACCATATTCCGACGCACTATGTTATGGAACACCACGTTCAGTAGCACAATCTTATGGCACGCCAAGTCACGCCATATTCAAGCACACCTTGTTCTGGACATATCATAATATGGCACACCATATTCTGATGCACAATCTGATGGCACACCAAGTTACACCATATTCATGCACACCTTATTCTGGACATATCATGTTATGGCACACCATATTCCGACGCACTATGTTATGGCACACCACGTTCTATCGCACAATCTTATGGCACGCCAAGTTACACCATATTCAAGCACACCTTGTTCTGGACATATCATGTTATGGCACACCATATTCTGACGCACTATGTTATGGTGCACCACATTCTGACACACAACACCATGTTCTGGACATATCAAGTTATGGCACACCATATTCTGACGCACTATGTTATGGCACACCACGTTCTGTTGCACAATCTTATGGCACGCCAAGTCACGCCATATTCAAGCACACCTGGTTCTGGACATATCATGTTATGCACAGCATGTTCCGACGCACTATGTTATGGAACACCACATTCTGACACACAACACCCGGTTCTGGAGATATCATGTTATAGCATACTATATTCCGATACACTATGTTACGACACACCACATTCGGACACACAACACCTGATTCTGGATATATCATGTTATGGCACACCATATTCTGACGCACAATCTTATGGCACACTAAGTCACACCATATTCAAGCACACCTTGTTCTGTACATATCATGTTATGACACACCATATTACGACACACTATGTTATGGCACACCATGTTCTGAAACGCAACACCTTGTTCTGGACATATCATGTTATGGCACACCATATTCCGATGCACTATGTTATGGCACACCACGTTCTGTCACACAATCTTATGGCACGCGAAGTTACACCATATTCAAGCACACCTTGTTCTGGACATATCATGTTATGGCACACCATATTCCGACGCACTATGTTATGGTACACCACATTCTGACACACAACACTTGGTTCTGGAGATATCATGTTATGGCACACCATATTCTGACGCAGAATCTGATGGCACACCAAGTCACACCATATATTCAATCACACCTTGTTCTGAACATATCATGTTATGGCATACCATATTCCGACGCACTATGGTATGACACACACGTTTTGACACACACCACCCTTGTTCTGGACATATCAAGTTATGGCACACCATATTCCGAAGCACTATTTTATGGCACACCACATTTTGTCGCACAATCTTATGGCACGCCAAGTCACGCCATATTTCAGCACACCTTGTTCTGGACATATCATGTTATAGCACACCATATTCCGACGCACTATGTTATGGCACACGACGTTCTGTCGCACAATCTTATGGCACTCCAAGTCAAACCATATTCAAGCGCACCTTGTTCTGGACATATCATGTTATGGCACACCATATTCTGACGCACTATGTTATGTCACACCACATTCTGACACACAACACCCGGTTCTGGAGATATCATGTTATGGCACACCATATTCTAACGCAGAATCTGATGGCACACCAAGTCACACCATATATTCAAGCACACCGTGTTATGGACATATCATGTTATGACACACCATATTCCGACGCACTACGTTATGGCACACACGTTTTGACACACAAAACCTTGTTCTGGACATATCAAGTTATGGCACACCATATTCCGACGCACTATGTTATGGAACACCACGTTCTTTCGCACAATCTTATGGCACTCCAAGTTACACCATATTCAAGCACACCTTGTTCCGGACATATCATGTTATGGCACACCATATTCCGACGCACTATGTTATGGCACACCAAATTACACCATATTCATGTACACCTTGTTCTGGACATATAATGTTATGGCACACGATATTCTGACGCACTGTGTTATGTCGCCACGTACTGACACACACACACCTTGTTATGGACATATCATTATGGCACACCATATTCCGACGCATTATGGTATGGCACACCACGTTCTGACACACAACACCTTGTTCTGGACATATCAAGTTATGGCACACCATATTCCGACGCACTATGTTATGGCACACCACATTCTGTCGCACAATCTTATGGCACCCCAAGTCACGCCATATTCAAGCACACCTTGTTCTGGACATATCATGTTATGGCACAGCATATTCCGACGTTCTATGTTATGGCACACCACGTTATGCCGCACAATCTTATGGCACTCCAAGTTACACCATATTCAAGAACACCTTGTTCTGGACATATCATGTTATGCACAGCATGTTCCGACGCACTATGTTATGGAACACCACATTCTGACACACAACACCCGGTTCTGGAGATATCATGTTATAGCATACTATATTCCGATACACTATGTTACGACACACCACATTCGGACACACAACACCTGATTCTGGATATATCATGTTATGGCACACCATATTCTGACGCACAATCTTATGGCACACTAAGTCACACCATATTCAAGCACACCTTGTTCTGTACATATCATGTTATGACACACCATATTACGACACACTATGTTATGGCACACCATGTTCTGAAACGCAACATCTTGTTCTGGACATATCATGTTATGGCACACCATATTCCGATGCACTATGTTATGGCACACCACGTTCTGTCACACAATCTTATGGCACGCGAAGTTACACCATATTCAAGCACACCTTGTTCTGGACATATCATGTTATGGCACACCATATTCCGACGCACTATGTTATGGTACACCACATTCTGACACACAACACCTGGTTCTGGAGATATCATGTTATGGCACACCATATTCTGACGCAGAATCTGATGGCACACCAAGTCACACCATATATTCAATCACACCTTGTTCTGAACATATCATGTTATGGCATACCATATTCCGACGCACTATGGTATGACACACACGTTTTGACACACACCACCTTGTTCTGGACATATCAAGTTATGGCACACCATATTCCGAAGCACTATTTTATGGCACACCACATTCTGTCGCACAATCTTATGGCACGCCAAGTCACGCCATATTTCAGCACACCTTGTTCTGGACATACCATGTAATAGCACACCATATTCCGACGCACTATGTTATGGCACACGACGTTCTGTCGCACAATCTTATGGCACTCCAAGTCAAACCATATTCAAGCGCACCTTGTTCTGGACATATCATGTTATGGCACACCATATTCTGACGCACTATGTTATGTCACACCACATTCTGACACACAACACCCGGTTCTGGAGATATCATGTTATGGCACACCATATTCTAACGCAGAATCTGATGGCACACCAAGTCACACCATATATTCAAGCACACCTTATTATGGACATATCATGTTATGACACACCATATTCCGACGCACTACGTTATGGCACACACGTTTTGACACACAAAACCTTGTTCTGGACATATCAAGTTATGGCACACCATATTCCGACGCACTATGTTATGAAACACCACGTTCTTTCGCACAATCTTATGGCACGCCAAGTTACACCATATTCAAGCACACCGTGTTCCGGACATATCATGTTATGGCACACCATATTCCGACGCACTATGTTATGGCACACCAAATTACACCATATTCATGTACACCTTGTTCTGGACATATAATTTTATGGCACACGATATTCTGACACACTGTGTTATGTCACGCCACGTACTGACACACAACACCTTGTTATGGACATATCATATTATGGCACACCATATTCCGACGCATTATGTTATGGCACACCACGTTCTGACACACAACACCTTGTTCTGGACATATCAAGTTATGACACACCATATTCCGACGCACTATGTTATGGCACACCACGTTCTGTCGCACAATCTTATAGCACCCCAAGTCAAACCATATTCAAGCACACCTTGTTCTGGACATATCAAGTTATAACACACTATATTCCGACGCACTATTTTACGACACACTACATTAGGACACACAACACCTGGTTCTCGATATATCATGTTATGGCACACCATATTCTGACGCATAATCTTATGGCACACTAAGTCACACCATATTCAAGCACACCTTGTTCTGGACATATCATGTTATGACACACCATATTAAGACACACTATGTTATGGCACACCACGTTCTGACACGCCACACTTTTTTCTGGACATATCATGTTATGGCACACCATATTCCGACGCACTATGTTATGGAACACCACGTTCTGTCGCACAATCTTATGGCACGCCAAGTTACACCATATTCAAGCACACCTTGTTCCGGAAATATCATGTTATGGCACACCATATTCCGACGCACTATGTTATGGCACACCATATTCTGATACACAACACCTGGTTCTGGAGATATCATGTTATGGCACACCATATTCTGACGCAGAATCTGATGGCACACCAAGTCACACTATATATTCAAGCACACCTTGTTCTGTACATATCATGTTATGGCACACCATATTCCGGCGCACTATGTTATGGAACACACGTTTAACACACACCACCTTGTTCTAGACATATCAAGTTATGGCACACCATATTCCGACGCACTATGTTATGCCACACCACATTCTGTCGCACAATCTTATGGCACGCCAAGTCACGCCATATTCAAGCACACCTTGTTCTGGACATATCATGTTATGGCACACCATATTCCGACGTACTATGTTATGGCACACCACGTTCTGCCGCACAATCTTATGGCACTCCAAGTTACACCATATACAAGAACACCTTGTTCTGGACATATCATGTTATGCACAGCATATTCCGACGCACTATGTTATGGAACACCACATTCGGACACACAACACCTGATTCTGGATATATCATGTTATGGCACACCATATTCTGACGCACAATCTTATGGCACACTAAGTCACACCATATTCAAGCACACCTTGTTCTGGACATATCATGTTATGACACACCATATTACGACACACTATGTTATGGCACACCATGTTCTGACACGCAACACCTTGTTCTGGACATATCATGTTATGGCACACCATATTCCGATGCACTATGTTATGGAACACCACGTTCTGTCGCACAATCTTATGGCACGCGAAGTTACACCATATTCAAGCACACCTTGTTCTGGACATATCATGTTATGGAACACCATATTCCGACGCACTATGTTATGGCACACCACATTCTGACACACAACACCTGGTTCTGGAGATATCATGTTATGGCACACCATATTCTGACGCAGAATCTGATGGCACACCAAGTCACACCATATATTCAAGCACACCTTGTTCTGAACATATCATGTTATGGCATACCATATTCCGACGCACTATGGTATGACACACACGTTTTGACACACACCACCTTGTTCTGGACATATCAAGTTATGGCACACCATATTCCGAAGCACTATTTTATGGAACACCACATTCTGTCGCACAATCTTATGGCACGCCAAGTCACGCCATATTTAAGCACACCTTGTTCTGGACATATAATGTTATAGCACACCATATTCCGACGCACTATGTTATGGCACACGACGTTCTGTCGCACAATCTTATGGAACTCCAAGTCAAACCATATTCAAGCGCACCTTGTTCTGGACATATCATGTTATGGCACACCATATTCTGACGCACTATGTTATGTCACACCACATTCTGACACACAACACCCGATTCTGGAGATATCATGTTATGGCACACCATATTCTAACGCAGAATCTGATGGCACACCAAGTCACACCATATATTCAAGCACACCTTGTTATGGACATATCATGTTATGGCACACCATATTCCGACGCACTACGTTATGGCACACACGTTTTGACACACAACACCTTGTTCTGGACATATCAAGTTATGGCACACCATATTCCGACGCACTATGTTATGGAACACCACGTTCTGTCGCACAATCTTATGGCACGCCAAGTCACGCCATATTCAAGCATACCTTGTTCTGGACATATCATATTATGGCACACCATATTCTGATGCACAATCTGATAGCACACCAAGTTACACCATATTCATGCACACCTTATTCTGGACATATCATGTTATGGCACACCATATTCCGACGCACTATGTTATGGCACACCACGTTCTATCGCACAATCTTATGGCACGCCAAGTTACACCATATTCAAGCACACCTTGTTCTGGACATATCATGTTATGGCACACCATATTCTGACGCACTATGTTATGGTGCACCACATTCTGACACACAACACCATGTTCTGGACATATCAAGTTATGGCACACCATATTCCGACGCACTATGTTATGGCACACCACGTTCTGTTGCACAATCTTATGGCACGCCAAGTCACGCCATATTCAAGCACACCTGGTTCTGGACATATCATGTTATGGCACACCATATTCTGACGCAAAATCTGATGGCACACCAAGTCACACCATATATTCAAGCACACCTTTTTCTGGACATATCATATTATGGCACACCATATTCCGACGCACTATGTTATGGAACACCACATTATGTCGCCCAATCTTATGGCACACCAAGTCACGCCATATTCATGCACACCTTGTTCTGGACATTTCATGTTATGGCACACCATATTACGACGCACTATGTTATGGGACACCAAGTTCTGTCGCACAATCTTATGGCACTCCAAGTCACACCATATTCAAGCACACCTTGTTCTTGACATATCATGTTATGGCACACCATATTCCCCGCACTATGTTATGGCACACTACATTATGACACACAACACCCGGTTATGGAGAGATCATGTTATGGCACACCATATTCTGACGCAGAATCTGATGGCACACCAAGTCACACCATATATTCAGGCACACCTTGTTCTGAACATATCATGTTATGGCACACCATATTCCGACGCACTATGGTATGACAAACACGTTTTGACACACACCACCTTGTTCTGGACATATAAAGTTATGGCACACCATATTCCGACGCACTATGTTATGGCACACCACATTCTGACACACAACACCTGGTTCTGGAGATATCTTGTTATGGCACACCATATTCTGACGCAGAATCTGATGGCACACCAAGTCACGCCATATATTCAAGCACACCTTGTCCTGGACATATCATGTTATGGCACACCATATTCTGACGCACTACGTTATGGCACACAAGTTTTGACACACAACACCTTGTTCTGGACATATCAAGTTATGGCACACCATATTCCGAAGCACTATTTTATGGAACACCACATTCTGTCGCACAATCTTATGGCACGCCAAGTCATGCCATATTTAAGCACACCTTGTTCTGGACATATCATGTTATAGCACACCATATTCCGACGCACTATGTTATGGCACACGACGTTCTGTCGCACAATCTTATGGAACTCCAAGTCAAACCATATTCAAGCGCACCTTGTTCTGGACATATCATGTTATGGCACACCATATTCTGACGCACTATGTTATGTCACACCACATTCTGACACACAACACCCGATTCTGGAGATATCATGTTATGGCACACCATATTCTAACGCAGAATCTGATGGCACACCAAGTCACACCATATATTCAAGCACACCTTGTTATGGACATATCATGTTATGGCACACCATATTCCGACGCACTACGTTATGGCACACACGTTTTGACACACAACACCTTGTTCTGGACATATCAAGTTATGGCACACCATATTCCGACGCACTATGTTATGGAACACCACGTTCTGTCGCACAATCTTATGGCACGCCAAGTCACGCCATATTCAAGCATACCTTGTTCTGGACATATCATATTATGGCACACCATATTCTGATGCACAATCTGATGGCACACCAAGTTACACCATATTCATGCACACCTTATTCTGGACATATCATGTTATGGCACACCATATTCCGACGCACTATGTTATGGCACACCACGTTCTATCGCACAATTTTATGGCACGCCAAGTTACACCATATTCAAGCACACCTTGTTCTGGACATATCATGTTATGGAACACCATATTCTGACGCACTATGTTATGGTGCACCACATTCTGACACACAACACCATGTTCTGGACATATCAAGTTATGGCACACCTTATTCCGACGCACTATGTTATGGCACACCACGTTCTGTTGCACAATCTTATGGCACGCCAAGTCACGCCATATTCAAGCACACCTGGTTCTGGACATATCATGTTATGGCACACCATATTCTGACGCAAAATCTGATGGCACACCAAGTCACACCATATATTCAAGCACACCTTGTTCTGGACATATCATATTATGGCACACCATATTCCGACGCACTATGTTATGGAACACCACATTATGTCGCCCAATCTTATGGCACACCAAGTCACGCCATATTCAAGCACACCTTGTTCTGGACATTTCATGTTATGGCACACCATATTACGACGCACTATGTTATGGGACACCAAGTTCTGTCGCACAATCTTATGGCACTCCAAGTCACACCATATTCAAGCACACCTTGTTCTTGACATATCATGTTATGGCACACCATATTCCCCGCACTATGTTATGGCACACTACATTCTGACACACAACACCCGGTTATGGAGAGATCATGTTATGGCACACCATATTCTGACGCAGAATCTGATGGCACACCAAGTCACACCATATATTCAGGCACACCTTGTTCTGAACATATCATGTTATGGCACACCATATTCCGACGCACTATGGTATGACACACACGTTTTGACACACACCACCTTGTTCGGGACATATCAAGTTATGGCACACCATATTCCGACGCACTATGTTATGGCACACCACATTCTGACACACAACACCTGGTTCTGGAGATATATTGTTATGGCACACCATATTCTGACGCAGAATCTGATGGCACACCAAGTCACGCCATATATTCAAGCACACCTTGTCCTGGACATATCATGTTATGGCACACCATATTCCGACGTACTACGTTATGGCACACACGTTTTGACACACAACACCTTGTTCTGGACATATCAAGTTATGGCACACCATATTCCGACGCACTATGTTATGGAACACCACGTTCGGTCGCACAATCTTATGGCACGCCAAGTCACGCCATATTCAAGCACACCTTGTTCTGGACATATCATATTATGGCACACCATATTCTGATGCACAATCTGATGGCACACCAAGTTACACCATATTCATGCACACCTTATTCTGGACATATCATGTTATGGCACACCATATTCCGACGCACTGTGTTATGGAACACCACGTTCTATCGCACAATCTTATGGCACGCCAAGTTACATCATATTCAAGCACACTTGTTCTGGACTATCATGTTATGGCACACCATATTCCGACGCACTATGTTATGGTGCACCACATTCTGACACACAACACCATGTCTGGACATATCAAGTTATGGGCACACCATATTCCGACGCACTATGTTATGGCACACCACGTCTGTTGCACAATCTATGGCACGCCAAGTCACGCCATATTCAAGCACACTGGTCTGGAACATATCATGTTATGGCACACCATATTTGAAGCAAAATCTGATGGCACACCAAGTTACACCATATATCAAGACACACCTTGTTCTGGACATATATTTATGGCACACCATATTCCGACGCACTATGTTATGGCCACACCACATTCTGTCGCACAATCTATGGCACACCAAGTACGCCATATTCAAGCAACACCTTGTTCTGGACAATCATGTTATGGCACACATATTCCGACGCACTATGTTATGGGACACCAAGTCGTCGCACAATCTTATAGCACTCCAAGTCACACCATATTCAAGCACACCTTGTTCTGGACATATCATGTTATGGCACACCATATTACCCGCACTATGTTATGGCAGACCACATTCTGACACACAACACCCGGTTCTGGAGAGATCATGTTACAGCACACCATATTCTGACGCAAAATCTGATGGCACACCAATTCACAACATATATTCAGGCACACCTTGTTCTGAACATATCATGTTATGGCACACCATATTCCGACGCACTATGGTATGACACACACGTTTTGACACACACCACCTTGTTCTGGACATATCAAGTTATGGCACACCATATATCCGAGCACTATGTTATGGAACACCACGTTCAGTAGCACATCTTATGGCACGCCAAGTCAACGCCATATTCAAGCACACCTTGTTTGGACATATCATAATATGGCCACACCATATTCTGATGCACAATCTGATGGCACACCAAGTTACACCACATTCAGGCACACCTTATCTGGAATATCATGTATGCACACCATATTCCGACGCACTATGTTATGGCACACCACGTTCTATCGCACAATCTTATGGCACGCCAGTTACACCATATTCAAGCACACCTTGTTCTGGACATATCATGTTATGGCACACCATATTCTGACGCACTATGTTATGGTGCACCACATTCTGACACACAACACCATGTTCTGGACATATCAAGTTATGGCACACCATATTCCGACGCACTATGTTATGGCACACCACGTTCTGTTGCACAATCTTCTGGCACGCCAAGTCACGCCATATTCAAGCACACTGGTTCTGGACATATCATGTTATGGCACACCTATTCTGACGCAAAATCTGATGGCACACCAAGTCACACCATATATTCAAGCACACCTTGTTCGGACATATCATATTATGGCACACCATATTCCGACGCACTATGTTATGGAACACCACATTATGTCGCCCAATCTTATGGCACACCAAGTCACGCCATATTCAAGCACACCTTGTTCTGGACATTTCATGTTATGGCACACCATATTACGACGCACTATGTTATGGGACACCAAGTTCTGTCGCACAATCTTATGGCCACTCCAAGTCACACCATATTCAAGCACACCTTGTTCTTGACATATCATGTTATGGCACACCATATTCCCCGCACTATGTTATGGCACACTACATTCTGACACACAACACCCGGTTATGGAGAGATCATGTTATGGCACACCATATTCTGACGCAGAATCTGATGGCACACCAAGTCACACCATATATTCAGGCACACCTTGTTCTGAACATATCATGTTATGGCACACCATATTCCGACGCACTATGGTATGACACACACGTTTTGACACACACCACTTGTTCGGGACATATCAAGTTATGGGCACACCATATTCCGACGCACTATGTTATGGCACACCACATTCTGACACACAACACCTGGTTCTGGAGATATATTGTTATGGCACATATTCTGACGCGAATCTGATGGCACACCAAGTCACGCCATATATTCAAGCAACACTTGTCCTGGACATATCATGTTATGGCACACCATATTCGACGTACTACGTTATGGCACACACGTTTTGACACACACACACCTGTTCTGGACATATCAAGTTATGGCACACCATATTCCGACGCACTATGTTATGGAACACCACGTTCGGTCGCACAATCTTATGGCACGCCAAGTCACGCCATATTCAAGCACACCTTGTTCTGGACATATCATATTATGGCACACCATATTCTGATGCACAATCTGATGGCACACCAAGTTACACCATATTCATGCACACCTTATTCTGGACATATCATGTTATGGCACACCATATTCCGACGCACTGTGTTATGGAACACCACGTTCTATCGCACAATCTTATGGCACGCCAAGTTACATCATATTCAAGCACACCTTGTTCTGGACATATCATGTTATGGCACACCATATTCCGACGCACTATGTTATGGTGCACCACATTCTGACACACAACACCATGTTCTGGACATATCAAGTTATGGCACACCATATTCCGACGCACTATGTTATGGCACACCACGTTCTGTTGCACAATCTTATGGCACGCCAAGTCACGCCATATTCAAGCACACCTGGTTCTGGACATATCATGTTATGGCACACCATATTCTGAAGCAAAATCTGATGGCACACCAAGTTACACCATATATTCAAGCACACCTTGTTCTGGACATATCATATTATGGCACACCATATTCCGACGCACTATGTTATGGCACACCACATTCTGTCGCACAATCTTATGGCACACCAAGTCACGCCATATTCAAGCACACCTTGTTCTGGACATATCATGTTATGGCACACCATATTCCGACGCACTATGTTATGGGACACCAAGTTCTGTCGCACAATCTTATAGCACTCCAAGTCACACCATATTCAAGCACCCTTGTTCTGGACATATCATGTTATGGCACACCATATTACCCGCACTATGTTTGGCAGACCACATTCTGACACCAACACCGTTCTGGAGAGATCATGTTACAGCACCCGCATATTCTGACCACAAATCTGATGGCACACCACGCAATTCACCAACATATTTCAGGCACCCTTGTTCTGAACATATCATGTTATGGCACACCATATCCGCCGACGCACTATGGTATGACACACACGTTTTGACACAACACCACCTTGTTCTGGACATATCAAGTTATGGCACACACCATATTCCGACGCACTATGTTATGGCACAACCACATTCTGTCGCACAATATTATGGCACGCCAAGTCACGCCATATTAGAACACACCTTGTTCTGGACATATCATGTTATGGCACACCATATTCCGACGCACTATGTTATGGCACACCACGTTCTGTCGCACAATCTTATGGCACTCCAAGTCACACCATATTCAAGCACACCTTGTTCTTGACATATCATATTATGGCACACCATATTCACCGCACTATGTTATGGCACACCACATTCTGACACACAACACCCGGTTATGGAGAGATCATGTTATGGCACACCATATTCTGACGCAGAATCTGATGGCACACCAAGTCACGCCATATATTCAAGCACACCTTGTCCTGGACATATCATGTTATGGCACACCATATTCTGACGCACTACGTTATGGCACACACGTTTTGACACACAACACCTTGTTCTGGACATATCAAGTTATGGCACACCATATTCCGAAGCACTATTTTATGGAACACCACATTCTGTCGCACAATCTTATGGCACGCCAAGTCATGCCATATTTAAGCACACCTTGTTCTGGACATATCATGTTATAGCACACCATATTCCGACGCACTATGTTATGGCACACGACGTTCTGTCGCACAATCTTATGGAACTCCAAGTCAAACCATATTCAAGCGCACCTTGTTCTGGACATATCATGTTATGGCACACCATATTCCGACGCACTATGGTATGACACACACGTTTTGACACACACCACCTTGTTCTGGACATATCAAGTTATGGCACACCATATTCCGACGCACTATGTTATGGCACACCACATTCTGACACACAACACCTGGTTCTGGAGATATCTTGTTATGGCACACCATATTCTGACGCAGAATCTGATGGCACACCAAGTCACACCATATATTCAAGCACACCTTGTTCTGGACATATCATGTTATGGCACACCATATTTCGACGCACTACGTTATGGCACACATGTTTTGACACACAACACCTTGTTCTGGACATATCAAGTTATGGCACACCATATTCCGACGCACTATGTTATGGCACACCACGTTCTGTCGCACAATCTTATGGCACGCCAAGTCACGCCGTATTCAAGCACACCTTGTTCTGGACATATCATATTATGGCACACCATATTCTGATGCACAATCTGATGGCACAGCAAGTTACACCATATTCATGGACACCTTATTCTAGACATATCATGTTACGGCACACCATATTCCGACGCACTATTTTATGGCACACCACGTTCTGTCGCACAATCTTATGGCACGCCAAGTTACACCATATTTAAGCACACCTTGTTCTGGACATATCATGTTATGGCACACCATATTCAGACGCAAAATCTGATGGCACACCAAGTCACACCATATATTCAAGCACACCTTGTTCTGGACATATCATATTATGGCACACCATATTCCGACGCACTATGTTATGGCACACCACGTTCTGACACACAACACCTTGTTTTGGACATATCATGTTATGGCACACCATATTCCGACGCACTATGTTATGCCACACCACGTTCTGCCACACAATCTTATGGCACGCCAAGTCACACCATATTCAAGCACGCCTTGTTCTGGACATATCATGTTATGGAACACCATATTCCGACTCACTATGTTACGACACACTACATTCTGACACACAACACTTGGTTCTGGACATATCATGTTATGGCACACCATATTCTGACGCACAATCTGATGGCACACCAAGTCACAACATATTCAAGCACACCTTGTTCTGGAAATATCATGTTATGGCACACCATATTCCGACGCACTATGTTATGGCACACCACGTTCTGACATACAACACCTTGTTTTGGATATATCATGTTATGGCACACCATATTCCGACGCACTATGTTATAGCACACCACGTTCTGACACACAACACCTTGTTCTGTGACACACCATATTCGAACGCACTATGTTATGGCACACCATGTTCTGTCGCACAATCTTATGGCACGCCAAGTGACACCATATTCAAGCACACCTTGTTCTGGACATATCATGTTATAACACACTATATTCCGACGCACTATGTTATGGCACACCATATTCCGACACACTGTGTTATGGTACACCATATTCCGACGCACAACACCTGGTTCTGG
The DNA here is from genome assembly GCF_003573695.1 of Papaver somniferum. Classification (NCBI taxonomy): domain Eukaryota; kingdom Viridiplantae; phylum Streptophyta; class Magnoliopsida; order Ranunculales; family Papaveraceae; genus Papaver; species Papaver somniferum. Next base: position 96,826,888 of record NC_039362.1, on the reverse strand, counting down.
ACATATCATGTTATGGCACACCATATTCTGATGCACAATCTGATGGCACACCAAGTTACACCATATTCATGCACACCTTGTTCTGGACATATCATGTTATGGCATACCATATTCCGACGAACTATGTTATGGCACACCACGTTCTGAAACACAACACCTTCTTCTGGAGATATCATGTTATGGCACACCATTTTCCGACGCACAATGTTATGGCGCACCACATTCTGACACGCAACACCATGTTCTGGACATATCAAGTTATGGCACACCATATTCCGACGCACTATGTTATGGCACACCACGTTCTGTTGCACAATCATATGGCACGCCAAGTCACGCCATATTCAAGAACACCTTGTTCTGAACATGTCATGTTATGGCACACCATATTCTGACGTACTATGTTACGACACACCACATTCTGAAGCAACACCTGGTTCTGGACATATCATGTGATGGAACACCATATTCTGACGAAAAATCTTATGGCACCCCGAGACACACCATATTCAAGCACACCTTGTTCTGGACATATCATGTTATGGCCCAACATATTCCGACGCACTACGTTATGGCACACCAAGTTACACCATATTTATGAACACCTTGTTCTGGACATATCATGTTATGGCACACCATATTCTGACGCACTGTGTTATGTCACACCACGTACTGACACACAACACCTTGTTATGGACATATCATATTATGGCACACCATATTCCGACGCATTATGTTATGGCACACCAAGTTCTGACACACAACCCCTTGTTCTGGACATATCAAGTTATGGCACACCATATTCCGACGCACTATGTTATGGCACATCACGTTCTGGCGCACAATCTTATGGAACGCCAAGTCACACCATATTCAAGCACACCTTGTTCTGGACATATCATGTTATAACACACTATATTCCGACGCACTATGTTACGACACCTGGTTCCGGATATATCATGTTATGGCACACCATATTCTGACGCACAATATTATGGCACACTAAGTCACACCATAATCAAGCACACCTTGTTATGGACATATCATGTTATGACACACCATATTACGACACACTATGTTATGGCACACCACGTTCTGACACGCAACACCTTGTTCTGGACATATCATGTTATGACACACCATATTCCGACACACTATGTTATGGCACACCACAATCTGTCGCACAATCTTATGGCACGCCAAGTTACACCATATTCAAGCACACCTTGTTCCGGACATATCATGTTATGGCACACCATATTCCGATGCACTATGTTATGGCACACCACATTCTGACACACAACACCTGGTTCTGGAGATATCTTGTTATGGCACACCATATTCTGACGCAGAATCTGATGGCACACCAAGTCACACCATATATTCAAGCACACCTTGTTCTGGACATATCATGTTATGGCACACCATATTCCGACGCACTATGTTATGGCACACACGTTTTGACACACACCACCTTGTTCTGGACATATCAAGTTATAGAACACCATATTCCGACGCACTATGTTATGGCACACCACATTCTGTCGCACAATCTTATGGCACGCCAAGTCACGCCATATTCAAGCACACCTTGTTCTGTACATATCATGTTATGGCACACCATATTTCGACGCACTATGTTATGGAACACCACGTTCTGTTGCACAATCTTATGGCACTCCAAGTCACACCATATTCAAGCACACCTTGTTCTGGACATATCATGTTATAACACACTATATTCCGACGCACTATGTTACGACACCTGGTTCTGGATATATCATGTTATGGCACACCATATTCTGACGCACAATATTATGGCACACTAAGTCACACCATATTCTAGCACACCTTGTTATGGACATATCATGTTATGACACACCATATTACGACACACTATGTTATGGCACACCACGTTCTGACACGCAATACCTTGTTCTGGACATATCATGTTATGACACACCATATTCCGACACACTATGTTATGGCACACCACAATCTGTCGCACAATCTTATGGCACGTCAAGTTACACCATATTCAAGCACACCTTGTTCCGGACATATCATGTTATGGCACACCATATTCCGATGCACTATGTTATGGCACACCACATTCTGACACACAACACCTGGTTCTGGAGATATCTTGTTATGGCACACCATATTCTGACGCAGAATCTGATGGCACACCAAGTCACACCATATATTCAAGCACACCTTGTTCTGGACATATCATGTTATGGCACACCATATTCCGACGACTATGTTATGGCACACACGTTTTGACACACACCACCTTGTTCTGGACATATCAAGTTATAGAACACCATATTCCGACGCACTATGTTATGGCACACCACATTCTGTCGCACAATCTTATGGCACGCCAAGTCACGCCATATTCAAGCACACCTTGTTCTGTACATATCATGTTATGGCACACCATATTTCGACGCACTATGTTATGGAACACCACGTTCTGTCGCACAATCTTATGGCACTCCAAGTCACACCATATTCAAGCACACATTGTTCTGGACATATCATGGTATGCACACCATATTCCGATGCACTATGTTATGGCACACCACATTCTGACACACAACACCCGGTTCTGGAGATATCATGTTATAACACACTATATTCCGACGTACTATGTTACGACACACCACATTCGGACACACAACACCTAGTTCTGGATATATCATGTTATGGCACACCATATCCTGACGCACAATCTTATGGCACATTAAGTCACACCATATTGAAGCACACCTTGTTCTGGACATATCATGTTATGACACACCATATTACGATACACTATGTTATGGCACACCATGTTCTGACGCGCAACACCTTGTTCTGGACATATCATGTTATGGCACACCATATTCCGATGCACTATGTTATGGCACACCACGTTCTGTCGCACAATCTTATGGCACGCCAAGTTACACTATATTCAAGCACAACTTGTTCTGGAAATATCATGTTATGGCACACCATATCCTGACGCACAATCTTATGGCACATTAAGTCACACCATATTGAAGCACACCTTGTTCTGGACATATCATGTTATGACACACCATATTACGATACACTATGTTATGGCACACCATGTTCTGACGCGCAACACCTTGTTCTGGACATATCATGTTATGGCACACCATATTCCGATGCACTATGTTATGGCACACCACGTTCTGTCGCACAATCTTATGGCACGCCAAGTTACACCATATTCAAGCACACCTTGTTCTGGAAATATCATGTTATGGCACACCATATTCTGACGCAGAATCTGATGGCACACCAAATCACACCATATGTTCAAGCACACCTTGTTCTGAACATATCATGTTATGTCACACCATATTCCGACGCACTATGTTATAGCACACCACGTTCTGTCGCACAATCTTATGGCACTCCAAGTCACACCATATTCAAGCACACCTTGTTCTGGACATATCATGTTATGGCACACCATATCATGTTATGGCACACCTTGAAGTGATGGATATGAGAAGAGGAAAGATGTAGGATCAGAATCTCGCAGCAATAATGTCTCAGCGAAATTATTAACAACACAACATGACAGTGTCGCAGAACAACTTCAGAAACAACATAATAAACGACATCAGCCAAATCATGAGAAAAGTGTGACGATCCTGCGAAAATAAGGAAGTTTGGGAGATTGGTATTTGTAAGGTTGCGAGAATGTTGCATGCCATATCCGAAAATAAATGACAGATTAGCTGTCATCCACTATCTATTTCCCTATAAATAGTCATCCAGTTGTAAAGAAAAGGAGAGAGATCTTTTTTGAGTAAGAAGCAAGTAAGTAGGAGAGAGAAAATCTAGAGCAGTGGTTATTCTTGATTCCTTTATCTTTTCTTGTAAGATTGTTCAAAGATTCATCAATAAAATTAAGATTGTTAATTTAAAAATGAGTTAAATGTTAATGAAATCTTGTGAGGGGTGTAGTGTAGGATTTCCTGCAACTACATAATGGCGCTATAAATAGGGACTGAATATTGAAAATTCAAGATTGTTGTTGAGATTGTTCAAATCAAGAAAATGATTAAACAAATAAGTGAACCAGTTAAAAGAAAGATGATTAGAGTCAATGAAGATGACAAAATATTGGAGTGTAATATGATAAGAAAAACAATGGTTAATGAATTCCATGAAAACATCAAAGGAAGGATACATAAACGAGATTTTGAAGGAAAGAAGGTTATGGCGGTAGAAAAAACATCACCCTTGAAAGATTTGGAAAAGCAAAAAATCACATTCATGGCAGCAGAAATACCAAAAGAAAATTTGAGCCACACATCTCCATTGGTTATTACAGTACCTATTACACGAAAAGAGAAGGGGACAACAACAAAATCCACGAAAGAATGGATATTGAACAGAACTTCAGTCGATACAGGAAGTTCAGTGGATATAATATTCTATCATGCGTTCAAAGGAATGGGATTCAAAGATGAAGAAATGTCTTGTTCAACATATCTTGTTCATGGCTTTGGAAAATCTACAACAAAACCTAAAGGAGAAATAGTGGTGCGAATTCCACTAGCAGAGATCGAAACACAAGTAACACTATGCGTACTGGATATGGAATCACCATATAACATGCTGTTGGGGAGGCCATGGATACACACAATTAAAGCTGTAGCATCAACGTTGCATCAATGCATCAGGTTCCCCATGCCAAATGGAGTAGGTGAAATTAGAGGAGATATTAACAATGTGAAATTATGTTATCAAATTGAAGTAAATCATTATGAAGGGCGAGCAAAAAAGCGACAATTTCGTAGAAAAATAGCAAAGGAGGAAAAGAAAGAGGAAGAATTTAGAGTGTACATGATAAGAGCAAAAGAAGGTAAAGGAATACCCAGCGAAATTTCGGAGGAAGGAGATGGACCTGCGAAGATGATAAAAGAGCCAACACCAATGGGAGAACCCAAGGCCAGTTACACTATGGAAGAACCAACAAAAGAAGTAAATGTTGGGACTATGGAAGAACCCCTAATACTGAGGATTAGAACCAAGATGGATGCAGAAAAGGAAGAAAGAACTGTCAATCTTTTGCGGGAATATAAAGATATTTTCGCGGGGAGCATGGATGAGATACCTGGAATAAATCCATCAATTTCATGTCATAAGTTGGAGATTAACAATAATGTGAGACCACTTAAACAGAGAATAAGAAAAATTGCAATGACCTACCATCCTCAAATAGAAGAAGAATTACAGAAAATGCTTGAGGCGGGAATTATAAGAGAAGATAAATACCCATAGTGGATAGAAAACATGGTTGTTGTTCCAAAGAAAAATAAAGGGATAAGAATTTGCATAGATTTCACTGATTTAAACAAGGCTTTCCCTAAAGATAGTTTTCCATTGCCGGATATTCCTCAAATGGTTGAATCAGCAGCTGGAAATGATAGAGTGTCTTCTTTAGATGGGTACAAAGGTTATAACCGAATCCCCCTCGCTGAAGAAGATCAATAGCATACTGCTTTTTTCGCTCCAAAAGATTTATACTGTTATACAAAAATGCCGTTTGGTTTGCGAAATATAGGAGCAACGTATCAAAGAATGGTAGAGAAGGTGTTCGCGAAATGAATACACAAAACATTAGAGGTGTACGTGGATGACATGTTGGTGAAGAGTAAAGAAGCCAAAGATCATGTACAAGATTTGAGGGAGATTTTTAAACAGATGCGGCATAATAACATTAAACTGAACCCTGAAAACTGCATTTTTGGGGTTGCATCGGGAAAATTTTTAGGCTACATTGTATAAAAAGAAGGAATACAAGTTGATCCAGAAAAGGTACAAGCAGTTCGTGACATGCCAACACCAGCAACGATAAAGGATGTACAAAAATGGAACGGACTTTTAGCTTCGCTAAGAAGATTCATTTAGCGATCATCAGACAAATGTAAATATTTTTCAATATATTCAAGAAGGGTGCGAAATTCAAATGGACTGATGAATGTGAAAAAGCTTTTCAAGGGATCAAAGAACACCTCATGAATACATCTATTTTACAAAAGGCAGAACCAGGAGAAGAACTATTGATCTATCTTGCGACAACATCACATGCTTTAAGCGTTGTGTTATTGCGAACAGACGCAGGAGTGGAAAAGCCCATTTATTACATCAGCAAAACATTTAATGCTGCAGAGAGGAATTATTCAAAGATTGAGAAGATAATTTTAGCATTAGTGTACGCCGCATTTAAACTTCGCATATATTTTCAAGCACATAAAATAAGGGTGCTAACAAAAGTACCAATTGAATCAGTGATGTAGAATTCAAAAATATCAGGTAGGGTGGAGAGATGGAATGCACAAGTAGGACATTTGGAAATCAAGTATGAAATATTATCTTCACCAAAATCACAAGTTGTCGCAGATTTCTTAGCAGAATTTCCTTTAGAAGATGATGAAGCGGTGGAGGAGATGATGGATATAGAAGAAGAACATGGAGATCCAAAAGACTTATTAACAGAACCAAATAGATGAGAAATATTGGTAGATGGATCATCAAATGGGGAAGGCAATGGAGTTGGAATTGTTTTAATTTCACCAGAAGGAGCGAAGATGGCTTTTTCATTCAGATTGGAATTCGCATCCACTAATAACGAAACGGAATATGAAGCTGTGGTACATGCCTTAAAGTTCGCAATAGAAATGAAACTAGAAAATGCCAGGATCACTAGTGATTCGCATCTAGTTATTCGCCAAATAAAGGTAGAGTACACTACAAATGAACCATACTTGAAGAAATACAAGAAGCTCGTTGAAGAATTGTCAGCGAAAATCCCAAAGATAAAATGGAGGCACATTTGAAGGAAGGATAACAGACTCGCAGACGCTTTTTCTTTCATCTCAAGCATGATGAAAGATCCAACTGCGAGATGCATAAAAATACAGAAACTTCTGTCACCATCAATAAATAAAGAAGAAGAAAAAGTGAACGTAATGATGACAGAAGGTGGAGAAGAAGAACAAACGAACAATATCGCAGATTGGAGAACAGAACTTCATGCATATTTGGCGAAAGGAGAAACACCAAGAAACAGATTGGAAGCACACAAGTTAAAAAGCCGCGCAACAAATTATGAATTAAGAGATGGGCTGCTACACCGAAAATCCTTTAATGGACCATCACTCAGATGTTTGACACGAGAAGAAGGAGAAAAGGTGCTAAAAATGCTACATAGTGGGGATGCTGGCAATCATAGCTGGGGAAGATCTTTGGCACATAGAGCAAAAATGCAAGGCTATTACTGGCCATACATGCACGAAGATGCAAAAAAAATATCAAGAAGTTGCAAAGATTGTCAGCGGCACGAAAAGAAAATACATGCACCTGGAGCACCATTGTGATCTTCAACCAGTGTATGGCCTTTTGGAAAGTGGGGCTTAGATATTGTGGGGCCATTTTTACCAGGATCTGGACAAAGAAGATACTTAATAGTCGCAATAGATTATTTCACAAAATGGACAGAAGTAAAGGCAGTACAGCATATTCGCGACAAATATATCTTTACATTCATATTCGAAATTATCATTTGCAGATTCAGAATTCCCGCGTAGTTGGTATCTGATAATGGGAAACAGTTTGAAGGACAGAACATAGAAATGTTACTTAATGCATTTAAGATAAAATGTGGAAAGTCTACTCCTCTGTATCCACAAGCTAATGGACAGGCAGAGGCAACAAACAAAACAATTGCGGATATATTAAAGAAAAAATTAGAAGGACATCATAGAGCATGGTGCGAACAAGTACATAATGCAGTATGGGATTATAACACAACTAGGAGAGAAGCTACTGGAATGTCACCTTTTTGTTTAACATACGGAGTCGAAGCGGTGTTACCAACAGGAGTTGTTATTCCGACGACAAAGAGAGAATCTTGGGAGAAAAATCTTAGTGCGGGTTTGATCTTAAGTAAACTTGATGAGTTAGAAGAAAAAAGAGAAAGAGCTTTACAGCATATGGAGAATTATCAGCGAAGATTAGCCCGAGAATATAATAAACGTGTCAAAGTACGCGAATTTCAACCAGGAGATTTAGTTCTGCGAGAGACACCAATATATCAGCGAGAAAATGGTGGAAAGTTAGCGAAAAAATGGGATGGACCTTACATCATTAAGGAGATAGTTGGGACAGGAGATTATAAATTAATGGATCCAGAAGGTAGAGATGTTGGTGATAGACTTGACAGACCATGGAACATATTGTACTTAAAGAGATATTATCCATAAGAAGCTTTGAGAAGTTACGTATGACGCAACAAAACGATTGCGAATAAACATTCAACGAAAGAATAGTTGCGAGAGTATTCATATCAAAACAAGATCATGATATGCGAAACTTTCGCAGAGATAATCAGAGAACAATGACAAAAGAGAAAGGGGCGAACCTTTATGGCGTACACCCTAGTTCGCGAATACAATTTGGCAAGAGGAAAATGTAAGACCTAAAGTACGTCATATAAGGGGGTACCTGTTGCATGGATCAGGGAAAGGCTACACCCCCCCGGAACCTGAGTCATGGAGATTTGGGGTCAATAAATCCCATCCGGGAGAGGCACCTTGGATTCTCAGCTTAAGCATATGACTTAGGTTGGGCGACTAAGGTAATAAGGACTCTCCCAAGGAGTGCAGAATATGACCAAGGCGCCGAGGTACACGGTTGAGTCAAGAGTGCCAGGGGCGTCTGGAGCGTACCTTGCCATTCTTGACAAGTCTTGGCTTATACTGCACTCGACCCGAAGAAAATCCCACTTAGGGTGGAGTCTCGTAACCATAAACCCTATAGGTAAAAGGGATAAGAGGCTCCGAAAACAACTGGTTGTTGTTAAGACCGGATGGGAGGAGCCAACCTTGTATGGTAGAGGTACTCCTCCTTGAAGGGGCAACCAGGGGGGAGATAAGAGCGGCACCCTCCATTAGGGAGCTGATAAGTGTCTTAAGACGCAAATGTCATGAGGCTTTTTACTCGCAAGGGTATTAAGGCTTATCATATTTGTGCGACAATCCTGAAGAGGCAATAATACTAAAGAGAAAGATAAGACGAGATCAATGGGTTTTCGCATGAAAGTGCGAAGACGTCCTGCGATTTCATCGCACGACGACAATGTCATGGGGCTTTATTTTCGCAAGAATATTTAGGCCTATCATATTGTCGCAACAATCCTGAAGAGGAAATAATACAAAAGAAAAAGTTAAGGCAAGATCAATGGGTTTTTGCATGAAAATGCAAAGACGTCCTGCGATTGTTTCGCAATGATAAGAGGTGGCATAATAAGACCTTTAATTAGGAAGGCAAAATAAGACCACATGACAAAACAAAATATTTATAAGTATTCATAACAGATCATTTCTCGCAAGAAAGATAATGAGAGGCAAGTATGGGAATCAGTAAACAAGAGGCATTATCTTTCTCGCCAGTAAAAAAATAAAAGAGAAAATTAATTCCAAAGTTGGTTGAAGAATATTATTCGCAAGAAATAATAAAGATGAAACAGTTCAAGAAGACAAAACTAGATAGATAAGAAACTCTTCGCCAATGTTCTCATTATCGCCAGCCTTTTTCTCATTTCGATTCTGATCTTCGCCAACAATAATTTCTTCGAGAGGGACTTCTTTTTCGCCGCCATCTTGATTATCGCCAGCAATTACTTTTTTAGAAGGGATTTCTTTTTCGCTTCCATCTTGATTAGCACCAACAGTTGCTTCCTTAGAAGGGATCTCTTCTTCATCTTCCAAAAGGTTATTCTCTCCACCACTTTCATAATCATAATCACTGTCAGCAGGACGAGGAATTTCATCATCATCTACTTCCAAAGGTTCGATTGATGTAGGAGGAAGAGATTTGGACAATAAAATATCATTCACAAGAACTTCAGCCCGAAGATGAACTTGACGAAGAAGTGCTCTTTGATGATTCCTATCTTGAATATCCTTAAAGTAAGCAAGATAATCAAGTCTTCTTTCTGCTCGGTCGCGAGAACCAGTAAGGACAGAGACGAGTAGTGCATTTTCTTTACAAATTTTGGCATATTTAGCCCCCAAAACAGAAATGGAGGAATGAAGATTTTTCTCAGACTCTGCGAAAAGTAGAATACAAAATTTCAATAAGATGAATAACTCAAAAGGGATAGTTAAGGCAGTCAAACTATTATGACTACCTTCCTTTTGCGAAATAAGGTGTTGAATCAAGGTCAGACAACTATTCTCCCAACGGTTCATCGCATCATCAAATTTATCTCCAACTAAACCTTTAAGTCGAGACTGAAGATTTTTCTCTTTAGAAATAAGAAAGGCATTTTTCTTCGCAAGTGAAGAATAAGATTCTTCTAATTTGGAATATTGTTCTTTAAGTTGGTTCGCCTTTACACTTAAAGCTATTCTACCATGAATGAGTGTATCTCTTTCAGCGATAGATGACTCTGTTACTTCTTTAAGTTCATTTCTCAAAGAGCGAAGAGATTGTTCTTGGTCATAACATACTTTCTGAAGGATGCTAAGTTGTTGCGAAGATATCGCCATCTTGTTTAAACAAGTTCGCTTCTCTTGAGATAGAGTTTTATTCTCATCTGATAAAGTTTCCATCCCTAGATTAGCTTTAGTTAAAGAATAAGAGAGGCGAGATATTTCATTACTTAATAAATTTTGCCTCTGAACTAATTGGGTATTTTCAGTGGTAAGATTATTTATATGATCAACAGAATATGAATAGAGGTTATCTAATTGGTTATATTGATCCGTCAAAATCTCTTTATCAAAACGGGCTTCTTCAACAGCAGATTCAAATTGATATCCCTCAATTATTCGTTTCTGGTTTAAGGCTTAACATGTGAAAAAGGGATTTCAAGGACAATTAAATATGAAAAGGATAAAATCATTAAAAACTCAAATTGAAGACACAGATAAGGAAATCATATCTCTCAGTTCATCATTTTTCTTGCGAAGATTGTCGCGATCCAGCGAAACATTCTGAAGCTTTTGATTTTCGAGACGAAGAGCATTACACTCTAAAGTCATCATTTGGAGATGCTTATTCAAGGTTTCAACCTCTTTTCAAAAGTTGTTTGCGAAGCAGCTCTGTCAGAGCCAAAATACTTACTCAGAATTTCGCAAACACCAGACTTGACAGGATCAATGGGAGACTTCTTAACATCATCAAGAACCTCAGACAAAACTTTGAAAGCAATACTTAAAGGAAGAGGCTCAGGTAGAGAACTGGCAATGATAGAAGATTGGGAAACATTATCAATAGGAGGAGAAGAAGTTTCAGTCACAGAAGGATTAATAAGGGGGGTTTCAATCATTGAAAGATCAGTTGAAGGGATGAAATCTGAGGCAACCTTTTCGCGAATTGGAGATACTGGTTTAACTTGCGAAGATGTCGCAGGAGATTTTGAAGGGATAAGTAAGTGAAAGGGAACAGAGGTTTCAACGATTTTGAGGTGACGAGATTTCTTGAGAGGTTTGTTGGCATCCTTATCACCCTGCGAATCACAATCCAGATAAGAAACAGAGGCAACAATATTGTTATTAGAAAAGAATAATATTTTTTACTACCTTATGATCCACAGACTTTCTTTTGTTTACAACAACCTTATGCTGCGATTTGGGCATATTAGGGTTCTGAACCGTAAATTTGGTATTAGAGGCGTTTTTGCTGAAATAACAACAGTATGAGAATCACATAAACAACATCAAATAAGGCAGTAAGCAAGATCAATTTCAGCAAAACCCATAAGAAAGAAAAAAGAAAACTAACCTCCATGAATCCATGGAATACACCAGCAGGAAGATTAATTCGTAAAAATTAAAAAAGAAGAAGATTACAAACAGTGAAGATCTACAGAGGGAACAATATGAGAATGGACGAAGAATTAAGAAGATTGAAGAAGGAAAATAGAAGAAAAATTACAGCAGAGGAATTTACGGAGAAAATGATGAAGTTGCAGAGAAGATGAAAAAGCGAGTATAAAAGAAGAAAAGGGAGAGTAAGAAGAGTATATATAGAGAATAATTTCGAGAAGATAAACACAATCAATACGAAAAGACATGAGCGGTTGAAAAGCAACGGTTACAGAAGACGTGTCAAGAAACAGAGGGGAGAAAGGATACGTGTGATAAATACAGAATATGAAGTGATGGATAGCTGCGACATTTCTCACATCATTCTCTGCTTCGCAGAATATGAAGTGATGGATATGAGAAGAGGAAAGATGTAGGATCAGAATCTCACAGCAATAATGTCTCAGCGAAATTATTAACAACACAACACGACAGTGTCGCAGAACAACTTCAGAAACAACATAATAAACGACATCAGCCAAATCATGAGAAAAGTGTGACGATCCTGCGAAAATAAGGAAGTTTGCGAGATTGGTATTTGTAAGGTTGCGAGAATGTTGCAAGCTATATCTGAAAATAAAAGGACATATTAGCTGTCATCAACTATGTATTTCCCTATAAATAGTCATTCAGTTGTAAAGAAAAGGGAGAGAGATCTTTTTGAGTGAGAAGCAAGTAAATAAGAGAGAGAAAATTTAGAGCAGTGGTTATTTTTGATTTCTTTATCTTTTCTTGTAAGATTGTTCAAAGATTCATCAATAAAATTAAGATTGTTAATCCAAAAATGAGTTAAATGTTAATGAAATCTCGTGAGGGGTGTAGTGTAGGATTTCCTGCAACTACACCATATTCTAACACACTTTGTTATGGCAGACCACGTACTGACACACAACACCTTGTAATGGACATATCCCATTATGGCACACCATATTCCGACGCATTATGTTATGGCACACCACGTTCTGACACACAACACCTTGTTCTTGACATATCAAGTTATGGCACACCATATTCGGACGATCTATGTTATGGGACACCACGTTCTGTCGCACAATCATATGGCACGCCAAGTTACACCATATTCAAGCACACCTTGTTCTGGACATATCATATTATGGCACATCATATTCCGACGCACTATGTTACGACACACCACATTCGGACACACACCACCTGGTTCTGGATATATCATGTTATGGAACACAATATTCTGACGCACAATCTTATGGCACACCAAGTCACACCATATTCAAGCACACCTTGTTCTGGACATATCATGTTATGACACACCATATTCCGACGCACTATGTTATGGCACACCACGTTCTGACACATAACACGTTGTTCTGGACATATCATGTTATGGCACACCATATTCCGACGCACTATGTTATGGCACACCACGTTCTGTCGCACAATCTTATGGCACGCCAAGTCACCCCATTTTCAAGCACACCTTGTTCTGTACATATCAGGTTATGGCACACCATATTCCGACGCACTATGTTATGGCACACCACATTCTGACACACAACACTTGGCTCTGGAGATATCATGTTATGACACACCATATTCTGACGCAGAATCTGATGGCACACCAAGTCACACCATATATTCAAGCACACCATATTCCGACGCACTATGTTATGGCACACCATATTCTGACGCAAAATCTGATGGCACACCAAGTCACACCATATATTCAAGCACACCTTGTTCTTGACATATCGTGTTATGGAACACCATATTCCGACGCACTATGTTATGGCACACACGTTTTGACAAACAACACCTTGTTCTGGACATATTAAGTTATGGCACACCATATTCCGACGCACTATATTATGCCACACCACGTTCTGTCGCACAATCTTATGGCACGCCAAGTCACACCATATTCAAGCAAACCTTGTTCTGGACATATCATGTTATGGAACACCATATTCCGACGCACTATGTTACGACACACTACATTCTGACACACAACACCTGGTTCTGGACATATCAGGTTATGGCACATCATATTCTGACGCACAATCTGATGGCACACCAAGTCACACCATATTCAAGCACACCTTGTTCTTGACATATCATGTTATGGCACACCATATTCCGACGCACTATGTTATGGAACACCACGTTCTGACACACAACACCTTTTTTTCATATCATGTTATGGCACACCATATTCCGACGCACTATGTTATGGAACACCACGTTCGGACACACAACACCTTGTTCTAGATATATGAAGTTATCACACACCATATTCCGACGTACTATGTCATGGCACATCGCGTTCTGTCGCACAATCTTATGGCACGCCAAGTGACACCATATTCAAGCACACCTTGTTCTGGACATATCATGTTATGGCACACCATATTACGACGCACTATCTTATGGTACACCACATTCTGACACACAACACCTGGTTCTGGACATATCATGTTATGGCACACCATATTCTGATGCACAATCTGTTGGCACACCAAGTTACACCATATTCATGCACACCTTGTTCTGGACGTATCTTGTTATGGCACAACATGTTCTGACGCACTATGTTATGGCACACCACGTTCTGACACACAAAAACTTGTTCTGACATATCATGTATGGCACACCATATTCCGACGCATTATGTTATGACACACCATGTTCTGACACACAAAACCTTGTTCTGGGCATATCAAGTTATGGTACACCATATTCCGACGGACTATGTTATGGCACACCACGTTCTATCGTACAATATTATGGCACACCAAGTCACACCATTTTCAAGCACACATTGCTCTGGACATATCATGTTATGGCATACCATATTCTGACGAACTATGTTACGGTACACCCCATTCTGACACACAACATGTGGTTATGGACATATCATGTTATGACACACCATTTTCGGACGCACAATCTTATAGCACACCAAGTCACACCATATTCCATAACACATTGTTCTGGACATATCAAGTTATGGCACACCATATTCCTACGCACTATGTTATGGAACACCACGTTCTGACACAATACACCTTGTTCTGGACATATCATTTTATGGCACATCATATTCTGACGTACTATGTTATGGCGCACCACGTTCTGACACACAATCTTATGCCACACCCAGTCACACTATATTTAAGAACACCTTGTTCCGGACATATCATGTTATGGCATCCCATATTCTGACGCACAATCTTATGACACATCAAGTCACACCATATTCAAGGACACCTTGTTCTGGACATATCATGTTATGGCACACCATATTCCGACGCACTATGTTATAGCACACCACGTTCTGACACACAACACGTTGTTATGGACATATCATGTTATGGCACACCATATTCCCACGCACTATGTTATGGCACACCACGTTCCGTCGCATAATCTTATGGCACGCCAAGTCACGTCATATTCAAGCACACCTTGTTCTGGACATATCATGTTATGGCATACCATATTCCGACGCACAATGTTACGACACACCATATTCTGACACACAACACTTGGTTGTGGACATATCATGTTATGGCACACCGTATTCTGATGCACAATCTTATGGCACACCAAGTCACACCATATTCAAGCACACCTTGTTCTGGACATATCATGTTATGGCACACCATATTCCGACGCACTATTTTATGGCACACACGTTCTGACACAAAACACCTTGTTATGGACATATCAAGTTATGGCACGTCATATTCCGGCGCACTATGTTATGGCACACCACGTTCTGTCGCACAATCTTATGGCACGCCAAGTCACGCCAAGTCACGCCATATTCAAGCACACCTTGTTCTGGACATATCATGTTATGGCACACCATATCCCGACGCGCTATGTTACGACACACCATATTCTGACACACAACACCTTGTTATGGACATACCATGTTATGGCACACCATATTCCGACGCACTATGTTATGGCACACCACGTTCGGTCGCAAAATCTTATGGCACGCCAAGTCATGCCTTATTCAAGCACACCTTGTTCTGGACATATCATGTTATTGCACACCATATTCCGACGCGCTATGTTACGGTACACCATATTCTGACACACAACACCTGGTTTTGGACATATCATGTTATGGCACACCACATTCGGTCGCAAAATCTTATGGCACGCCAAGTCATGCCTTATTCAAGCACACCTTGTTCTGGACATATCATGTTATGGCACACCATATTCCGACATACTATGTTACATCACACCACATTCTGACACACAACATCTGGTTCTGGACATATCATGTTATGGCACACCATATTTTGACACAAAATCTTATGGCACACCAAGTCACACCATATTCAAGCAAACCTTATTCTGGACATATCATGTTATGGCACACCATATTCCGACACATTATGTTATGGCACACCACGTTCTGACACACAACACCTTTTTCTGGACATATCAAGTTAAAGCACACCATATTCCGATGCACTATGTTATGGCACACCACGTTCTGTCGCACAATTTTATGGCACACCATATTCAAGCAAACATAGTTATGGACATATCATGTTATGGCACACCATATTCTGACGCACAATTTTATGGCACACCAAGCCACACCATATTCAAGCACACCTTGTTCTGGACATATCATGTTACGGAACACCATATTATGACGCAGTATGTTATGACACACTTGGTACTGACACACAACACCTTGGTCTAGACATATGTCGTTATGGCACACCATATTCCGACGCACTATGTTATGGCACACCACGTTCCGTCGCATAATCTTATGGCACGCCAAGTCACGTCATATTCAAGCACACCTTGTTCTGGACATATCATGTTATGGCATACCATATTCCGACGCACTATGTTACGACACACCATATTCTGACACACAACACCTGGTTGTGGACATATCATGTTATGGCACACCGTATTCTGATGCACAATCTTATGGCACACCAAGTCACACCATATTCAAGCACACCTTGTTCTGGACATATCATGTTATGGCACACCATATTCCGACGCACTATTTTATGGCACACACGTTCTGACACAAAACACCTTGTTATGGACATATCAAGTTATGGCACGTCATATTCCGGCGCACTATGTTATGGCACACCACGTTCTGTCGCACAATCTTATGGCACGCCAAGTCACGCCATATTCAAGCACACCTTGTTCTGGACATATCATGTTATGGCACACCATATCCCGACGCGCTATGTTACGGCACACCATATTCTGACACACAACACCTTGTTATGGACATACCATGTTATGGCACACCATATTCCGACGCACTATGTTATGGCACACCACGTTCGGTCGCAAAATCTTATGGCACGCCAAGTCATGCCTTATTCAAGCACACCTTGTTCTGGACATATCATGTTATTGCACACCATATTCCGACGCGCTATGTTACGGTACACCATATTCTGACACACAACACCTGGTTTTGGACATATCATGTTATGGCACACCACATTCGGTCGCAAAATCTTATGGCACGCCAAGTCATGCCTTATTCAAGCACACCTTGTTCTGGACATATCATGTTATGGCACACCATATTCCGACATACTATGTTACATCACACCACATTCTGACACACAACATCTGGTTCTGGACATATCATGTTATGGCACACCATATTTTGACACAAAATCTTATGGCACACCAAGTCACACCATATTCAAGCAAACCTTATTCTGGACATATCATGTTATGGCACACCATATTCCGACACATTATGTTATGGCACACCACGTTCTGACACACAACACCTTTTTCTGGACATATCAAGTTAAAGCACACCATATTCCGATGCACTATGTTATGGCACACCACGTTCTGTCGCACAATTTTATGGCACACCATATTCAAGCAAACATAGTTATGGACATATCATGTTATGGCACACCATATTCTGACGCACAATTTTATGGCACACCAAGCCACACCATATTCAAGCACACCTTGTTCTGGACATATCATGTTACGGAACACCATATTATGACGCAGTATGTTATGACACACTTGGTACTGACACACAACACCTTGTTCTGGACATATGTCGTTATGGCACACCATATTCCGACGCACTATGTTATGGCACACCACGTTCCGTCGCCTAATCTTATGGCACGCCAAGTCACGTCATATTCAAGCACACCTTGTTCTGGACATATCATGATATGGCATACCATATTCCGACGCACTATGTTACGGCACACCATATTCTGACACACAACACCTGGTTGTGGACATATCATGTTATGGCACACCGTATTCTGATGCACAATCTTATGGCACACCAAGTCACACCATATTCAAGCACACCTTGTTCTGGACATATCATTTTATGGCACACCATATTCCGACGCACTATTTTATGGCACACACGTTCTGACACAAAACACCTTGTTATGGACATATCAAGTTATGGCACGTCATATTCCGGCGCACTATGTTATGGCACACCACGTTCTGTCGCACAATCTTATGGCACGCCAAGTCACGCCAAGTCACGCCATATTCAAGCACACCTTGTTCTGGACATATCATGTTATGGCACACCATATCCCGACGCGCTATGTTACGACACACCATATTCTGACACACAACACCTTGTTATGGACATACCATGTTATGGCACACCATATTCCGACGCACTATGTTATGGCACACCACGTTCGGTCGCAAAATCTTATGGCACGCCAAGTCATGCCTTATTCAAGCACACCTTGTTCTGGACATATCATGTTATTGCACACCATATTCCGACGCGCTATGTTACGGTACACCATATTCTGACACACAACACCTGGTTTTGGACATATCATGTTATGGCACACCACATTCGGTCGCAAAATCTTATGGCACGCCAAGTCATGCCTTATTCAAGCACACCTTGTTCTGGACATATCATGTTATGGCACACCATATTTCGACATACTATGTTACAGCACACCACATTCTGACACACAACATCTGGTTCTGGACATATCATGTTATGGCACACCATATTTTGACACAAAATCTTATGGCACACCAAGTCACACCATATTCAAGCAAACCTTATTCTGGACATATCATGTTATGGCACACCATATTCCGACACATTATGTTATGGCACACCACGTTCTGACACACAACACCTTTTTCTGGACATATCAAGTTAAAGCACACCATATTCCGATGCACTATGTTATGGCACACCACGTTCTGTCGCACAATTTTATGGCACACCATATTCAAGCAAACATAGTTATGGACATATCATGTTATGGCACACCATATTCCGACGCACTATGTTACGGCACACCACATGCTGACACACAAGACGTGGTTCTGGACATATCATGTTATGGCACACCATATTCTGTCGCACAATCTTATGGCACGCCAAGTCACGCCATATTCAAGCACACCTTGTTCTGGTCATATCATTTTAAGGCTCACCATATTCCGACGTACTATGTTACGGCACACCACATTCCGACACACAACACCTGATTTTGGACATATCATGTTATGGCACACCATATTCTGACGCACAATCTTAAGGCACACCAAGTCACACCATATTCAAGCACACCTTGTTCAAGATATATCATGTCATGCCACAACATATTCCGACGCACTATGTTATTGCACACTACGTTCTGACACACAAGACCTTGTTCTGGACATATCATGTTATGGCACCCCATATTCCGACGTACTATGTTATGAAACACCGCGTTCTGACACACAGCCTTAGGGAACACCAAGTCGCACCATATTCAAGCACACCTTGTTCTAGACATATCATGTTATGGCACACCACGTTCTGACACACAACACCTTGTTCTGGACCTATCAAGTTATGGCACACCACGTTCTGTCGCACAATCTTATGGCACGCCAAGTCACGCCATATTCAAGCACACCTTGTTCTGGACATATCATGTTATGGCACACCATATTCCGACATACTATGTTACAGCACACCACATTCTGACACACAACACCTGGTTCTGGACATATCATGTTATAACACACCATATTCTGAAACAAAATCTTATGTAACACCAAGTCACACCATATTCTAGAACACCTTGTTCTGGACATATCATATTATGGCACAACATATTCCGACGCACTATGTTATGGCACACCACGTTCTGACACACAACACCTTGTTCTGGACATATCATGTTATCGCACTCCATATTCCGACGCACTATGTTATGGAACACCACGATCAGTCGCACAATCTTATCGCACGCCAAGTCACACCATATTCAAGCACACCTTGTTCTGGACATACAATGTTATGGCACACCATATTCCGACGCACAACACCTTGTTCTGGACATATCATGTTATGGCACACCATATTCTGACGCACAATCTTATGGCACATCAATTCACACCATATTCAAACACACCTTGTTCTGGACATATCTTATGTATTGGACGTACTATGTTATGGCACACCACTTTCTGACGCAAAATATTATGGCTTGCTAAGTCACACCATGTTCAAGCACATCTTGTTATGGACATATCATGTTATGGCACACCATATTCCGACGCACTATTTTACGGCACACTACGTTCTGACACACAACACCTTGTTCTGGACATATCATGTTATGGCACACCATATTCCGACGTACTATGTTATGGAACACCGCGTTCTGACACACAATCTTAGGAAACACCAAGTCACACCATATTCAAGGAGACCTTCTTCTAGACATATCATGTTATGGCACACCACGTTATGACACACAACACCTTGTTCTGGACATATCATGTTATTGCACACCATATTCCGACGCGCTATGTTACGGTACACCATATTCTGACACACAACACCTGGTTTTGGACATATCATGTTATGGCACACCACATTCGGTCGCAAAATCTTATGGCACGCCAAGTCATGCCTTATTCAAGCACACCTTGTTCTGGACATATCATGTTATGGCACACCATATTCCGACATACTATGTTACATCACACCACATTCTGACACACAACATCTGGTTCTGGACATATCATGTTATGGCACACCATATTTTGACACAAAATCTTATGGCACACCAAGTCACACCATATTCAAGCAAACCTTATTCTGGACATATCATGTTATGGCACACCATATTCCGACACATTATGTTATGGCACACCACGTTCTGACACACAACACCTTTTTCTGGACATATCAAGTTAAAGCACACCATATTCCGATGCACTATGTTATGGCACACCACGTTCTGTCGCACAATTTTATGGCACACCATATTCAAGCAAACATAGTTATGGACATATCATGTTATGGCACACCATATTCTGACGCACAATTTTATGGCACACCAAGCCACACCATATTCAAGCACACCTTGTTCCGGACATATCATGTTACGGAACACCATATTATGACGTAGTATGTTATGACACACTTGGTACTGACACACAACACCTTGTTCTGGACATATGTCGTTATGGCACACCATATTCCGACGCACTATGTTATGGCACACCACGTTCCGTCGCATAATCTTATGGCACGCCAAGTCACGTCATATTCAAGCACACCTTGTTCTGGACATATCATGTTATGGCATACCATATTCCGACGCACTATGTTACGGCACACCATATTCTGACACACAAACCTGGTTGTGGACATATCATGTTATGGCACACCGTATTCTGATGCACAATCTTATGGCACACCAAGTCACACCATATTCAAGCACACCTTGTTCTGGACATATCATTTTATGGCACACCATATTCCGACGCACTATTTTATGGCACACACGTTCTGACACAAAACACCTTGTTATGGACATATCAAGTTATGGCACGTCATATTCCGGCGCACTATGTTATGGCACACCACGTTCTGTCGCACAATCTTATGGCACGCCAAGTCACGCCAAGTCACGCCATATTCAAGCACACCTTGTTCTGGACATATCATGTTATGGCACACCATATCCCGACGCGCTATGTTACGACACACCATATTCTGACACACAACACCTTGTTATGGACATACCATGTTATGGCACACCATATTCCGACGCACTATGTTATGGCACACCACGTTCGGTCGCAAAATCTTATGGCACGCCAAGTCATGCCTTATTCAAGCACACCTTGTTCTGGACATATCATGTTATTGCACACCATATTCCGACGCGCTATGTTACGGTACACCATATTCTGACACACAACACCTGGTTTTGGACATATCATGTTATGGCACACCACATTCGGTCGCAAAATCTTATGGCACGCCAAGTCATGCCTTATTCAAGCACACCTTGTTCTGGACATATCATGTTATGGCACACCATATTCCGACATACTATGTTACAGCACACCACATTCTGACACACAACATCTGGTTCTGGACATATCATGTTATGGCACACCATATTTTGACACAAAATCTTATGGCACACCAAGTCACACCATATTCAAGCAAACCTTATTCTGGACATATCATGTTATGGCACACCATATTCCGACACATTATGTTATGGCACACCACGTTCTGACACACAACACCTTTTTCTGGACATATCAAGTTAAAGCACACCATATTCCGATGCACTATGTTATGGCACACCACGTTCTGTCGCACAATTTTATGGCACACCATATTCAAGCAAACATAGTTATGGACATATCATGTTATGGCACACCATATTCCGACGCACTATGTTACGGCACACCACATGCTGACACACAAGACGTGGTTCTGGACATATCATGTTATGGCACACCATATTCTGTCGCACAATCTTATGGCACGCCAAGTCACGCCATATTCAAGCACACCTTGTTCTGGTCATATCATTTTAAGGCTCACCATATTCCGACGTACTATGTTACGGCACACCACATTCCGACACACAACACCTGATTTTGGACATATCATGTTATGGCACACCATATTCTGACGCACAATCTTAAGGCACACCAAGTCACACCATATTCAAGCACACCTTGTTCAAGACATATCATGTCATGCCACAACATATTCCGACGCACTATGTTATTGCACACTACGTTCTGACACACAAGACCTTGTTCTGGACATATCATGTTATGGCACCCCATATTCCGACGTACTATTTTACGGCACACTACGTTCTGACACACAACACCTTGTTCTGGACATATCATGTTATGGCACACCATATTCCGACGTACTATGTTATGGAACACCGCGTTCTGACACACAATCTTAGGAAACACCAAGTCACACCATATTCAAGGAGACCTTCTTCTAGACATATCATGTTATGGCACACCACGTTATGACACACAACACCTTGTTCTGGACATATCATGTTATTGCACACCATATTCCGACGCGCTATGTTACGGTACACCATATTCTGACACACAACACCTGGTTTTGGACATATCATGTTATGGCACACCACATTCGGTCGCAAAATCTTATGGCACGCCAAGTCATGCCTTATTCAAGCACACCTTGTTCTGGACATATCATGTTATGACACACCATATTCCGACATACTATGTTACATCACACCACATTCTGACACACAACATCTGGTTCTGGACATATCATGTTATGGCACACCATATTTTGACACAAAATCTTATGGCACACCAAGTCACACCATATTCAAGCAAACCTTATTCTGGACATATCATGTTATGGCACACCATATTCCGACACATTATGTTATGGCACACCACGTTCTGACACACAACACCTTTTTCTGGACATATCAAGTTAAAGCACACCATATTCCGATGCACTATGTTATGGCACACCACGTTCTGTCGCACAATTTTATGGCACACCATATTCAAGCAAACATAGTTATGGACATATCATGTTATGGCACACCATATTCTGACGCACAATTTTATGGCACACCAAGCCACACCATATTCAAGCACACCTTGTTCCGGACATATCATGTTACGGAACACCATATTATGACGTAGTATGTTATGACACACTTGGTACTGACACACAACACCTTGTTCTGGACATATGTCGTTATGGCACACCATATTCCGACGCACTATGTTATGGCACACCACGTTCCGTCGCATAATCTTATGGCACGCCAAGTCACGTCATATTCAAGCACACCTTGTTCTGGACATATCATGTTATGGCATACCATATTCCGACGCACTATGTTACGGCACACCATATTCTGACACACAACACCTGGTTGTGGACATATCATGTTATGGCACACCGTATTCTGATGCACAATCTTATGGCACACCAAGTCACACCATATTCAAGCACACCTTGTTCTGGACATATCATTTTATGGCACACCATATTCCGACGCACTATTTTATGGCACACACGTTCTGACACAAAACACCTTGTTATGGACATATCAAGTTATGGCACGTCATATTCCGGCGCACTATGTTATGGCACACCACGTTCTGTCGCACAATCTTATGGCACGCCAAGTCACGCCAAGTCACGCCATATTCAAGCACACCTTGTTCTGGACATATCATGTTATGGCACACCATATCCCGACGCGCTATGTTACGACACACCATATTCTGACACACAACACCTTGTTATGGACATACCATGTTATGGCACACCATATTCCGACGCACTATGTTATGGCACACCACGTTCGGTCGGAAAATCTTATGGCACGCCAAGTCATGCCTTATTCAAGCACACCTTGTTCTGGACATATCATGTTATTGCACACCATATTCCGACGCGCTATGTTACGGTACACCATATTCTGACACACAACACCTGGTTTTGGACATATCATGTTATGGCACACCACATTCGGTCGCAAAATCTTATGGCACGCCAAGTCATGCCTTATTCAAGCACACCTTGTTCTGGACATATCATGTTATGGCACACCATATTCCGACATACTATGTTACAGCACACCACATTCTGACACACAACATCTGGTTCTGGACATATCATGTTATGGCACACCATATTTTGACACAAAATCTTATGGCACACCAAGTCACACCATATTCAAGCAAACCTTATTCTGGACATATCATGTTATGGCACACAATATTCCGACACATTATGTTATGACACACCACGTTCTGACACACAACACCTTTTTCTGGACATATCAAGTTAAAGCACACCATATTCCGATGCACTATGTTATGGCACACCACGTTCTGTCGCACAATTTTATGGCACACCATATTCAAGCAAACATAGTTATGGACATATCATGTTATGGCACACCATATTCCGACGCACTATGTTACGGCACACCACATGCTGACACACAACACGTGGTTCTGGACATATCATGTTATGGCACGCCATATTCTGTCGCACAATCTTATGGCACGCCAAGTCACGCCATATTCAAGCACACCTTGTTCTGGTCATATCATTTTATGGCTCACCATATTCCGACGTACTATGTTACGGCACACCACATTCTGACACACAACACCTGATTTTGGACATATCATGTTATGGCACACCATATTCTGACGCACAATCTTAAGGCACACCAAGTCACACCATATTCAAGCACACATTGTTCAAGACATATCATGTCATGCCACAACATATTCCGACGCACTATGTTATTGCACACTACGTTCTGACACACAAGACCTTGTTCTGGACATATCATGTTATGGCACAACACATTATGACGCACTATGTTATGGCACACCATGTACTGACATACAACACCTTGTTCTGGAATATCATGTTATGACACACCATATTCCGACGCACTATGTTATGGCACACCACGTTCTGACACACAACATCTTGTTCTGGACATATCATGTTATGGCACCCCATATTCCGACGTATTATGTTATGGAACACCAAGTTCGGACACACAACCTTAGGGAACACCAAGTCGCACCATATTCAAGCACACCTTGTTCTATACATATCATGTTATGGCACACCACGTTCTGAAACACAACACCTTGTTCTGGACCTATCAAGTTATGGCACACCACGTTCTGTCGCACAATCTTATGGCACGCCAAGTCACGCCATATTCAAGCACACCTTGTTCTGGACATATCATGTTATGGCACACCATATTCCGACATACTATGTTACAGCACACCACATTCTGACACACAACACCTGGTTCTGGACATATCATGTTATAACACACCATATTCTGAAACAAAATCTTATGTAACACCAAGTCACACCATATTCTAGAACACCTTGTTCTGGACATATCATATTATGGCACAACATATTCCGACGCACTATGTTATGGCACACCACGTTCTGACACACAACACCTTGTTCTGGACATATCATGTTATCGCACTCCATATTCCGACGCACTATGTTATGGAACACCACGATCAGTCGCACAATCTTATCGCACGCCAAGTCACACCATATTCAAGCACACCTTGTTCTGGACATACAATGTTATGGCACACCATATTCCGACGCACAACACCTTGTTCTGGACATATCATGTTATGGCACACCATATTCTGACGCACAATCTTATGGCACATCAATTCACACCATATTCAAACACACCTTGTTCTGGACATATCTTATGTATTGGACGTACTATGTTATGGCACACCACTTTCTGACGCAAAATATTATGGCTTGCTAAGTCACACCATGTTCAAGCACATCTTGTTATGGACATATCATGTTATGGCACACCATATTCCGACGCACTATTTTACGGCACACTACGTTCTGACACACAACACCTTGTTCTGGACATATCATGTTATGGCACACCATATTCCGACGTACTATGTTATGGAACACCGCGTTCTGACACACAATCTTAGGAAACACCAAGTCACACCATATTCAAGGAGACCTTCTTCTAGACATATCATGTTATGGCACACCACGTTATGACACACAACACCTTGTTCTGGACATATCATGTTATGTATATGGCACACCATATTCCGACGCACTATGTTATGGCACACACGTTCTGACACAAAAAACCTTGTTATGGACATATCAAGTTATGGAACGTCATATTCCGGCGCACTATGTTATGGCACACCACGTTCTGTCGCACAATCTTATGGCACGCCAAGTCACGCCATATTCAAGCACACCTTGTTCTGGACATATCATGTTATGGCAAACCATATCCCGACGAGCTATGTTACGGCACACCATATTCTGACACACAACACCTTGTTATGGACATACCATGGTATCGCACACTATATTCCGACGCACTATGTTATGGCACACCACGTTCGGTCGCAAAATCTTATGGCACGCCAAGTCATGCCTTATTCAAGCACACCTTGTTCTGTACATATCATGTTATTGCACACCATATTCCGACGCACTATGTTACGGTACACCACATTCTGACACACAACACCTGGTTTTGGACATATCATGTTATAGCACACCACATTCGGTCGCAAAATCTTATGGCACCCCAAGTCATGCCTTATTCAAGCACACCTTGTTCTGGACATATCATGTTATGGAACACCATATTCCGACATACTAGTTACAGCACCACACATTCTGACACACAACACCTGGTTCTGGACATATCATGTTATGGCACACCATATTTTGACGCAAAATCTTATGGCACACCAAGTCACTCTATTCAAGCAAACTTTATTCTGGACATATCATGTTATGGCACACCATATTCCGACACATTATGTTATGGCACACCACGTTCTGACACACAACACCTTGTTCTGGACATATCAAGTTAAAGCACACCATATTCCGAGCACTATGTTATGGCACACCACGTCTGTTCGCACAATTTATGGCACACCATTTTAAGCAAACATAGTTATGGACATATCATGTTATGGCACACCATATTCCGATGCACATGTTACGGCACACCAATGCTGAAACACAAGACGTGGTTCTGGACATATCATGTTATGGCACACCATATTCTGTCGCACAATCTTATGGCACGCCAAGTTACGCCACATAAAAGCACACCTTGTTCTGGTCATATCATTTTATGGCTCACATATTCCGTATTTGTTACGGCACACCACATTCGACACACAACACCGATTTTGGACATATCATGTTATGGCACACCATATTCTGACGCACAATCTTAAGGCACGCCAAGTCACACCATATTCAAGCACACCTTGTTCTAGACATATCATGTCATGCCACAACATATTCCGACGCATTATGTTATTGCACACTACTCTACGTTGACACACAAGACCTTGTTCTGGACATATCATGTTATGGCACAACATATTCCGACGCACTATGTTATGGAACACCATATACTGACATACAACACCTTGTTCTGGACATATCATGTTATGGCACACCATATTCCGACGCACTATGTTATGGCACACCACGTTCTGACACACAACACCTTGTTCTGGACATATCATGTTATGGCACCCCATATTCCGACGTACTATGTTATGGAACACCACGTTCTGACACACAACCTTAGGGAACACCAAGTCGCACCATATTCAAGCACACCTTGTTCTAGACATATCATGTTATGGCACACCACGTTCTGACACACAACACCCATTTCTGGACCTATCAATTTATGGCACACCACGTTCTGTCGCACAATCTTATGGCACGCCAAGTCACGCCATATTCAAGTACACCTTCTTCTGGACATATCATGTTATGGCACACCATATTCCGACATATTATGTTACAGCACACCACATTCTGACACACAACACCTGGTTCTGGACATATCATGTTATGGCAGACCATATTCTGACGCAAAATCTTATGTCACACCAAGTCACACCATATTCTAACACACCTTGTTCTGGACATATCATATTATGACACAACATATTCCGACGCACTATGTTATGGCACACCACGTTCTGACACACAACACCTTGTTCTGGACATATCATGTTATCGCACTCCATATTCCGACGCACTATGTTATGGAACACCATATTCCGACGCATTATGTTTTGGCACACCACGTTCTGACACACAACACCTTGTTCTGGACATATCATGTTATGACACACCATATTCTGACGCACAATCTAATGGCACATCAATTCACACCATATTCAAACACACCTTGTTCTTGACATATCTTATGTATTGGACGTACTATGTTATGGCACACCACTTTCTGACGCAAAATATTATGGCTTCCTAAGTCAGACCATGTTCAAGCACATCTTGTTCTGGACATATCATGTTATGGCACACCATATTCCGACGCACTATTTTACGGCACACTACGTTCTTACACACAACACCTTGTTCTGGACATATCATGTTATGGCACACCATATTCTAACGTACTATGTTACGGAACACTGCGTTCTGACACACAATCTTAGGGAACACCAAGTCACACCATGTTCAAGCACACCTTCTTCTAGACATATCATTTTATGGCACACCACGTTCTGACACACAACACCTTGTTCTGGACCTATCAAGTTATGGCACACCATATTTCGATGCACTATGTTATGCCACACCACGATCTGTCGCACAATCTTATGGCACGCCAAGTCACACCATATTCAAGCACACCTTGTTCTGAACATATCATGTTATGGAAATGACACATCATATTCCGACGCACTATGTTATGGCACACACGTTATGACACAAAACACCTTGTTATGGACATATCAAGTTAT
The DNA here is from genome assembly GCF_003573695.1 of Papaver somniferum. Lineage (NCBI taxonomy): Eukaryota > Viridiplantae > Streptophyta > Magnoliopsida > Ranunculales > Papaveraceae > Papaver > Papaver somniferum. The sequence goes on along the minus strand of NC_039362.1, from coordinate 96,797,297 downwards.
GGCACACCATATTCCGGCGCACTATGTTATTGCACACCACGTTCTGTCGCACAATCTTATGGCACGCCAAGTCACGCCATATTCAAGCACACCTTGTTATGGACATATCATGTTATGGCACACCATATTCCGACGCGTTATGTTACGGCACACCATATTCTGACACACAACACCATGTTATGGACATATCATGTTATGGCACACCATATTCCGACGCACTATTTTATGGCACACCACGTCCAGTTGCAAAATCTTATGACACGCCAAGTCATGCCTTATTCAACCACACCTTGTTCTGGACATATCATTTTATTGCACACCATATTCCGACGCACTATGTTACGGTACACCATATTCTGACACACGACACCTGGTTTTGGACATATCATGTTATGGCACACAAGATTCTGACACACATTCTTATGGCACACCAAGTCACAGCATATTCAAGCACACCTTGTTCTGGACATATCATGTTATGGCACAACATGTTCCGACGAACTATGTTATGGCACACCCTGTTCTGACACACAAAAACTTGTTCTGGACATATCATGTAATGGCACACCATATTCCGACGCCTTATGTTATGGAACACCACGTTCTGACACACAACACCTTTTTCTAGACATATCAAGTTACGACATACCATATTCCGACGGACTAGGTTATGGCACACCACGTTCTGTCGTACAATCTTATGGCACGCCAAGTCACACCATATTCTAGCACACATTTCTCTGGACATATCATGTTATGGCATACCATATTCCGACGCACTATGTTACGACACACCACATTCTGACACACAACACGTGGTTCTGGACATATCATGTTATGGCACACCATTTTCTGACGCACAATCTTATGGCACACCAAGTCACACCATATTCAAGCACAGATTGTTCTGGACATATTAAGTTATGGCACACCATATTCCTATGCACTATGTTATGGAACACCACGTTCTGACACAATACACCTTGTTCTGGACATATCATTTTATGGCACATCATATTCCAACGTACTATGTTATGGCGTACCATGTTCTGACACACAACACCTTGTTCTGGACATATCATGTTATGGAACACCATATTCAGACGCACAATCTTATGGAACATCAATTCACACCATATTCAAACACACCTTGTTCTGGACATATCTTATGTATTGGACGTACTATGATATGGCACACCAATTTCTGACGCAAAATATTATGGCTTGCCAAGTCACACCATGTTGAAGCACATCTTGTTCTGGACATATCCTGTTATTGCACACCATATTCCGACGCACTATTTTACGGCACACTACGTTCTGACACACAACACCTTGTTCTGGACATATCATGTTATGGCACACCATATTCTGACGCACAATTTTATGGCACACCAAGCCACACCATATTCAAGCACACCTTGTTCTGGACATATCATGTTATGGAACACCATATTATGACGCAGTATGTTATGACACACTTGGTACTGACACACAACACCTTGTTATGGACATATCTCGTTATGGCACACCATATTCCGACGCACTATGTTATGGCACACCACGTTCCGTCGCATAATCTTATGGCACGCCAAGTCACGTCATATTCAAGCACACCTTGTTCTGGACATATCATGTTATGGCATACCATATTCCGACGCACTATGTTACGGCACACCATATTCTGACACACAACACCTGGTTGTGGACATATCATGTTATGGCACACCGTATTCTGATGCACAATCTTATGGCACACCAAGTCACACCATATTCAAGCACACCTTGTTCTGGACATATCATGTTATGGCACACCATATTCCTACGCACTATGTTATGGCACAAATGTTTTGACAGAAAACATCTTGTTTTGAACTTATCAAGTTATGACACACCATATTCCGATGCACTATGTTATGGCACACCACGTTCTGTCGCACAATTTAATGGCACGCCAAGTTACGCCATACTCAAGCACACCTTGTTCTGGACATATCATGTTATGACACACCATATTCCGACGCACTATGTTATGTCACACCACGTTCTAACACACAAAACCTTGTTCTGGACATATCAAGTTATGGCACACCATATTCCGGCGCACTATGTTATGGCACACCACGTTCTGTCGCACAATCTTATGGCACGCCAAGTCACGCCATATTCAAGCACACCTTGTTATGGACATATCATGTTATGGCACACCATATTCCGACGCGTTATGTTACGGCACACCATATTCTGACACACAACACCATGTTATGGACATATCATGTTATGGCACACCATATTCCGACGCACTATTTTATGGCACACCACGTCCAGTTGCAAAATCTTATGACACGCCAAGTCATGCCTTATTCAACCACACCTTGTTCTGGACATATCATTTTATTGCACACCATATTCCGACGCACTATGTTACGGTACACCATATTCTGACACACAACACCTGGTTTTGGACATATCATGTTATGGCACACCAGATTCTGACACACATTTTTATGCCACACCAAGTCACACCATATTCAAGCACACCTTGTTCTGGACATATCATGTTATGGCACAACATGTTCCGACGAACTATGTTATGGCACACCCTGTTCTGACACACAAAAACTTGTTCTGGACATATCATGTAATGGCACACCATATTCCGACGCATTATGTTATGGAACACCACGTTCTGACACACAACACCTTTTTCTAGACATATCAAGTTACGACATACCATATTCCGACGGACTAGGTTATGGCACACCACGTTCTGTCGTACAATCTTATGGCACGCCAAGTCACACCATATTCTAGCACACATTTCTATGGACATATCATGTTATGGCATACCATATTCCGACGCACTATGTTACGACACACCACATTCTGACACACAACACGTGGTTCTGGACATATCATGTTATGGCACACCATTTTCTGACGCACAATCTTATGGCACACCAAGTCACACCATATTCAAGCACGGATTGTTCTGGACATATTAAGTTATGGCACACCATATTCCTATGCACTATGTTATGGAACACCACGTTCTGACACAATACACCTTGTTCTGGACATATCATTTTATGGCACATCATATTCCAACGTACTATGTTATGGCGTACCATGTTCTGACACACAACACCTTGTTCTGGACATATCATGTTATGGAACACCATATTCAGACGCACAATCTTATGGAACATCAATTCACACCATATTCAAACACACCTTGTTCTGGACATATCTTAAGTATTGGACGTACTATGATATGGCACACCAATTTTTGACGCAAAATATTATGGCTTGCCAAGTCACACCATGTTGAAGCACATCTTGTTCTGGACATATCCTGTTATTGCACACCATATTCCGACGCACTATTTTACGGCACACTACGTTCTGACACACAACACCTTGTTCTGGACATATCATGTTATGGCACACCATATTCTGACGCAGAATTTTATGGCACACCAAGCCACACCATATTCAAGCACACCTTGTTCTGGACATATCATGTTACGGAACACCATATTATGACGCAGTATGTTATGACACACTTGGTACTGACACACAACACCTTGTTATGGACATATCTCGTTATGGCACACCATATTCCGACGCACTATGTTATGGCACACCACGTTCCGTCGCATAATCTTATGGCACGCCAAGTCACGTCATATTCAAGCACACCTTGTTTGGACATATCATGTTATGGCATATCATATTCCGACGCACTATGTTACGGCACACCATATTCTGACACACAACACCTGGTTGTGGACATATCATGTTATGGCACACCGTATTCTGATGCACAATCTTATGGCACACCAAGTCACACCATATTCAAGCACACCTTGTTCTGGACATATCATGTTATGGCACACCATATTCCTACGCACTATGTTATGGCACAAATGCTTTGACAGAAAACATCTTGTTTTGAACATATCAAGTTATGACACACCATATTCCAATGCACTATGTTATGGCACACCACGTTCTGTCGCACAATTTAATGGCACGCCAAGTCACGCCATACTCAAGCACACCTTGTTCTGGACATATCATGTTATGGCACACCATATTCCGACGCACTATGTTATGGCACACCACGTTCTAAAACACAAAACCTTGTTCTGGATATATCAAGTTATGGCACACCATATTCCGGCGCACTATGTTATGGCACACCACGTTCTGTCGCACAATCTTATGGCACGCCAAGTCACGCCATATTCAAGCACACCTTGTTATGGACATATCATGTTATGGCACACCATATTCCGACGCGTTATGTTACGGCACACCATATTCTGACACACAACACCATGTTATGGACATATCATGTTATGGCACACCATATTCCGACGCACTATTTTATGGCACACCACGTCCAGTTGCAAAATCTTATGACACGCCAAGTCATGCCTTATTCAACCACACCTTGTTCTGGACATATCATTTTATTGCACACCATATTCCGACGCACTATGTTACGGCACACCATATTCTGACACACAACACCTGGTTGTGGACATATCATGTTATGGCACACCGTATTCTGATGCACAATCTTATGGCACACCAAGTCACACCATATTCAAGCACACCTTGTTCTGGACATATCATGTTATGGCACACCATATTCCTACGCACTATGTTATGGTACAAATGTTTTGACAGAAAACATCTTGTTTTGAACATATCAAGTTATGACACACCATATTCCGATGCACTATGTTATGGCACACCACGTTCTGTCGCACAATTTAATGGCACGCCAAGTCACGCCATACTCAAGCACACCTTGTTCTGGACATATCATGTTATGACACACCATATTCCGACGCACTATATTACGGAACACCACATTCTGACATACAAGACATGGTTCTTGACATATCATGTTATGGCACACCATATTCTGACGCACAATCTTATGTCACACCAAGTCACACCATATTTTAGCAAACCTTGTTCTGTTATGGCACAACATATTCCGACGCACTATGTTATGGCACACTACGTTCTGACACACAGCACCTTGTTCTGGACATATCATGTTATCGCACTCCATATTCCGAGGCACTATGTTACGGCACACCACGTTCAGCCGCACAATCTTATCGCACGCAAAAAGTCACACCATATTCAAGCCCACCTTATTCTGGACATACAATGTTATGGCACACCATATTCCGACGCATTATGTTTTGGTACACCACGTTCTGACACACAACACCTTGTTCTGGACATATCATGTTATGGAACACCATATTCTGACGCACAATCTTATGGCACATCAATTCACACCATATTCAAACACACCTTGTTCTGGACATATCTTATGTATTGGACGTACTATGATATGGCACACCAATTTCTGACGCAAAATATTATGGCTTGCCAAGTCACACCATGTTGAAGCACATCTTGTTCTGGACATATCCTGTTATTGCACACCATATTTCGACGCACTATTTTACGGCACACTACGTTCTGACACACAACACCTTGTTCTGGACATATCATGTTATGGCACACCATATTCTGACGCACAATTTTATGGCACACCAAGCCACACCATATTCAAGCACACCTTGTTCTGGACATATCATGTTACGGAACACCATATTATGACGCAGTATGTTATGACACACTTGGTACTGACACACAACACCTTGTTCTGGACATATCATGTTATGGTACACCATATTCCGACGCACTATGTTATGGCACACAACGTTCCGTCGCATAATCTTATGGCACGCCAAGTCACGTCATATTCAAGCACACCTTGTTCTGGACATATCATTTTATGGCACACCATATCCCGACGCGCTATGTTACGGCACACTATATTCTGACACACAACACCTTGTTATGGACATACCATGTTATGGCACACCATATTCCGACGCACTATGTTATGGCACACCACGTTCGGTCGCAAAATCTTATGGCACACCAAGTCATGCCTTATTCAAGCACACCTTGTTCTGGACATATCATGTTATTGCACACCATATTCCGACGCGCTATGTTACGGTACACCATATTCTGACACACAACACCTGGTTTTGGACATATCATGTTATGGCATACCACATTCGGTCGCAAAATCTTATGGCACGCCAAGTCATGCCTTATTCAAGCACACCTTGTTCTGGACATATCATGTTATGGCACACCATATTCCGACATACTATGTTACAGCACACCACATTCTGACACACAACATCTGGTTCTGGACATATCATGTTATGGCACACCATATTTTGACACAAAATCTTATGGCACACCAAGTCACACCATATTCAAGCAAACCTTATTCTGGACATATCATGTTATGGCACACAATATTCCGACACATTATGTTATGACACACCACGTTCTGACACACAACACCTTTTTCTGGACATATCAAGTTAAAGCACACCATATTCCGATGCACTATGTTATGGCACACCACGTTCTGTCGCACAATTTTATGGCACACCATATTCAAGCAAACATAGTTATGGACATATCATGTTATGGCACACCATATTCCGACGCACTATGTTACGGCACACCACATGCTGACACACAACACGTGGTTCTGGACATATCATGTTATGGCACGCCATATTCTGTCGCACAATCTTATGGCACGCCAAGTCACGCCATATTCAAGCACACCTTGTTCTGGTCATATCATTTTATGGCTCACCATATTCCGACGTACTATGTTACGGCACACCACATTCTGACACACAACACCTGATTTTGGACATATCATGTTATGGCACACCATATTCTGACGCACAATCTTAAGGCACACCAAGTCACACCATATTCAAGCACACATTGTTCAAGACATATCATGTCATGCCACAACATATTCCGACGCACTATGTTATTGCACACTACGTTCTGACACACAAGACCTTGTTCTGGACATATCATGTTATGGCACAACACATTATGACGCACTATGTTATGGCACACCATGTACTGACATACAACACCTTGTTCTGGAATATCATGTTATGACACACCATATTCCGACGCACTATGTTATGGCACACCACGTTCTGACACACAACATCTTGTTCTGGACATATCATGTTATGGCACCCCATATTCCGACGTATTATGTTATGGAACACCAAGTTCGGACACACAACCTTAGGGAACACCAAGTCGCACCATATTCAAGCACACCTTGTTCTATACATATCATGTTATGGCACACCACGTTCTGAAACACAACACCTTGTTCTGGACCTATCAAGTTATGGCACACCACGTTCTGTCGCACAATCTTATGGCACGCCAAGTCACGCCATATTCAAGCACACCTTGTTCTGGACATATCATGTTATGGCACACCATATTCCGACATACTATGTTACAGCACACCACATTCTGACACACAACACCTGAATCTGGACATATCATGTTATAGCACACTATATTCTGACACAAAATATTATGTCACACCAAGTCACACCATATTCTATCACACCTTGTTCTGGACATATAATATTATGGCACAACATATTCCGACGCACTATGTTATGGCACACCACGTTCTGACACACAACACCTTGTTCTGGACATATCATGTTATCGCACTCCATATTCCGACGCACTATGTTATGGAACACCACGTTCAGTCGCACAATCTTATCGAACGCCAAGTCACACCATATTCAAGCACACCTTGTTCTGGACATACAATGTTATGGCACACCATATTCCGACGCATTATGTTTTGGCACACCACGTTCTGACACACAACACCTTGTTCTGGACATATCATGTTATGGCACACCATATTCTGACGCACAATCTTATGGCACATCAATTCACACCATATTCAAAAACACCTTGTTCTGGACATATCTTATGTATTGGACGTACTATGTTATGGAACACAACTTTCTGACGCAAAATATTATGGCTTGCTAAGTCACACCATGTTCAAGCACATCTTGTTCTGGACATATCATGTTATGGCACACCATATTCCGACGTACTATGTTATGGAACACCGCTTTCTGACACACAATCTTAGGGAACACCAAGTCACACCATATTCAAGGACACCTTCTTCTAGACATATCATGTTATGGCACACCACGTTCTGACACACAACACCTTGTTCTGGACATATCATGTTATGTATATGGCACACCATATTCCGACGCACTATGTTATGGCACACACGTTCTGACACAAAAAACCTTGTTATGGACATATCAAGTTATGGAACGTCATATTCCGGCGCACTATGTTATGTTACACCACGTTCTGTTGCACAATCTTATGGCACGCCAAGTCACGCCATATTCAAGTACACCTTGTTCTGGACATATCATGTTATGGCAAACCATATCCCGACGAGCTATGTTACGGCACACCATATTCTGACACACAACACCTTGTTATGGACATACCATGTTATGGCACACCATATTCCGACGCACTATGTTATGACACACCACGTTCGGTCGCAAAATCTTATGGCACGCCAAGTCATGCCTTATTCAAGCACACCCTGTTCTGTACATATCATGTTATTGCACACCATATTCCGACGCACTATGTTACGGTACACCACATTCTGACACACAACACCTGGTTTTGGACATATCATGTTATAGCACACCACATTCGGTCGCAAAATCTTATGGCACCCCAAGTCATGCCTTATTCAAGCACACCTTGTTTTGGACATATCATGTTATGGCACACCATATTCCGACATACTATGTTACAGCACACCACATTCTGACACACAACACCTGGTTCTGGACATATCATGTTATGGCACACCATATTTTGACGCAAAATCTTATGGCACACCAAGTCACTCCATATTCAAGCAAACCTTATTCTGGACATATCATGTTATGGCACACCATATTCCGACACATTATGTTATGGCACACCACGTTCTGACACACAACACCTTGTTCTGGACATATCAAGTTAGTTAAAGCACACCATATTCCGATGCACTATGTTATGGCACACCACGTTCTGTCGCACAATTTTATGGCACACCATATTTAAGCAAACATAGTTATGGACATATCATGTTATGGCACACCATATTCCGATGCACTATGTTACGGCACACCACATGCTGACACACAAGACGTGGTTCTGGACATATCATGTTATGGCACACCATATTCTGTCGCACAATCTTATGGCACGCCAAGTCACGCCATATAAAAGCACACCTTGTTCTGGTCATATCATTTTATGGCTCACTATATTCCGACGTACTATGTTACGACACACCACATTCTGACACACAACACCTGATTTTGGACATATCATGTTATGGCACACCATATTCCGACGCACAATCTTAAGGCACACCAAGTCACACCATATTCAAGCACACCTTGTTCTAGACATATCATGTCATGCCACAACATATTCCGACGCATTATGTTATTGCACACTACGTTCTGACACACAAGACCTTGTTCTGGACATATCATGTTATGGCACAACATATTCCGACGCACTATGTTATGGCACACCCCAAGTCACACCATATTCAAGCACACCTTGTTCTAGACATATCATGTCATGCCACAACATATTCCGACGCATTATGTTATTGCACACTACGTTCTGACACACAAGACCTTGTTCTGGACATATCATGTTATGGCACAACATATTCCGACGCACTATGTTATGGCACACCATGTACTGACATACAACACCTTGTTCTGGACATATCATGTTATGGCACACCATATTCCGACGCACTATGTTATGGAACACCACGTTCTGACACACAACACCTTGTTCTGGACATATCATGTTATGGCACCCCATATTCCGACGTACTATGTTATGGAACACCACGTTATGACACACAACCTTAGGGAACACCAAGTCGCACCATATTCAAGCACACCTTGTTCTAGACATATCATGTTATGGCACACCACGTTCTGACACACAACACCCATTTCTGGACCTATCAATTTATGGCACACCACGTTCTGTCGCACAATCTTTTGGCACGCCAAGTCACGCCATATTCAAGTACACCTTCTTCTGGACATATCATGTTATGACACACCATATTCCGACATACTATGTTACAACACACCACATTCTGACCCACAACACCTGGTTCTGGACATATCATGTTATGGCAGACCATATTCTGACGCAAAATCTTATGTCACACCAAGTCACACCATATTCTAGCACACCTTGTTCTGGACATATCATATTATGGCACAACATATTCCGACGCACTATGTTATGGCACACCCCGTTCTGACACACAACACCTTGTTCTGGACATATCATGTTATCGCACTCCATATTCCGACGCACTATGTTATGGAACACCACGTTCAGTCGCACAATCTTATCGCACGCCAAGTCACACCATATTCAAGCACACCTTGTTCTGGACATACAATGTTATGGCACACCATATTCCGACGCATTATGTTTTGGCACACCACGTTATGACACACAACACCTTGTTTTGGACATATCATGTTATGACACACCATATTCTGACGCAAAATCTAATGGCACATCAATTCACACCATATTCAAACACACCTTGTTCTTGACATATCTTATGTATTGGACGTACTATGTTATGGCCTACCACTTTCTGACGCAAATATTATGGCTTCCTAAGTCACACCATGTTCAAGCACATCTTGTTCTGGACATATCATGTTATGGCACACCATATTCCGACGCACTATTTTACGGCACACTACGTTCTGACACACAACACCTTGTTCTGGACATATCATGTTATGGCACACCATATTCTAACGTACTATGTTATGGAACACTGCGTTCTGACACACAATCTTAGGGAACACCAAGTCACACCATATTCAAGAACACCTTCTTCTAGACATATCATTTTATGGCACACCACGTTCTGACACACAACACCTTGTTCTGGACCTATCAAGTTATGGCACACCATATTTCGATACACTATGTTATGCCACACCACGATCTGTCGCACAATCTTATGGCACGCCAAGTCACACCATATTCAAGCACACCTTGTTCTGAACATATCATGTTATGGAAATGACACATCATATTCCGACGCACTATGTTATGGCACACACGTTATGACACAAAACACCTTGTTATGGACATATCAAGTTATGGCACACCATATTCCGGCGCACTATGTTATGGCACACCACGTTCTGTCGCACAATCTTATGGCACGCCAAGTCACGCCATATTCAAGCACACCTTTTTATGGACATATCATGTTATGGCACACCATATTCCGACGCGTTATGTTACGGCACACTATATTCTGACACACAACACCATGTTATGGACATATCATGTTATGGCACACCATATTCCGACGCACTATTTTATGGCACACCACGTCCGGTTGCAAAATCTTATGACACGCCAAGTCATGCCTTATTCAACCACACCTTGTTCTGGACATATCATTTTATTGCACACCATATTCCGACGCACTATGTTACGGTACACCATATTCTGACACACAACACCTGGTTTTGGACATATCATGTTATGGCACACCACATTCGGTCTCAAAATCTTATGGCACCCCAAGTCATGCCTTATTCAAGCACACCTTGTTTTGGACATATCATGTTATGGCACACCATATTCCGACATACTATGTTACAGCACACCACATACTGACACACAACACCTGGTTCTGGACAAATCATGTTATGGCACACCATATTTTGACGCAAAATCTTATGGCACACCAAGTCACTCCATATTCAAGCAAACCTTATTCTGGACATATCATGTTATGACACACCATATTCCGACACATTATGTTATGGCACACCACGTTCTGACACACAACACCTTGTTCTGGACATATCAAGTTAAAGCACACCATATTCCGATGCACTATGTTATGGCACACCACGTTCTGTCGCACAATTTTATGGCACACCATATTTAAGCAAACATAGTTATGGACATATCATGTTATGGCACACCATATTCCGATGCACTATGTTACGGCACACCACATGCTGACACACAAGACGTGGTTCTGGACATATCATGTTATGGCACACCATATTCTGTCGCACAATCTTATGGCACGCCAAGTCACGCCATATAAAAGCACACCTTGTTCTGGTCATATCATTTTATGGCTCACCATATTCCGACGTACTATGTTACGTCACACCACATTCTGACACACAACACCTGATTTTGGACATATCATGTTATGGCACACCATATTCTGACGCACAATCTTAAGGCACGCCAAGTCACACCATATTCAAGCACACCTTGTTCTAGACATATCATGTCATGCCACAACATATTCCGACGCATTATGTTATTGCACACTACGTTCTGACACACAAGACCTTGTTCTGGACATATCATGTTATGGCACAACATATTCCGACGCACTATGTTATGGCACACTATGTACTGACATACAACACCTTGTTCTGGACATATCATGTTATGGCACACCATATTCCGACGCACTATGTTATGGAACACCACGTTCTGACACACAACACCTTGTTCTGGACATATCATGTTATGGCACCCCATATTCCGACGTACTATGTTATGGAACACCACGTTCTGACACACAACCTTAGGGAACACCAAGTCGCACCATATTCAAGCACACCTTGTTCTAGACATATCATGTTATGGCACACCACGTTCTGACACACAACACCCATTTCTGGACCTATCAATTTATGGCACACCACGTTCTGTCGCACAATCTTTTGGCACGCCAAGTCACGCCATATTCAAGTACACCTTCTTCTGGACATATCATGTTATGACACACCATATTCCGACATACTATGTTACAACACACCACATTCTGACCCACAACACCTGGTTCTGGACATATCATGTTATGGCAGACCATATTCTGACGCAAAATCTTATGTCACACCAAGTCACACCATATTCTAGCACACCTTGTTCTGGACATATCATATTATGGCACAACATATTCAAACACACCTTGTTCTTGACATATCTTATGTATTGGACGTACTATGTTATGGCCTACCACTTTCTGACGCAAAATATTATGGCTTCCTAAGTCACACCATGTTCAAGCACATCTTGTTCTGGACATATCATGTTATGGCACACCATATTCCGACGCACTATTTTACGGCACACTACGTTCTGACACACAACACCTTGTTCTGGACATATCATGTTATGGCACACCATATTCTAACGTACTATGTTATGGAACACTGCGTTCTGACACACAATCTTAGGGAACACCAAGTCACACCATATTCAAGAACACCTTCTTCTAGACATATCATTTTATGGAACACCACGTTGTGACACACAACACCTTGTTCTGGACCTATCAAGTTATGGCACACCATATTTCGATACACTATGTTATGCCACACCACGATCTGTCGCACAATCTTATAGCACGCCAAGTCACACCATATTCAAGCACACCTTGTTCTGAACAGATCATGTTATGGAAATGACACATCATATTCCGACGCACTATGTTATGGCACACACGTTATGACACAAAACACCTTGTTATGGACATATCAAGTTATGGCACACCATATTCCGGCGCACTATGTTATGGCACACCACGTTCTGTCGCACAATCTTATGGCACGCCAAGTCACGCCATATTCAAGCAGACCTTTTTATGGACATATCATGTTATGGGACACCATATTCCGACGCGTTATGTTACGGCACACTATATTCTGACACACAACACCATGTTATGGACATATCATGTTATGGCACACCATATTCCGACGCACTATTTTATGGCACACCACGTCCGGTTGCAAAATCTTATGACACGCCAAGTCATGCCTTATTCAACCACACCTTGTTCTGTACATATCATTTTATTGCACACCATATTCCGACGCACTATGTTACGGTACACCATATTCTGACACACAACACCTGGTTTTGGACATATCATGTTATGGCACACCAGATTCTGACACACATTCTTATGGCACACCAAGTCACACCATATTCAAGCACACCTTGTTCTGGACATATCATGTTATGGCACAACATGTTCCGACGCACTATGTTATGGCACACCCTGTTCTGACACACAAAAACTTGTTCTGGACATATCATGTAATGGCACACCATATTCCGACGCATTATGTTATGGAACACCACGTTCTGACACACAACACCTTTTTCTGGACATATCAAGTTACGACACACCATATTCCGACGGACTAGGTTATGGCACACCACGTTTTGTCGTACAATCTTATGGCATGCCAAGTCACACCATATTCTAGCACACATTTCTCTGGACATATCATGTTATGGCATACCATATTCCGACGCACTATGTTACGACACACCACATTCTGACACACAACACGTGGTTCTGGACATATCATGTTATGGCACACCATTTTCTGACGCACAATCTTATGGCACACCAAGTCACACCATATTCAAGCACACATTGTTCTGGACATATTAAGTTATGGCACACCATATTCCTATGCACTACGTTATGGAACACCACGTTCTGACACAATACACCTTGTTCTGGACATATCATTTTATGGCACATCATATTCCAACGTACTATGTTATGGCGTACCACGTTCTGACACACAACACCTTGTTCTGGAAATATCATGTTATGGAACAACATGTTCCGACCCACTATGTTATGGCACACTCTGTTCTGACACACAAAAACTTGTTCTGGACATATCAAGTTATGGCACACCATATTCCGACGCACTATGTTATGGCACACCACGTTCTAACACACAAAACCTTGTTCTGGACATATCAAGTTATGGCACACCATATTCTGACGCAATATGTTATGGCACACCACGTTCTGTCGTACAATCTTATGGCATGCCAAGTCACACCATATTCTAGCACACATTTCTCTGGACATATCATGTTATGGCATACCATATTCCGACGCACTATGTTACGACACACCACATTCTGACACACAACACGTGGTTCTGGACATATCATGTTATGGCACACCATTTTCTGACGCACAATCTTATGGCACACCAAGTCACACCATATTCAAGCACACATTGTTCTGGACATATCATGTTGTGAAATACCATATTCCTACGTACTATGTTATGGAACACCACGTTCTGACACAATACACCTTGTTCTGGACATATCATTTTATGGCACATCATATTCCGACGTACTATGTTATGGCACACCACGTTCTGACACACAATCTTATGCCACACCAAGTCACACCCCATTCAAGCACACCTTGTTCCGGACATATCATGTTGTGGCACCCCATATTCTGACGCACAATCTTATGGCACATCAAGTCACACTATATTCAAGCACACCTTGTTCTGGACATATCTTGTGTGTCCGACGCACTATGTTATGGCACACCACTTTCTGACGCAAAATATTATGGCCTCCCAAGTCACACCATATTCCTACGCACTATGTTATGGAATACCACGTTCTGACACAATACACCTTGTTCTGGATATATCATGTTATGGCACACTATATTCCGACGCACTATTTTACGGCACACTACGTTGTGACACACAACACCTTGATTTGGACATATCATGTTATGGCACACCATATTCTGACGCACAATTTTATGGCACACCAAGCCACACCATATTCAAGCACACCTTGTTCTGGACATATCATGTTATGGCACACCATATTCTGACGCAGTATGTTATGACACACCACATACTGACACACAACACATTGTTTTGGACATATCATATTATGACACACCATATTCCAACGTATTATGTTATGGCACACCACGTTCTGACACAGAACACCTTGTTCTGGACATATCAAGTTATGGCAAACCATATTCCGACGCACTATGTTATGGCACACCACGTTCCGTCGCATAATCTTATGGCACGCCAAGTCACACCATATTCAAGCACACCTTGTTCTGGACATATCATGTTATGGCATACCATATTCCGACGCACTATGTTACGGCACACCATATTCTGATACACAACACCTAGTTCTCGACATATCATGTTATGGCACACTGTAGTCTGACGCACAATCTTATGGCACACCAAGTCACACCATATTCAAACACACCTTCTTCTGTACATATCATGTTATGGCACACCATATTCCGACGCACTATGTTATGGCACAAATGTTTTGACACAAAACACCTTGTTCTGGACATATCAAGTTATGGCATACCATATTCCGACGCACTATGTTATGGCACACCACGTTCTATCGCCCAATCTTATGGCACGCCAAGTCACGCCATATTCAAACACACCTTGTTCTGGACATATCATGTTATGAAACACCATATTCCGACGCACTATGTTACGGCATACCACATTCTGACATACAACACCTGGTTCTGGACATATCATGTTATGGCACACCATATTCTGACGCACAATCTTATGTCACACCACGTTCAGTCGCACAAACTTATCGCACGCCAAGTCACACCATATTCAAGCACACCTTGTTCTGGACATATCATGTTATGGCATACCATATTCCGACGCACTATGTTACGGCACACCATATTCTGATACACAACACCTAGTTCTCGACATATCATGTTATGGCACACTGTAGTCTGACGCACAATCTTATGGCACACCAAGTCACACCATATTCAAACACACCTTCTTCTGTACATATCATGTTATGGCACACCATATTCCGACGCACTATGTTATGGCACAAATGTTTTGACACAAAACACCTTGTTCTGGACATATCAAGTTATGGCATACCATATTCCGACGCACTATGTTATGGCACACCACGTTCTATCGCCCAATCTTATGGCACGCCAAGTCACGCCATATTCAAACACACCTTGTTCTGGACATATCATGTTATGAAACACCATATTCCGACGCACTATGTTACGGCATACCACATTCTGACATACAACACCTGGTTCTGGACATATCATGTTATGGCACACCATATTCTGACGCACAATCTTATGTCACACCACGTTCAGTCGCACAATCTTATCGCACGCCAAGTCACACCATATTCAAGCACACCTTGTTCTGGACATACAATGTTATGGCACACCATACTCCGACGCACTATGTTTTAGCACACCATGTTCTGAAACACAACATCTTGTTCTGGACATATCATGTTATGGCACACCATATTCTGACGCACAATCTTATGGCACATCAATTCACACCATATTCAAGCACACCTTGTTATGGACATATCTTATGTGTTGGACGTACTATGTTATGGCACATAACTTTCTGACGCAAAATATTTTGGATTGCCAAGTCACACCATGTTCAAGTACATCTTATTCTGAACATATCATGTTATGGAACACCATATTCTGACGCACAATTTTATGGCACACCAAGCCACACCATATTGAAGCAAACCTTGTTCTGGACATATCATGTTATGGCACACCATATTCTGACTCAGTATGTTATGACACACCACGTACTGACACACAACACATTGTTATGGACATATCACATTATGACACACCATATTCCAACGTATTATGTTATAGCACACCACGTTCTGACACAGTACACCTTGTTCTGGACATATCAAGTTATGACAAACCATATTCCGACGCACTATGTTATGGCACACCACGTTCCGTCGCATAATCTTATGGCACGCCAAGTCACGCCATATTCAAGCACACCTTGTTCTGGACATATCACGTTATGGCATACCATATTCCGACGGACTATGTTACGGCACACCATATTCTGATACACAACACCTGGTTCTGGACATATCATGTTATGGCACACCGTATTCTGACGCACAATCTTATGGCACACCAAGTTACACCATATTCAAGCACACCTTCTTCTGTACGTATCATGTTATGGCACACCATATTCCGACGCACTATGTTATGGCACAAATGTTTTGACACAAAACACCTTGTTCTGGACATATCAAGTTATGGCATACCATATTCCGACGCACTATGTTATGGCACACCACGTTCTATCGCACAATCTTATGGCACGCCAAGTCACGCCATATTCAAGCACACCTTGTTCTGGACATATCATGTTATGAAACACCATATTCCGAAGCATTATGTTATGGCACACCACGTTCTGACACACAACACCTTGTTCTGGACATATCATGTTATCGCACTCCATATTCCGACGCACTATGTTATGGAACACCACGTTCAGTCGCACAATCTTATCGCACGCCAAGTCACACCATATTCAAGCACACCTTGTTCTGGACATACAACGTTATGGCACACCATATTCCGACGCATTATGTTTTGGCACACCACGTTCTGACACACAACACCTTGTTCTGGACATATCATGTTATGGCACACCATATTCTGACGCACAATCTTATGGAACATCAATTCACACCATATTCAAGCACACCTTGTTCTGGACATATCTTATGTGTTGGACGTACTATGTTATGGAACACCACTTTCTGATGCAAAATATTATGGCTTGCCAAGTCACATCATGTTCAAGCACATCTTGTTCTAGACATATCATGTTATGGTACACCATATTCCGACGCACTATTTTACAGCACACTACGTTCTGACACACAACACCTTGTTCTGGACATATCATGTTATGACACACCATATTCCGACGTACTATGTTATGGAACACCGCGTTCTGACATACAATCTTAGGGAACACCAAGTCACACCATATTCAAGCACACCTTTTTCTAGACATATCATGTTATGGCACACCATGTTCTGACACACAACACCTTGTTCTGGACCTATCAAGTTATGGCACACCATATTCCGACGCACTATGTTATGCCACACCATGTTCTGTCGCACAATCTTATGGCACGCTAAGTCACACCATATTCAAGCACACCTTGTTCTGGACATATCATGTTATGGAAATGGCACACCATGTTCCGACGCACTATGTTATGGCACACACGTTCTGACACAAAACACCTTGTTATGGACATATCAAGTTATGGCACACCATATTCCGGCGCACTATGTTATGGCACACCACGTTCTGTCGCACAATCTTATGGCACGCCAAATCACGCCATATTCAATCACACCTTTTTCTGGACATATCATGTTATGGCACACCATATTCCGACGCGCTATGTTACGGCACACCATATTATGACACACAACACCTTGTTCTGGACATATCATGTTATGACACACCATATTCCGACGCACTAAGTTATGGCACAGCACGTTCGGTCGCAAAATCTTATGGAACACCAAGTCATGTCTTATTCAAGCACACCTTGTTCTGGACATATCATGTTATTGCACACCATATTCCGACGCACTGTGTTACGGTACACCACATTCTGACACACAACACCTGGTTTTGGACATATCATGTTATGGCACACCAGATTCTGACTCACATTCTTATGGCACACAAAGTCACACCATATTCAAGCACACCTTGTTCTGGACATATCATGTTATAGCACACCATATTCCGACATACTATGTTACAGCACACCACATTCTGACACACAACACCTAGTCCTGGACATATCATGTTATGGCACACCATATTCTGACGCAAAATCTTATGGCACACCAAGTCACACCATATTCAAGCACACCTTGTTCTGGACATATCATGTTATGGCACAACATGTTCCGACGCACTATGTTATGGCACACCACGTTCTGACACACAACACCTTAGTCTGGATATATCATGTTATGGCACACCATATTCCGACGCATTATGTTATGGCACACCACGTTCTGACACACAACACCTTGTTCTGGACATATCAAGTTATGGCACGCCATATTCCGACGCACTATGTTATGGTACACCACGTTCTGTCGCACAATTTTATGGCAAGGCCAGTTACACCATATTCAAGCAAACATTGTTATGGACATATCATGTTATGGCACACCATATTCCGACGCACTATGTTACGGCACACCACATGCTGACACACAACATGTGGTTCTGGACATATCATGTTTGCACACCATATTTTGTCGCCAATCTTATGGCACGCCAAGTCACGCCTTATTCAAGCACACATTGTTCTGAATATTTCATGTTATGGCACACCATATTCCGACGTACTATGTTACGGCACACCACATTCCTACACACAAAACCTTGTTCTGGACCTATCAAGTTATGGCACAGTATATTCCGACGCACTATGTTATGGCACACACGTTCTGACACAAAACACCTTGTTATGGACATATCAAGTTATGGCACACCATATTCCGGCGCACTATGTTATGGCACACCACGTTCTGTCGCACAATCCTATGTCACGCCAAGTCACGTCATATTCAAGCACACCTTGTCCTGGACATATCATGTTATGGCACACCATATTCTGTCGCACAATCTTATGGCATGCCAAGTCACACCATATTCAAGCACACCTTGTTCTGGGCATATCATGTTATGGGACACCATATTCTGACGTACTATGTTACGACACACCACATTCTGACACACAACACTTGGTTCTGGACATATCATGTTATGTAACACCATATTCTGACGCACAATCTTAAGGCACACCAAGTCACACCATATTCAAGCACACCTTGTTCTCGACATATCATGTCATGGCACAACATATTCCGACGCAATATATTATTGCACACTACGTTCTGACACACAACACCTTGTTCTGGACATATCATGTTATGCCACAACATATTCCGACGCACCATGTTCTGACACACAACACCTTGTTCTGGACATATCATGTTATGGCACACCATATTCCGACGCACTATGTTATGGCACACCACGTTCTGACACACAACACCTTCTTTTGGACATATCATGTTATGACACACCATATTCCGGCACACTATTTTATGGAACACCATGTTCTGACACACAACACCTTGTTCTGGCTATATCAAGTTATCACACACCATATTCCGACGCATTATGTTATGGCACATCGCGTTCTGTCGCAGAATCTTATGGCACGCCAACTGACTCCATATTCAAGCACACCTTACTCTTGACATATCATGTTATGGCACACCATATTCCGACGCACTATGTTATGGTACACCACATTCTGACACAGAACACCTGGTTCTGGACATATCATGTTATGGCACATCATATTCTGTCGCACAATCTTATGGCACGCCAAGTCACGCCTTATTCAAGCATACCTTGTTCTGAACATATCATGTTATGGCACACCATATTCCGACGTACTATGTTACGGCACACCAGATTCTGACACACAACACCTTGTTCTAGACCCATCAAGTTATGGCACAACATATTCCGACGCACTATGTTATGCCACACCACGTTCTGTCACACAATATTATGGCACGCCAAGTCACACCATGTTCAAGCACACCTTGTTCTGGACATATCATGTTATGGAATCGGCACACCATATTCCGACGCACTATGTTATGGAACACACGTTCTGACACAAAACACCTTGTTTTGGACATATCAAGTTATAGCACACCATATTCCGGCGCACTATGTTATGGCACACTACGTTCTGTCGCACAATCTTATGGCACGCCAAGTCACGCCATATTCAAGCACACCTTGTTCTGGACATATCATGTTATGGCACACCATATTCCGACGCGCTATGTTACGGCACACCATATTCTGACACACAACACCTTGTTCTGGACATATCATGTTATGGCACACCATATTCCGACGCACTATGTTATGGCACACCACGTTCGGTCGCAAAATCTTATGGCACGCCAAGTCATTCCTTATTCAAGCACACCTTGTTCTGTACATATCATGTTATTGCACACCATATTCCGATGCACTATGTTACGGCACACCAAATTCTGACACATAACACCTGGTTTGAACATATCATGTTACGACATACCATATTCTGACGCACATTCTTATGGCACACCAAGTCACACCATATTCAAGCACATTTTGTTCTGGACATATCATGTTATGGAACACCATATTCCGACATACTATGTTACATCACACCACATTCTGACACACAACACCTGGTTCTGGACATATCATGTTATGGCACACCATATTCTGACGCAAAATCTTATGACACACCAAGTCACACCATATTCAAGCACACCTTTTTCTGGGCATATCATGTTATGGGACACCATATTCTGACGTACTATGTTACGACACACCACATTCTGACACACAACACTTGGTTCTGGACATATCATGTTATGGCACACCATTTTCTGACGCACAATCTTAAGGCACACCAAGTCACACCATATTCAAGCACACCTTGTTCTAGACATATCATGTCATGGCACAACATATTCCGACGCACTATATTATTGCACACTACGTTCTGACACACAACACCTTGTTCTGGACATATCATGTTATGCCACAACATATTCCGACGCACCATGTTATGACACACCATGTTCTGACACACAACACCTTGTTCTGGACATATCATGTTATGGCACACCATATTCCGACATACTATGTTACAGCACACCACATTCTGACACACAACACCTTGTTCTGTACATATCAAGTTATGGCATAACATGTTCCGACGCACTATGTTATGGCACACCCCGTTCTGACACACAAAAACTTGTTCTGGACATATCATGTTATGGAACCCCATATT
The DNA here is from genome assembly GCF_003573695.1 of Papaver somniferum. Taxonomy (NCBI): domain Eukaryota; kingdom Viridiplantae; phylum Streptophyta; class Magnoliopsida; order Ranunculales; family Papaveraceae; genus Papaver; species Papaver somniferum. The sequence continues at coordinate 96,774,596 of NC_039362.1, read as the reverse complement.
CCGACGCTTTATGTTATGGAACACCATGTTCTGACACACAACAGCTTGTTCTGGACATATCACGTTATGGCACACCATATTCGGACGGACTATGCTATGGCACACCACGTTCTGTCGTACAATCTTATGGCACGCCAAGTCACACCATATTCAAGCACACATTGCTCTGGACATATAATGTTATGGCATACCATATTTCGACACACTATGTTACGGCACAACGCATTCTGACACACAACACGTGGTTCTGGATATATCATGTTATGGCATACCATTTTCTGACGCACAATCTTATGGCACACCAAGTCACACCATATTCAAGCACACATTGTTCTAGACATATCAAGTTATGGCACACCATATTCCTACGCACTATGTTATGGAACACCACGTTCTGACACAATACACCTTGTTCTGGACATATCATTTTATGGAACATCATATTCCGACGTACTATGTTATGGCGCACCACGTTCTGACACACAATCTTATGCCACACCATGTCACACCATATTCAAGCACACCTTGTTCCAGACATATCATGTTATGGCACCCCATATTCTGGCGCACAATCTTATGGCACATGAAGTCACACCATATTCAAGCACACCTTGTTGTAGACATATCTTGTGTGTCCGACGCACTATGTTATGACACACCACTTTCAGACGCAAAATATTGTGGCCTGCCAAGTCACACCATATTCAAGCACATCTTGTTCTGTATATATCATGTTATGGCACACTATATTCCGACGCACTATTTTACAGCACACTACGTTCTGACACACAACACCTTGTTCTGGATATATCATGTTATGGCACACCATATTCTGATGCACAATTTTATGGCACACCAAGCCACACCATATTCAAGCACACCTTGTTCTGGACATATCATGTTATGGCACACCATATTCTAAAACAGTATGTTATGACACACCACGTACTGACCACAACACCTTGTTATGGACATATCATATTATGACACACCATATTCCAACGATTATGTTATGGCACACCACGTTCTGACACAGAACACCTTGTTCTGAACATATTAAGTTATGGCACACCATATTCCTACGCACTATGTTACGGCATATCATATTTTGACGCACAACACCTGGTTCTGTACATATCATGTTGTGGCACACCGTATTCTGACGCACAATCTTATGGCACACCAAGTCACACCATATTCAAGCACACCTTCTTTTGGACATATCATGTTATGGCACACCATATTCCGACGCACTATGTTATGGAACAAATGTTTTGACACAAAACACCTTGTTCTGGACATATCAAGTTATGTCACACCATATTCCGGCGCACTATGTTATGGCACACCATATTCCGACGCACTATGTTATGGCACACCATATTCCGACGCACCATGTTATGGCACACCATGTTCTGTCGCACAATCTTATGGCACGCCAAGTCACGCCATATTCAAGCACACCTTGTTCTGGACATATCATGTTATGAAATACCATATTCCAACACACTATGTTACGGCATACCACATTCTGACATGCAACACCTGGTTCTGGACATATCATGTTATGGCACACCATATTCTGACGCAGAATCTTATGTCACACCAAGTCACACCATATTCTAGCACACCTTGTTCTGGACATATCATGTTATGGCACAACATATTCCGACGCACTATGTTATGGCACACCACATTCTGACATGCAACACCTGGTTCTGGACATATCATGTTATGACACACCATATTCTGACGCAAAATATTATGGCACATCAATTCACACCATATTCAAGCACACCTTTTTCTTGACATATCTTATGTGTTGGACGTACTATGTTATGGCACACCACTTTCTGACGCAAAATATCATGGATTGCCAAGTCACACCATGTTAAAGCACATCTTGTTCTGGACATATCATGTTATGGCACACCATATTCCGACGCGCTATTTTACGGCACACTACGTTCTGACACACGACACCTTGTTCTGGACATATCATGTTATAACACACCATATTCCGACGTACTATGTTATGGAACACGGCGTTCTAACACACAATCTTAGGAAACACCAAGTTACACCATATTCAAACACACCTTGTTCTAGACATATCATGTTATGGCACACCACGTTCTGACACACAACACCTGGTTCTGGACATATCATGTTATGGCACACCATATTCTGACGCAAAATCTTATGGCGCACCAAGTTACACCATATTCAAGCACACCTTGTTATGGACATATCATGTTATGGCACAACATGTTCCGACGCACTATTTTATTGCACACCACGTTCTGACACAACACCTTGTTCTGGACATATCAACTTATGGCACACCATATTCCGATGCACTATGTTATGGCACACCACGTTCTGTCGCACAATTTTATGGCACGCCAAGTCACACCATATTCAAGCAAACATTGTTATGGACATATCATATTATGGCACACCATATTCCGACGCACTATGTTACGGCACACCACATGCTGACACACAACACCTGGTTCTGGACATATCATGTTATGGCACACCATATTCTGACGCAAAATCTTATGACACACCAAGTCACACCATATTCAAGCACACCTTTTTCTGGGCATATCATGTTATGGGACACCATATTCTGACGTACTATGTTACGACACACCACATTCTGACACACAACACTTGGTTCTGGACATATCATGTTATGGCACACCATTTTCTGACGCACAATCTTAAGGCACACCAAGTCACACCATATTCAAGCACACCTTGTTCTAGACATATCATGTCATGGCACAACATATTCCGACGCACTATATTATTGCACACTACGTTCTGACACACAACACCTTGTTCTGGACATATCATGTTATGCCACAACATATTTCGACGCACCATGTTATGACACACCATGTTCTGACACACAACACCTTGTTCTGGACATATCATGTTATGGCACACCATATTCCGACGCACTATGTTATGGCACACCACGTTCTGATACTCAACACCTTCTTTTGGACATATCATGTTATGGCACACCATATTCTGGCACACTATTTTATGGAACACCACGTTCTGACACACAACACCTTGTTCTGTACATATCAAGTTATGGCATAACATGTTCCGACGCACTATGTTATGGCACACCCCGTTCTGACACACAAAAACTTGTTCTGGACATATCATGTTATGGCACCCCATATTCCGACGCTTTATGTTATGGAACACCATGTTCTGACACACAACACCTTGTTCTGGACATATCACGTTATGGCACACCATATTCGGACGGACTATGCTATGGCACACCACGTTCTGTCGTACAATCTTATGGAACGCCAAGTCACACCATATTCAAGCACACATTGCTCTGGACATATAATGTTATGGCATACCATATTCCGACACACTATGTTACGGCACAACGCATTCTGACACACAACACGTGGTTCTGGATATATCATGTTATGGCATACCATTTTCTGACGCACAATCTTATGGCACACCAAGTCACACCATATTCAAGCACACATTGTTCTAGACATATCAAGTTATGGCACACCATATTCCTACGCACTATGTTATGGAACACCACGTTCTGACACAATACACTTTGTTCTGGACATATCATTTTATGGAACATCATATTCCGACGTACTATGTTATGGCGCACCACGTTCTGACACACAATCTTATGCCACACCATGTCACACCATATTCAAGCACACCTTGTTCCAGACATATCATGTTATGGCACCCCATATTCTGGCGCACAATCTTATGGCACATGAAGTCACACCATATTCAAGCACACCTTGTTCTAGACATATCTTGTGTGTCCGACGCACTATGTTATGACACACCACTTTCAGACGCAAAATATTGTGGCCTGCCAAGTCACACCATATTCAAGCACATCTTGTTCTGTATATATCATGTTATGGCACACTATATTCCGACGCACTATTTTACAGCACACTACGTTCTGACACACAACACCTTGTTCTGGATATATCATGTTATGGCACACCATATTCTGATGCACAATTTTATGGCACACCAAGCCACACCATATTCAAGCACACCTTGTTCTGGACATATCATGTTATGGCCCACCATATTCTAAAACAGTATGTTATGACACACCACGTACTGACCACAACACCTTGTTATGGACATATCATATTATGACACACCATATTCCAACGATTATGTTATGGCACACCACGTTCTGACACAGAACACCTTGTTCCGAACATATTAAGTTATGGCACACCATATTCCTACGCACTATGTTACGGCATATCATATTTTGACGCACAACACCTGGTTCTGTACATATCATGTTGTGGCACACCGTATTCTGACGCACAATCTTATGGCACACCAAGTCACACCATATTCAAGCACACCTTCTTTTGGACATATCATGTTATGGCACACCATATTCCGACGCACTATGTTATGGAACAAATGTTTTGACACAAAACACCTTGTTCTGGACATATCAAGTTATGTCACACCATATTCCGGCGCACTATGTTATGGCACACCATATTCCGACGCACTATGTTATGGCACACCATATTCCGACGCACCATGTTATGGCACACCATGTTCTGTCGCACAATCTTATGGCACGCCAAGTCACGCCATATTCAAGCACACCTTGTTCTGGACATATCATGTTATGAAACACCATATTCCAACACACTATGTTACGGCATACCACATTCTGTCATGCAACACCTGGTTCTGGACATATCATGTTATGGCACACCATATTCTGACGCAGAATCTTATGTCACACCAAGTCACACCATATTCTAGCACACCTTGTTCTGGACATATCATGTTATGGCACAACATATTCCGACGCACTATGTTATGGCACACCACATTCTGACATGCAACACCTGGTTCTGGACATATCATGTTATGACACACCATATTCTGACGCACAATATTATGGCACATCAATTCACACCATATTCAAGCACACCTTGTTCTTGACATATCTTATGTGTTGGACGTACTATGTTATGGCACACCACTTTCTGACGCAAAATATCATGGATTGCCAAGTCACACCATGTTAAAGCACATCTTGTTCTGGACATATCATGTTATGGCACACCATATTCCGACGCGCTATTTACGGCACACTACGTTCTGACACACGACACCTTGTTCTGGACATATCATGTTAAACACCCATATTCCGACGTACTATGTTAGGAACACGGCGTTCTAACACAATCTTAGGAAACACCAAGTTACACCATATTCAAGCACACCTTGTTCTAGACATATCATGTTATGGCACACCACGTTCTGACACACAACACCTGGTTCTGGACATATCATGTTATGGCACACCATATTCTGACGCAAAATCTTATGGCGCACCAAGTTACACCATATTCAAGCACACCTTGTTATGGACATATCATGTTATGGCACAACATGTTCCGACGCACTATTTTATGGCACACCACGTTCTGACACAACACCTTGTTCTGGACATATCAACTTATGGCACACCATATTCCGATGCACTATGTTATGGCACACCACGTTCTGTCGCACAATTTTATGGCACGCCAAGTCACACCATATTCAAGCAAACATTGTTATGGACATATCATATTATGGCACACCATATTCCGACGCACTATGTTACGGCACACCACATGCTGACACATAACACGTGGTTCTGGACATATCATGTTATGGCACATCATATTCTGTCGCACAATCTTATGGCACGCCAAGTCACGCCATATTCAAGCACACCTTGTTATGGACATATCATTTTATGGCACACCATATTCCGACGTACTATGTTACGACACACCACATTCTGACACACAACACGTGGTTCTGGACATATCATGTTATGGCACACCATATTCTGTCGCACAATCTTATGGCACGCCAAGTCACGCGATATTCAAGCACACCTTGTTCTGGACATATCATGTTATGGCACACTAAATTCGGACGCACAATCTTAAGGCACACCAAGTCACACCATATTCAAGCATACCTTGTTCTAAACATATCATGTCATGGCACAACATATTCCGACGCACTATGTTATTGCACACTACGTTCTGACACACAACACCTTGTTCTGGACATATCATGTTATGGCACAACATATTCGGACGCACTATGTTATGGCGCACTATGTTATGACAGACAACACCTTGTTCTGGACATATCATGTTATGGCACATCATATTCCGACGCACTATTTTATGGCGCACCACGTTCTGTCGCATAATCTTATGAAACGCCAAGTCACACCATATTCAAGCACATCTTGTTCGGGACATACCATGTTATGGCACACCATATTCCGACACACTATGTTTTGGCACACCGCGTTCTGATACACAACACCTTGTTCTGGACATATCATGTTATAGCACACCATATTCTGACGCACAATCTTATGGCACATCAAGTCACACCATATTCAAGCACACCTTGTTCTGGACATATCTTGTGTGTCCGACGCACTATGTTATGGCACACCACTTTCTGACGTAAAATATTATGGCTTGCCAAGTCACACCATATTCAAGCACATCTTGTTCTGGACATATCATGTTATGGCACACCATATTCCGACGTACTTTGTTATGGAACACCGCATTCTGACACAAAATCTTATGGAACACCAAGTCACACCATATTCAAGCACACCTTGTACTAAACATATCATGTTATGGCAAACCATATTCTGACACACTATGTTTTGGGACACCACATTCTGACACACAACACCTAGTTATGGACATATCATGTTATCGCACACCATATTGTGATGCAGAATCTGATGGCACACCAAGTCACGCCTTATGACACACTACACCTGGTTATGGACATATCATGTTATGGCACACCATAATCTGACGCACAATATGATGGCACACCAAGTTACACCATATTCAAGCACACCTTATTTTGGACATATCATGTTATGGCACACCATATTCCGACGCACTATGTTACGGCACACCACATTCTGACACACTACACCTGGTTCTGGACATATCATGTTATGGCACACCATAATCTGACGCACAATCTTATGGCACAACAAGTCACACCATATTTAAGCACACCGTGTTCTAGACATATCATGTTATGTCACACCATATTCCGACGCACTATGTTAAGTCACACCGCGTTCTGACCCACAATACCTGGTTTTGGACATATCATGTTATGGCACACCATATTCTGACGCACAATCTTATGGCACACCGAGTCACACCATATTCAAGCACAGCTTGTTCTGAACATATCATGTTATGGCACACCATATTACGACGCACTATGGCATGGCACACCACGTTATGAAACACAACACCTTGTTCTGTACATATCATGTTTTGGCACACCATATTCTGACGCACTATGTTATGGCACGACACGTTCTGTCGCACAATCTTATGGAACGCCAAGTCACACCATATTCAACCACACCTTGTTATGGACATATTATGTTATGGTACACCATATTCTGACGCACTATGTTATGGGACACCATGTTCTGTCGCATAATATTATGGCATGCCAAGTCACACCACATTTAAGCACACCTTGTTCTGTACATATCATGTTTTGGAACACCATATTCCGACGCACTATGTTACGGCACACTAGCTTCTGACACACAACACCTGGTTATGGACATATCATGTTATGGAACACCATAATCCGACGCACTATGTTACGGCACACCACATTCTGACACACAACACCTTGTTTTGGACATATCATGTTATGGTACACCATATTCTGATGCACTCTGTTATGGAACACCACGTTCTGACACACAACACTTTGTTCTAGACATATCAAGTTATGACACACCGTATTCCGACGCACTATGTTATGACACACCACGTTCTGTCGCACAATCTTATGGCACGCCAAGTCACACCATATTCAAGCACACCTTGTTCGGGACATATCCTGTTATGGCACACCATATTCCGACGCACTACGTTATGGCACACCACGTTCTGACACACAACACCTTGTTCTGGAAGTATCATGTTATGGCACACCATATTCCGACGCATTATGTTATGGCACACCACGTTCTGACACACAACACCTTGTTCTGGACATATCAAGTTATGGCACACCATATTCCGACGCATTATGTTATGGTACACCACGTTCTGTCGCACAATTTTATGGCAAGCCAACTTACACCATATTCAAGCAAACATTGTTATGGACATATCATGTTATGGCACACCATATTCCGACGCACAGTGTTACGGCACACCACATGCTGACACACAACACGTGGTTCTGGACTATCATGTTATGGCACACCATATTCTGTCGCACAATCTTATGGCACGCCAAGTCACGCCTTATTCGAGCACACCTTGTTCTTGACATATCATGTTGTGGCACACCATATTCCGACTACTATGTTACGGCACACCACATTACGACACACAACACCTTGTTATGGACCTATCAAGTTATGGAACACCATATTCCGATGCACTACGTTATGCCACACCACGTTCTGTCGCACAATCTTTTGGCACGCCAAGTCACACCATGTTCAAGCACACCTTTTTCTGGACATATCATGTTATGGAAATTGCACACCATATTCCGACGCACTATGTTATGGCACACACGTTCTGACACAAAACACCTTGTTATGGACATATCAAGTTATGGCACACCATATTCCGGCGCACTATGTTATGACACACCACGTTCTGTCGCACAATCTTATGGCAAGCCAAGTCACGCCATATTAAAGCACACCTTGTTCTGGATATATCATGTTATGGCACACCATATTCCGACGCAGTATGTTACGGCACACCATATTCTGACACACAACACCTTGTTCTGGACATATCATGTTATGGCACACCATATTCCGACGCACTATGTTATGGCACACCACGTTCGGTCGCAAAATCTTATGGCACGCAAAGTCATGCCTTATTCAAGCACACCTTGTTCTGGACATATCATATTATTGCACACCATATTCCGACGCATTATGTTACGGCACACCACATTCTGACACACAACACCTGGTTTTGGACATATCATGTTATGACACACCAGATTCTGACACACATTCTTATGGCACACCAAGTCACACCATATTCAAGCACATCTTGTTCTGGACATATCATGTTATGGCACACCATATTCCGACATAGTATGTTACAGCACACCACATTCTGACACACAACACCTGGTTCTGGACATATCATGTTATGGAACACCATATTCTGACGCAAAATCTTATGCCACACCAAGTCACACCATATTCAAGCACACCTTGTTCTGGACATATCATGTTATGGCACACCATATTCCGACGCATTATGTTATGCACACCACATTCTGACACACAAAACCTTGTTCTGGACATATCAAGTTATGGCACACCATATTCCGACGCACTAAGTTATGACACACCACGTTCTGTCGCACAATTTCATGGCACACCATATTCAAGCAAACATTGTTATGGACATATCATGTTATGGCACACCATATTCCGACGCACTATGTTACGTCACACCACATGCGGACACACAAAACGTTGTTCTATACATATCATGTTATGGCACACCATATTCTGTCGCACAATCTTATGGAACGCCAAGTCACGCCATATTCAAGCACACCTTGTTCTGGGCATATCATGTTATGGACACCATATTCTGACGTACTATGTTACGGCACACCACAGTCTGACACACAACACCTGGTTCTGGACATATCATGTTATGGCACACCATATTCTGACACACAATCTTAAGGCACACCAAGTCACACCATATTCAAGCACACCTTGTTCTAGACATATCATGTCATGGAACAACATATTCCGACATACTATATTATTGCACACTACGTTCTGACACACAACACCTTGTTCTGGACATATCATGTTATGGCACAACATATTCCGACGCACTATGTTATGGCACACCATGTTCTGACACACAACATCTTGTTCTGGACATATCATGTTATGGCACACCATATTCCGACGCACTATGTTATGGTACACCACGTTTTGACACACAACACCTTCTTTTGGACATATCATGTTATGGCACACCATATTCCGGCACACTATTTTATGGAACACCACGTTCTGAAACACAACACCTTGTTCTGGATATATCAAGTTATCACACACCATATTCCGACGCAATATGTTATGGCACATCGCGTTCTGTGACACAATCTTATGGCACGCCAAGTGACACCATATTCATGCACACCTTGTTCTGGACATATCATGTTATGGCACACCATATTCCGACGCACTATGTTATGGTACACCATATTCTGACACACAACGCCTGGTTCTGGACATATCATGTTGTGGCACACCATATTCTGATGCACAATATGATGGCACACCAAGTTACACCATATTCATGCACACCTTGTTCTGGACATATCATGTTATGGAACAACATGTTCCGACGCACTATGTTATGGCACACCCCGTTTCTGACACACAAAAACTTGTTCTGGACATATCATGTTATGACACACCATATTCCGACGCATTATGTTATGGAACACCACGTTCTGACACACAACACCTTGTTCTGAACATATCAAGTTATGGCACACCATATTCCGACAGACTATGTTATGGCACACCACGTTCTGTGGTACAATCTAATGGCACGCCAAGTCAAACCATATTCAAGCACACATTGCTTTGTACATATCATGTTATGGCATACCATATTCCGACAGTCTATGTTACGGCACAACGCATTCTGACACACAACACGTGGTTCTGGACATATTATGTTATGGCACACCATTTTCTGACGCACAATCTTATGGCACACCAAGTCACACCATATTCAAGCACACATTGTTATGGACATATCAAGTTATGGCACACCATATTCCTACGCACTATGTTGTGGAACACCACGTTCTGACACAATACACCTTTTTCTGGACATATCATTTTATGGCACATCATATTCCGACGTACTATGTTATGGCGCACCAAGTTCTGACACACAATATTATGCCACACCAAGTCACACCATTTTCAATCACACCTTGTTTTGGACATATCATGTTATGGCACACCATATTCCGACGCACTATGTTATGGTACACTATATTCTGACACACAACGCCTGGTTCTGGACATATCATGTTGTGGCACACCATATTCCGATGCACAATATGATTGCACACAAAGTTATAGCATATTCATGCACACCTTGTTCTGGACATATTACGTTATGGCACAACATGTTCTGATGCACTATGTTATGGCACACCCCGTTCAGACACACAAAAACTTGTTCTTGACATATCATGTTATGGCACACCATATTCCGACACATTATGTTATGGAACACCACGTTCTAACACACAACACCTTGTTCTGAACATATCAAGTTATGGAACACCACATTCCGACGGATTATGTTATGGCACACCATGTTCTGTCGTACAATCTAATGGCACGCCAAGTCACACCATATTCAAGCACACATTGGTCTTGACATATCATGTTATGGCATACCATATTCCGACACACTATGTTACGGCACACCACATTCTGACACACAACACCTGGTTATGGACATATCATGTTATGGCACACCATATTCTGATGCACAATCTTATGGCACACTAAGTCACACCATATTCAATCACACCTTGTTCTGGACATATCATGTTATGTCACACCATATTCCGACGCACTATGTTAAGTCACACCACGTTCTGAAACACAAGACCTAGTTCTGGACATATCATGTTATGGCACACCATATTCTGGCGCACAATCTTATGGCACATCAAGTCACACCATATTCAAGCACACCTTGTTCTGGACATATCTTGTGTGTCCGACGCATTATGTTATGGCACACTACTTTCTGACGCAAAATATTATGGCCTGCCAAGTCACACCATATTCAAGCACATCTTGTTCTGGATATATCATGTTATGGCACACTATATTCCGACGCACTATTTTACGGCACACTACGTTCTGACATACAACACCTTGTTCTGGACATATCATGTTATGGCACACCATATTCTGACGCACAATTTTATGGCACACCAAGCCACACCATATTCAAGCACACCTTGTTCTGGACATATCATGTTATGGCACACCATATTCTGAAACAATATGTTATGACACACCACGTACTGACCACAACACCTTGTTATGGACATATCATATTTTGACACACCATATTTCAACGCATTATGTTATGGCACACCACGTTCTGACACAGAACACCTTGTTCTGGACATATAAAGTTATGGCACACCATATTCCGACGGACTATGTTACGGCACACCATATTTTGACGCACAACACCTGGTTTTGGACATATCATGTTATGGCACACCGTATTCTGACGCACAATCTTATGGCACACCAAGTCACACCATATTCAAGCAACCTTGTTCTGGACATATCATGTTATGGCACACCATATTCCGACGCACTATGTTATGGCGCACCATATTCCGATGCACTATGTTATAGCACACCATATTCCGACGCACTATGTTATGGCACACCACGTTCTGTCGCACAATCTTATGGCACGCCAAGTCACACCATATTCAAGCACACCTTGTTATGGACATATCATGTTATGAAACACCATATTCCAACGTACTATGTTTCGGCATACCACATTCTGACATACAACATATGGGTCTGGACATATCATGTTATGGCACACCATATTCTGACGCACAATCTTATGTCACACCAAATCACACCATATTTTAGCGCACCTTGTTCTGGACATATCATGTTATGGCACAAGATATTCCGACGCACTATGTTATGGCACACCACGTTCTGACACACAACACCTTGTTCTGGACATATCATGTTACGACACACCATATTCCGACGCACTATGTTATGGCACACCACGTTCAGTCGCACAATCTTATCGCACGCCAAGTCACACCATTTTAAAGCACACCTTGTTCTGGACATACAATGTTATGGCACACCATAATCCGACGCACTATGTTTTGACACACCACCTTCTGACACACAACACCTTGTTCTGGATATATCATGTTATGGCACACACTATTCTGATGCACAATCTGATGGCACATCAAGTCACGCCTTATGGCACATCAATTCACACCGTATTCAAGCACACCTTGTTCTGGACATATCATTTTATGGAACACCACTTTCTGACGCAAAATATTATGGCTTGCCAAGTCACACCATGTTCAAGCACATCTTGTTCTGGACATATCATGTTATGGCACACCATATTCCGACGCACTATTTTACGGCACACTACGTTTTAACACACAACACCTTGTTCTGGACATATCATGTTATGACACACCATATTCCGACGTACTATGTTATGGAACACCGCGTTCTGACACACAATCTTAGGGAACACCAAGTTACACCATATTCAAGAACACCTTGTTTTAGACATATCATGTTATGGCACACCACGTTCTGACACAGAACACCTTTTTCTGGACATATCAAGTTATGGCACACCATATTCCGACGGACTATGTTACGACACACCATATTTTGACGCACAACACCTGGTTTTGGACATATCATGTTATGGCACACCGTATTCTGACGCACAATCTTATGGCACACCAAGTCACACCATATTCAAGCACACCTTTTTCTGGACATATCATGTTATGGCACACCATATTCCGACGCACTATGTTATGGCGTACCATATTCCGATGCACTATGTTATGGCACACCATATTCCGACACACTATGTTATGGCACACCACGTTCTGTCGCACAATCTTATGGCACGCCAAGTCAAGTCATATTCAAGCACACCTTGTTATGGACATATCATGTTATGAAACACCATATTCCAACGCACTATGTTACGACATACCACATTCTGACATACAACATCTGGGTCTGGACATATCATGTTATGGCACACCATATTCTGACGCACAATCTTATGTCACACCAAATCACACCATATTTTAGCGCACCTTGTTCTGGACATATCATGTTATGGCACAACATATTCCGACGCACTATGTTATGGCACACCACGTTCTGACACACAACACCTTATTCTGGACATATCATGTTATGACACACCATATTCCGACGCACTATGTTATGGCACACCATGTTCAGTCGCACAATCTTATCGCACGCCAAGTCACACCATATTAAAGCACACCTTGTTCTGGACATAAAATGTTATGGGACACCATAATCCGACGCACTATGTTTTGACACACCACCTTCTGACACACAACACCTTGTTCTGGATATATCATGTTATGGCACACCATATTCTGATGCACAATATGATGGCACATCAAGTCACGCCTTATGGCACATCAATTCACACCATATTCAAGCACACCTTGTTCTGGACATATCATTTTATGGAACACCACTTTCTGACGCAAAATATTATGGCTTTCCAAGTCACACCATGTTCAAGCAAATCTTGTTCTGGACATATCATGTTATGGCACACCATATTCCGACGCACTATTTTACGGCACTCTACGTTTTAACACACAACACCTTGTTCTGGACATATCATGTTATGACACACCATATTCCGACATACTATGTTATGGAACACCGCGTTCTGACACACAATCTTAGGGAACACCAAGTTACACCATATTCAAGAACACCTTGTTCTAGACATATCATGTTATGGCACACCACGTTCTGACACACAACACCTTGTTCTGGACCTATCAAGTTAGGGAACACCATATTCCGACGCACTATGTTATGCCACACCACGTTCTTTCGCACAATCTGATGGCACACCAAGTTACACCATATTCATGCACACCTTGTTCTGGACATATCATGTTATGGAACAACATGTTCCGACGCACTATGTTATGGCACACCCCGTTTCTGACACACAAAAACTTGTTCTGGACATATCATGTTATGACACACCATATTCCGACGCATTATGTTATGGAACACCACGTTCTGACACACAACACCTTGTTCTGAACATATCAAGTTATGGCACACCATATTCCGACAAACTATGTTATGGCACACCACGTTATGTCGTACAATCTAATGGCACGCCAAGTAAAACCATATTCAAGCACACATTGCTTTGTACATATCATGTTATGGCATACCATATTCCGACAGTCTATGTTACGGCACAACGCATTCTGACACACAACACGTGGTTCTGGACATATTATGTTATGGCACACCATTTTCTGACGCACAACCTTATGGCACACCAAGTCACACCATATTCAAGCACACATTGTTATGGACATATCAAGTTATGGCACACCATATTCCTACGCACTATGTTGTGGAACACCACGTTCTGACACAATACACCTTTTTCTGGACATATCATTTTATGGCACATCATATTCCGACGTACTATGTTATGGCGCACCAAGTTCTGACACACAATATTATGCCACACCAAGTCACACCATTTTCAATCACACCTTGTTTTGGACATATCATGTTATGGCACACCATATTCCGACGCACTATGTTATGGTACACTATATTCTGACACACAACGCCTGGTTCTGGACATATCATGTTGTGGCACACCATATTCCGATGCACAATATGATTGCACACAAAGTTATAGCATATTCATGCACACCTTGTTCTGGACATATTACGTTATGGCACAACATGTTCCGATGCACTATGTTATGGCACACCCCGTTCAGACACACAAAAACTTGTTCTTGACATATCATGTTATGGCACACCAGATTCCGACGCATTATGTTATGGAACACCACGTTCTAACACACAACACCTTGTTCTGAACATATCAAGTTATGGAACACCACATTCCGACGGACTATGTTATGGCACACCATGTTCTGTCGTACAATCTAATGGCACGCCAAGTCACACCATATTCAAGCACACATTGGTCTTGACATATCATGTTATGGCATACCATATTCCGACACACTATGTTACGGCACACCACATTCTGACACACAACACCTGGTTATGGACATATCATGTTATGGCACACCATATTCTGATGCACAATCTTATGGCACACTAAGTCACACCATATTCAATCACACCTTGTTCTGGATATATCATGTTATGTCACACCATATTTCGACGCACTATGTTAAGTCACACCACGTTCTGAAACACAAGACCTAGTTCTGGACATATCATGTTATGGCACACCATATTCTGGCGCACAATCTTATGGCACATCAAGTCACACCATATTCAAGCACACCTTGTTCTGGACATATCTTGTGTGTCCGACGCATTATGTTATGGCACACTACTTTCTGACGCAAAATATTATGGCCTGCCAAGTCACACCATATTCAAGCACATCTTGTTCTGGATATATCGTGTTATGGCACACTATATTCCGACGCACTATTTTACGGCACACTACGTTCTGACATACAATACCTTGTTCTGGACATATCATGTTATGGCACACCATATTCTGACGCACAATTTTATGGCACACCAAGCCACACCATATTCAAGCACACCTTGTTCTGGACATATCATGTTATGGCACACCATATTCTGAAACAATATGTTATGACACACCACGTACTGACCACAACACCTTGTTATGGACATATCATATTTTGACACACCATATTTTAACGCATTATGTTATGGCACACCACGTTCTGACACAGAACACCTTGTTCTGGACATATAAAGTTATGGCACACCATATTCCGACGGACTATGTTACGGCACACCATATTTTGACGCACAACACCTGGTTTTGGACATATCATGTTATGGTACACCGTATTCTGACGCACAATCTTATGGCACACCAAGTCACACCATATTCAAGCAACCTTGTTCTGGACATATCATGTTATGGCACACCATATTCCGACGCACTATGTTATGGCGCACCATATTCCGATGCACTATGTTATAGCACACCATATTCCGACGCACTATGTTATGGCACACCACGTTCTGTCGCACAATCTTATGGCACGCCAAGTCACACCATATTCAAGCACACCTTGTTATGGACATATCATGTTATGAAACACCATATTCCAACGTACTATGTTTCGGCATACCACATTCTGACATACAACATATGGGTCTGGACATATCATGTTATGGCACACCATATTCTGACGCACAATCTTATGTCACACCAAATCACACCATATTTTAGCGCACCTTGTTCTGGACATATCATGTTATGGCACAAGATATTCCGACGCACTATGTTATGGCACACCACGTTCTGACACACAACACCTTGTTCTGGACATATCATGTTACGACACACCATATTCCGACGCACTATGTTATGGCACACCACGTTCAGTCGCACAATCTTATCGCACGCCAAGTCACACCATTTTAAAGCACACCTTGTTCTGGACATACAATGTTATGGCACACCATAATCCGACGCACTATGTTTTGACACACCACCTTCTGACACACAACACCTTGTTCTGGATATATCATGTTATGGCACACACTATTCTGATGCACAATCTGATGGCACATCAAGTCACGCCTTATGGCACATCAATTCACACCGTATTCAAGCACACCTTGTTCTGGACATATCATTTTATGGAACACCACTTTCTGACGCAAAATATTATGGCTTGCCAAGTCACACCATGTTCAAGCACATCTTGTTCTGGACATATCATGTTATGGCACACCATATTCCGACGCACTATTTTACGGCACACTACGTTTTAACACACAACACCTTGTTCTGGACATATCATGTTATGACACACCATATTCCGACGTACTATGTTATGGAACACCGCGTTCTGACACACAATCTTAGGGAACACCAAGTTACACCATATTCAAGAACACCTTGTTTTAGACATATCATGTTATGGCACACCACGTTCTGACACAGAACACCTTTTTCTGGACATATCAAGTTATGGCACACCATATTCCGACGGACTATGTTACGGCACACCATATTTTGACGCACAACACCTGGTTTTGGACATATCATGTTATGGCACACCGTATTCTGACGCACAATCTTATGGCACACCAAGTCACACCATATTCAAGCAACCTTGTTCTGGACATATCATGTTATGGCACACCATATTCCGACGCACTATGTTATGGCGCACCATATTCCGATGCACTATGTTATAGCACACCATATTCCGACGCACTATGTTATGGCACACCACGTTCTGTCGCACAATCTTATGGCACGCCAAGTCACACCATATTCAAGCACACCTTGTTATGGACATATCATGTTATGAAACACCATATTCCAACGTACTATGTTTCGGCATACCACATTCTGACATACAACATATGGGTCTGGACATATCATGTTATGGCACACCATATTCTGACGCACAATCTTATGTCACACCAAATCACACCATATTTTAGCGCACCTTGTTCTGGACATATCATGTTATGGCACAAGATATTCCGACGCACTATGTTATGGCACACCACGTTCTGACACACAACACCTTGTTCTGGACATATCATGTTATGACACACCATATTCCGACGCACTATGTTATGGCACACCACGTTCAGTCGCACAATCTTATCGCACGCCAAGTCACACCATTTTAAAGCACACCTTGTTCTGGACATACAATGTTATGGCACACCATAATCCGACGCACTATGTTTTGACACACCACCTTCTGACACACAACACCTTGTTCTGGATATATCATGTTATGGCACACACTATTCTGATGCACAATCTGATGGCACATCAAGTCACGCCTTATGGCACATCAATTCACACCGTATTCAAGCACACCTTGTTCTGGACATATCATTTTATGGAACACCACTTTCTGACGCAAAATATTATGGCTTGCCAAGTCACACCATGTTCAAGCACATCTTGTTCTGGACATATCATGTTATGGCACACCATATTCCGACGCACTATTTTACGGCACACTATGTTCTAACACACAACACCTTGTTCTGGACATATCATGTTATGACACACCATATTCCGACGTACTATGTTATGGAACACCGCGTTATGACACTCAATCTTAGGGAACACCAATTTACACCATATTCAAGAACACCTTGTTCTAGACATATCATGTTATGGCACACCACGTTCTGACACACAACACCTTGTTCTGGACCTATCAAGTTAGGGAACACCATATTCCGACGCACTATGTTATGCCACACCACGTTCTTTCGCACAATCTGATGGCACACCAAGTTACACCATATTCATGCACACCTTGTTCTGGACATATCATGTTATGGAACAACATGTTCCGACGCACTATGTTATGGCACACCCCGTTTCTGACACACAAAAACTTGTTCTGGACATATCATGTTATGACACACCATATTCCGACGCATTATGTTATGGAACACCACGTTCTGACACACAACACCTTGTTCTGAACATATCAAGTTATGGCACACCATATTCCGACAGACTATGTTATGGCACACCACGTTCTGTGGTACAATCTAATGGCACGCCAAGTCAAACCATATTCAAGCACACATTGCTTTGTACATATCATGTTATGGCATACCATATTCCGACAGTCTATGTTACGGCACAACGCATTCTGACACACAACACGTGGTTCTGGACATATTATGTTATGGCACACCATTTTCTGACGCACAATCTTATGGCACACCAAGTCACACCATATTCAAGCACACATTGTTATGGACATATCAAGTTATGGCACACCATATTCCTACGCACTATGTTGTGGAACACCACGTTCTGACACAATACACCTTTTTCTGGACATATCATTTTATGGCACATCATATTCCGACGTACTATGTTATGGCGCACCAAGTTCTGACACACAATATTATGCCACACCAAGTCACACCATATTCAAGCACACCTTGTTTTGGACATATCATGTTATGGCACACCATATTCCGACGCACTATGTTATGGTACACTATATTCTGACACACAACGCCTGGTTCTGGACATATCATGTTGTGGCACACCATATTCCGATGCACAATATGATTGCACACAAAGTTATAGCATATTCATGCACACCTTGTTCTGGACATATTACGTTATGGCACAACATGTTCCGATGCACTATGTTATGGCACACCCCGTTCAGACACACAAAAACTTGTTCTTGACATATCATGTTATGGCACACCAGATTCCGACGCATTATGTTATGGAACACCACGTTCTAACACACAACACCTTGTTCTGAACATATCAAGTTATGGAACACCACATTCCGACGGACTATGTTATGGCACACCATGTTCTGTCGTACAATCTAATGGCACGCCAAGTCACACCATATTCAAGCACACATTGGTCTTGACATATCATGTTATGGCATACCATATTCCGACACACTATGTTACGGCACACCACATTCTGACACACAACACCTGGTTATGGACATATCATGTTATGGCACACCATATTCTGATGCACAATCTTATGGCACACTAAGTCACACCATATTCAATCACACCTTGTTCTGGATATATCATGTTATGTCACACCATATTTCGACGCACTATGTTAAGTCACACCACGTTCTGAAACACAAGACCTAGTTCTGGACATATCATGTTATGGCACACCATATTCTGGCGCACAATCTTATGGCACATCAAGTCACACCATATTCAAGCACACCTTGTTCTGGACATATCTTGTGTGTCCGACGCATTATGTTATGGCACACTACTTTCTGACGCAAAATATTATGGCCTGCCAAGTCACACCATATTCAAGCACATCTTGTTCTGGATATATCGTGTTATGGCACACTATATTCCGACGCACTATTTTACGGCACACTACGTTCTGACATACAATACCTTGTTCTGGACATATCATGTTATGGCACACCATATTCTGACGCACAATTTTATGGCACACCAAGCCACACCATATTCAAGCACACCTTGTTCTGGACATATCATGTTATGGCACACCATATTCTGAAACAATATGTTATGACACACCACGTACTGACCACAACACCTTGTTATGGACATATCATATTTTGACACACCATATTTTAACGCATTATGTTATGGCACACCACGTTCTGACACAGAACACCTTGTTCTGGACATATAAAGTTATGGCACACCATATTCCGACGGACTATGTTACGGCACACCATATTTTGACGCACAACACCTGGTTTTGGACATATCATGTTATGGCACACCGTATTCTGACGCACAATCTTATGGCACACCAAGTCACACCATATTCAAGCACACCTTTTTCTGGACATATCATGTTATGGCACACCATATTCCGACGCACTATGTTATGGCGTACCATATTCTGATGCACTATGTTATGGCACACCATATTCCGACACACTATGTTATGGCACACCACTTTCTGTCGCACAATCTTATGGCATGCCAAGTCAAGCCATATTCAAGCACACCTTGTTATGGACATATCATGTTATGAAACACCATATTCCAACGCACTATGTTACGACATACCACATTCTGACATACAACATCTGGGTCTGGACATATCATGTTATGGCACACCATATTCTGACGCACAATCTTATGTCACACCAAATCACACCATATTTTAGCGCACCTTGTTCTGGACATATCATGTTATGGCACAACATATTCCGACGCACTATGTTATGGCACACCACGTTCTGACACACAACACCTTATTCTGGACATATCATGTTATGACACACCATATTCCGACGCACTATGTTATGGCACACCATGTTCAGTCGCACAATCTTATCGCACGCCAAGTCACACCATATTAAAGCACACCTTGTTCTGGACATAAAATGTTATGGGACACCATAATCCGACGCACTATGTTTTGACACACCACCTTCTGACACACAACACCTTGTTCTGGATATATCATGTTATGGCACACCATATTCTGATGCACAATATGATGGCACATCAAGTCACGCCTTATGGCACATCAATTCACACCATATTCAAGCACACCTTGTTCTGGACATATCATTTTATGGAACACCACTTTCTGACGCAAAATATTATGGCTTTCCAAGTCACACCATGTTCAAGCAAATCTTGTTCTGGACATATCATGTTATGGCACACCATATTCCGACGCACTATTTTACGGCACTCTACGTTTTAACACACAACACCTTGTTCTGGACATATCATGTTATGACACACCATATTCCGACATACTATGTTATGGAACACCGCGTTCTGACACACAATCTTAGGGAACACCAAGTTACACCATATTCAAGAACACCTTGTTCTAGACATATCATGTTATGGCACACCACGTTCTGACACACAACACCTTGTTCTGGACCTATCAAGTTAGGGAACACCATATTCCGACGCACTATGTTATGCCACACCACGTTCTTTCGCACAATCTGATGGCACACCAAGTTACACCATATTCATGCACACCTTGTTCTGGACATATCATGTTATGGAACAACATGTTCCGACGCACTATGTTATGGCACACCCCGTTTCTGACACACAAAAACTTGTTCTGGACATATCATGTTATGACACACCATATTCCGACGCATTATGTTATGGAACACCACGTTCTGACACACAACACCTTGTTCTGAACATATCAAGTTATGGCACACCATATTCCGACAAACTATGTTATGGCACACCACGTTATGTCGTACAATCTAATGGCACGCCAAGTAAAACCATATTCAAGCACACATTGCTTTGTACATATCATGTTATGGCATACCATATTCCGACAGTCTATGTTACGGCACAACGCATTCTGACACACAACACGTGGTTCTGGACATATTATGTTATGGCACACCATTTTCTGACGCACAATCTTATGGCACACCAAGTCACACCATATTCAAGCACACATTGTTATGGACATATCAAGTTATGGCACACCATATTCCTACGCACTATGTTGTGGAACACCACGTTCTGACACAATACACCTTTTTCTGGACATATCATTTTATGGCACATCATATTCCGACGTACTATGTTATGGCGCACCAAGTTCTGACACACAATATTATGCCACACCAAGTCACACCATTTTCAATCACACCTTGTTTTGGACATATCATGTTATGGCACACCATATTCCGACGCACTATGTTATGGTACACTATATTCTGACACACAACGCCTGGTTCTGGACATATCATGTTGTGGCACACCATATTCCGATGCACAATATGATTGCACACAAAGTTATAGCATATTCATGCACACCTTGTTCTGGACATATTACGTTATGGCACAACATGTTCCGATGCACTATGTTATGGCACACCCCGTTCAGACACACAAAAACTTGTTCTTGACATATCATGTTATGGCACACCAGATTCCGACGCATTATGTTATGGAACACCACGTTCTAACACACAACACCTTGTTCTGAACATATCAAGTTATGGAACACCACATTCCGACGGACTATGTTATGGCACACCATGTTCTGTCGTACAATCTAATGGCACGCCAAGTCACACCATATTCAAGCACACATTGGTCTTGACATATCATGTTATGGCATACCATATTCCGACACACTATGTTACGGCACACCACATTCTGACACACAACACCTGGTTATGGACATATCATGTTATGGCACACCATATTCTGATGCACAATCTTATGGCACACTAAGTCACACCATATTCAATCACACCTTGTTCTGGACATATCATGTTATGTCACACCATATTCCGACGCACTATGTTAAGTCACACCACGTTCTGAAACACAAGACCTAGTTCTGGACATATCATGTTATGGCACACCATATTCTGGCGCACAATCTTATGGCACATCAAGTCACACCATATTCAAGCACACCTTGTTCTGGACATATCTTGTGTGTCCGACGCATTATGTTATGGCACACTACTTTCTGACGCAAAATATTATGGCCTGCCAAGTCACACCATATTCAAGCACATCTTGTTCTGGATATATCGTGTTATGGCACACTATATTCCGACGCACTATTTTACGGCACACTACGTTCTGACATACAATACCTTGTTCTGGACATATCATGTTATGGCACACCATATTCTGACGCACAATTTTATGGCACACCAAGCCACACCATATTCAAGCACACCTTGTTCTGGACATATCATGTTATGGCACACCATATTCTGAAACAATATGTTATGACACACCACGTACTGACCACAACACCTTGTTATGGACATATCATATTTTGACACACCATATTTTAACGCATTATGTTATGGCACACCACGTTCTGACACAGAACACCTTGTTCTGGACATATAAAGTTATGGCACACCATATTCCGACGGACTATGTTACGGCACACCATATTTTGACGCACAACACCTGGTTTTGGACATATCATGTTATGGTACACCGTATTCTGACGCACAATCTTATGGCACACCAAGTCACACCATATTCAAGCAACCTTGTTCTGGACATATCATGTTATGGCACACCATATTCCGACGCACTATGTTATGGCGCACCATATTCCGATGCACTATGTTATAGCACACCATATTCCGACGCACTATGTTATGGCACACCACGTTCTGTCGCACAATCTTATGGCACGCCAAGTCACACCATATTCAAGCACACCTTGTTATGGACATATCATGTTATGAAACACCATATTCCAACGTACTATGTTTCGGCATACCACATTCTGACATACAACATATGGGTCTGGACATATCATGTTATGGCACACCATATTCTGACGCACAATCTTATGTCACACCAAATCACACCATATTTTAGCGCACCTTGTTCTGGACATATCATGTTATGGCACAAGATATTCCGACGCACTATGTTATGGCACACCACGTTCTGACACACAACACCTTGTTCTGGACATATCATGTTATGACACACCATATTCCGACGCACTATGTTATGGCACACCACGTTCAGTCGCACAATCTTATCGCACGCCAAGTCACACCATTTTAAAGCACACCTTGTTCTGGACATACAATGTTATGGCACACCATAATCCGACGCACTATGTTTTGACACACCACCTTCTGACACACAACACCTTGTTCTGGATATATCATGTTATGGCACACACTATTCTGATGCACAATCTGATGGCACATCAAGTCACGCCTTATGGCACATCAATTCACACCGTATTCAAGCACACCTTGTTCTGGACATATCATTTTATGGAACACCACTTTCTGACGCAAAATATTATGGCTTGCCAAGTCACACCATGTTCAAGCACATCTTGTTCTGGACATATCATGTTATGGCACACCATATTCCGACGCACTATTTTACGGCACACTACGTTTTAACACACAACACCTTGTTCTGGACATATCATGTTATGACACACCATATTCCGACGTACTATGTTATGGAACACCGCGTTCTGACACACAATCTTAGGGAACACCAAGTTACACCATATTCAAGAACACCTTGTTTTAGACATATCATGTTATGGCACACCACGTTCTGACACAGAACACCTTTTTCTGGACATATCAAGTTATGGCACACCATATTCCGACGGACTATGTTACGGCACACCATATTTTGACGCACAACACCTGGTTTTGGACATATCATGTTATGGCACACCGTATTCTGACGCACAATCTTATGGCACACCAAGTCACACCATATTCAAGCACACCTTTTTCTGGACATATCATGTTATGGCACACCATATTCCGACGCACTATGTTATGGCGTACCATATTCTGATGCACTATGTTATGGCACACCATATTCCGACACACTATGTTATGGCACACCACTTTCTGTCGCACAATCTTATGGCATGCCAAGTCAAGCCATATTCAAGCACACCTTGTTATGGACATATCATGTTATGAAACACCATATTCCAACGCACTATGTTACGACATACCACATTCTGACATACAACATCTGGGTCTGGACATATCATGTTATGGCACACCATATTCTGACGCACAATCTTATGTCACACCAAATCACACCATATTTTAGCGCACCTTGTTCTGGACATATCATGTTATGGCACAACATATTCCGACGCACTATGTTATGGCACACCACGTTCTGACACACAACACCTTATTCTGGACATATCATGTTATGACACACCATATTCCGACGCACTATGTTATGGCACACCATGTTCAGTCGCACAATCTTATCGCACGCCAAGTCACACCATATTAAAGCACACCTTGTTCTGGACATAAAATGTTATGGGACACCATAATCCGACGCACTATGTTTTGACACACCACCTTCTGACACACAACACCTTGTTCTGGATATATCATGTTATGGCACACCATATTCTGATGCACAATATGATGGCACATCAAGTCACGC
Source organism: Papaver somniferum (assembly GCF_003573695.1). NCBI lineage: Eukaryota > Viridiplantae > Streptophyta > Magnoliopsida > Ranunculales > Papaveraceae > Papaver > Papaver somniferum. The sequence goes on along the minus strand of NC_039362.1, from coordinate 96,748,120 downwards.
CTTATGGCACATCAATTCACACCATATTCAAGCACACCTTGTTCTGGACATATCATTTTATGGAACACCACTTTCTGACGCAAAATATTATGGCTTTCCAAGTCACACCATGTTCAAGCAAATCTTGTTCTGGACATATCATGTTATGGCACACCATATTCCGACGCACTATTTTACGGCACTCTACGTTTTAACACACAACACCTTGTTCTGGACATATCATGTTATGACACACCATATTCCGACATACTATGTTATGGAACACCGCGTTCTGACACACAATCTTAGGGAACACCAAGTTACACCATATTCAAGAACATCTTGTTCTAGACATATCATGTTATGGCACACCACGTTCTGACACACAACACCTTGTTCTGGACCTATCAAGTTAGGGAACACCATATTCCGACGCACTATGTTATGCCACACCACGTTCTTTCGCACAATCTTATGGCACGCCAAGTCACACCATATTCAAGCACACCTTGTTCTGGACATATCATGTTATGGAAATGACACACCATATTCCGACGCACTATGTTATGGCACACACGTTCTGACGCAAAACACCTTGTAATTGACATATCAAGTTATGGCACACCATATTCCGGCGCACTATGTTATGGCACACCACGTTCTGTCGCACAATCTTATGTCACGCCAAGTCACGCCATATTCAAACACACCTTTTTCTGGACATATTATGTTATGGCACACCATATTACGACGCGCTATGTTACGGCACACCATATTCTGACACACAACACCTTGTTCTGGACATATCATGTTATGGCACACCATATTCCGACGCAGTATGTTATGGCACACCAAGTTCGGTCGCAAAATCTTATGGCACGCCAAGTCATTCCTTATTCAAGCACACCTTGTTATGGACATATCATGTTATGGCACACCATATTCCGACGCACTATGTTACGGCATACCACATGCTGACACACAACACGTGGTTCTGGACATATCATGTTATGGCACACCATATTCTATCGCACAATCTTATGGCACGCCAAGTCACGCCAAGTGACGCCATATTCAAGCACACCTTGTTCTGGACATATCATTTTATGGCACACCATATTCCGACGTACTATGTTACGACATACCACATTCTGACACACAACACGTGGTTCTGGACATATCATGTTATGTCACACCATATTCTGTCGCACAATCTTATGGCACGCCAAGTCACACCATATTCAAGCACACCTTGTTCTGGACATTTCATGTTATGGTACACCATATTCTGACGCACAATCTTAAGGCACACCAAGGCACACCATATTCAAGCATACCTTGTTCTAGACATATCATGTTATGGCACACCACGTTCTGACACACAACACCTTGTTCTGGACCTATCAAGTTAGGGAAAACCATATTCCGACGCACTATGTTAAGCCACACCACGTTCTGTCGCACAATCTTATGGCCGGCCAAGTCACACCATATTCAAGCGCACCTTGTTCTGGACATATCATGTTATGGAAATGGCACACCATATTCCGACGCACTATGTTATGGCACACACGTTCTGACGCAAAACACCTTGTTATTGAAATATCAAGTTATGGCACACCATATTCCGGCGCACTATGTTATGGCTCACCACGTTCTGTCGCACAATCTTATGGCACGCAAAGTCACACCAAATTCAAACACACCTTGTTCTGGACATATCATGTTATGGCACACCATATTCCGACGCACTATGTTATGGCACACCACGTTCGGTCGCAAAATCTTATGGCACGCCAAGTCATGCCTTATTCAAGAACACCTTGTTCTAGACGTATCATGTTATTGCACACCATATTCCGACGCACTATGTTAAGGCACACCACATTCTGACACACAACACCTGGTTTTGGACATATCATGTTATGGCACAACAGATTCTGACGCACATTCTTATGGCACACCAAGTCACACCATATTCAAGCACACCTTGTTCTGGACATATCATGTTATAGCACACCATATTCCCACATACTATGTTACAGCACACCACATTCTGACACACAACACCTGGTTCTGGACATATCATGTTATGGCACACCATATTCTGACGCAAAATCTTATGGCGCACCAAGTCACACCATATTAAAGCACACCTTGTTCTGGACATATCATGTTATGGAACAACATGTTCCGACGCACTATGTTATGGCACACCACGTTCTGACACTGAACACCTTGTTCTGGACATATCAACTTATGGCACACCATATTCCGACGCACCATGTTATGGCATACCACGTTATGTCGCAAGATTTTATGGCACGCCAAGTCACACCATATTCAAGAAAAAATTGTTATGGACATATCATGTTATGGCACACCATATTCCGACGCACTATGTTACGGCACACCACATGCTGACACACAACACGTGGTTCCGGACATATCATGTTATGGCACACCATATTCTGTCGCACAATCTTATGGCACGCCAACTCACGCCAAGTGACGCCATATTCAAGCACACCTTGTTATGGACATATCATTTTATGGCACACCATATTCCGACGTACTATGTTACTACACACCACATTCTGACACACAACACGTAGTTCTGGACATATCATGTTATGGCACACCATATTCTGTCGCACAATCTTATGGCACGCCAAGTCACACCATATTCAAGCACACCTTGTTCTGGACATATCATGTTATGGCACACCATATTCTGACGCACAATCTTAAGGCACACCAAGTCACACCATATTCAAGCATACCTTGTTCTAGACATATCATGTTATGGCACACCACGTTCTGACACACAACACCTTGTTCCGGACCTATCAAGTTAGGGCACACCATATTCCGACGCACTATGTTATGCCACACCACGTTCTGTCGCACAATCTTATGGCACGCCAAGTCACACCATATTCAAGCACACCTTGTTCTGGACATATCATGTTATGGAAATGGCACACCATATTCCGACGCACTATGTTATGGCACACACGTTGTGACGCAAAACACCTTGTTATTGACATATCAAGTTATGGCACACCATATTCCGGCGCACTATGTTATGGCACACCACGTTCTGTCGCACAATCTTATGGCACGCGAAGTCACGCCATATTCAAACACACCTTGTTCTGGACATATCATGTTATGACACACCATATTCCGACGCACTATGTTATGGCACACCACGTTCGGTCGCAAAATCTTATGACACGCCAAGTCATGCCTTATTCAAGCACACCTTGTTCTGGACGTATCATGTTATTGCACACCATATTCCGACGCACTATGTTAAGGCACACCACATTCTGACACACAACACCTGGTTTTGGACATATCATGTTATGGCACACCAGATTCTGACGCACATTCTTATGGCACACCAAGTCACACCATATTCAGGCACACCTTGTTCTGGACATATCATGTTATAACACACCATATTCCGACATACTATGTTACAGCACACCACATTCTGACACACAACACCTGGTTATGGACATATCATGTTATGGCACACCATATTCTGACGCAAAATCTTATGGCGCACTAAGTCACACCATATTAAAGCACACCTTGTTCTGGACATATCATGTTATGGCACAACATGTTCCGACGCACTATGTTATGGCACACCACGTTCTGACACTGAACACCTTGTTCTGGACATATCAACTTATGGCACACCATATTCCGACGCACTATGTTATGGCACACCACGTTCTGCCGTACAATTTTATGGCACGCCAAGTCACACTATATTCAAGCAAACATTGTTATGGACATATCATGTTATGGCACACCATATTCCGACGCACTATGTTACGGCACACCACATGCTGACACACAACACGTGGTTCTGGACATATCATGTTATGGTACACCATATTCTGTCGCACAATATTATGGCACGCCAAGTCACGCAAAGTGACGCCATATTCAAGCACACGTTGTTCTGGACATATCATTTTATGGCACACCATTTTCCGACGTACTATGTTACGACACACCACATTCTGACACACAACGTGTGGTTCTAGACATATCATGTTATGGCACACCATATTCTGTCGCACAATCTTATGGCACGCCAAGTCACACCATATTCAAGCACACCTTGTTCTGGACATATCATGTTATGGCACACCATATTCTGACGCACAATCTTAAGGCACACCAAGTCACACCATATTCAAGCATACCTTGTTCTAGACATAACATGTTATGGCACACCACGTTCTGACACACAACACCTTGTTCTGGACCTATCTAGTTAGGGAACACCATATTCCGACGCACTATGTTATGCCACACCACGTTCTGTCGCACAATCTTCTGGCACGCCAAGTCACACCATATTCAAGCACACCTTGTTCTGGACAAATCATGTTATGGAAATGGCACACCATATTCCGACGCACTATGTTATGGCACACACATTCTGACGCAAAACACCTTGTTATTGACATATCAAGTTATGGCACACCATATTCCGGCGCACTATGTTATGGCACACCACGTTCTGTGGCACAATCTTATGGCACGCGAAGTCACGCCATATTCAAACACACCTTGTTCTGGACATATCATGTTATGGTACACCATATTCCGACGCCCTATGTTACGGCACACCATATTCTGACACACAACACCTTGTTCTGGACATATCATGTTATGGCACACCATATTCCGACGCACTATGTTATGGAACACCACGTTCGGTCGCAAAATATTATGCCACGCCAAGTCATGCCTTATTCAAGCACACCTTGTTCTGGACGTATCATGTTATTGCACACCATATTCCGACGCACTATGTTAAGGCACACTACATTTTGACACACAACACCTTATTCTGGACATATGATGTTATGGTACACCATGTTCTGACGCACAATCTTATGGCACATCAATTCACACCATATTCAAGCACACCTTGTTCTGGACCTATCTTATGTGTTGGACGTACTATGTTATGGCACACCACTTTCTGACGCAAAATATTATGGCTTGCCAAGTCACACCATGTTCAAGCACATCTTGTTATTTACATATCATGTTATGGAACACCATATTCCGACGCACTATTTTACGGCACACTACGTTCTGACACACAACACCTTATTCTAGACATATCATGTTATGGCACACCATATTCCGACGTACTATGTTATGGAACACCGCGTTCTGACACACAATCTTAGGGAACACCAAGTTACACCATATTCAAGCACACCTTGTTCTAGACATATCATGTTATGGCACACCACGTTCTGACACACAACACCTTGTTCTGGACCTATCAAGTTAGGGCACACGATATTCCGACGAACTATGTTATGCCACGCCACTTTCTGTCGCACAATCTTATGGCACACCAAGTCACACCATATTCAAGCACACCTTGTTCTGGACATATCATGTTATGGAAATGGCACACCATATTCCGACGCACTATGTTATGGCACACACGTTCTGACGCAAAACACCTTGTTATTGACATATCAAGTTATGGCACACCATATTCCGGCGCACTATGTTATGGCACACCACGTTCTGTCGCACAATCTTATGGCATGCCAAGTCACGCCATATTCAAACACACCTTATTCTGGACATATCATGTTATGGCACACCATATTCCGACGCGCTATGTTACGGCACACCATATTATGACACACAACACCTTGTTATGGACATATCATGTTATGGCACACCATATTCCGACGCACTATGTTATGGCACACCACGTTCGGTCGCAAAATCTTATGGCACGCCAAGTCATGCCTTATTCAGGCACACCTTGTTCTGGACGTATCATGTTATTGCACACCATATTCCGACGCACTATGTTAAGGCACACCACATTCTGACACACAACACCTGGTTTTGGACATATCATGTTATGGCACACCAGATTCTGACGCACATTCTTAAGGCACACCAAGTCACACCATATTCAAGCACACCTTGTTCTGGACATAACATGTTATAGCACACCATATTGCGACATACTATGTTACAACACACCACATTCTGAAACACAACACCTGGTTCTGGACATATCATGTTATGGCACACCATATTCTGACGCAAAATCTTATGGAGCACCAAGTCACACCATATTAAAGCACACCTTATTCTGGACATATCATGTTATGGCACAACATGTTCCGACGCACTATGTTATGGCACACCACGTTCTGACACTGAACACCTTGTTCTGGACATATCAACTTATGGCACACCATATTCCGACGCACTATGTTATGGCACACCACGTTCTGTCGCACAATTTTATGGCACGCCAAGTCACACAATATTCAAGCAAACATTGTTATGGACATATCATGTTATAGCACACCATATTCCGACGCACTATGTTACGGCACACCATATTCCGACGCACTATGCGTGATTCTGGACATATCATGTTATGGCACACCATATTTTGTCGCACAATCTTATGGCACGCCAAGTCACGCCAAGTGACGCCATATTCAAGCACACCTTGTTCTGGACATATCATTTTATGGCACACCATATTCCGACGTACTATGTTACGACACACCACATTCTGACACACAACACGTGGTTCTGGAAATATCATGTTATGGCACACCATATTCCGACGCGCTATGTTACGGCACACCATATTATGACACACAACACCTTGTTATGGACATATCATGTTATGGCACACCATATTCCGACGCACTATGTTATGGCACACCACGTTCGGTCGCAAAATCTTATGGCACGCCAAGTCATGCCTTATTCAGGCACACCTTGTTCTGGACGTATCATGTTATTGCACACCATATTCCGACGCACTATGTTAAGGCACACCACATTCTGACACACAACACCTGGTTTTGGACATATCATGTTATGGCACACCAGATTCTGACGCACATTCTTAAGGCACACCAAGTCACACCATATTCAAGCACACCTTGTTCTGGACATATCATGTTATAGCACACCATATTGCGACATACTATGTTACAACACACCACATTCTGAAACACAACACCTGGTTCTGGACATATCATGTTATGGCACACCATATTCTGACGCAAAATCTTATGGAGCACCAAGTCACACCATATTAAAGCACACCTTATTCTGGACATATCATGTTATGGCACAACATGTTCCGACGCACTATGTTATGGCACACCACGTTCTGACACTGAACACCTTGTTCTGGACATATCAACTTATGGCACACCATATTCCGACGCACTATGTTATGGCACACCACGTTCTGTCGCACAATTTTATGGCACGCCAAGTCACACAATATTCAAGCAAACATTGTTATGGACATATCATGTTATAGCACACCATATTCCGACGCACTATGTTACGGCACACCACATGCTGATACACAACACGTGGTTCTGGACATATCATGTTATGGCACACCATATTTTGTCGCACAATCTTATGGCACGCCAAGTCACGCCAAGTGACGCCATATTCAAGCACACCTTGTTCTGGACATATCATTTTATGGAACACCATATTCCGACGTACTATGTTACGACACACCACATTCTGACACACAACACGTGGTTCTGGAAATATCATGTTATGGCACACCATATTCTGTCTCACAATCTTATGGCACGCCAAGTCACACCATATTCAAGCACACCTTGTTCTGGACATATCATGTTATGGCACACCATATTCTGACGCACAATCTTAAGGCACACCAAGTCACACCATATTCAAGCATACCTTGTTCTAGACATATCATGTTATGTCACACCACGTTCTGAGACACAACACCTTGTTTTGGACCTATCAAGTTAGGGCACACCATATTCCGACGCACTATGTTATGCCACACCACGTTCTGTCGCACAATCTTATGGCACGCCAATTCACACCATATTGAAGCACACCTTGTTCTGGACATATCATGTTATGGAAATGGCACACCATATTCCGACGCACTATGTTATGGCACACACGTTCTGACGCAAAACACCTTGTTATTGACATATCAAGTTATGGCACACCATATTCCGGCGCACTATGTTACGGCACACCACGTTCTGTCGCACAATCTTATGGCACGCGAAGTCACGCCATATTCAAACACACCTTGTTCTGGACATATCATGTTATGGCACACCATATTCCGGACGCTATGTTACGGCACACCATATTCTGACACACAACACCTTGTTCTGGACATATCATGTTATGGCACACCATATTCCGACGCACTATGTTATGGCACACCACGTTCGGTCGCAAAATCTTATGGCACGCCAAGTCATGCCTTATTCAAGCACACCTTGTTCTGGACGTATCATGTTATTGCACACTATATTCCGGCGCACTATGTTAAGGCACACCACATTTTGACACAGAACACCTTATTCTGGACATATGATGTTATGGCACACCATGTTCTGACGCACAATCTTATGGCACATCAATTCATACCATATTCAAGCACACCTTGTTCTGGACCTATCTTATGTGTTGGACGTACTATGTTATGGCACACCACTTTCTGACGCAAAATATTATGGCTTTCCAAGTCACACCATGTTCAAGCACATCTTGTTCTGGACATATCATGTTATGGCACACCATATTCCGACGCACTATTTTACGACACACTACGTTCTGACACACAACACCTTATTCTGGACATATCATGTTATGACACACCATATTACGACGTACTATGTTATGGAACACCGCGTTCTGACACACAATCTTAGGGAACACCAAGTTACACCATATTCAAGCACACCTTGTTCTAGACATATCATGTTATGGCACACCACGTTCTGACACACAACACCTTTTTCTGGACCTATCAAGTTAGGGCACACCATATTCCGACGAACTATGTTATGCCACACCCCTTTCTGTCGCACAATCTTATGGCACGCCAAGTCACACCATATTCAAGCACACCTTGTTCTGGACATATCATGTTATGGAAATGGCACACCATATTCCGACGCACTATGTTATGGCACACACGTTCTCACGCAAAACACCTTTTTATTGACATATCAAGTTATGGCAGACCATATTCCGGCGCACTATGTTATGGCACACCACGTTCTGTCGCACAATCTTATCGCACGCGAAGTCACGCCATATTCAAACACACCTTGTTCTGGACATATCATGTTATGGTACACCATATTCCGACGCGCTATGTTACGGCACACCATATTCTGACACACAACACCTTGTTCTGGAAATATCATGTTATGGCACACCATATTCCGACGCACTATGTTATGGCACACCACGTTCGGTCGCAAAATCTTATGGCACGCCAAGTCATGCCTTATTCAAGCACACCTTGTTCTGGACGTATCATGTTACTGCACACCATATTCCGATGCACTATGTTAAGGCACACCACATTTTTACACACAACACCTTATTCTGGACATATCATGTTATGGCACACCATATTCTGACGCACAATCTTATGTCACATCAATTCACACCATATTCAAGCACACCTTGTTCTGGACCTATCTTATGTGTTGGACGTACTATGTTATGGCACACCACTTTCTGACGCAAAATATTATGCCTTGCCAAGTCACATCATGTTAAGGCACATCTTGTTCTGGACATATCATGTTAAGGCACACCATATTCCGACGCACTATTTTACGGCACACTACGTTCTGACACACAACACCTTGTTCTGGACATATCATGTTATGACACACCATATTTCGACGTACTATGTTATGGAACACCGCGTTCTGACACACAATCTTAGGGAACACCAAGTTACACCATATTCAAGCACACCTTGTTCTAGACATATCATGTTATGGCACACCACGTTCTGACACACAACACTTTTTTCTAGACCTATCAAGTTAGGGCACACCATATTCCGACGCACTATGTTATGCCACACCACGTTCTGTCGCACAATCTTATGGCACGCCAAGTCACACCATATTCAAGCACACCTTGTTATGGACATATCATGTTATGGAAATGGCACACCATATTCCGACGCACTATGTTATGGCACACACGTTCTGATTCAAAACACCTTGTTATAGACATATCAAGTTATGGCACACCATATTCCGGCGCACTATGTTATGGCACACCACGTTCTGTCGCACAATTTTATGGCACGCCAAGTCACGCCATATTCAAACACACCTTGTTCTGGACATATCATGTTATGGCACACCATATTCCAACGCGCTATGTTACGGCACACCATATTCTGACACACAACACCTTGTTCTGGACATATCATGTTATGGCACACCATATTCCGACGCACTATGTTATGGCACACCACGTTCGGTCGCAAAATCTTATGGCACGCCAAGTCATGCCTTATTCAAGCACACCTTGTTCTGGACGTATCATGTTATTGCACACCATATTCCGACGCACTATGTTAAGGCACACCACATTTTGACACACAACACCTGGTTTTGGACATATCATGTTATGGAAAACCAGAATCTGACGCACATTCTTATGGCACACCAAGTCAACACCTGGTTATGGACATATCATGTTGTGGAACACCATATTCCGACGCACTATGTTACGACACACCACGTTGTGACACACAACACCTTTTTTTGGACATATCATGTTATGGTACACCATATTCTGACGCACTCTGTTATGGCACACCATGTTCTTTCGCACAGTCTTATGGCACGCCAAGCCACACCATATTCAAGCACACCTTGTTCTGGACATATCATGTTATGGCACACCATATTCTGACGCACAATCTTAAGGAACACCAAGTCACACCATATTCAAGCATACCTTGTTCTAGACATATCATGTTATGGCACACCACGTTCTGACACACAACACCTTGTTCTGGACCTATCAAGTTATGGCACACCATATTCCGACGCACTATGTTATGGCACACCACGTTCTGACACATAACACCTTCTTCTGGAGATATCATGTTATGACACACCATATTACGACGCACTATGTTATGGCACACCACGTTATGACACACAATACCTTGTTCTGGACATATCAAGTTATGGCACACCATATTCCGACGCACTATGTTATGGCACACCACGTTCTTTCGCACAATCTTATGGCACGCCAAGTCACGCCATATTCAAGCACACCTTGTTCTGGACATATCATGCTATGGAACACCATATTCCGACATACTATGTCACGGCACACAACATTCTGACACAAAACACTTGGTTCTGGTCATATCATGTTATGACACACCATATTCTGACGCAAAATCTTATGGCACACCAAGTTACACCATATTCAAGCACACCTTTCTATGGACATATCATGTTATGGCACAACATATTCCGACGCACTATGTTATGGCACACCACGTTCTGATATACAACACCTTGTTCTGGACATATCATGTCATGGCACACCATATTCCGACGCACCATGTTATGGCACACCGCGTTCTGACGTACAGTCTTATGGCACGCCAAGTCACACCATATTCAAGCACACCTTGTTCGGGACATAATATGTTATGGCACACCATATTCCGACGCACTATGTTTTGGTACACCACGTTCTGATACACAACACATTGTTCTGGACATATCATGTTATGACACACCATATTCTGACGCACCATCTTATGGAACATTAAGTCACACCATATTCAAGCACACCTTGTTCAGGACATATCTTATGTGTCCGACACACTATGTTATAGCACACCACTTTCTGACGTAAAATATTATGGCTTGTCAAGTCACACCATATTCAAGCACATCTTGTCCTGGACATATCATGTTATGGGACACCATATTCCGACGCATTATTTTACGACACACAACATTCTGACACACAACACCTTGTTCTGCACATATCATGTTATGGCACACCATATTCCAATGTACTATGTTATGGAACACCGCGTTCTGACACACAATCTTATGGAACACTAAGTCACACCATATTCAAGCAGACCTTGTTCTAGACATATCATGTTATGGCACAGCATATTCCGACGCACTATGTTATGGCACACCACGTTCTGACACACAACACCTTGTTCTAGACATATCATGTTTTGGCACACCATATTCCGACGCACTATGTTACATCACACCACATTATGACACACAACACCTGGTTCTGGACATATCATGTTATGACACACCATATTCTGACGCACAATCTTATGGCACACTAACTCACACCATATTCAAGCACACCTCGTTCTGGACATATCAAGTTATGTCACACCATATTCCGACGCACTATGTTAAGTCACACCACGTTCTGACACGCAAGACCTGGTTCTGGACATATCATGTTATGGAACACCATATTCTGACACACAATCTTATGGCACACCAAGTCACACCATATTCAAGCACACCTTGTTCTGGACATATCATGTTATGGCCTACCATATTACCACGCATTATGTCACGGCACACCACGTTCCGACACACAACACCTTTTTCTGAACATATCATGTTATGGCACACCATATTCTGACGCATTATGTTATGGCACACCACGTTCTGACACACAGCACCTTGTTCTGGACATATCAAGTTATGGCATACCATATTCCAACGCACTACGTTATGGCACACCATGTTCTGTCGCACAATCTTATGGAATGCCAAGTCATACCATATTCAAGCACACCTTGTTTTGTACATATCATCTTATGGCACGCGAAGTCACACCATATTCAAGCATACCTTGTTCTAGACATATCATGTTCTGGCACACCATATTCCGACGCACTATGTTATGGCACACCACTTTCTGACACACAACACCTTTTTCTAGACATATTATGTTATAACACACCATATTGTGACGTACAATCCTAGGCGCATCAAGTTACACCATATTCAAGAACACCTTGTTCTGGACATATCATTTTATGGCACACCATATTCTGATGCACTACGTTATGACACACCATGTTCTGTTGCACAATCTTATGGCACGCCAAGTCACACCATATTCAAGCATACCTTGTTCTGGACATATCATGTTACGACACAACATATTCCGACGCACTATGTTATGGCACACCATGTTCTGACAGACAACACCTTGTTCTGGACATATCATGTTATGGCACACCATATTCCGACGCACTATGTTATGGCGCACCACGTTCTGTCGCACAATCTTATGGCACGCCAAGTCACACCATATTCAAGCACACCTTGTTCGAGACATACCATGTTATGGCACACCATATTCCGACGCACTATATTTTTGCACACCACGTTCTGATAAACAACACCTTGTTCTAGACATATCATGTTATGGCACACCATATTCTCACGCATAATCTTATGGCACATCAAGTCACACCATATTCAAGCACACCTTGTTATGGACATATCTTGTGTGTCCGACGCACTATGTTATGGCACACCACTTTCTGGCGTAAAATATTATGGCTTGCCAAGTCACACCATATTCAAGCACATCTTGTTCTGGACATATCATGTTATGGCACACCATATTCCGAAGTACTTTGTTATGGAACACCGCGTTCTGACACACAATCTTATGGAACACCAGTCACACCATATTCAAGCACACCTTGTTCTAAACATATCATGTTATGGAAAACCATATTCTGACGCTCTATGTTACGGCACACCATGTTTTGACACACAACACCTTGTTATGAATATATCATATTATGACACACCATATTCCGACATACTATGCTACGGCACAGCAGGTTCTGACACACAATCTTATGGCACACCAAGTCACACCATATTCAAGCACACCTTGTTTTAGACATATCATGTTATGGCAAACCATATTCTGACGAACTATGTTACGACACACCACGTTCTGACATACAACAACTTGTTCTTGTCATACCATGTTATGACACACCATATTCCGACGCACTATGTTATGGCACACCACGTTCTGACACACAATACCTTGTTCTGGATATATCAAGTTATCACACACCATATTCCGACGCATTATGTTATGGCTCACCATATTCCGACGCATTATGTTATGGCTCACCACGTTCTGTCGCACAATCTTATGGCACGCCAAGTCACGCCATATTCAAGCACACCTTGTTTTGGACATATCATGTTATGGCACACCATATTCCGACGTACTATGTTACGGCACACTACATTCTGACACACAACACCTGGTTCTGGATATATCATGTTATGGCACACCAAGTCACACCATATTCAAGAACACCTTGTTATGGACATATCCTGTTATGGCACAACATATTCCGACGCACTATGGTATGACACACTACGTTCTGGCACACAACACCTTGTTCTGGACATATCATGTTATGGGACACCATATTCCGACGTACTATGTTACGGCACACCACATTCTGACACACAACACCTGGTTCTAAACATATCATGTTATGGCACACCATATTCCGACGCACTATGTTATGGTACACCACATTCTGACACACAACACCTGGTTCTGGACAAATCATGTTATGGCACACCATATTTCGACGCACTATGTTATGGTACACCACATTCTGACACACAACACCTGGTTCTGGACATATCATGTTATGGCACACCATATTCTGACGCACAATCTTATGGCACACTAAGTCACACCATATTCAAGCACACCTCGTTCTGTACATATCAAGTTATGTCACACCATATTCCGACGCACTATGTTATGGCTCACCATATTCCGACGCATTATGTTATGGCTCACCACGTTCTGTCGCACAATCTTATGGCACGCCAAGTCACGCCATATTCAAACACACCTTGTTTTGGACATATCATGTTATGGCACACCATATTCCGACGTACTATGTTACGGCACACTACATTCTGACACACAACACCTGGTTCTGGATATATCATGTTATGGCACACCAAGTCACACAATATTCATGAACACCTTGTTATGGACATATCCTGTTATGGCACAACATATTCCGACGCACTATGGTATGACACACTACGTTCTGGCACACAACACCTTGTTCTGGACATATCATGTTATGGGACACCATATTCCGACGTACTATGTTACGACACACCACATTCTGACACACAACACCTGGTTCTAGACATATCATGTTATGGAACACCATATTCCGACGCACTATGTTATGGTACACCACATTCTGACACACAACACCTGGTTCTAGACAAATCATGTTATGGCACACCATATTCCGACGCACTATGTTATGGTACACCACATTCTGACACACAACACCTGGTTCTGGACATATCATTTTATGGTACACCATATTCTGATGCACAATCTAATGGCATACCAAGTCACACCATATTCAAGCACACCTTGTTTTGTACATATCATGTTATGGGACACAATATTCCGACGCACTATGTTACGGCACACCACATTCTGACACACAACACCTGGTTCTGGACATATCATGTTATGGCACACCATATTCTGACGCACAATCTTATGGCACACCAAGTCACACCATATTCAAGCACACCTCGTTCTGGACATATCATGTTATGTCACACCATATTCCGACACACTATGTTAAGTCACACCCCGTTCTGACATACAAGACCCGGTTCTGGACATATCATGTTATGGCACACCATATTCTGACGCACAATCTTATGGCACACCAAGTCACACAATATTCATGCACACCTTGTTCTGGACATATCGCGTTATGGCACACCATCTTACGACGCACTATGTCATGGTACACCACGTTCAGACACACACCACCTTGTTCTGGACATATCATGTTATGACACACCATATTCTGACGCATTATGTTATGGCACACCACGTTCTGACACACAACACCTTGTTCTGGACATATCAAGTTATGGCACACCATATTCCGACGCACTATGTTATGACGCACCATGTTCTGTCGCACAATCTTATGGCACGCCAAGTCATACCATATTCAAGCACACCTTGTTCGGTACATATCATCTTATGGCACGCGAAGTCACACCATATTCAAGCACACCTTGTTCTGGACATATCATGTTATGGCACACCATATTCCGACGCATTATTTTATGGAACACCACGTTCTGACACACAACACCTTGTTCTGGACATATCAAGTTATGGCACACCATATTCCGACGCACTATGTTATGACACACCACATTCTGTCGCACAATTTTATGGCACACCATATTCAAGCAAACATTGTTATGGACATATCATGTTATGGCACACCATATTCCGACGCAATATGTTACGGAACACCACATGCGGACACACAACACGTGGTTCTGTACATATCATGTTATGGCACACCATATTCTGTCGCACAATCTTATGGCATGCCAAGTCACGCCATATTCAAGCACACCTTGTTCTGGGAATATCATGTTATGGGACACCATATTCTGACGTACTATGTGACGACACACCACATTCTGACACACAACACTTGGTTCTGGACATATCATGTTATGGCACACCATATTCTGACGCACAATCTTAAGGCACACCAAGTCACACCATAGTCAAGCGGACCTTGTTCTAGACATATCATGTCATGGCACAACATATTCCGACGCACTATATTATTTCACACTACGTTCTGACACACAACACCTAGTTTTGGACATATCATGTTATGGCACACCATATTCCGACGCACTATGTTATGGAACAAATGTTTTGACACAAAACACCTTGTTCTGGACATATCAAGTTATGGCACACCATATTCCGGCGCACTATGTTATGGCACACCATATTCCGACGCACTATGTTATGGCACACCATATTCCGACGCACTATGTTATGGCACACCACGTTCTGACAGACTACACCTGGTTATGGACATATCATGTTATGGCACACCATAATCTGACGCACAATCTTATGGAACACCAAGTCATACCATATTCAAGCACACCTTATTCTGGACATATCATGTTACGAAACACCATATTCCAACACACTATGTTACGACATACCACATTCTGACATGCAACACCTGGTTCTGGACATATCATGTTATGGAAAACCATATTCTGACGCACAATCTTATGTTACACCAAGTCACACCATATTCATGCAAACATTGTTATGGACATATCATGTTATGGCACACCATATTCCGACGCAATATGTTACGGAACACCACATGCGGACACACAACACGTGGTTCTGGACATATCATGTTATGGCACACCATATTCTGTCGCACAATCTTATGGCATGCCAAGTCACGCCATATTCAAGCACACCTTGTTCTGGACATACAATGTTATGGCACACCATAATCCGACACACAATATTATGGAACATCAATTCACACCATATTCAAGCACACCTTGTTCTTGACATATCTTATGTGTTGGACGTACTATGTTATGGCACACCACTTTCTGACGCAAAATATTATGGCTTGCCAAGTCACACCATGTTAAAGCACATCTTGTTCTGGACATATCGCGTTATGGCACACCATATTCCGACGCGCTATTTTACGGCACATTACGTTCTGACACACAACACCTTGTTCTGGACATATCATGTTATAACACACCATATTCCGACGTACTATGTTATGGAACACCGCGTTCTAACACACAATCTTAGGAAACACCAAGTTACACCATATTCAAGCACACCTTGTTCTAGACATATCATGTTATGGAACACCACGTTCTGACACACAACACCTGGTTCTGGACATATCATGTTATGGCACACCAAGTTACACCATATTCAAGCACACATTGTTATGGACATATCATGTTATGGCGCACCAAGTTACACCATATTCAAGCACACCTTCTTATGGACATATCATGTAATGGCACACCACGTTCTGACACAGAACACCTTGTTCTGGACATATCAACTTATGGCACACCATATTCCGACGCACTATGTTATGGCACACCACGTTCTGTCGCACAATTTTATGGCACGCAAAGTCAAACCATATTCAAGCAAACATTGTTATGGACATATCATATTATGGCACACCATATTCCGACGCACTATGTTACGGCACGCCACATGCTGACACATAACACGTGGTTCTGGACATATCATGTTATGGCACATCATATTCTGTCGCACAATCTTATGGCACGCCAAGTCACGCCATATTCAAGCACACCTCGTTATGGACATATCATTTTATGGCACACCATATTTCGACGTACTATGTTACGACACACCACATTCTGACACACAACACGTGGTTCTGGACATATCAGGTTATGGCAGACCATATTCTGTCGCACAATCTTATGGCACGCCAAGTCACGCGATATTTAAGCACACCTTGTTCTAAACATATCATGTTATGGCAAACCATATTCTGACACACTATGTTTTGGGACACCACATTCTGACACACAACACCTAGTTATGGACATATCATGTTATCGCACACCATATTCTGATGCACAATCTGATGGCACACCAAGTCACGCCTTATGACACACTACACCTGGTTATGGACATATCATGTTATGGCACACCATAAACTGACGCACAATCTGATGGAACACCAAGTTACACCATATTCAAGCACACCTTATTTTGGACATATCATGTTATGGAACACCATATTCCGACGCACTATGTTACGGCACACCACATTCTGACAGACTACACCTGGTTATGGACATATCATGTTATGGCACACCATAATCTGACGCACAATCTTATGGAACACCAAGTCATACCATATTTAAGCACACCGTGTTCTAGACATATCATGTTATGTCACACCATATTCCGACGCACTATGTTAAGTCACACCGCGTTCTGACACACAAGACCTGGTTTTGGACATATCATGTTATGGCACACCATATTCTGACGCACAATCTTATGGCACACCGAGTCACACCATATTCAAGCACACCTTGTTCTGAACATATCATGTTATGGCACACCATATTACGACGCACTATGGCATGGCACACCACGTTATGAAACACAACACCTTGTTCTGGACATATCATGTTTTGGCACACCATATTCTGACGCACTATGTTATGGCACGACACGTTCTGTCGCACAATCTTATGGAACGCCAAGTCACACCATATTCAACCACACCTTGTTATGGACATATTATGTTATGGTACACCATATTCTGACGCACTATGTTATGGGACACTACGTTCTGTCGCATAATATTATGGCACGCCAAGTCACACCACATTTAAGCACACCTTGTTTTGTACATATCATGTTTTGGAACACCATATTCCGACGCACTATGTTACGGCACACTAGCTTCTGACACACAACACCTGGTTATGGACATATCATGTTATGGAACACCATATTCCGACGCACTATGTTACGGCACACCACATTCTGACACACAACACCTTGTTTTGGACATATCATGTTATGGTACACCATATTCTGACGCACTCTGTTATGGCACACCACGTTATGACACACAACACTTTGTTCTAGACATATCAAGTTATGGCACACCGTATTCCGACGCACTATGTTATGACATACCACGTTCTGTCGCACAATCTTATGGCACGCCAAGTCACACCATATTCAAGCACACCTTATTCGGAACATATCCTATTATATGGCACACCATATTCCGACGCACTACATTATGGCACACCCCGTTCTGACACACAACACCTTATTCTGGACATATCATGTTATGGCACACCATATTCCGACACATTATGTTATGGCACACCACGTTCTGACACACAACACCTTGTTCTGGACATATCAAGTTATGGCACACCATATTCCGACGCATTATGTTATGGTACACCACGTTCTGTCGCACAATTTTATGGCAAGCCAACTTACACCATATTCAAGGAAACATTGTTATGGACATATCATGTTATGGCACACCATATTCCGACGCACTATGTTACGGCACACCACATGCTGACACACAACACGTGGTTCTGGACTATCATGTTATGGCACACCATATTCTGTCGCACAATCTTATGGCACGCCAAGTCACGCCTTATTCAAGCACACCTTGTTCTGGACATATCATGTTATGTCACACCATATTCCGACTACTATTTTACGGCACACCACATTCCGACACACAACACCTTGTTCTGGACCTATCAAGTTATGGCACACCATATTCCGACGCACTACGTTATGCCACACCACGTTCTGTCGCACAATCTTTTGGCACGCCAAGTCACACCATGTTCAAGCACACCTTTTTCTGGACATATCATGTTATGGAAATTGCACACCATATTCCGACGCACTATGTTATGGCACACACGTTCTGACACAAAAAACCTTGTTATGTACATATCAAGTTATGGCACACCATATTCCGGCGCACTATGTTATGACACACCATGTTCTGTCGCACAATCTTATGGCACGCCAAGTCACGCCATATTCAAGCACACCTTGTTCTGGACATATCATGTTATGGCACACCATATTCCGACGCACTATGTTACGGCACACCATATTCTGACACACAACACCTTGTTCTGGACATATCATGTTATGGCACACCATATTCCGACGCACTATGTTATGGCATACCACGTTCGGTCTAAAAATATTATGGCACGCCAAGTCATGCCTTATTCAAGCACACCTTGTTCTGGACATATCATGTTATTGCACACCATATTCCGACGCACTATGTTACGGCACACCACATTCTGACACACAACACCTGGATTTGGACATATCATGTTATGACACACCAGATTCTGACGCACATTCTTATGGCACACCAAGTCACACCATATTCAAGCACATCTTGTTCTGGACATATCATGTTATGGCACACCATATTCCGACATACTATGTTACAGCACACCACATTCTGATACACAACACCTTGTTCTGGACATATCATGTTATGGCACACCGTATTCTGACGCAAAATCTTATGCCACACCAAGTCACACCATATTCAAGCACACCTTGTTCTGGACATATCATGTTATGGCACACCATATTCCGACGCATTATGTTATGTCACACCACATTCTGACACACAAAACCTTGTTCTGGACATATCAAGTTATGGCACACCATATTCCGACGCACTAAGTTATGACACACCACGTTATGTCGCACAATTTTATGGCACACCATATTCAAGCAAACATTGTTATGGACATATCATGTAATGGCACACCATATTCCGACGCACTATGTTACGGCACACCACATGCGGACACACAACACGTTGTTCTGAACATATCATGTTATGGCACACCATATTCTGTCGCACAATCTTATGGAACGCAAAGTCACGCCATATTCAAGCACACCTTGTTCTGGGAATATCATGTTATGGACACCATATTCTGACGTACTATGTTACGGCACACCACATTCTGACACACAACACCTGGTTCTGGACATATCATGTTATGGCACACCATATTCTGACGCACAATCTTAAGGCACACCAAGTCACACCATATTCAAGCACACCTTGTTCTAGACATATCATGTCATGGCACAACATATTACGACACACTATATTATTGCACTACGTTCTGACACACAACACCTTGTTCTGGACATATCATGTTATGGCACAACATATTCCGATGCATTATGTTATGGCACACCATGTTCTGACACACAACACCTTGTTCTGGACATATCATGTTATGGCACACCATATTCCGACGCACTATGTTATGGTACACCACGTTCTGACACACAACACCTTCTTTTGGACATATCATGTTATGGCACACCATATTCCGGCACACTATTTTATGGAACACCACGTTCTGACACACAACACCTTGTTCTGGATATATCAAGTTATCACACACCATATTCTGACGCACTATGTTATGGCACATCACGTTCTGTGACACAATCTTATGGCACGCCAAGTGACACCATATTCAAGCACACCTTGTTCTGGACATATCATGTTATGGCACACCATATTCCGACGCACTATGTTATGGTACACCATATTCTGACACACAACGCCTGGTTCTGGACATATCATGTTGTGGCACACCATATTCTGATGCACAATATGATGGCACACCAAGTTACACCATATTCAAGCACACCTTGTTATGGACATATCATGTTATGGCACACCACGTTCTGACACAGAACACCTTGTTCTGGACATATCAACTTATGGCACACCATATTCCGACGCACTATGTTATGGCACACCACGTTCTGTCGCACAATTTTATGGCACGCCAAGTCAAACCATATTCAAGCAAACATTGTTATGGACATATCATATTATGGCACACCATATTCCGACGCACTATGTTACGGGACGCCACATGCTGACACATAACACGTGGTTCTGGACATATCATGTTATGGCACATCATATTCTGTCGCACAATCTTATGGCACGCCAAGTCACGCCATATTCAAGCACACCTTGTTATCGACATATCATTTTATGGCACACCATATTTCGACGTACTATGTTACGACACACCACATTATGACACACAACACGTGGTTCTGGACATATCAGGTTATGACACACCATATTCTGTCGCACAATCTTATGGCACGCCAAGTCACGCGATATTCAAGCACACCTTGTTCTGGACATATCATGTTATGGCACACCATATTCGGACGCACAATCTTAAGGCACACCAAGTCACACCATATTCAAGCATACCTTGTTCTAAACATATCATGTCATGGCACAACATATTCCGACGCACTATGTTATTGCACACTACGTTCTGACACACAACACCTTGTTCTGGACATATCATGTTATGGCACAACATATTCCGACGCACTATGTTATGGCGCACTATGTTATGACACAACACCTTGTTCTGGACATATCATGTTATGGCACATCATATTCCGATGCACTATTTTATGGCGCACCACGTTCTGTCGCATAATCTTATGAAACTCCAAGTCACACCATATTCAAGCAAATCTTGTTCGGGACATACCATGTTATGGCACACCATATTCCGACACACTATGTTTTGGCACACCGCGTTCTGATACACAACACCTTGTTCTGGACATATCATGTTATGGTACACCATTTTGACGCACAATCTTATGGCACATCAAGTCACACCATATTCAAGCACACCTTGTTCTTGACATATCTTGTGTGTCCGACGCACTATGTTATGGCACACCACTTTCTGACGTAAAATATTATGGCTTGCCAAGTCACACCATATTCAAGCACATCTTGTTCTGGACATATCATGTTATGGCTCACCATATTCCGACGTACTTTGTTATGGAACACCGCGTTCTGACACACAATCTTATGGAACACCAAGTCACACCATATTCAAGCGCACCTTGTTCTAAACATATCATGTTATGGAAAACCATATTCTGACACACTATGTTTTGGGACACCACATTCTGACACACAACACCTAGTTATGGACATATCATGTTATCGCACACCATATTCTGATGCACATCTGATGGCACACCAAGTCACGCCTTATGACACACTACACCTGGTTATGGACATATCATGTTATGGCACACCATAAACTGACGCACAATCTGATGGAACACCAAGTTACACCATATTCAAGCACACCTTATTTTGGACATATCATGTTATGGCACACCATATTCCGACGCACTATGTTACGGCACACCACATTCTGACAGACTACACCTGGTTATGGACATATCATGTTATGGCACACCATAATCTGACGCACAATCTTATGGAACACCAAGTCATACCATATTTAAGCACACCGTGTTCTAGACATATCATGTTATGTCACACCATATTCCGACGCACTATGTTAAGTCACACCGCGTTCTGACACAAGACCTGGTTTTGGACATATCATGTTATGGCACACCATATTCTGACGCACAATCTTATGGCACACCGAGTCACACCATATTCAAGCACACCTTGTTCTGAACATATCATGTTATGGCACACCATATTACGACGCACTATGGCATGGCACACCACTTATGAAACACAACACCTTGTTCTGGACATATCATGTTTTGGCACACCATATTCTGACGCACTATGTTATGGCACGACACGTTCTGTCGCACAATCTTATGGAACGCCAAGTCACACCATATTCAACCACACCTTGTTATGGACATATTATGTTATGGTACACCATATTCTGACGCTATGTTATGGGACACTACGTTCTGTCGCATAATATTATGGCACGCCAAGTCACACCACATTTAAGCACACCTTGTTTTGTACATATCATGTTTTGGAACACCATATTCCAACGCACTATGTTACGGCACACTAGCTTCTGACACACAACACCTGGTTATGGACATATCATGTTATGGAACACCATATCCGACGCACTATGTTACGGCACACCACATTCTGACACACAACACCTTGTTTTGGACATATCATGTTATGGTACACCATATTCTGACGCACTCTGTTATGGAACACCACGTTATGACACACAACACTTTGTTCTAGACATATCAAGTTATGGCACACCGTATTCCGACGCACTATGTTATGACACACCACGTTCTGTCGCACAATCTTATGGCACGCCAAGTCACACCATATTCAAGCACACCTTGTTCGGGACATATCTATTATATGGCACACCATATTCCGACGCACTACGTTATGGCACACCACGTTCTGACACACAACACCTTGTTCTGGACATATCATGTTATGGCACACCATATTCCGACGCATTATGTTATGGCACACCACGTTCTGACACACAACACCTTGTTCTGGACATATCAAGTTATGGCACACCATATTCCGACGCATTATGTTATGGTACACCACGTTCTGTCGCACAATTTTATGGCAAGCCAACTTACACCATATTCAAGGAAACATGTTATGGACATATCATGTTATGGCACACCATATTCCGACGCACTATGTTACGGCACACCACATGCTGACACACAACACGTGGTTCTGGACTATCATGTTATGGCACACCATATTCTGTCGCACAATCTTATGGCACGCCAAGTCACGCCTTATTCAAGCACACCTTGTTCTGGACATATCTGTTATGTCACACCATATTCCGACTACTATTTTACGGCACACCACATTCCGACACACAACACCTTGTTCTGGACCTATCAAGTTATGGCACACCATATTCCGACGCACTACGTTATGCCACACCACGTTCTGTCGCACAATCTTTTGGCACGCCAAGTCACACCATGTTCAAGCACACTTTTTCTGGACATATCATGTTATGGAAATTGCACACCATATTCCGACGCACTATGTTATGGCACACACGTTCTGACACAAAAAACCTTGTTATGTACATATCAAGTTATGGCACACCATATTCCGGCGCACTATGTTATGACACACCATGTTCTGTCGCACAATCTTATGGCACGCCAAGTCACGCCATATTCAAGCACACCTTGTTCTGGACATATCATGTTATGGCACACCATATTCCGACGCACTATGTTACGGCACACCATATTCTGACACACAACACCTTGTTCTGGACATATCATGTTATGGCACACCATATTCCGACGCACTATGTTATGGCATACCACGTTCGGTCTAAAAATATTATGGCACGCCAAGTCATGCCTTATTCAAGCACACCTTGTTCTGGACATATCATGTTATTGCACACCATATTCCGACGCACTATGTTACGGCACACCACATTCTGACACACAACACCTGGATTTGGACATATCATGTTATGACACACCAGATTCTGACGCACATTCTTATGGCACACCAAGTCACACCATATTCAAGCACATCTTGTTCTGGACATATCATGTTATGGCACACCATATTCCGACATACTATGTTACAGCACACCACATTCTGATACACAACACCTTGTTCTGGACATATCATGTTATGGCACACCGTATTCTGACGCAAAATCTTATGCCACACCAAGTCACACCATATTCAAGCACACCTTGTTCTGGACATATCATGTTATGGCACACCATATTCCGACGCATTATGTTATGTCACACCACATTCTGACACACAAAACCTTGTTCTGGACATATCAAGTTATGGCACACCATATTCCGACGCACTAAGTTATGACACACCACGTTATGTCGCACAATTTTATGGCACACCATATTCAAGCAAACATTGTTTTGGACATATCATTTTATGGCACACCATATTCCGACGCACTATGTTACGGCACACCACATGCGGACACACAACACGTTGTTCTGGACATATCATGTTATGGCACACCATATTCTGTCGCACAATCTTATGGAACGCCAAGTCACGCCATATTCAAGCACACCTTGTTCTGGGCATATCATGTTATGGACACCATATTCTGACGTACTATGTTACGGCACACCACATTCTGACACACAACACCTGGTTCTGGACATATCATGTTATGGCACACCATATTCTGACGCACAATCTTAAGGCACACCAAGTCACACCATATTCAAGCACACCTTGTTCTAGACATATCATGTCATGGCACAACATATTACGACACACTATATTATTGCACTACGTTCTGACACACAACACCTTGTTCTGGACATATCATGTTATGGCACAACATATTCCGATGCATTATGTTATGGCACACCATGTTCTGACACACAACACCTTGTTCTGGACATATCATGTTATGGCACACCATATTCCGACGCACTATGTTATGGTACACCACGTTCTGACACACAACACCTTCTTTTGGACATATCATGTTATGGCACACCATATTCCGGCACACTATTTTATGGAACACCACGTTCTGACACACAACACCTTGTTCTGGATATATCAAGTTATCACACACCATATTCTGACGCACTATGTTATGGCACATCACGTTCTGTGACACAATCTTATGGCACGCCAAGTGACACCATATTCAAGCACACCTTGTTCTGGACATATCATGTTATGGCACACCATATTCCGACGCACTATGTTATGGTACACCATATTCTGACACACAACGCCTGGTTCTGGACATATCATGTTGTGGCACACCATATTCTGATGCACAATATGATGGCACACCAAGTTACACCATATTCAAGCACACCTTGTTATGGACATATCATGTTATGGCACACCACGTTCTGACACAGAACACCTTGTTCTGGACATATCAACTTATGGCACACCATATTCCGACGCACTATGTTATGGCACACCACGTTCTGTCGCACAATTTTATGGCACGCCAAGTCAAACCATATTCAAGCAAACATTGTTATGGACATATCATATTATGGCACACCATATTCCGACGCACTATGTTACGGGACGCCACATGCTGACACATAACACGTGGTTCTGGACATATCATGTTATGGCACATCATATTCTGTCGCACAATCTTATGGCACGCCAAGTCACGCCATATTCAAGCACACCTTGTTATCGACATATCATTTTATGGCACACCATATTTCGACGTACTATGTTACGACACACCACATTATGACACACAACACGTGGTTCTGGACATATCAGGTTATGACACACCATATTCTGTCGCACAATCTTATGGCACGCCAAGTCACGCGATATTCAAGCACACCTTGTTCTGGACATATCATGTTATGGCACACCATATTCGGACGCACAATCTTAAGGCACACCAAGTCACACCATATTCAAGCATACCTTGTTCTAAACATATCATGTCATGGCACAACATATTCCGACGCACTATGTTATTGCACACTACGTTCTGACACACAACACCTTGTTCTGGACATATCATGTTATGGCACAACATATTCCGACGCACTATGTTATGGCGCACTATGTTATGACACACAACACCTTGTTCTGGACATATCATGTTATGGCACATCATATTCCGATGCACTATTTTATGGCGCACCACGTTCTGTCGCATAATCTTATGAAACTCCAAGTCACACCATATTCAAGCAAATCTTGTTCGGGACATACCATGTTATGGCACACCATATTCCGACACACTATGTTTTGGCACACCGCGTTCTGATACACAACACCTTGTTCTGGACATATCATGTTATGGTACACCATATTTTGACGCACAATCTTATGGCACATCAAGTCACACCATATTCAAGCACACCTTGTTCTTGACATATCTTGTGTGTCCGACGCACTATGTTATGGCACACCACTTTCTGACGTAAAATATTATGGCTTGCCAAGTCACACCATATTCAAGCACATCTTGTTCTGGACATATCATGTTATGGCTCACCATATTCCGACGTACTTTGTTATGGAACACCGCGTTCTGACACACAATCTTATGGAACACCAAGTCACACCATATTCAAGCGCACCTTGTTCTAAACATATCATGTTATGGAAAACCATATTCTGACACACTATGTTTTGGGACACCACATTCTGACACACAACACCTAGTTATGGACATATCATGTTATCGCACACCATATTCTGATGCACAATCTGATGGCACACCAAGTCACGCCTTATGACACACTACACCTGGTTATGGACATATCATGTTATGGCACACCATAAACTGACGCACAATCTGATGGAACACCAAGTTACACCATATTCAAGCACACCTTATTTTGGACATATCATGTTATGGCACACCATATTCCGACGCACTATGTTACGGCACACCACATTCTGACAGACTACACCTGGTTATGGACATATCATGTTATGGCACACCATAATCTGACGCACAATCTTATGGAACACCAAGTCATACCATATTTAAGCACACCGTGTTCTAGACATATCATGTTATGTCACACCATATTCCGACGCACTATGTTAAGTCACACCGCGTTCTGACATACAAGACCTGGTTTTGGACATATCATGTTATGGCACACCATATTCTGACGCACAATCTTATGGCACACCGAGTCACACCATATTCAAGCACACCTTGTTCTGAACATATCATGTTATGGCACACCATATTACGACGCACTATGGCATGGCACACCACTTTATGAAACACAACACCTTGTTCTGGACATATCATGTTTTGGCACACCATATTCTGACGCACTATGTTATGGCACGACACGTTCTGTCGCACAATCTTATGGAACGCCAAGTCACACCATATTCAACCACACCTTGTTATGGACATATTATGTTATGGTACACCATATTCTGACGCAGTATGTTATGGGACACTACGTTCTGTCGCATAATATTATGGCACGCCAAGTCACACCACATTTAAGCACACCTTGTTTTGTACATATCATGTTTTGGAACACCATATTCCAACGCACTATGTTACGGCACACTAGCTTCTGACACACAACACCTGGTTATGGACATATCATGTTATGGAATACCATATTCCGACGCACTATGTTACGGCACACCAATTCTGACACACAACACCTTGTTTTGGACATATCATGTTATGGTACACCATATTCTGACGCACTCTGTTATGGAACACCACGTTATGACACACAACACTTTGTTCTAGACATATCAAGTTATGGCACACCGTATTCCGACGCACTATGTTATGACACACCACGTTCTGTCGCACAATCTTATGGCACGCCAAGTCACACCATATTCAAGCACACCTTGTTCGGGACATATCTTATTATATGGCACACCATATTCCGACGCACTACGTTATGGCACACCACGTTCTGACACACAACACCTTGTTCTGGACATATCATGTTATGGCACACCATATTCCGACGCATTATGTTATGGCACACCACGTTCTGACACACAACACCTTGTTCTGGACATATCAAGTTATGGCACACCATATTCCGACGCATTATGTTATAGTACACCACGTTCTGTCGCACAATTTTATGGCAAGCCAACTTACACCATATTCAAGGAAACAATGTTATGGACATATCATGTTATGGCACACCATATTCCGACGCACTATGTTACGGCACACCACATGCTGACACACAACACGTGGTTCTGGACTATCATGTTATGGCACACCATATTCTGTCGCACAATCTTATGGCACGCCAAGTCACGCCTTATTCAAGCACACCTTGTTCTGGACATATCCTGTTATGTCACACCATATTCCGACTACTATTTTACGGCACACCACATTCCGACACACAACACCTTGTTCTGGACCTATCAAGTTATGGCACACCATATTCCGACGCACTACGTTATGCCACACCACGTTCTGTCGCACAATCTTTTGGCACGCCAAGTCACACCATGTTCAAGCACACGTTTTTCTGGACATATCATGTTATGGAAATTGCACACCATATTCCGACGCACTATGTTATGGCACACACGTTCTGACACAAAAAACCTTGTTATGTACATATCAAGTTATGGCACACCATATTCCGGCGCACTATGTTATGACACACCATGTTCTGTCGCACAATCTTATGGCACGCCAAGTCACGCCATATTCAAGCACACCTTGTTCTGGACATATCATGTTATGGCACACCATATTCCGACGCACTATGTTATGGCACACCATATTCTGACACACAACACCTTGTTCTGGACATATCATGTTATGGCACACCATATTCCGACGCACTATGTTATGGCATACCACGTTCGGTCGAAAAATCTTATGGCACGCCAAGTCATGCCTTATTCAAGCACACCTTGTTCTGGACATATCATGTTATTGCACACCATATTCCGACGCACTATGTTACGGCACACCACATTCTGACACACAACACCTGGATTTGGACATATCATGTTATGACACACCAGATTCTGACGCACATTCTTATGGAACACCAAGTCACACCATATTCAAGCACATCTTGTTCTGGACATATCATGTTATGGCACACCATATTCCGACATACTATGTTACAGCACACCACATTCTGACACACAACACCTGGTTCTGGACATATCATGTTATGGCACACCGTATTCTGACGCAAAATCTTATGCCACACCAAGTCACACCATATTCAAGCACACCTTGTTCTGGACATATCATGTTATGGCACACCATATTCCGACGCATTATGTTATGTCACACCACATTCTGACACACAAAACCTTGTTCTGGACATATCAAGTTATGGCACACCATATTCCGACGCACTAAGTTATGACACACCACGTTATGTCGCACAATTTTATGGCACACCATATTCAAGCAAACATTGTTTTGGACATATCATTTTATGGCACACCATATTCCGACGCACTATGTTACGGCACACCACATGCGGACACACAACACGTTGTTCTGGACATATCATGTTATGGCACACCATATTCTGTCGCACAATCTTATGGAACGCCAAGTCACGCCATATTCAAGCACACCTTGTTCTGGGCATATCATGTTATGGACACCATATTCTGACGTACTATGTTACGGCACACCACATTCTGACACACAACACCTGGTTCTGGACATATCATGTTATGGCACACCATATTCTGACGCACAATCTTAAGGCACACCAAGTCACACCATATTCAAGCACACCTTGTTCTAGACATATCATGTCATGGCACAACATATTACGACACACTATATTATTGCACACTACGTTCTGACACACAACACCTTGTTCTGGACATATCATGTTATGGCACAACATATTCCGACGCATTATGTTATGGCACACCATGTTCTGACACACAACACCTTGTTCTGGACATATCATGTTATGGCACACCATATTCCGACGCACTATGTTATGGTACACCACGTTCTGACACACAACACCTTCTTTTGGACATATCATGTTATGGCACACCATATTCCGGCACACTATTTTATGGAACACCACGTTCTGACACACAACACCTTGTTCTGGATATATCAAGTTATCACACACCATATTACGACGCACTATGTTATGGCACATCACGTTCTGTGACACAATCTTATGGCACGCCAAGTGACACCAAATTCAAGCACACCTTGTTCTGGACATATCATGTTATGGCACACCATATTCCGACGCACTATGTTATGGTACACCATATTCTGACACACAACGCCTGGTTCTGGACATATCATGTTGTGGCACACCATATTCTGATGCACAATATGATGGCACACCAAGTTACACCATATTCATGCACACCTTGTTCTGGACATATCATGTTATGGAAAAACATGTTCCGACGCACTATGTTATGGCACACCCCATTTCTGACACACAAAAACTTGTTCTGGACATATCATGTTATGACACACCATATTCCGACGCATTATGTTATGGAACACCACGTTCTGACACACAACACCTTGTTCTGAACATATCAAGTTATGGCACACCATATTCCGACGGACTATGTTATGGCACACCACGTTCTGTCGTACAATCTAATGGCACGCCAAGTCACACCATATTCAAGCACACATTGCTTTGTACATATCATGTTATGGAATACCATAGTCCGACACTCTATGTTACGGCACAACGCATTCTGACACACAACACGTGGTTCTGGACATATCATGTTATGGCACACCATTTTCTGACGCACAATCTTATGGCACACCAAGTCACACCATATTCAATCACACATTGTTATGGACATATCAAGTTATGGCACACCATATTCCTACGCACTATGTTATGGAACACCACGTTCTGACACAATACACCTTGTTCTGGACATATCATTTTATGGCACATCATATTCCGACGTACTATGTTATGGCGCACCACGTTCTGACACACAATCTTATGCCACACCAAGTAACACCATATTCAAGGACACCTTGTTTTGTACATATCATGTTATGGCACACCATATTCCGACGCACTATGTTATGGTACACTATATTCTGACACACAACGCCTGGTTCTGGACATATCATGTTGTGGCACACCATATTCTGATGCACAATATGATGGCACACCAAGTTACACCATATTCATGCACACCTTGTTCTGGACATATCATGTTATGGCACAACATGTTCCGACGCACTATGTTATGGCACACCCCGTTCTGACACAAAAAAAATTGTTCTTGACATATCATGTTATGGCCACCATATTCCGACGCATTATGTTATGGAACACCACGTTCTGACACACAACACCTTTTTCTGAACATATCAAGTTATGGCACACCATATTCCGACGGACTATGTTATGGCACACCATGTTCTGTCGTACAATATAATGGCACGCCAAGTCACACCATATTCAAGCACACATTGGTCTTGACATATCATGTTATGGCATACCATATTCGGACACACTATGTTACGGCACACCACATTCTGACACACAACACCTGTTTATGGACATATCATGTTATAGCACACCATATTCTGATGCACAATCTTATGGCACACTAAGTCACACCATATTCAAGCACACCTTGTTCTGGACATATCATGTTATGTCACACCATATTCCGATGCACTATGTTAAGTCACACCACGTTCTGAAACACAAGACCTAGTTCTGGACATATCATGTTATGGCACACCATATTCTGGCGCACAATCTTATGGCACATCAAGTCACACCATATTCAAGCACACCTTGTTCTGGACATATCTTGTGTGTCCGACGCATTATGTTATGGCACACCACTTTCTGACGCAAAATATTATGGCCTGCTAAGTCACACCATATTCAAGCACATCTTGTTCTGGATATATCATGTTATGGCACACTATATTCCGACGCACTATTTTAAGGCACACTACGTTCTGACACACAACATCTTGTTCTGGAAATATCATGTTATGGCACACCATATTCTGACGCACAATTTAATGGCACACCAAGCCACACCATATTCAAGCACACCTTGTTCTGGACATATCATGTTATGGCACACCATATTCTGAAACAGTATGTTATGACACGTACTGACCACAACACCTTGTTATGGACATATCATATTTTGATACACCATATTTCAACGCATTATGTTATGGCACACCACGTTCTGACACAGAACACCTTGTTCTGGACATATCAAGTTATGGCACACCATATTCCGACGGACTATGTTACGGAACACCATATTTTGACGCACAACACCTGGTTTTGGACATATCATGTTATGGCACACCGTATTCTGACGCAAATCTTATGGCACACCAAGTCACACCATATTCAAGCACACCTTTTTCTGGACATATCATGTTATGGCACACCATATTCCGACGCACTATGTTATGGCGCACCATATTCCGATGCACTATGTTATGGCACACCATATTCCGACGCACTATGTTATGGCACACCACGTTCTGTCGCACAATCTTATGGCACGCAAAGTCACGCCATATTCAAGCACACCTTGTTATAGACATATCATGTTATGAAACACCATATTCCAACGCACTATGTTACGGCATACCACATTCTGACATACAACATCTGGGTCTGGACATATCATGTTATGGCACACCATATTCTGACGCACAATCTTATGTCAAACCAAATCACACCATATTTTAGCGCACCTTGTTCTGGACATATCATGTTATGGCACAACATATTCCGACGCACTATGTTATGGCACACCACGTTCTGACACACAACACCTTGTTCTGGATATATCATGTTATGACACACCATATTCCGACGCACTATGTTATGGCACACCACGTTCAGTCGCAGAATCTTATAGCACGCCAAGTCACACCATATTAAAGCACACCTTGTTCTGGACATACAATGTTATGGCACACCATAATCCGACGCACTATGTTTTGACATACCACCTTCTGACACACAACACCTTGTTCTGGATATATCATGTTATGGCACACCATATTATGATGCACAATATGATGGCACACCAAGTCACGCCTTATGGCACATCAATTCACACCATATTCAAGCACACCTTGTTCTGGACATATCATTTTATGGAACACCACTTTCTGACGCAAAATATTATGGCTTGCCAAGTCACACCATGTTCAAGCACATCTTGTTCTGGACATATCATGTTATGGCACACCATATTCCGACGCACTATTTTACGGCACACTATGTTCTAACACACAACACCTTGTTCTGGACATATCATGTTATGACACACCATATTCCGACGTACTATGTTATGGAACACCGCGTTATGACACTCAATCTTAGGGAACACCAATTTACACCATATTCAAGAACACCTTGTTCTAGACATATCATGTTATGGCACACCACGTTCTGACACACAACACCTTGTTCTGGACCTATCAAGTTAGGGAACACCATATTCCGACGCACTATGTTATGCCACACCACGTTCTGTCGCACAATCTTATGGCACGCCAAGTCACACCATATTCAAGCACACCTTGTTATGGACATATCATGTTATGGAAATGACACACCATATTCCGACGCACTATGTTATGGCACACACGTTCTGACGCAAAACACCTTGTTATTGACATATCAAGTTATGGCACACCATATTCCGGCGCACTATGTTATGGCACACCACGTTCTGTCGCACAATCTTATGGCACGCCAAGTCACGCCATATTCAAACACACCTTGTTCTGTACATATCATGTTATGGCACACCATATTCCGACGCGCTATGTTACGGCACACCATATTCTGACACACAACACCTTGTTCTGGACATATCATGTTATGGCACACCATATTCTGACGCATTATGTTATGGAACACCACGTTCGGTCGCAAAATCTTATGGCACGCCAAGTCATGCCTTATTCAAGCACACCTTGTTCTGGACATATCATGTTATTGCACACCATATTCCGACGCGCTATGTTACGGCACACCATATTCTGACACACAACACCTTGTTCTGGACATATCATGTTATGGCACACCATATTCCGACGCACTATGTTATGGCACACCACGTTCGGTCGCAAAATCTTATGGCACGCCAAGTCATGCCTTATTCAAGAACACCTTGTTCTGGACGTATTATGTTATTGCACACCATATTCCGACGCACTATGTTAAGGCACACCACATTCTGACACACAACACCTGGTTTTGGACATATCATGTTATGGCACACCAGATTCTGACGCACATTCTTATGGCACACCAAGTCACACCATATTCAAGCACACCTTGTTCTGGACATATCATGTTATAGCACACCATATTCCGACATACTATGTTACAGCACACCACATTCTGACACACAACACCTGGTTCTGGACATATCATGTTATGGCACACCATATTCTGACGCAAAATCTTATGGCGCACCAGGTCACACCATATTAAAGCACACCTTGTTCTGGACATATCATGTTATGGCACAACATGTTCCGACGCACTATGTTATGGCACACCACGTTCTGACACTGAACACCTTGTTCTGGACATATCAACTTATGGCACACCATATTCCGACGCACCATGTTATGGCACACCACGTTCTGTCGCACAATTTTATGGCACGCCAAGTCACACCATATTCAAGAAAACATTGTTATGGACATATCATGTTATGGCACACCATATTCCGATGCACTATGTTACGGCACACCACATGCTGACACACAACACGTGGTTCTGGACATATCATGTTATGGCACACCATATTCTGTCGCACAATCTTATGGCACGCCAAGTCACGCCAAGTGACGCCATATTCAAGCACACCTTGTTCTGGACATATCATTTTATGGAAAACCATATTCCGACGTACTATGTTACGACACACCACATTCTGGCACACAACACGTGGTTCTGGACATATCATGTTATGGCACACCATATTCTGTCGCACAATCTTATGGAACGCCAAGTCACACCATATTCAAGCACACCTTGTTCTGGACATATCATGTTATGGCACACCATATTCTGACGCACAATATTAAGGCACACCAAGTCACACCATATTCAAGCATACCTTGTTCTAGACATATCATGTTATGGCACACTACGTTCTGACACACAACACCTTGTTCAGGACCTATCAAGTTAGGGCACACCATATTCCGACGCACTATGTTATGCCACACCACGTTCTGTCGCACAATCTTATGGCACGCCAAGTAACACCATATTCAAGCACACCTTGTTCTGGACATATCATGTTATGGAAATGGCACACCATATTCCGACGCACTATGTTATGGCACACACGTTGTGACGCAAAACACCTTGTTATTGAAATATCAAGTTATGGCACACCATATTCCGGCGCACTATGTTATGGCACACCACGTTCTGTCGCACAATCTTATGGAACGCGAAGTCACGCCATATTCAAACACACCTTGTTCTGGGCATATCATGTTATGGCACACCATATTCCGACGCACTATGTTATGGAACACCACGTTCGGTCGCAAAATCTTATGGCACGCCAAGTCATTCCTTATTCAAGCATACCTTGTTCTGGACGTATCATGTTATTGCACACCATATTCCGACGCACTATGTTAAGGCACACCACATTCGGACACACAACACCTGGTTTTGGACATATCATGTTATGGCACACCAGATTCTGACGCACATTCTTATGGCACACCAAGTCACACCATATTCAAGCACACATTGTTTTGGACATATCATGTTATAGCACACCATATTCCTACATACTATGTTACAGCACACCACATTCTGATACACAACACTTGGTTCTGGACATATCATGTTATGGCACACCATATTCTGACGCAAAATCTTATGGCGCACCAAGGCACACCGTATTAAAGAACACCTTGTTCTGGACATATCATGTTATGGCACAACATGTTCCGACGCACTATGTTATGGCACACCACGTTCTGACACTGAACACCTTGTTCTCGACATATCAACTTATGGCACACCATATTCCGACGCACTATGTAATGGCACACCACGTTCTGCCGCACAATTTTATGGCACGCCAAGTCACACTATATTCAAGCAAACATTGTTATGGACATATCATGTTATGGCACACCATATTCCGGCGCACTATGTTACGGCACACCACATGATGACACACAACACGTGGTTCTTGACATATCATGTTATGGCACACCATATTCTGTCGCACAATCTTATGGCACGCCAAGTCACGCCAAGTGACGCCATATTCAAGCACACCTTGTTCTGGACATATCATTTTATGACACACCATATTCCGACGTACTATGTTACAACACACCACATTCTGACACACAACACGTGGTTCTGGACATATCATGTTATGGCACACCATATTCTGTCGCACAATCATATGGCATGCCAAGTCACACCATATTCAAGCACACCTTGTTCTGGACATATCATGTTATGGCACACCATATTCTGACGCACAATCTTAAGGCACACCAAGTCACACCATATTCAAGCATACCTTGTTCTAGACATATCATGTTATGGAACACCACGTTCTGACGCACAACACCTTGTTCTGGACCTATCAAGTTAGGGCACACCATATTCCGACGCACTATGTTATGCCACACCACATTCTGTCGCACAATCTTATGGCACGCCAAGTCACACCATATTCAAGCACACCTTGTTCTGGACATATCATGTTATGGAAATGGCACACCATATTCCGACGCACTATGTTATGCCACACACGTTCTGACGCAAAACACCTTGTTATTGACATATCAAGTAATGGCACACCATATTCCGGCGCACTATGTTATGGCACACCACGTTCTGTCGCATAATCTTATGGCACGCGAAGTCACGCCATATTCAAACACACCTTGTTCTGGACATATCATGTTATGGCACACCATATTCCGACGCGCTATGTTACGGCACACCATATTCTGACACACAACACCTTGTTCTGGACATATCAAGTTATGTCACACCATATTCCGACGCACTATGTTTTGGCACACCACGTTCGGTCGCAAAATCTTATGGCACGCTAAGTCATGCCTTATTCAAGCACACCTTGTTCTGGACGTATCATGTTATTGCACACCATATTCCGACGCACTATGTTAAGCCACACCACATTCTGACACACAACACCTGGTTTTGGACATATCATGTTATGGCACACCAGATTCTGACGCACATTCTTATGGCACACCAAGTCACACCATATTCAAGCACACCTTGTTCTGGAAATATCATGTTATAGCACACCATATTCCGACATACTATGTTACAGCACACCACATTCTGACAGACAACACCTGGTTCTGGACATATCATGTTATGGCACACCATATTCTGACGCAAAATCTTATGGCGCACCAAGTCACACCATATTAAAAAACACCTTGTTCTGGACATATCATGTTATGGCACAACATGTTCCGACGCACTATGTTATGGCACACCACGTTCTGACACTGAACACCTTGTTCTGGACATATCAACTTATGACACACCATATTCCGACGCACCATGTTATGGCACACCACGTTCTGTCGCATAATTTTATGGCACGCCAAGTCACACCATATTCAAGCAAACATTGTTATGGACATATCATGTTATGGCACACCATATTCCGACGCACTATGTTACGGCACACCACATGCTGACACACAACACGTGGTTCTGTACATATCATGTTATGGCACACCATATTCTATCGCACAATCTTATGGCACGCCAAGTCACGCCAAGTGACGCCATATTCAAGCACACCTTGTTCTTGACATATCATTTTATGGCACACCATATTCCGACGTACTATATTACGACACACCACATTCTGACACACAACACGTGGTTCTGGACATATCATGTTATGGCACACCATATTCTGTCGCACAATCTTATGGCACGCCAAGTCACACCATATTCAAGCATACCTTGTTCTGGACATATCATGTTATGGCACACCATATTCTGACGCACAATCTTAAGGCACACCAAGTCACACCATATTCAAGCATACCTTGTTCTAGACATATCATGTTATGGCGCACCACGTTCTGACACACAACACCTTGTTCTGGACCAATCAAGTTAGGGCACACCATATTCCGACGCACTATGTTATGCCACACCACGTTCTGTCGCACAATCTTATGGCACGCCAATTCACACCATATTCAAGCACACCTTGTTCTGGACATATCATGTTATGGAAATGGCACACCTTATTCCGACGCACTATGTTATGGCACACACGTTCTGACACACAACACCTTGTTATTGACATATCAAGTTATGGCACACCATATTCCGGCGCACTATGTTATGGCACACCACGTTCTGTCGCACAATCTTATGGCACGCGAAGTCACGCCATATTCAAACACACCTTTTTCTGGACATATCATGTTATGGCACACCATATTCCGGACGCTATGTTACGGCACACCATATTCTGACACACAACACCTTGTTCTGGACATATCATGTTATGGCACACCATATTCCGACGCACTATGTTATGGCACACCACGTTCGGTCGCAAAATCTTATGGCACGCCAAGTCATGCCTTATTCAAGCACACCTTGTTCTGGATGTATCATGTTATTGCACACCATATTCCGACGCACTATGTTAAGGCACACCACATTTTGACACACAACACCTTATTCTGGACATATGATGTTATGGCACACCATGTTCTGACGCACAATCTTATGGCACATCAATTCACACCATATTCAAGCACACCTTGTTCTGGACCTATCTTATGTGTTGGACGTACTATGTTATGGCACACCACTTTCTGACGCAAAATATTATGGCTTTCCAAGTCACACCATGTTCAAGCACATCTTGTTCTGGACATATCATGTTATGGCACACCATATTCCGACGAACTATTTTACGGCACACTACATTCTGACACACAACACCTTATTCTAGACATATCATGTTATGACACACCATATTCCGACGTACTATGTTATGGAACACCGCGTTATGACACACAATCTTAGGGAACACCAAGTTACACTATATTCAAGCACACCTTGTTCTAGACATATCATATTATGGCACACCACGTTCTGACACACAACACCTTGTTCTGGACCTATCAAGTTAGGGCACACCATATTCCGACGAACTATGTTATGCCACACCATTTTCTGTCGCACAATCTTATGGCACGCCAAGTCACACCATATTCAAGCACACCTTGTTCTGGACATATCATGTTATGGAAATGGCACACCATATTCCGACGCACTATGTTGTGGCATACACGTTCTGACGCAAAACACTTTGTTATTGACATATCAAGTTATGGCACAACATATTCCGGCGCACTATGTTATGGCACACCACGTTCTGTCGCACAATCTTATGGCACGCGAATTCACGCCATATTCAAACACACCTTGTTCTGTACATATCATGTTATGGCACACCATATTCCGACGCGCTATGTTACGGCACACCATATTCTGACACACAACACCTTGTTCTGTACATATCATGTTATGGCACACCATATTCCGACGCACTATGTTATGGCACACCACGTTCGGTCGCAAAATCTTATGGCACGCCAAGTCATGCCTTAGTCAAGCACACCTTGTTCTGGACGTATCATGTTATTGCACACCATATTCCGACGCACTATGTTAAGGCACACCACATTCTGACACACAACACCTGATTTTAAACATATCATGTTATGGCACACCAGATTCTGACGCACATTCTTATGGCACACCAAGTCACACCATATTCAAGCACACCTTGTTCTGGAAATATCATGTTATAGCACACCATATTCTGACATACTATGTTATAGCACACCACATTCTGACAGACAACACCTGGTTCTGGACATATCATGTTATGGCACACCATATTCTGACGTAAAATCTTATGGCGCACCAAGTCACACCATATTAAAGCACACCTTGTTCTGGAAATATCATGTTATGGCACAACATGTTCCGACGCACTATGTTATGGCACACCACGTTCTGACACTGAACACCTTGTTCTGGACATATCAACTTATGGCACACCATATTCCGACGCACTATGTTATGGCACACCACGTTCTGTCGCACAATTTTATGGCACGCCAAGTCACACCATATTAAAGCAAACATTGTTATGGATATATCATGTTATGGCACACCATATTCCGACGCACTATGTTACAGCACACCACATGCTGACACACAACACGTGGTTCTGGACATATCATGTTATGGCACACCATATTCTATCGCACAATCTTATGGCACGCCAAGTGACGCCATATTCAAGCACACCTTGTTCTTGACATATCATTTTATGGCACACCATATTCCGCCGTACTATGTTACGACACACCACATTCTGACACACAACACGTGGTTCTGGACATATCATGTTATGGCACACCATATTCTGTCGCACAATCTTATGGCACGCCA
This sequence comes from Papaver somniferum, assembly GCF_003573695.1. Taxonomy (NCBI): domain Eukaryota; kingdom Viridiplantae; phylum Streptophyta; class Magnoliopsida; order Ranunculales; family Papaveraceae; genus Papaver; species Papaver somniferum. Next base: position 96,705,877 of record NC_039362.1, on the reverse strand, counting down.
AGTCACACCATATTCAAGCACACCTTGTTCTGGACATATCATGTTATGGCACACCATATTCTGACGCACAATCTTAGGGCACACCAAGTCACACCATATTCAAGCATACCTTGTTCTAGACATATCATGTTATGGCGCACCACGTTCTGACACACAACACCTTGTTCTGGACCAATCAAGTTAGGGCACACCATATTCCGACGCACTATGTTATGCCACACCACGTTCTGTCGCACAATCTTATGGCACGCCAATTCACACCATATTCAAGCACACCTTGTTCTGGACATATCATGTTATGGAAATGGCACACCATATTCCGACACACTATGTTATGGCACACACGTTCTGACGCAAAACACCTTGTTATTGACATATCAAGTTATGGCACATCATATTCCGGCGCACTATGTTATGGCACACCACGTTCTGTCGCACAATCTTATGGCATGCGAAGTCACGCCATATTCAAACACACTTGTGCTGGACATATCATGTTATGGCACACCATATTCCGGACGCTAGGTTACGGGCACACATATTGGACACACAACACCTTGTCTGGACATATCATGTATGGCACCCATATTCCGATGCACTATGTTATGGCACACCCGTTCGGTCGCAAAATCTTATGGCACGCCAAGTCATGCCTTATTCAAGCACACTTGTTCTGGACGATCATGTTATTGCACACCATATTCCGACGCACTATGTTAAGGCACACCACATTTTGACACACAACACCTTATTCTGGACATATGATGTTATGGCACACCATGTTCTGACGCACAATCTTATGGCACATCAATTCACACCATATTCAAGCACACCTTGTTCTGGACCTATCTTATGTGTTGGACGTACTATTATGGCACACCACTTTCTGACGCAAAATATTATGGCTTTCCAAGTCACACCATGTTCAAGCACATCTTGTTTGGACATATCATGTTATGGCACACCATATTCCGACGCACTATTTACGGCACACTACGTTCTGACACACAACACCTTATTCTAGACATATCATGTTATGCCACACCATATTCCGACGTACTATGTTATGGAACACCGCGTTCTGACACACAATTAGGGAACACCAAGTTACACCATATTCAAGCACACCTTGTTCGAGACATATCATGTTATGGCACACCACGTTCTGACACACAACACCTTGTTCTGGACCTATCAAGTTAGGGCACACCATATTCCGACGAACTATGTATGCCACACCACTTTCTGTCGCACAATCTTATGGCACGCCAAGTCACACCATATTCAAGCACACCTTATTCTGGACATATCATGTTATGGAAATGGCACACTATATTCCGACGCACTATGTTATGGCACACACGTTCTGACGCAAAACACCTTGTTATTGACATATCAAGTTATGGCACACCATATTCCGGCGCACTATGTTATGGCACACCACGCTCTGTCGCACAATCTTATGGCACGCGAATTCACGCCATATTCAAACACACCTTGTTCTGGACATATCATGTTATGGCACACCATATTCCGACGCGCTATGTTACGGCACACCATATTCTGACACACAACACCTTGTTCTGTATATATCATGTTATGGAACACCATATTCCGACGCACTATGTTATGGCACACCACGTTCGGTCGCAAAATCTTATGGCACGCCAAGTCATGCCTTATTCAAGCACACCTGGTTCTGGACGTATCATGTTATTGCACTCCATATTCCGACACACTATGTTAACGCACACCACATTCTGACACACAACACCTGGTTTTGGACATATCATGTTATGGCACACCAGATTCTGACGCACATTCTTATGGCACACCAAGTCACACCATATCAAGCACACCTTGTTCTGGACTATCATGTTATAGCACACCATATTCCGACATACTATGTTAGAGCACACCACATTCTGACAGACAACACCTGGTTCTGACATATCATGTTATGGCACAACCATATTCTAACACAAAATTTATGGCGCCAGGTCACCCATATTTAAAGCACACCTTTTCTGGACATATCATGTTATGGCACAACATGTTCCGACGCACTATGTGGCACACCACGTTCTGACACTGAACCCTTGTTCTGGATATCAACTTATGACACACCATATTCCGACGCACTATGTTATGGCACACCAGTTCTGTCGCACAATTTTATGGCACGCCAAGTCACACCATATTCAAGCAAACATTGTTATGGACATATCATGTTATGGCACACCATATTCCGACGCACTATGTTACGACACACACATGCTGACACACAACACGTGGTTCTGGATATCATGTTATGGCACACCATATTCTATCGCACAATCTTATGGCACGCCAAGTCACGCCAAGTGACGCCATATTCAAGCACACTTGGTTCTGGACATATCATTTTATGGCACACCATATTCCGACGTACTATGTTACGACACACCACATTCTGACACACAACACGTGGTTCTGGACATATCATGTTATGGCACACCATATTCTGTCGCACAATCTTATGGCACGCCAAGTCACACCATATTCAAGCAACCTTGTTCTGGACATATCATGTTATGGCACACCATATTCTGACGCACAATCTTAAGGCACACCAAGTCACACCATATTCAAGCTACCTTGTTCTAGACATATCATGTTTTGGCGCACCACGTTCTGACACACAACACCTTGTTCTGGACCTATCAAGTTAGGGCACACCATATTCCGACGCACTATGTTATTCCACACCACGTTCTGTCGCAAAATCTTATGGCACGCCAATTCACACCATATTCAAGCACACCTTGTTCTGGACATATCATGTTATGGAAATGGCACACCATATTCCGACGCACTATGTTATGGCACACACGTTCTGACGCAAAACACCTTGTTATTGACATATCAAGTTATGGCACACCATATTCCGGCGCACTATGTTATGGCACACCACGTTCTGTCGCACAATCTTATGGCACGCGAAGTCACGCCATATTCAAACACACCTTGTTCTGGACATATCATGTTATGGCACACCATATTCCGGACGCTATATTACGGCACACCATATTCTGACACACAACACCTTGTTCTGGACATATCATGTTATGGCACACCATATTCCGACGCACTATGTTATGGCACACCACGTGTCGGCAAAATCTTATGGCACGCCAAGTCATGCCTTATTCAAGCACACCTTGTTCTGGACGTATCATGTTATTGCACACCATATTCCGACGCGCTATGTTACGGCACACCATATTCTGACACACAACACCTTGTTCTGGACATATCATGTTATGGCACACCATATTCCGACGCACTATGTTATGGCACACCACGTTCGGTCGCAAAATCTTATGGCACGCCAAGTCATGCCTTATTCAGAACACCTTGTTCTGGACGTATTATGTTATTGCACACCATATTCCGACGCACTATGTTAAGGCACACCACATTCTGACACACAACACCTGGTTTTGGACATCATGTTATGGCACACACAGATTCTGACGCACATTCTTATGGCACACCAAGTCACACCATATTCAAGCACACCTTGTTCTGGACATATCATGTTATAGCACACCATATTCCGACATACTATGTTACAGCACACCACATTCTGACACACAACACCTGGTTCTGGACATATCATGTTATGGCACACCATATTCTGACGCAAAATCTTATGGCGCACCAGGTCACACCATATTAAAGCACCCTTGTTCTGGACATATCATGTTATGGCACAACATGTTCCGAAGCACTATGTTATGGCACACCACGTTCTGACACTGAACACCTTGTTCTGGACATATCAACTTATGGCACACCATATTCCGACGCACCATGTTATGGCACACCACGTTCTGTCGCACAATTTTATGGCACGCCAAGTCACACCATATTCAAGAAAACATTGTTATGGACATATCATGTTATGGCACACCATATTCCGATGCACTATGTTACGGCACACCACATGCTGACACACACGTGGTTCTGGACATATCATGTTATGGCACACCATATTCTGTCGCACAATCTTATGGCACGCCAAGTCACGCCAAGTGACGCCATATTCAAGCACACCATGTTCTGGACATATCATTTTATGGAAAACCATATTCCGACGTACTATGTTACGACACACCACATTCTGGCACACAACACGTGGTTCTGGACATATCATGTTATGGCACACCATATTCTGTCGCACAATCTTATGGAACGCCAAGTCACACCATATTCAAGCACACCTTGTTCTTGACATATCATGTTATGGCACACCATATTCTGACGCACAATATTAAGGCACACCAAGTCACACCATATTCAAGCATACCTTGTTCTAGACATATCATGTTATGGCACACCACGTTCTGACACACAACACCTTGTTCCGGACCTATCAAGTTAGGGCACACCATATTCCGACGCACTATGTTATGCCACACCACGTTCTGTCGCACAATCTTATGGCACGCCAAGTCACACCATATTCAAGCACACCTTGTTCTGGACATATCATGTTATGGAAATGGCACACCATATTCCGACGCACTATGTTATGGCACACACGTTGTGACGCAAAACCCTTGTTATTGAAATATCAAGTTATGGCACACCATATTCCGGCGCACTATGTTATGGCACACACGTTCTGTCGCACAATCTTATGGAACGCGAAGTCACGCCATATTCAAACACACCTTGTTCTGGACATATCATGTTATGGCACACCATATTCCGACGCACTATGTTATGGAACACCACGTTCGGTCGCAAAATCTTATGGCACGCCAGTCATTCCTTATTCAAGCATACCTTGTTCTGGACGTATCATGTTATTGCACACCATATTCCGACGCACTATGTTAAGGCACACCACATTCGGACACACAACACCTGGTTTTGGACATATCATGTTATGGCACACCAGATTCTGACGCACATTCTTATGGCACACCAAGTCACACCATATTCAAGCACACATTGTTTGGACATATCATGTTATAGCACACCATATTCCTACATACTATGTTACAGCACACCACATTCTGATACACAACACCTGGTTCTGGACATATCATGTTATGGCACACCATATTCTGACGCAAAATCTTATGGCGCACAAGTCACACCGTATTAAAGAACACCTTGTTCTGGACATATCATGTTATGGCACAACATGTTCCGACGCACTATGTTATGGCACACCACGTTCTGACACTGAACACCTTGTTCTCGACATATCAACTTATGGCACACCATTCCGACGCACTATGTAATGGCACACCACGTTCTGCCGCACAATTTTATGGCACGCCAAGTCACACTATATTCAAGCAAACATTGTTATGGACATATCATGTTATGGCACACCATATTCCGGCGCACTATGTTACGGCACACCACATGATGACACACAACACGTGGTTCTTGACATATCATGTTATGGCACACCATATTCTGTCGCACAATCTTATGGCACGCCAAGTCACGCCAAGTGAGCCATATTCAAGCACACCTTGTTCTGGACATATCATTTTATGGAACACCATATTCCGACGTACTATGTTACAACACCCACATTCTGACACAACACGTGGTTCTGGACATATCATGTTATGGCACACCATATTTGTCGCACAATCTTATGGCACGCCAAGTCACACCATATTCAAGCAACCTTGTTCTGGACATATCATGTTATGGCACACCATATTCTGACGCACAATCTTAAGGCACACCAAGTCACACCATATTCAAGCATACCTTGTTCTAGACATATCATGTTTTGGCGCACCACGTTCTGACACACAACACCTTGTTCTGGACCTATCAAGTTAGGGCACACCATATTCCGACGCACTATGTTATTCCACACCACGTTCTGTCGCAAATCTTATGGCACGCCAATTCACACCATATTCAAGCACACCTTGTTCTGGACATATCATGTTATGGAAATGGCACACCATATTCCGACGCACTATGTTATGGCACACACGTTCTGACGCAAAACACCTTGTTATTGACATATCAAGTTATGGCACACCATATTCCGGCGCACTATGTTATGGCACACCACGTTCTGTCGCACAATCTTATGGCACGCGAAGTCACGCCATATTCAAACACACCTTGTTCTGGACATATCATGTTATGGCACACCATATTCCGGACGCTATGTTACGGCACACCATATTCTGACACACAACACCTTGTTCTGGACATATCATGTTATGGCACACCATATTCCGACGCACTATGTTATGGCACACCACGTTCTGTCGCATAATCTTATGGCACGCGAAGTCACGCCATATTCAAACACACCTTGTTCTGGACATATCATGTTATGGCACACCATATTCCGACGCGCTATGTTACGGCACACCATATTCTGACACACAACACCTTGTTCTGGACATATCAAGTTATGGCACACCATATTCCGACGCACTATGTTTTGGCACACCACGTTCGGTCGCAAAATCTTATGGCACGCTAAGTCATGCCTTATTCAAGCACACCTTGTTCTGGACGTATCATGTTATTGCACACCATATTCCGACGCACTATGTTAAGCCACACCACATTCTGACACACAACACCTGGTTTTGGACATATCATGTTATGGCACACCAGATTCTGACGCACATTCTTATGGCACACCAAGTCACACCATATTCAAGCACACCTTGTTCTGGAAATATCATGTTATAGCACACCATATTCCGACATACTATGTTACAGCACACCACATTCTGACAGACAACACCTGGTTCTGGACATATCATGTTATGGCACACCATATTCTGACGCAAAATCTTATGGCGCACCAAGTCACACCATATTAAAAAACACCTTGTTCTGGACATATCATGTTATGGCACAACATGTTCCGACGCACTATGTTATGGCACACCACGTTCTGACACTGAACACCTTGTTCTGGACATATCAACTTATGACACACCATATTCCGACGCACCATGTTATGGCACACCACGTTCTGTCGCATAATTTTATGGCACGCCAAGTCACACATATTCAAGCAAACATTGTTATGGACATATCATGTTATGGCACACCATATTCCGACGCACTATGTTACGGCACACCACATGCTGACACACAACACGTGGTTCTGGACATATCATGTTATGGCACACCATATTCTATCGCACAATCTTATGGCATGCCAAGTCACGCCAAGTGACGCCATATTCAAGCACACCTTGTTCTTTACATATCATTTTATGGCACACCATATTCCGACGTACTATTACGACACACCACATTCTGACACAACACGTGGTTCTGGACATATCATGTTATGGCACACCATATTCTGTCGCACAATCTTATGGCACGCCAAGTCACACCATATTCAAGCATACCTTGTTCTGGACATATCATGTTATGGCACACCATATTCTGACGCACAATCTTAAGGCACACCAAGTCACACCATATTCAAGCATACCTTGTTCTAGACATATCATGTTATGGCGCACCACGTTCTGACACAACACCTTGTTCTGGACCAATCAAGTTAGGGCACACCATATTCCGACGCACTATGTTATGCCACACCACGTTCTGTCGCACAATCTTATGGCACGCCAATTCACACCATATTCAAGCACACCTTGTTCTGGACATATCATGTTATGGAAATGGCACACCTTATTCCGACGCACTATGTTATGGCACACACGTTCTGACACAACACCTTGTTATTGACATATCAAGTTATGGCACACCATATTCCGGCGCACTATGTTATGGCACACCACGTTCTGTCGCACAATCTTATGGCACGCGAAGTCACGCCATATTCAAACACACCTTTTCTGGACATATCATGTTATGGCACACCATATTCCGGACGCTATGTTACGGCACACCATATTCTGACACACAACACCTTGTTCTGGACATATCATGTTATGGCACACCATATTCCGACGCACTATGTTATGGCACACCACGTTCGGTCGCAAAATCTTATGGCACGCCAAGTCATGCCTTATTCAAGCACACCTTGTTCTGGATGTATCATGTTATTGCACACCATATTCCGACGCACTATGTTAAGGCACACCACATTTTGACACACAACACCTTATTCTGGACATATGATGTTGGCACACCATGTTCTGACGCACAATCTTATGGCACATCAATTCACACCATATTCAAGCACACCTTGTTCTGGACCTATCTTATGTGTTGGACGTACTATGTTATGGCACACCACTTTCTGACGCAAAATATTATGGCTTTCCAAGTCACACCATGTTCAAGCACATCTTGTTCTGGACATATCATGTTATGGCACACCATATTCCGACGAACTATTTTACGGCACACTACATTCTGACACACAACACCTTATTCTAGACATATCATGTTATGACACACCATATTCCGACGTACTATGTTATGGAACACCGCGTTATGACACACAATCTTAGGGAACACCAAGTTACACTATATTCAAGCACACCTTGTTCTAGACATATCATATTATGGCACACCACGTTCTGACACACAACACCTTGTTCTGGACCTATCAAGTTAGGGCACACCATATTCCGACGAACTATGTTATGCCACACCATTTTCTGTCGCACAATCTTATGGCACGCCAAGTCACACCATATTCAAGCACACCTTGTTCTGGACATATCATGTTATGGAAATGGCACACCATATTCCGACGCACTATGTTGTGGCATACACGTTCTGACGCAAAACACTTTGTTATTGACATATCAAGTTATGGCACAACATATTCCGGCGCACTATGTTATGGCACACCACGTTCTGTCGCACAATCTTATGGCACGCGAATTCACGCCATATTCAAACACACCTTGTTCTGGACATATCATGTTATGGAACACCATATTCCGACGCGCTATGTTACGGCACACCATATTCTGACACACAACACCTTGTTCTGTACATATCATGTTATGGCACACCACTATTCCGACGCACTATGTTATGGCACACCACGTTCGGTCGCAAAATCTTATGGCACGCCAAGTCATGCCTTAGTCAAGCACACCTTGTTCTGGAGTATCATGTTATTGCACACCATATTCCGACGCACTATGTTAAGGCACACCACATTCTGACACACAACACACACTGATTTTAAACATATCATGTTATGGCACACCAGATTCTGACGCACATTCTTATGGCACACCAAGTCACACCATATTCAAGCACACCTTGTTCTGGAAATATCATGTTATAGCACACCATATTCTGACATACTATGTTACAGCACACCACATTCTGACAGACAACACCTGGTTCTGGACATATCATGTTATGGCACACCATATTCTGACGTAAAATCTTATGGCGCACCAAGTCACACCATATTAAAGCACACCTTGTTCTGGAAATATCATGTTATGGCACAACATGTTCCGACGCACTATGTTATGGCACACCACGTTCTGACACTGAACACCTTGTTCTGGACATATCAACTTATGGCACACCATATTCCGACGCACTATGTTATGGCACACCACGTTCTGTCGCACAATTTTATGGCACGCCAAGTCACACCATATTAAAGCAAACATTGTTATGGACATATCATGTTATGGCACACCATATTCCGACGCACTATGTTACAGCACACCACATGCTGACACACAACACGTGGTTCTGGACATATCATGTTATGGCACACCATATTCTATCGCACAATCTTATGGCACGCCAAGTCACGCCAAGTGACGCCATATTCAAGCACACCTTGTTCTTGACATATCATTTTATGGCACACCATATTCCGCCGTACTATGTTACGACACACCACTGACACACAACGTGGTTCTGGACATATCATGTTATGGCACACCATATTCTGTCGCACAATCTTATGGCACGCCAAGTCACACCATATTCAAGCACACCTTGTTCTGGACATATCATGTTATGGCACACCATATTCTGACGCACAATCTTAAGGCACACCAAGTCACACCATATTCAAGCATACCTTGTTCTAGACATATCATGTTATGGCGCACCACGTTCTGACACACAACACCTTGTTCTGGACCAATCAAGCTAGGGCACACCATATTCCGACGCACTATGTTATGCCACACCACGTTCTGTCGCACAATCTTATGGCACGCCAATTCACACCATATTCAAGCACACCTTGTTCTGGACATATCATGTTATGGAAATGGCACACCATATTCCGACGCACTATGTTATGGCACACACGTTCTGACGCAAAACACCTTGTTATTGACATATCAAGTTATGGCACATCATATTCCGGCGCACTATGTTATGGCACACCACGTTCTGTCGCACAATCTTATGGCATGCGAAGTCACGCCATATTCAAACACACCTTGTTCTGGACATATCATGTTATGGCACACCATATTCTGACACACAACACCTTGTTCTGGACATATCATGTTATGGCACACCATATTCCGATGCACTATGTTATGGCACACCACGTTCGGTCGCAAAATCTTATGGCACGCCAAGTCATGCCTTATTCAAGCACACCTTGTTCTGGACGTATCATGTTATTGCACACCATATTCCGACGCACTATGTTAAGGCACACCACATTTTGACACACAACACCTTATTCTGGACATATGATGTTATGGCACTATGTTGTGGCATACACGTTCTGACGCAAAACACTTTGTTATTGACATATCAAGTTATGGCACAACATATTCCGGCGCACTATGTTATGGCACACCACGTTCTGTCGCACAATCTTATGGCACGCGAATTCACGCCATATTCAAACACACCTTGTTCTGGACATATCATGTTATGGAACACCATATTCCGACGCGCTATGTTACGGCACACCATATTCTGACACACAACACCTTGTTCTGTACATATCATGTTATGGCACACCATATTCCGACGCACTATGTTATGGCACACCACGTTCGGTCGCAAAATCTTATGGCACGCCAAGTCATGCCTTAGTCAAGCACACCTTGTTCTGGACGTATCATGTTATTGCACACCATATTCCGACGCACTATGTTAAGGCACACCACATTCTGACACACAACACCTGATTTTAAACATATCATGTTATGGCACACCAGATTCTGACGCACATTCTTATGGCACACCAAGTCACACCATATTCAAGCACACCTTGTTCTGGAAATATCATGTTATAGCACACCATATTCTGACATACTATGTTACAGCACACCACATTCTGACAGACAACACCTGGTTCTGGACATATCATGTTATGGCACACCATATTCTGACGTAAAATCTTATGGCGCACCAAGTCACACCATATTAAAGCACACCTTGTTCTGGAAATCATGTTATGGCACAACATGTTCCGACGCACTATGTTATGGCACACCACGTTCTGACACTGAACACCTTGTTCTGGACATATCAACTTATGGCACACCATATTCCGACGCACTATGTTATGGCACACCACGTTCTGTCGCACAATTTTATGGCACGCCAAGTCACACCATATTAAAGCAAACATTGTTATGGACATATCATGTTATGGCACACCATATTCCGACGCACTATGTTACAGCACACCACATGCTGACACACAACACGTGGTTCTGGACATATCATGTTATGGCACACCATATTCTATCGCACAATCTTATGGCACGCCAAGTCACGCCAAGTGACGCCATATTCAAGCACACCTTGTTCTTGACATATCATTTTATGGCACACCATATTCCGCCGTACTATGTTACGACACACCACATTCTGACACACAACACGTGGTTCTGGACATATCATGTTATGGCACACCATATTCTGTCGCACAATCTTATGGCACGCCAAGTCACACCATATTCAAGCACACCTTGTTCTGGACATATCATGTTATGGCACACCATATTCTGACGCACAATCTTAAGGCACACCAAGTCACACCATATTCAAGCATACCTTGTTCTAGACATATCATGTTATGGCGCACCACGTTCTGACACACAACACCTTGTTCTGGACCAATCAAGCTAGGGCACACCATATTCCGACGCACTATGTTATGCCACACCACGTTCTGTCGCACAATCTTATGGCACGCCAATTCACACCATATTCAAGCACACCTTGTTCTGGACATATCATGTTATGGAAATGGCACACCATATTCCGACGCACTATGTTATGGCACACACGTTCTGACGCAAAACACCTTGTTATTGACATATCAAGTTATGGCACATCATATTCCGGCGCACTATGTTATGGCACACCACGTTCTGTCGCACAATCTTATGGCATGCGAAGTCACGCCATATTCAAACACACCTTGTTCTGGACATATCATGTTATGGCACACCATATTCTGACACACAACACCTTGTTCTGGACATATCATGTTATGGCACACCATATTCCGATGCACTATGTTATGGCACACCACGTTCGGTCGCAAAATCTTATGGCACGCCAAGTCATGCCTTATTCAAGCACACCTTGTTCTGGACGTATCATGTTATTGCACACCATATTCCGACGCACTATGTTAAGGCACACCACATTTTGACACACAACACCTTATTCTGGACATATGATGTTATGGCACACCATGTTCTGACGCACAATCTTATGGCACATCAATTCACACCATATTCAAGCACACCTTGTTCTGGACCTATCTTATGTGTTGACGTACTATTTTATGGCACACCACTTTCTGACGCAAAATATTATGGCTTTCCAAGTCACACCATGTTCAAGCACATCTTGTTCTGGACATATCATGTTATGGCACACCATATTCCGACGCACTATTTTACGGCACACTACGTTCTGACACACAACACCTTATTCTAGACATATCATGTTATGCCACACCATATTCCGACGTACTATGTTATGGAACACCGCGTTCTGACACACAATCTTAGGGAACACCAAGTTACACCATATTCAAGCACACCTTGTTCGAGACATATCATGTTATGGCACACCACGTTCTGACACACAACACCTTGTTCTGGACCTATCAAGTTAGGGCACACCATATTCCGACGAACTATGTTATGCCACACCACTTTCTGTCGCACAATCTTATGGCACGCCAAGTCACACCATATTCAAGCACACCTTATTCTGGACATATCATGTTATGGAAATGGCACACTATATTCCGACGCACTATGTTATGGCACACACGTTCTGACGCAAAACACCTTGTTATTGACATATCAAGTTATGGCACACCATATTCCGGCGCACTATGTTATGGCACACCACGCTCTGTCGCACAATCTTATGGCACGCGAATTCACGCCATATTCAAACACACCTTGTTCTGGACATATCATGTTATGGCACACCATATTCCGACGCGCTATGTTACGGCACACCATATTCTGACACACAACACCTTGTTCTGTATATATCATGTTATGGAACACCATATTCCGACGCACTATGTTATGGCACACCACGTTCGATCGCAAAATCTTATGGCACGCCAAGTCATGCCTTATTCAAGCACACCTGGTTCTGGACGTATCATGTTATTGCACTCCATATTCCGACACACTATGTTAACGCACACCACATTCTGACACACAACACCTGGTTTTGGACATATCATGTTATGGCACACCAGATTCTGACGCACATTCTTATGGCACACCAAGTCACACCATATTCAAGCACACCTTGTTCTGGAATTATCATGTTATAGCACACCATATTCCGACATACTATGTTAGAGCACACCACATTCTGACAGACAACACCTGGTTCTGGACATATCATGTTATGGCACACCATATTCTAACACAAAATCTTATGGCGCACCAGGTCACACCATATTAAAGCACACCTTATTCTGGACATATCATGTTATGGCACAACATGTTCCGACGCACTATGTTATGGCACACCACGTTCTGACACTGAACACCTTGTTCTGGACATATCAACTTATGGCACACCATATTCCGACGCACTATGTTATGGCACACCACGTTCTGTCGCACAATTTTATGGCACGCCAAGTCACACCATATTCAAGCAAACATTGTTATGGACATATCATGTTATGGCACACCATATTCCGACGCACTATGTTACGACACACCACATGCTGACACACAACACGTGGTTCTGGACATATCATGTTATGGCACACCATATTCTATCGCACAATCTTATGGCACGCCAAGTCACGCCAAGTGACGCCATATTCAAGCACACTTGGTTCTGGACATATCATTTTATGGCACACCATATTCCGACGTACTATGTTACGACACACCACATTCTGACACACAACACGTGGTTCTGGACATATCATGTTATGGCACACCATATTCTGTCGCACAATCTTATGGCACGCCAAGTCACACCATATTCAAGCAACCTTGTTCTGGACATATCATGTTATGGCACACCATATTCTGACGCACAATCTTAAGGCACACCAAGTCACACCATATTCAAGCATACCTTGTTCTAGACATATCATGTTTTGGCGCACCACGTTCTGACACACAACACCTTGTTCTGGACCTATCAAGTTAGGGCACACCATATTCCGACGCACTATGTTATTCCACACCACGTTCTGTCGCAAAATCTTATGGCACGCCAATTCACACCATATTCAAGCACACCTTGTTCTGGACATATCATGTTATGGAAATGGCACACCATATTCCGACGCACTATGTTATGGCACACACGTTCTGACGCAAAACACCTTGTTATTGACATATCAAGTTATGGCACACCATATTCCGGCGCACTATGTTATGGCACACCACGTTCTGTCGCACAATCTTATGGCACGCGAAGTCACGCCATATTCAAACACACCTTGTTCTGGACATATCATGTTATGGCACACCATATTCCGGACGCTATGTTACGGCACACCATATTCTGACACACAACACCTTGTTCTGGACATATCATGTTATGGCACACCATATTCCGACGCACTATGTTATCGCACACCACGTTCGGTCGCAAAATCTTATGGCACGCCAAGTCATGCCTTATTCAAGCACACCTTGTTCTGGACGTATCATGTTATTGCACACCATATTCCGACGCACTATGTTAAGGCACACCACATTTTGACACACAACACCTTATTCTGGACATATGATGTTAGGGCACACCATGTTCTGACGCACAATCTTATGGCACATCAATTCACACCATATTCAAGCACACCTTGTTCTGGACCTATCTTATGTGTTGGACGTACTATGTTATGGCACACCACTTTCTGACGCAAAATATTATGGCTTTCCAAGTCATACCATGTTCAAGCACATCTTGTTCTGGACATATCATGTTATGGCACACCATATTCCGACGCACTATTTTACGGCACACTACGTTCTGACACACAACACCTTATTCTAGACATATCATGTTATGACACACCATATTCCGACGTACTATGTTATGGAACACCGCGTTCTGACACACAATCTTAGGGAACACCAAGTTACACCATATTCAAGCACACCTTGTTCGAGACATATCATGTTATGGCACACCACGTTCTGACACACAACACCTTGTTCTGGACCTATCAAGTTAGGGCACACCATATTCCGACGAACTATGTTATGCCACACCACTTTCTGTCGCACAATCTTATGGCACGCCAAGTCACACCATATTCAAGCACACCTTATTCTGGACATATCATGTTATGGAAATGGCACACTATATTCCGACGCACTATGTTATGGCACACACGTTCTGACGCAAAACACCTTGTTATTGACATATCAAGTTATGGCACACCATATTCCAGCGCACTATGTTATGGCACACCACGCTCTGTCGCACAATCTTATGGCACGCGAATTCACGCCATATTCAAACACACCTTGTTCTGGACATATCATGTTATGGCACACCATATTCCGACGCGCTATGTTACGGCACACCATATTCTGACACACAACACCTTGTTCTGTATATATCATGTTATGGAACACCATATTCCGACGCACTATGTTATGGCACACCACGTTCGGTCGCAAAATCTTATGGCACGCCAAGTCATGCCTTATTCAAGCACACCTGGTTCTGGACGTATCATGTTATTGCACACCATATTCCGACACACTATGTTAACGCACACCACATTCTGACACACAACACCTGGTTTTGGACATATCATGTTATGGCACACCAGATTCTGACGCACATTCTTATGGCACACCAAGTCACACCATATTCAAGCACACCTTGTTCTGGAATTATCATGTTATAGCACACCATATTCCGACATACTATGTTAGAGCACACCACATTCTGACAGACAACACCTGGTTCTGGACATATCATGTTATGGCACATCATATTCTAACGCAAAATCTTATGGCGCACCAGGTCACACCATATTAAAGCACACCTTATTCTGGACATATCATGTTATGGCACAACATGTTCCGACGCACTATGTTATGGCACACCACGTTCTGACACTGAACACCTTGTTCTGGACATATCAACTTATGGCACACCATATTCCGACGCACTATGTTATGGCACACCACGTTCTGTCGCACAATTTTATGGCACGCCAAGTCACACCATATTCAAGCAAACATTGTTATGGACATATCATGTTATGGCACACCATATTCCGACGCACTATGTTACGACACACCACATGCTGACACACAACACGTGGTTCTGGACATATCATGTTATGGCACACCATATTCTATCGCACAATCTTATGGCACGCCAAGTCACGCCAAGTGACGCCATATTCAAGCACACTTGGTTCTGGACATATCATTTTATGGCACACCATATTCCGACGTACTATGTTACGACACACTACATTCTGACACACAACACGTGGTTCTGGACATATCATGTTATGGCACACCATATTCTGTCGCCCAATCTTATGGCACGCCAAGTCACACCATATTCAAGCAACCTTGTTCTGGACATATCATGTTATGGCACACCATATTCTGACGCACAATCTTAAGGCACACCAAGTCACACCATATTCAAGCATACCTTGTTCTAGACATATCATGTTTTGGCGCACCACGTTCTGACACACAACACCTTGTTCTGGACCTATCAAGTTAGGGCACACCATATTCCGACGCACTATGTTATTCCACACCACGTTCTGTCGCAAAATCTTATGGCACGCCAATTCACACCATATTCAAGCACACCTTGTTCTGGACATATCATGTTATGGAAATGGCACACCATATTCCAACGCACTATGTTATGGCACACACGTTCTGACGCAAAACACCTTGTTATTGACATATCAAGTTATGGCACACCATATTCCGGCGCACTATGTTATGGCACACCACGTTCTGTCGCACAATCTTATGGCACGCGAAGTCACGCCATATTCAAACACACCTTGTTCTGGACATATCATGTTATGGCACACCATATTCCGGAGGCTATGTTACGGCACACCATATTCTGACACACAACACCTTGTTCTGGACATATCATGTTATGGCACACCATATTCCACGCACTATGTTATGGAACACCACGTTCGGTCACAAAATCTTATGGCCCGCCAAGTCATGCCTTATTCAAGCACACCTTGTTCTGGACGTATCATGTTATTGCACACCATATTCCGACGCACTATGTTAAGGCACACCACATTTTGACACACAACACCTTATTCTGGACATATGATGTTATGGCACACCATGTTTTGACGCACAATCTTATGGCACATCAATTCACACCATATTCAAGCACACCTTGTTCTGGACCTATCTTATGTGTTGGACGTACTATGTTATGGCACACCACTTTCTGACGCAAAATATTATGGCTTTCCAAGTCATACCATGTTCAAGCACATCTTGTTCTGGACATATCATGTTATGGCACACCATATTCCGACGCACTATTTTACGGCACACTACGTTCTGACACACAACACCTTATTCTAGACATATCATGTTATGACACACCATATTCCGACGTACTATGTTATGGAACACCGCGTTCTGACACACAATCTTAGGGAACACCAAGTTACACCATATTCAAGCACACCTTGTTCGAGACATATCATGTTATGGCACACCACGTTCTGACACACAACACCTTGTTCTGGACCTATCAAGTTAGGGCACACCATATTCCGACGAACTATGTTATGCCACACCACTTTCTGTCGCACAATCTTATGGCACGCCAAGTCACACCATATTCAAGCACACCTTATTCTGGACATATCATGTTATGGAAATGGCACACTATATTCCGACGCACTATGTTATGGCACACACGTTCTGACGCAAAACACCTTTTTATTGACATATCAAGTTATGGCACACCATATTCCAGCGCACTATGTTATGGCACACCACGTTCTGTCGCAATCTTATGGCACGCGAATTCACGCCATATTCAAACACACCTTGTTCTGGACATCATGTTATGGCACACCATATTCCGACGCGCTATGTTACGGCACACCATATTCTGACACACAACACCTTGTTCTGACATATCATGTTATGGCACACCATATTCCGACGCACTATGTTATGGCACACCACGTTCGGTCGCAAAATCTTATGGCACGCCAAGTCATGCCTTATTCAAGCACACCTTGTTCTGGACGTATCATGTTATTGCACACCATATTCCGACACTATGTTAAGCACACCACATTCTGACACACAACACCTGGTTTTGGACATATCATGTTATGGCACACCAGATTCTGACGCACATTCTTATGGCACACCAAGTCACACCATATTCAAGCACACCTTGTTCTGGATATCATGTTATAGCACACCATATTCCGACATACTATGTTAAGCACACCACATTCTGACAGACAACACCTGGTTCTGGACATATCATGTTATGGCACACCATATTCTGACGCAAAATCTTATGGCGCACCAAGTCACACCATATTAAAGCACACCTTTTCTGGACATATCATGTTATGGCACAACATGTTCCGACGCACTATGTTATGGCACACCACGTTCTGACACTGAACACCTTGTTCTGGACATATCAACTTATGGCACACCATATTCCGACGCACTATGTTATGGCACACCACGTTCTGTCGCACAATTTTATGGCACGCCAAGTCACACCATATTCAAGCAAACATTGTTATGGACATATCATGTTATGGCACACCATATTCCGACGCACTATGTTACGGCACACCACATGCTGACACACAACACGTGGTTCTGGACATATCATGTTATGGCACACCATATTCTATCGCACAATCTTATGGCACGCCAAGTCACGCCAAGTGACGCCATATTCAAGCACACCTTGTTCTGGACATATCATTTTATGGCACACCATATTCCGACGTACTATGTTACGACACACCACATTCTGACACACAACACGTGGTTCTGGACATATCATGTTATGGCACACCATATTCTGTCGCACAATCTTATGGCACGCCAAGTCACACCATATTCAAGCAACCTTGTTCTGGACATATCATGTTATGGCACACCATATTCTGACGCACAATCTTAAGGCACACCAAGTCACACCATATTCAAGCATACCTTGTTCTAGACATATCATGTTATGGCGCACCACGTTCTGACACACAACACCTTGTTCTGGACCTATCAAGTTAGGGCACACCATATTCCGACGCACTATGTTATGCCACACCACGTTCTGTCGCACAATCTTATGGCACGCCAATTCACACCATATTCAAGCACACCTTGTTCTGGACATATCATGTTATGGAAATGGCACACCATATTCCGACGCACTATGTTATGGCACACACGTTCTGACGCAAAACACCTTGTTATTGACATATCAAGTTATGGCACACCATATTCCGGCGCACTATGTTATGGCACACCACGTTCTGTCGCACAATCTTATGGCACGCGAAGTCACGCCATATTCAAACACACCTTGTTCTGGACATATCATGTTATGGCACACCATATTCCGGACGCTATGTTACGGCACACCATATTCTGACACACAACACCTTGTTCTGGACATATCATGTTATGGCACACCATATTCCGACGCACTATGTTATGGCACACCACGTTCGGTCGCAAAATCTTATGGCACGCCAAGTCATGCCTTATTCAAGCACACCTTGTTCTGGACGTATCATGTTATTGCACACCATATTCCGACGCACTATGTTAAGGCACACCACATTTTGACACACAACACCTTATTCTGGACATATGATGTTATGGCACACCATGTTCTGACGCACAATCTTATGGCACATCAATTCACACCATATTCAAGCACACCTTGTTCTGGACCTATCTTATGTGTTGGACGTACTATGTTATGGCACACCACTTTCTGACGCAAAATATTATGGCTTTCCAAGTCACACCATGTTCAAGCACATCTTGTTCTGGACATATCATGTTATGGCACACCATATTCCGACGCACTATTTTACGGCACACTACGTTCTGACACACAACACCTTATTCTGGACATATCATGTTATGACACACCATATTCCGACGTACTATGTTATGGAACACCGCGTTCTGACACACAATCTTAGGGAACACCAAGTTACACCATATTCAAGCACACCTTGTTCTAGACATATCATGTTATGGCACACCACGTTCTGACACACACCACCTTGTTCTGGACCTATCAAGTTAGGGAACACAATATTCCGACGAACTATGTTATGCCACACCACTTTCTGTCGCACAATCTTATGGAACGCCAAGGCACACCATATTCCGACGCACTATGTTATGGCACACACGTTCTGACGCAAAACACCTATTTATTGACATATCAAGTTATGGCACACCATATTCCGGCGCACTATGTTATGGCACACCACGTTCTGTCGCACAATCTTATGGCACGCGAAGTCACGCCATATTCAAACACACCTTGTTCTGGACATATCATGTTATGGCACACCATATTCCGACGCGCTATGTTACGGCACACCATATTCTGACACACAACACCTTGTTCTGGACATATCATGTTATGGCACACCATATTCCGACGCACTATGTTATGGCACACCACATTCGGTCGCAAAATCTTATGGCACGCCAAGTC
Source organism: Papaver somniferum (assembly GCF_003573695.1). Taxonomy (NCBI): domain Eukaryota; kingdom Viridiplantae; phylum Streptophyta; class Magnoliopsida; order Ranunculales; family Papaveraceae; genus Papaver; species Papaver somniferum. Next base: position 96,684,712 of record NC_039362.1, on the reverse strand, counting down.
ATGCCTTATTCAAGCACACCTTGTTCTGGACGTATCATGTTATTGCACACTGTTGTAGTAATTCGATTGCGGTAAATAAGGATTCGATGCTCGGACTTGAAAAGATTCTTAAAGCAAAAATATATACAAAATTGTCACAGGATCAAGAGACACTAGGACTCAGGATTCCACCATAATCATTCATAATTAATATATTATTTCCAAAACAATTATAGCTCACATAAAAATAGGGACTCTAATTCTTGCCAAGGTAGATTTTTAGAAGATTAACTGTAAATCGAAAGCATGGCATATCAAAAGTACTAAGACCAAGCATAAACCATCAAAAGAAATGACAATCAATTAAGAAAAATCATAAACATTAATAAAAATGCAAGAAGTCATAAAAGAATTAAATATAATTTTATATGTGTAAAATATGGCTTCCTCCATCATCCAAGTATTGGGGTTTAGCTATTCATATCAATCACACACTCAAATATTAATTCAAAGTTCAAAGTGTGATTAAAAGAGTCAAAGTTATAAATAGTGGTTCTGAGACTCACAAAACACGTCCAACAGAAACGATAGAATATAACTGCAGCTAACTGCGACACTTCGCTGATGCTGTTGACGCTGCTGAAATAAGTCTGCCCTGGAGAGTCTGTTCTTCGTGTTCTTGAAGCTTTTTAATGGCAGCAGCAGCAGCAGGTGAACATTGCTGTTTTTCCTTCTTCTTCGCTCCTTGGCTCTGGCTCGACCCCAAACTCTTCATCCCCCTTCTATGACATAAAACCAACTATTTATAGGCTTTAAATCCCCTTGAAAATCGATCAAACCCCTTGGAATCTCCATTATTCTTTACGGGTTGTTTGAAGAATAATCTTTTCTTGTTGCGTTACAGGCTGTTTCTAGCTATTCTCTCGTCTCAAATATCTTCTAGGACTTTTACCCAACTGTTTGATGTATATCCCACGCAAGATATCCCATAAATCTCTCAAACTAATCTCAAACCCTAAACAGAAACCGTGTGCACTGTCTTGACTTTGTGTGGATTTTCTGACTTATCCAGCCCAATTAGATGGGTCTAATCGCTTCTAACAGGTCCCTTATGTCTTGTAGAGTCCGTGGGTACCAAATTTGCCCATTGAATCGCCTCCTAGGTCGCTCAAATCCTTGATCCAAAACAGTTGACGCTGCTGCCTTTTTTTCCGCCAAAATCCAGTTTGAAACTTTGAAGATGACCTCCCCCTATCCAGTTCCGGTGTCCCTTTGTAATTAGGTTACCCCTTATCCAAAGTGAGAGTCCGTATAGTAATTTTCTCCCACGAGCGCAAAAACCACTTTTTAGCCAATTTCGCCGCAAAGCTTTTTCTCCAAAAACACCTACAAAGACATAAAATAACCAAATAAGTACAAAATCGAGCACTAACAATATAAACAATTGGGACAAATTAGACACATAAATGCTTCTATCATACACCATATTACGACGCACAACACCTTGTTCTGGACATATCATGTTATGACACACCATATTCCGACGTACTATGTTATGGAACACCGTTCTGACACACAATCTTAAGGAACACCAAGTTAACCATATTCAAGCACACCTTGTTCTAGACATATCATGTTATGGCACACCACGTTCTGACACACAACACCTTTTTGTAGACCTATCAAGTTAGGGCACACCATATTCCGACGCACTATGTTATGCCACACCACGTTCTGTCGCACAATCTTATGGCACGCCAAGTCACACCATATTCAAGCACACCTTGTTATGGACATATCATGTTATGGAAATGGCACACCATATTCCGACGCACTATGTTATGGCACACACGTTCTGATTCAAAACACCTTGTTATAGACATATCAAGTTATGGCACACCATATTCCGGCGCACTATGTTATGGCACACCACGTTCTTCGCACAATCTTATGGCACGCAAGTCACGCCATATTCAAACACACCTTTTTCTTGACATATCATGTTATGGAACACCATATTCCAACGCGCTATGTTACGGCACACCATATTCTGACACACAACACCTTGTTCTGGACATATCATGTTATGGCACACCATATTCCGACGCACTATGTTATGGCACACACATTCGGTCGCAAAATCTTATGGCACGCCAAGTCATGCCTTATTCAAGCACACCTTGTTCTGTACGTATCATGTTATTGCACACTGTTGTAGTAATTCGATTGCGGTAAATAAGGATTCGATGCTCGGACTTGAAAAGATTCTTAAAGCAAAATATAAAAATTGTCACAGGATCAAGAGACGCTAGGACTCAGGATTCCACCATAATCATTCATATAATTAATATATTTATTTCCAAAACAATTATAGCTCACATAAAAATAGGGACTCTAATTCTTGCCAAGGTAGATTTTTAGAAGATTAACTGTAAATCGAAAGCATGGCATATCAAAAGTACTAAGACCAAGCATAAACCATCAAAAGAAATGACAATCAATTAAGAAAAAATATAAAACATTTAATAAAAATGCAAGAAGTCATAAAAGAATTAAATATAATTTTTATATGTGTAAAATATGGCTTCCTCCATCATCCCAGTATTGGGGTTTAGCTATTCATATCAATCACACACTCAAAATATTAATTCAAAGTTCAAAGTGTGATTAAAAGAGTCAAAAGTTATAAAATAGTGGTTCTGAGACTCACAAAACACGTCCAACAGAAACGATAGAATATAACTGCAGCTAACTGCGACACTTCGCTGATGCTGTTGACGCTGCTGAAAATAAGTCTGCCCTGGAGAGTCTGTTCTTCGTGTTCTTGAAGCTTTTTAATGGCAGCAGCAGCAGCAGGTGAACATTGCTGTTTTTCCTTCTTTCGCTCCTCCTGGCTCTGGCTCGACCCCAAACTCTTCATCCCCCTTCTATGACAAAAACCAACTATTTATAGGCTTTAAATCCCTTGAAAATCGATCAAACCCCTTGGAAATCTCCATTATTCTTTACGGGTTGTTTGAAGAATAATCTTCTTCTTGTTGCGTTACAGGCTGTTTCTAGCTATTCTCTCGTCTAAATATCTTCTAGGACTTTTACCCAACTGTTTTGATGTATATCCCACGCAAGATATCCCATAAATCTCTCAAACTAATCTCAAACCCTAAACAGAAACCGTGTGCACTGTCTTGACTTTGTGTGGATTTTCTGACTTATCCAGCCCAATTAGATGGGTCTAATCGCTTCTAACAGGTCCCTTATGTCTTGTAGAGTCCGTGGGTACCAAATTTGCCCATTGAATCGCCTCCTAGGTCGCTCAAATCCTTGATCCAAAACTGTTGACGCTGCTGCCTTTTTTTCCGCCAAAATCCAGTTTTGAAACTTTGAAGATGACCTCCCCCTATCCAGTTCCGGTGTCCCTTTGTAATTAGGTTACCCCTTATCCAAAGTGAGAGTCCGTATAGTAATTTTCTCCCACGAGCGCAAAAACCACTTTTTAGCCAATTTCGCCGCAAAAGCTTATTTCTCCAAAAACACCTACAAAGACATAAAATAACCAAATAAGTACAAATCGAGCACTAACAATATAAACAATTGGGACAAATTAGACACATAAATGCTTCTATCATACACCATATTACGACGCACAACACCTTGTTCTGGACATATCATGTTATGACACACCATATTCCGACGTACTAGTTATGGAACACCGCGTTCTGACACACAATCTTAAGGAACACCAAGTTACACCATATTCAAGCACACCTTGTTCTAGACATATCATGTTATGGCACACCACGTTCTGACACACAACACCTTTTGTAGACCTATCAAGTTAGGGCACACCATATTCCGACGCACTATGTTATGCCACCCACGTTCTGTCGCACAATCTTATGGCACGCCAAGTCACACCATATTCAAGCACACCTTGTTATGGACATATCATGTTATGGAAATGGCACACCATATTCCGACGCACTATGTTATGGCACACACGTTCTGATTCAAAAACCTTGTTATAGACATATCAAGTTATGGCACACCATATTCCGGCGCACTATGTTATGGCACACCACTTTCTTTCGCACAATCTTATGGCACGCCAAGTCACGCCATATTCAAACACACCTTTTTCTTGACATATGTTATGGAACACCATATTCCAACGCGCTATGTTACGGCACACCATATTCTGACACACAACACCTTGTTCTGGACATATCATGTTATGGCACACCATTTCCGACGCACTATGTTATGGCACACCACATTCGGTCGCAAAATCTATGGCACGCCAAGTCATGCCTTATTCAAGCACACCTTGTTCTGTACGTATCATGTTATTGCACACTGTTGTAGTAATTCGATTGCGGTAAATAAGGATTCGATGCGGACTTGAAAAGATTCTAAAGCAAAAATATATACGAAATTGTCACAGGATCAAGAGACGCTAGGACTCAGGATTCCACCATAATCATTCATATAATTAATATATTTATTTCCAAAACAATTATAGCTCACATAAAAATAGGGACTCTAATTCTTGCCAAGGTAGATTTTTAGAAGATTAACTGTAAATCGAAAGCATGGCATATCAAAAGTACTAAGACCAAGCATAAACCATCAAAAGAAATGACAATCAATTAAGAAAAAATCATAAAACATTTAATAAAAATGCAAGAAGTCATAAAAGAATTAAATATAATTTTTATATGTGTAAAATATGGCTTCCTCCATCATCCAAGTATTGGGGTTTAGCTATTCATATCAATCACACACTCAAAATATTAATTCAAAGTTCAAAGTGTGATTAAAAGAGTCAAAAGTTATAAAATAGTGGTTCTGAGACTCACAAAACACGTCCAACAGAAACGATAGAATATAACTGCAGCTAACTGCGACACTTCGCTGATGCTGTTGACGCTGCTGAAAATAAGTCTGCCCTGGAGAGTCTGTTCTTCGTGTTCTTGAAGCTTTTTAATGGCAGCAGCAGCAGCAGGTGAACATTGCTGTTTTTCCTTCTTCTTCGCTCCTCCTGGCTCTGGCTCGACCCCAAACTCTTCATCCCCCTTCTATGACATAAAACCAACTATTTATAGGCTTTAAATCCCCTTGAAAATCGATCAAACCCCTTGGAAATCTCCATTATTCTTTACGGGTTGTTTGAAGAATAATCTTCTTCTTGTTGCGTTACAGGCTGTTTCTAGCTATTCTCTCGTCTCAAATATCTTCTAGGACTTTTACCCAACTGTTTTGATGTATATCCCACGCAAGATATCCCATAAATCTCTCAAACTAATCTCAAACCCTAAACAGAAACCGTGTGCACTGTCTTGACTTTGTGTGGATTTTCTGACTTATCCAGCCCAATTAGATGGGTCTAATCGCTTCTAACAGGTCCCTTATGTCTTGTAGAGTCCGTGGGTACCAAATTTGCCCATTGAATCGCCTCCTAGGTCGCTCAAATCCTTGATCCAAAACAGTTGACGCTGCTGCCTTTTTTTCCGCCAAAATCCAGTTTTGAAACTTTGAAGATGACCTCCCCCTATCCAGTTCCGGTGTCCCTTTGTAATTAGGTTACCCCTTATCCAAAGTGAGAGTCCGTATAGTAATTTTCTCCCACGAGCGCAAAAACCACTTTTTAGCCAATTTCGCCGCAAAAGCTTATTTCTCCAAAAACACCTACAAAGACATAAAATAACCAAATAAGTACAAAATCGAGCACTAACAATATAAACAATTGGGACAAATTAGACACATAAATGCTTCTATCATACACCATATTACGACGCACAACACCTTGTTCTGGACATATCATGTTATGACACACCATATTCCGACGTACTATGTTATGGAACACCGCGTTCTGACACACAATCTTAAGGAACACCAAGTTACACCATATTCAAGCACACCTTGTTCTAGACATATCATGTTATGGCACACCACGTTCTGACACACAACACCTTTTTGTAGACCTATCAAGTTAGGGCACACCATATTCCGACGCACTATGTTATGCCACACCACGTTCTGTCGCACAATCTTATGGCACGCCAAGTCACACCATATTCAAGCACACCTTGTTATGGACATATCATGTTATGGAAATGGCACACCATATTCCGACGCACTATGTTATGGCACACACGTTCTGATTCAAAACACCTTGTTATAGACATATCAAGTTATGGCACACCATATTCCGGCGCACTATGTTATGGCACACCACTTTCTTTCGCACAATCTTATGGCACGCCAAGTCACGCCATATTCAAACACACCTTTTTCTTGACATATCATGTTATGGAACACCATATTCCAACGCGCTATGTTACGGCACACCATATTCTGACACACAACACCTTGTTCTGGACATATCATGTTATGGCACACCATATTCCGACGCACTATGTTATGGCACACCACATTCGGTCGCAAAATCTTATGGCACGCCAAGTCATGCCTTATTCAAGCACACCTTGTTCTGTACGTATCATGTTATTGCACACTGTTGTAGTAATTCGATTGCGGTAAATAAGGATTCGATGCTCGGACTTGAAAAGATTCTTAAAGCAAAAATATATACGAAATTGTCACAGGATCAAGAGACGCTAGGACTCAGGATTCCACCATAATCATTCATATAATTAATATATTTAGTTCCAAAACAATTATAGCTCACATAAAAATAGGGACTCTAATTCTTGCCAAGGTAGATTTTTAGAAGATTAACTGTAAATCGAAAGCATGGCATATCAAAAGTACTAAGACCAAGCATAAACCATCAAAAGAAATGACAATCAATTAAGAAAAAATCATAAAACATTTAATAAAAATGCAAGAAGTCATAAAAGAATTAAATATAATTTTTATATGTGTAAAATATGGCTTCCTCCATCATCCCAGTATTGGGGTTTAGCTATTCATATCAATCACACACTCAAAATATTAATTCAAAGTTCAAAGTGTGATTAAAAGAGTCAAAAGTTATAAAATAGTGGTTCTGAGACTCACAAAACACGTCCAACAGAAACGATAGAATATAACTGCAGCTAACTGCGACACTTCGCTGATGCTGTTGACGCTGCTGAAAATAAGTCTGCCCTGGAGAGTCTGTTCTTCGTGTTCTTGAAGCTTTTTAATGGCAGCAGCAGCAGCAGGTGAACATTGCTTTTTTTCCTTCTTCTTCGCTCCTCCTGGCTCTGGCTCGACCCCAAACTCTTCATCCCCCTTCTATGACATAAAACCAACTATTTATAGGCTTTAAATCCCCTTGAAAATCGATCAAACCCCTTGGAAATCTCCATTATTCTTTACGGGTTGTTTGAAGAATAATCTTCTTCTTGTTGCGTTACAGGCTGTTTCTAGCTATTCTCTCGTCTCAAATATCTTCTAGGACTTTTACCCAACTGTTTTGATGTATATCCCACGCAAGATATCCCATAAATCTCTCAAACTAATCTCAAACCCTAAACAGAAACCGTGTGCACTGTCTTGACTTTGTGTGGATTTTCTGACTTATCCAGCCCAATTAGATGGGTCTAATCGCTTCTAACAGGTCCCTTATGTCTTGTAGAGTCCGTGGGTACCAAATTTGCCCATTGAATCGCCTCCTAGGTCGCTCAAATCCTTGATCCAAAACTGTTGACGTTGCTGCCTTTTTTTCCGCCAAAATCCAGTTTTGAAACTTTGAAGATGACCTCCCCCTATCCAGTTCCGGTGTCCCTTTGTAATTAGGTTACCCCTTATCCAAAGTGAGAGTCCGTATAGTAATTTTCTCCCACGAGCGCAAAAACCACTTTTTAGCCAATTTCGCCGCAAAAGCTTATTTCTCCAAAAACACCTACAAAGACATAAAATAACCAAATAAGTACAAAATCGAGCACTAACAATATAAACAATTGGGACAAATTAGACACATAAATGCTTCTATCACACACCATATTACGACGCACAACACCTTGTTCTGGACATATCATGTTATGACACACCATATTCCGACGTACTATGTTATGGAACACCGCGTTCTGACACACAATCTTAGGGAACACCAAGTTACACCATATTCAAGCACACCTTGTTCTAGACATATCATGTTATGGCACACCACGTTCTGACACACAACACCTTTTTGTAGACCTATCAAGTTAGGGCACACCATATTCCGACGCACTATGTTATGCCACACCACGTTCTGTCGCACAATCTTATGGCACGCCAAGTCACACCATATTCAAGCACACCTTGTTATGGACATATCATGTTATGGAAATGGCACACCATATTCCGACGCACTATGTTATGGCACACACGTTCTGATTCAAAACACCTTGTTATAGACATATCAAGTTATGGCACACCATATTCCGGCGCACTATGTTATGGCACACCAAGTCATGCCTTATTCAAGCACACCTTGTTCTGGACGTATCATGTTATTGCACACCATATTCCGACGCACTATGTTAAGGCACACCACATTTTGACATACAACACCTGGTTTTGGACATATCATGTTATGGCAAATCAGAATCTGACGCACATTCTTATGGCACACCAAGTCACACCATATTCAAGCACACCTTGTTCTGGACATATCATGTTATAGCACACCATATTCCGACATACTATGTTACAGCACACCACATTCTGACACATAACACCTGGTTCTGGACATATCATGTTATGGCACACCATATTCTGACGCAAAATCTTATGGCGCACCAAGTCACACCATATTCAAGCACACCTTGTTCTGGACATATCATGTTATGGCACAACATGTTCCGACGCACTATGTTATGGCACACCACGTTCTGACACACAACACGTGGTTCTGGACATATCATGTTATGGCACACCATATTTGTCGCACAATCTTATGGCACGCCAAGTCACGCCATATTCAAGCACACCTTATTCTGTACATATCATGTTATGGCACACCATATTCTGACGCACAATCTTAAGGCACACCAAGTCACACCATATTCAAGCATACCTTGTTCTAGACATATCATGTCATGGCACAACATATTCCGACGCACTATGTTATTGCACACTACGTTCTGACACACAACACCTTGTTCTGGACATATCATGTTATGGCACAACATATTCCGACGCACAATGTTATGGAGCACTATGTTATGACACACAACACCTTGTTCTGGACATATCATGTTATGGCCCACCACGTTCTGTCGCACAATCTTATGGCACGCCAAGTCACACCATATTCAAGCACATCTTGTTCGGGACATACCATGTTATGGCACACCATATTCCGACGCACTATGTTTTGGAACACCGCGTTCTGATACACAACACCTTGTTCTGGACATATCATGTTATGGCACACCATATTCTGACGCACAATCTTATGGCACATCAAGTCACACCATATTCAAGCACACCTTGTTCTGGACATATCTTGTGTGTCCGACGCACTATGTTATGGCAAACTACTTTCTGACGGAAAATATTATGGCTTGCCAAGTCACACCATATTCAAGCACATCTTTTTCTGGACATATCATGTTATGGCACATCATATTCCGACGTACTTTGTTATGAAACACTGCGTTCTGACACACAATCTTATGGAACACCAAGTCAAACCATATTCAAGCACACCTTGTTCTATACATATCATGTTATGGCAAACCATATTCTGACACACTATGTTTTGGCACACCACATTCTGAAACAAAACACCTAGTTCTGGACATATCATGTTATCGCACACCATATTCTGATGCACAATCTGATGGCACACCAAGTCATGCCTTATGACACACAACACTTGGTTATGGACATATCATGTTATGGCACACCATATTGTTACGCACAATCTGATGGCACACCAAGTCACACCATATTCAAGCACACCTTATTTTGGACATATCATGTTATGGCACTCCATATTCTAACGCACTATGTTACGGCACACCACATTCTTACACAGTACACCTGGTTCTGGACATATCATGTTATGGCACACCATATTCTGACGCACAATCTTATGGCACACCAAGTCACACCATATTTAAGCACACCTTGTTCTGGACATATCATGTTATCTCACACCATATTCCGACGCACTATGTTAAGTCACACCGCGTTCTGACACAAAAGACCTGGTTCTGGACCTATCATGTTATGGCACACCATATTCTGACGCACAATCTTATGGCACACCGAGTCACACCATATTCAAGCACACCTTGTTCTGGACATATCATGTTATGGCACACCATATTCTGACGCACTATGTTATGTCAAACCACGTTCTGTCGCACAATCTTATGGAACGCCAAGTCACACCATATTCAACCACCCCTTTTTATGGACATATTATGTTATGGTACACCATATTCTGACGCACTATGTTATGGGACACCACGTTCTGTCGCACAATATTATGGCACGCCAAGTCACACCACATTTAAGCACACCCATTTCTGTACATATCATGTTATGGAACACCATATTCCGACGCACTATGTTACGACACACTACCTTCTGACACACAACACCTGGTTATGGACATATCATGTTATGGAACACCATATTCCGACGCACTATGTTACGACACACCACGTTCTGACAAACAACACCTTGTTTTGGACATATCATGTTATGGTACACCATATTCTGACGCACTCTGTTATGGCACACCAAGTTCTTTCGCACAGTCTTATGGCACGCCAAGTCACATCATATTCAAGCACACCTTGTTCGGGACATATCATGTTATGGCACACCATATTCCGACGCACTATGTTATGGCACACCACGTTCTGACACATAACACCTTCTTCTGTAGATATCATGTTATGACACACCATATTCCGACGCACTATGTTATGGCACACCACGTTATGACACACAATACCTTGTTCTGGACATATCAAGTTATGGCACACCATATTCCGACGCACTATGTTATGGCACACCACGTTCTGTCGCACAATCTTATGGCACGCCAAGTCACGCCATATTCAAGCACACCTTGTTCTGGACATATCATAATATGGAACACCATATTCCGGCATACTATGTCACGGCACACAACATTCTGACACACAACACTTGGTTCTGGTCATATCATGTTATGACACACCATATTCTGACGCAAAATCTTATGGCACACCAAGTCACACCATATTCAAGCACACTTTTCTCTGGACATATCATGTTATGGCACAACATATTCCGACGCACTATGTTATGGCACACCACGTTCTGATATACAACACCTTGTTCTGGACATATCATGTCATGGCACACCCTATTCCGACGCACCATGTTATGGCACACCGCGTTCTGACGCACAGTCTTATGGCACGCCAAGTCACACCATATTCAAGCACACCTTGTTCGGGACATAATATGTTATGGCACACCATATTCCAACGCACTATGTTTTGGTACACCACGTTCTGATACACAACACCTTGTTCTGGACATATCATGTTATGACACACCATATTCTGACGCACCATCTTATGGCACATAAAGTCACACCATATTCAAGCACACCTTGTTCAGGACATATCTTGTGTGTCCGACACACTATGTTATAGCACACCACTTTCTGACGTAAAATACTATGGCTTGTCAAGTCACACCATATTCAAGCACATCTTGTCCTGGACATATCATGTTATGGCACACAACATTCCGACGCATTATTTTACGGCACACAACGTTCTGACACACAACACCTTGTTCTGGACATATCATGTTATGTCACACCATATTCCAACGTACTATGTTATAGAACACCGCGTTCTGACACACAATCTTATGGAACACTAAGTCACACCATATTCAAGCACACCTTGTTCTAGACATAAAATGTTATGGCACACCATATTCCGACGCACTATGTTACAACAACGACGTTTTGACACCCAGCACCTTGTTCTTGACATATCATGTTAAAGAAGATCATATTCTGACGCACAAACTTATGGCACACCAAGTCACACTATATTCAAGCAGACCTTGTTCTAGACATATCATGTTATGGCACAGCATATTCCGACGCACTATGTTATGGCACACCACGTTATGACACACAACACCTTGTTCTGGACATATAATGTTTTGGCACACCATATTCCGACGCACTATGTTACGGCACACCACATTCTGACACAAAATACCTGGTTCTGGACATATCATGTTATGGCACACCATATTCTGACGCACAATGTTATGGCACACTAAGTCACACCATATTCAAGCACACCTCGTTCTGGACATATCAAGTTATGTCACACCATATTCCGACGCACTATGTTAAGTCACACCACGTTCTGACACACAAGACCTGGTTTTGGACATATCATGTTATGGCACACCATATTCTGACACACAATCTTATGGCACACCAAGTCACACCATATTCAAGCACACCTTGTTCTGGACATATCATGTTATGGCCTACCATATTACCACGCATTATGTCATGGCACACCACGTTCCGACACACAACACCTTGTTCTGGACATATCATGTTATGGCACACCATATTCTGACGCATTATGTTATGGCACACCACGTTCTGACACACAACACCTTGTTCTGGACATATCAAGTTATGGCATACCATATTCCAACGCACTATGTTATGGCACACCATGTTTAGTCGCACAATCTTATGGAACTCCAAGTCATACCATATTCAAGCACACCTTGTTCTGTACATATCATCTTATGGCACGCGAAGTCACACCATATTCAAACACACCTTGTTCTAGACATATCATGTTCTGGCACACCATATTCCGACGCACTATGTTATGGCACACCACGTTCTGACACACAACACCTTTTTCTAGACATATTATGTTATAGCACACCATATTGTGACGTACAATCCTATGGCGCATCAAGTTACACCATATTCAAGAACACCTTGTTCTGGACATATCATTTTATGGCACACCATATTCTGATGCACTATGTTATGACACACCATGTTCTGTTGCACAATCTTATGGCACGCCAAGTCACACCATATTCAAGCATACCTTGTTCTTGAAATATCATGTTACGGCACAACATATTCCGACGCACTATGTTATGGCACACCATGTTCTGACAGAAAACACCTTGTTCTGGACATATCATGTTATGGCACACCATATTCCGACGCACTATGTTATGGCGCACCACGTTCTGTCGCACAATCTTTTGGCACGCCAAGTCACACCATATTCAAGCACACCTTGTTCGAGACATACCATGTTATGGCACACCATATTCCGACGCACTATGTTTTGGCACACCACGTTCTGATAAACAACACCTTGTTCTAGACATATCATGTTATGACACACCATATTCTCACGCACAATCTTATGGCACATCAAGTCACACCATATTCAAGGACACCTTGTTCTGGACATATCTTGTGTGTCCGACGCACTATGTTATGGCACACCACTTTCTGACGTAAAATATTATGGCTTGCCAAGTCACACCATATTCAAGCACATCTTGTTCTGGACATATCATGTTATGGCACACCATATTCCGAAGTACTTTGTTATGGAACACCGCGTTCTGACACACAATCTTATGGAACACCAGTCACACCATATTCAAGCACAACTTGTTCTAGACATATCATGTTATGGAAAACAATATCCTAACGCTCTATGTTACGGCACACCATGTTTTGACACACAACACCTTGTTATGAAAATATCATATTATGACACACCATATTCCGACATAATATGCTACGGCACAGCAGGTTCTGACACACAATCTTATGGCACACCAAGTCACACCATATTCAAGCACACCTTGTTTTAGACATATCATATTATGGCAAACCATATGCCGACGCACTATGTTACGGCACACCACGTTCTGACACACAACAACTTGTTCTTGTCATACCATGTTATGGCACACCATATTCCGACGCACTATGTTATGGCACACCACGTTCTGACACACAATACCTTGTTCTGGATATATCAAGTTATCACACACCATATTCCGACGCATTATGTTATGGCTCACCATATTCCGACGCATTATGTTATGGCTCACCACGTTCTGTCGCACAATCTTATGGCACGCCAAGTCACGCCATATTCAAGCACACCTTGTTTTGGACATATCATGTTCTAGCACACCATATTCCGACGTACTATGTTACGGCACACCACATTCTGACACACAACACCTGGTTCTGGATATATCATGTTATGGCACACCAAGTCACACCATATTCAAGAACACCTTGTTATGGACATATCCTGTTATGGCACAACATATTCCGACGCACTATGGTATGACACACTACGTTCTGGCACACAACACCTTGTTCTGGACGTATCATGTTATGGGACACCATATTCCGACGTACTATGTTACGGCACACCACATTCTGACACACAACACCTGGTTCTAGACATATCATGTTATGGCACACCATATTCCGACGAACTATGTTATGGTACACCACATTCTGACACACAACACCTGGTTCTGGAAAAATCATGTTATGGAACACCATATTCCAACGCACTATGTTATGGTACACCACATTCTGACACACAACACCTGGTTCTGGACATATCATGTTATGGTACACCATATTCTGATGCACAATCTAATGGCACACCAAGTCACACCATATTCAAGCACACCTTGTTCTGGACATATCATGTTATGGGACACCATATTACGACGCACTATGTTACGGCACACCACATTCTGACACACAACACCTGGTTCTAGACATATCATGTTATGGCACACCATATTCTGACGCATAATCTTATGGCACACCAAGTCACACCATATTCAAGCACACCTCGTTCTGGACATATCATGTTATGTCACACCATATTCCGACACACTATGTTAAGTCACACCACGTTCTGACACACAAGACCCGGTTCTGGACATATCATGTTATGGCACACCATATTCTGACGCACAATCTTATGGCACACCAAGTCACACCATATTCATGCACACCTTGTTCTGGACATATCATGTTATGGCACACCATCTTACGACGCACTATGTCATGGTACACCACGTTCAGACACACAACACCTTGTTCTGGACATATCATGTTATGGCACACCATATTCTGACGCATTATGTTATGGCACACCACGTTCTGACACACAACACCTTTTTCTAGACATATTATGTTATAGCACACCATATTGTGACGTACTATGTTATGACGCACTATGTTCTGTCGCACAATCTTATGGCACTACAAGTCATACCATATTCAAGCACACCTTGTTCGGTACATATCATCTTATGGCACGCGAAGTCACATCATATTCAAGCACACCTTGTTCTGGACATATCATGTTCTGGCACACCATATTCCGACGCACTATGTTATGACACACCACGTTCTGATACATAACACCTTTTTCTAGACATATTATGTTATGGCACACCATATTGTGAGGTACAATCCTATGGCGCATCAAGTTACAACATATTCAAGAACACCTTGTTCTTGACATATCATGTTATGGCACACCATATTCTGACGCACTATGTTATGGCACACCATGTTCTGTTGCACAATCTTATGGCACGCCAAGTCACACCATATTCAAGCATACCTTGTTATGGACATATCATGTTACGGCACAACATATTACGACGCACTATGTTATGGTACACCATGTTTTGACAGACAACACCTTGTTCTGGACATATCATGTTATGGCACACCATAGTCCGACGCACTATGTTATGGCGTACCACGTTCTGTCGCACAATCTTATGGCACGCCAAGTCACACCATATTCAAGCACACCTTGTTCGAGACATACCATGTTATGACACACCATATTCCGACGCACTATGTTTTTGCACACCACGTTCTGATAAACAACACCTTGTTCTAGACATATCATGTTATGGCACACCATATTCTCACGCACAATCTTATGGCACATCAAGTCACACCATATTCAAGCACACCTTGTTCTGGACATATCTTGTGTGTCCGACGCACTATGTTATGGCACACCACTTTCTGACGTAAAATATTATGGCTTGCCAAGTCACACTCTATTCAAGCACATCTTGTTCTGGACATATCATGTTATGGCACACCAAATTCCGACGTACTTTGTTATGGAACACCGCGTTCTGACACACAATCTTATGGAACACCAGTCACACCATATTCAAGCACACTTTGTTCTAGACATATCATGTTATGGAAAACCATATTATGACGCTCTATGTTACGGCACACCATGTTTTGACACACAACACCTTGTTATGAATATATCATGTTATGACACACCATATTCCGACATACTATGCTATGGCACAACACGTTCTGACACACAATCTTATGGCACACCAAGTCACACCATATTCAAGCACACCTTATTTTAGACATATCATGTTATGGCAAATCATATTCCGACGCACTATGTTACGGCACACCACGTTCTGACACACAACAACTTGTTCTTGACATACCATGTTATGGCACACCATATTCCGACGCACTATGTTATGGCACAAAACATTCTGACACACAATACCTTGTTCTGGATATATCAAGTTATCACACACCATATTCCGACGCATTATGTTATGGCTCAACATATTCCGACGCATTATGTTATGGCTCACCACGTTCTATCGCACAATCTTATGGAACGCCAAGTCACGCCATATTCAAGCACACCTTGTTCTGGAAATATCATGTTATAGCACACCATATTCTGACATACTATGTTACGGCACACCACATTCTGACACACAACACCTGGTTCTGGACATATCATGTTATGGCACACCATAGTCCGACGCACTATGTTATGGTACACCACATTCTGACACACAACACCTGGTTCTATACATATCATGTTATGGCACACCATATTCCGACGCACTATGTTATGGTAAACCACATTCTGACACACAGCACCTGGTTCTGGACATATCATGTTATGGTACACCATATTCTGATGCACAATCTAATGACACACCAAGTCACACCATATTCAAGCACACCTTGTTCCGAACATATCATGTTATAGAACACCATATTCCGACGCACTATGTTACGGCACACAACATTCTGACGCACAACCCCTGGTTTTGGACATATCATGTTATGGCACACCATATTCTGACGTACAATCTTATGGCACACCAAGTCACACCATATTCAAGCAAACCTCGTTCTGTACATATCATATTATGTCACACCATATTCCGACGCACTATGTTAAGTCACACCACGTTCTGACACACAAGACCTGTTTCTGGACATATCATGTTATGGCACACCATATTCTGACGCACAATTTTATGGCACACCAAGTCACACCATATTCAAGCACACCTTGTTCTGGACATATCATTTTATGGCACACCATCTTACGACGCACTATGTCATGGTACACCACGTTCTGACACATAACACCTTGTTATGGACATATCATGTTTTGGCACACCATATTCTGACGCATTATATTATGGCACACCACGTTCTGACACACAACACCTTGTTTTGGACATATCAAGTTATGGCACACTATATTCCGACGCACCATTTTATGACACACCATGTTCTGTCGCACAATCTTATGGCACGCCAAGTCATACCATATTCAAGCACACCTTGTTCGGTACATATCATCTTATGGCACGCCAAGTCACACCATATTTAAGCACACCTTGTTCTGGACATATCATGTTATGGCACACCATATTCCGACGCACTATGTTATGGCACACCACGTTCTGACACACAACACCTTGTTCTGAACATATTATGTTATGGCACACCATACCCTGGCGTACAATCTTATGGCGCATCAAGTTACACCATATTCAAGCACACCTTGTTCTACACATATCATGTTATGGCACACCATATTCTGACGCACTATGTTATGGCACACCATGTTCTGTCGCACAATCTTCTGGCACGCTCAGTCACACCATATTCAAGCACACCTTTTTATGGACATATCATGTTATGGCACACCATATTCTGACGCACTATGTTATGGGACACCACGTTTTGTCGCACAATCTTATGGCACGCCAAGTGACACCATATTCAAGCGTACCTTGTTATGGACATATAATATTGTGGCACAACATATTCCCACGCACTATGTTATGGTACACCATGATCTTACACTCAACACCTTGTTCTGGACATATCATTTTATGGCACACCATATTCCAACGCACTATGTTATGGCGCACCACGTTCTGTCGCACAATCTTATGGCACGCCAAGTCACACCATATTCAAGCATACCTTGTTCGGGACATACCATATTATGGCACACCATATTCCGACGCACTATGTTTTGGCACACCACTTTCTGATTCACAATACCTTGTTCTGGACATATCATGTTATGGCACACCATATTCTCACGCACAATCTTATGGCACAACAAGTCACACCATATTCAAGCACACCTTGTTCTGGATATATCTTGTGTGTCCGACACACTATGTTATGGAACACCACTTTCTGACGTAAAATATTATGGCTTGCCAAGTCACACCATATTCAAGCACATCTTGTTCTGGACATATCATGTTATGGCACACCATATTCCGACGTACTTTGTTATGGAACACCGCTTTCTGACACACAATCTTATGGAACACCAAGTCACACCATATTCAAGCACACCTTGTTCTAGACATATCATGTTATAGCAAACCATATTCCGAAACAGTATGTCATGGCACACCATATTCTGACACAACACCTGGTTCTGGACATATCATGTTATCGCACACCATATTCTGACGCACAATCTGATGGCACACCAAATCACGCCTTAGACCACACAACACCTGGTTATGGACATATCATGATATGGCACACCATATTCTGACGCACAATCTGATGGCACACCAAGTCACACCATATTCAAGCACACCTTGTTCTGGACATATCATGTTATGGCACCCATATTCCGACGCACTATGTTACGACACACCACATTCTGACACACAACACCTGTTATGGACACATCATGTTAAGGCACATATTCTGATGCACAATCTTATGGCACACTAAGTCACCATATTCAAGCACACCTTGTTCTGGACATATCATGTTATGTCACACCATATTCCGACGCACTACGTTAAGTCACACCACGTTTGACACACAAGACCTAGTTCAGGACATATCATGTTATGGCACACCATATTCTGACACACAATCTTATGGCACACCGAGTCACACCATATCCAAGCACACCTTGTTCTGGATAATCATGTTATGGCACACCACTTACGACGCACTATGTCATGACACACCACGTTCTGACACACAACACCTTATCCTGGACATATAATGTTATGGCACACCATATTCTGACGCATTATGTAATGGCACGCCACGTTCTGACACAAAACACCTTGTTCTGGACATATATATTTTTGGTACACCATTCTGAGCACTATTTATGGCGCACCACGTTCTGTCGCACAATCTTATGGCACGCCAAGCCATACCATATTCAAGCACACCTTGTATGTACATATCATCTTATGGCACGCCAAGTCACACCATATCCAAGCACACTTGTGTTCTGGACATATCATGTTATGGACACCATATTCCGATGCATTATGTTATGGCACACCACGTTCTGACACACAACACCTTGTTCTGGACATATTATGGTATGGCACACCATATCTGACGCACAATCTTATGGCACATCAAGTCAAACCATATTCAAGCACACCTTGTTCTGGACATATCATGTTACGGCACACCCTATTTTGACGCACTATGTTATGGCAAACAACGTTCTTTCACACAATCTTATGGCACGCAAAGTCACCATATTCAAGCACACCTTGTTATGGACATATCATGTTATGGCACACCATATTCTACGCACTATGTTATGGGACACCACGTTCTGTTGCACAATATTATGGCACGCCAAATCACACCACATTCAGCACACCTTGTTCTGTACATATCATGTTATGGAACACCATATTACGACGCATTATATCATGACACACCACGTTCTGACACAAACACCTTGTCCTGGAAATATCATGTTATGGCACACCATATTCTGACGCATTATGTAATGGCACACCACGTTCTGACACACAACACCTTGTTCTGGACATATCAATTTATGGCACACCATATTCTGAGCACTATTTATTGCGCACCACGTTCTGTCGCACAATCTATGGCACGCCAAGTCATACCATATTCAATCACACCTTGTTATGTACATATCATGTTATGGCACGCCAAGTCAAACCATATCCAAGCACACGTTGTTCTGGACATATCATGTTATGGTACACCATATTCCGACGCACTATGTTATGGCACACCACATTCTGACACACAACACCTGGTTCTGGACATATCATGTTATCGCACACCATATTCTGACGCAAATCTGAGGCACACCAATCACGCCTTATGACACCAACATATGGTTATGGACATATCATGTTATGGCACACCATATTCTGACGCACAATCTTATGGAACACCAAGTCACGCCATATTCAAGCACACCTTGTTCTGACATATCATGTTATAGCAAACCATATTCCGACAGACTATGTCATGGAACACCACATTCTGACACACAACACCTGGTTCTGGACATATCATGTTATCGCACACCATATTCTGACGCACAATCTGATGGCACACCAAATCACGATTATGACACACAAACATATGGTTATGGACATATCATGTTATGGCACACATATTCTGATGCACAATCTAATGACACACCAAGTCACACCATATTCAAGCACACCTTGTTCCGAACATATCATGTTATAGAACACATATTCCGACGCACTATGTTACGGCACCACATTCTGACGCACAACACCTGGTTTTGGACATATCATGTTATGGCACACCATATTCTGACGTACAATCTTATGGCACACCAAGTCACACCATATTCAAGCAAACCTCGTTCTGTACTATCATATTATGTCCACCATATTCCCACGCACTATGTTAAGTCACACCACGTTCTGACACACAAGACCTGTTTCTGGACATATCATGTTATGGCACACCATATTTGACGCACAATTTTATGGCACACCAAGTCACACCATATTCAAGCACACCTTGTTCTGGACATATCATTTTATGGCACACCATCTTACGACGCACTATGTCATGGTACACCACGTTCTGACACATAACACCTTGTTATGGACATATCATGTTATGGCACACCATATTCTGACGCATTATATTATGGCACACCACGTTCTGACACACAACACCTTGTTTTGGACATATCAAGTTATGGCACTATATTCCGACGCACCATTTTATGACACACCATGTTCTGTCGCACAATCTTATGGCACGCCAAGTCATACCATATTCAATCACACCTTGTTATGTACATATCATCTTATGGCATGCCAAGTCAAACCATATCCAAGCACACCTTGTTCTGGACATATCATGTTATGGCACACCATATTCCGACGCACTATGTTATGGCACACCACGTTCTGACACACAACACCTTGTTCTGAACATATTATGTTATGGCACACCATACCCTGGCGTACAATCTTATGGCGCATCAAGTTACACCATATTCAAGCACACCTTGTTCTACACATATCATGTTATGGCACACCATATTCTGACGCACTATGTTATGGCACACCATGTTCTGTCGCACAATCTTCTGGCACGCTCAGTCACACCATATTCAAGCACACCTTTTTATGGACATATCATGTTATGGCACACCATATTCTGACGCACTATGTTATGGGACACCACGTTTTGTCGCACAATCTTATGGCACGCCAAGTGACACCATATTCAAGCGTACCTTGTTCTGGACATATAATATTGTGGCACAACATATTCCCACGCACTATGTTATGGTACCCATGATCTTACACTCAACACCTTGTTCTGGACATATCATTTTATGGCACACCATATTCCAACGCACTATGTTATGGCGCACCACGTTCTGTCGCACAATCTTATGGCACGCCAAGTCACACCATATTCAAGCATACCTTGTTCGGGACATACCATATTATGGCACACCATATTCCGACGCACTATGTTTTGGCACACCACTTTCTGATTCACAATACCTTGTTCTGGACATATCATGTTATGGCACACCATATTCTCACGCACAATCTTATGGCACAACAAGTCACACCATATTCAAGCACACCTTGTTCTGGATATATCTTGTGTGTCCGACACACTATGTTATGGAACACCACTTTCTGACGTAAAATATTATGGCTTGCCAAGTCACACCATATTCAAGCACATCTTGTTCTGGACATATCATGTTATGGCACACCATATTCCGACGTACTTTGTTATGGAACACCGCTTTCTGACACACAATCTTATGGAACACCAAGTCACACCATATTCAAGCACACCTTGTTCTAGACATATCATGTTATAGCAAACCATATTCCGAAACAGTATGTCATGGCACACCATATTCTGACACACAACACCTGGTTCTGGACATATCATGTTATCGCACACCATATTCTGACGCACAATCTGATGGCACACCAAATCACGCCTTATGACACACAACACCTGGTTATGGACATATCATGATATGGCACACCATATTCTGACGCACAATCTGATGGCACACCAAGTCACACCATATTCAAGCACACCTTGTTCTGGACATATCATGTTATGGCACACCATATTCCGACGCACTATGTTACGACACACCACATTCTGACACACAACACCTGGTTATGGACACATCATGTTAAGGCACACCATATTCTGATGCACAATCTTATGGCACACTAAGTCACACCATATTCAAGCACACCTTGTTCTGGACATATCATGTTATGTCACACCATATTCCGACGCACTACGTTAAGTCACACCACGTTCTGACACACAAGACCTAGTTCAGGACATATCATGTTATGGCACACCATATTCTGACACACAATCTTATGGCACACCGAGTCACACCATATCCAAGCACACCTTGTTCTGGATAAATCATGTTATGGCACACCATATTACGACGCACTATGTCATGACACACCACGTTCTGACACACAACACCTTATCCTGGACATATAATGTTATGGCACACCATATTCTGACGCATTATGTAATGGCACGCCACGTTCTGACACAAAACACCTTGTTCTGGACATATATATTTTTGGTACACCATATTCTGAGCACTATTTATGGCGCACCACGTTCTGTCGCACAATCTTATGGCACGCCAAGCCATACCATATTCAAGCACACCTTGTTATGTACATATCATCTTATGGCACGCCAAGTCACACCATATCCAAGCACACGTTGTTCTGGACATATCATGTTATGGTACACCATATTCCGATGCATTATGTTATGGTACACCACGTTCTGACACACAACACCTTGTTCTGGACATATTATGGTATGGCACACCATATTCTGACGCACAATCTTATGGCACATCAAGTCAAACCATATTCAAGCACACCTTGTTCTGGACATATCATGTTACGGCACACCCTATTTTGACGCACTATGTTATGGCAAACAACGTTCTTTCACACAATCTTATGGCACGCAAAGTCACACCATATTCAAGCACACCTTGTTATGGACATATCATGTTATGGCACACCATATTCTAACGCACTATGTTATGGGACACCACGTTCTGTTGCACAATATTATGGCACGCCAAATCACACCACATTCAAGCACACCTTGTTCTGTACATATCATGTTATGGAACACCATATTACGACGCATTATATCATGACACACCACGTTCTGACACACAACACCTTGTCCTGGAAATATCATGTTATGGCACACCATATTCTGACGCATTATGTAATGGCACACCACGTTCTGACACACAACACCTTGTTCTGGACATATCAATTTATGGCACACCATATTCTGAGCACTATTTATTGCGCACCACGTTCTGTCGCACAATCTTATGGCACGCCAAGTCATACCATATTCAATCACACCTTGTTATGTACATATCATGTTATGGCACGCCAAGTCAAACCATATCCAAGCACACGTTGTTCTGGACATATCATGTTATGGTACACCATATTCCGACGCACTATGTTATGGCACACCACATTCTGACACACAACACCTGGTTCTGGACATATCATGTTATCGCACACCATATTCTGACGCACAATCTGATGGCACACCAAATCACGCCTTATGACACACAACATATGGTTATGGACATATCATGTTATGGCACACCATATTCTGACGCACAATCTTATGGAACACCAAGTCACGCCATATTCAAGCACACCTTGTTCTAGACATATCATGTTATAGCAAACCATATTCCGACAGACTATGTCATGGAACACCACATTCTGACACACAACACCTGGTTCTGGACATATCATGTTATCGCACACCATATTCTGACGCACAATCTGATGGCACACCAAATCACGACTTATGACACACAACATATGGTTATGGACATATCATGTTATGGCACACAATATTCTGATGCACAATCTAATGACACACCAAGTCACACCATATTCAAGCACACCTTGTTCCGAACATATCATGTTATAGAACACCATATTCCGACGCACTATGTTACGGCACACAACATTCTGACGCACAACACCTGGTTTTGGACATATCATGTTATGGCACACCATATTCTGACGTACAATCTTATGGCACACCAAGTCACACCATATTCAAGCAAACCTCGTTCTGTACATATCATATTATGTCACACCATATTCCCACGCACTATGTTAAGTCACACCACGTTCTGACACACAAGACCTGTTTCTGGACATATCATGTTATGGCACACCATATTCTGACGCACAATTTTATGGCACACCAAGTCACACCATATTCAAGCACACCTTGTTCTGGACATATCATTTTATGGCACACCATCTTACGACGCACTATGTCATGGTACACCACGTTCTGACACATAACACCTTGTTATGGACATATCATGTTATGGCACACCATATTCTGACGCATTATATTATGGCACACCACGTTCTGACACACAACACCTTGTTTTGGACATATCAAGTTATGGCACACTATATTCCGACGCACCATTTTATGACACACCATGTTCTGTCGCACAATCTTATGGCACGCCAAGTCATACCATATTCAATCACACCTTGTTATGTACATATCATCTTATGGCATGCCAAGTCAAACCATATCCAAGCACACCTTGTTCTGGACATATCATGTTATGGCACACCATATTCCGACGCACTATGTTATGGCACACCACGTTCTGACACACAACACCTTGTTCTGAACATATTATGTTATGGCACACCATACCCTGGCGTACAATCTTATGGCGCATCAAGTTACACCATATTCAAGCACACCTTGTTCTACACATATCATGTTATGGCACACCATATTCTGACGCACTATGTTATGGCACACCATGTTCTGTCGCACAATCTTCTGGCACGCTCAGTCACACCATATTCAAGCACACCTTTTTATGGACATATCATGTTATGGCACACCATATTCTGACGCACTATGTTATGGGACACCACGTTTTGTCGCACAATCTTATGGCACGCCAAGTGACACCATATTCAAGCGTACCTTGTTCTGGACATATAATATTGTGGCACAACATATTCCCACGCACTATGTTATGGTACACCATGATCTTACACTCAACACCTTGTTCTGGACATATCATTTTATGGCACACCATATTCCAACGCACTATGTTATGGCGCACCACGTTCTGTCGCACAATCTTATGGCACGCCAAGTCACACCATATTCAAGCATACCTTGTTCGGGACATACCATATTATGGCACACCATATTCCGACGCACTATGTTTTGGCACACCACTTTCTGATTCACAATACCTTGTTCTGGACATATCATGTTATGGCACACCATATTCTCACGCACAATCTTATGGCACAACAAGTCACACCATATTCAAGCACACCTTGTTCTGGATATATCTTGTGTGTCCGACACACTATGTTATGGAACACCACTTTCTGACGTAAAATATTATGGCTTGCCAAGTCACACCATATTCAAGCACATCTTGTTCTGGACATATCATGTTATGGCACACCATATTCCGACGTACTTTGTTATGGAACACCGCTTTCTGACACACAATCTTATGGAACACCAAGTCACACCATATTCAAGCACACCTTGTTCTAGACATATCATGTTATAGCAAACCATATTCCGAAACAGTATGTCATGGCACACCATATTCTGACACACAACACCTGGTTCTGGACATATCATGTTATCGCACACCATATTCTGACGCACAATCTGATGGCACACCAAATCACGCCTTATGACACACAACACCTGGTTATGGACATATCATGATATGGCACACCATATTCTGACGCACAATCTGATGGCACACCAAGTCACACCATATTCAAGCACACCTTGTTCTGGACATATCATGTTATGGCACACCATATTCCGACGCACTATGTTACGACACACCACATTCTGACACACAACACCTGGTTATGGACACATCATGTTAAGGCACACCATATTCTGATGCACAATCTTATGGCACACTAAGTCACACCATATTCAAGCACACCTTGTTCTGGACATATCATGTTATGTCACACCATATTCCGACGCACTACGTTAAGTCACACCACGTTCTGACACACAAGACCTAGTTCAGGACATATCATGTTATGGCACACCATATTCTGACACACAATCTTATGGCACACCGAGTCACACCATATCCAAGCACACCTTGTTCTGGATAAATCATGTTATGGCACACCATATTACGACGCACTATGTCATGACACACCACGTTCTGACACACAACACCTTATCCTGGACATATAATGTTATGGCACACCATATTCTGACGCATTATGTAATGGCACGCCACGTTCTGACACAAAACACCTTGTTCTGGACATATATATTTTTGGTACACCATATTCTGAGCACTATTTATGGCGCACCACGTTCTGTCGCACAATCTTATGGCACGCCAAGCCATACCATATTCAAGCACACCTTGTTATGTACATATCATCTTATGGCACGCCAAGTCACACCATATCCAAGCACACGTTGTTCTGGACATATCATGTTATGGTACACCATATTCCGATGCATTATGTTATGGCACACCACGTTCTGACACACAACACCTTGTTCTGGACATATTATGGTATGGCACACCATATTCTGACGCACAATCTTATGGCACATCAAGTCAAACCATATTCAAGCACACCTTGTTCTGGACATATCATGTTACGGCACACCCTATTTTGACGCACTATGTTATGGCAAACAACGTTCTTTCACACAATCTTATGGCACGCAAAGTCACACCATATTCAAGCACACCTTGTTATGGACATATCATGTTATGGCACACCATATTCTAACGCACTATGTTATGGGACACCACGTTCTGTTGCACAATATTATGGCACGCCAAATCACACCACATTCAAGCACACCTTGTTCTGTACATATCATGTTATGGAACACCATATTACGACGCATTATATCATGACACACCACGTTCTGACACACAACACCTTGTCCTGGAAATATCATGTTATGGCACACCATATTCTGACGCATTATGTAATGGCACACCACGTTCTGACACACAACACCTTGTTCTGGACATATCAATTTATGGCACACCATATTCTGAGCACTATTTATTGCGCACCACGTTCTGTCGCACAATCTTATGGCACGCCAAGTCATACCATATTCAATCACACCTTGTTATGTACATATCATGTTATGGCACGCCAAGTCAAACCATATCCAAGCACACGTTGTTCTGGACATATCATGTTATGGTACACCATATTCCGACGCACTATGTTATGGCACACCACATTCTGACACACAACACCTGGTTCTGGACATATCATGTTATCGCACACCATATTCTGACGCACAATCTGATGGCACACCAAATCACGCCTTATGACACACAACATATGGTTATGGACATATCATGTTATGGCACACCATATTCTGACGCACAATCTTATGGAACACCAAGTCACGCCATATTCAAGCACACCTTGTTCTAGACATATCATGTTATAGCAAACCATATTCCGACAGACTATGTCATGGAACACCACATTCTGACACACAACACCTGGTTCTGGACATATCATGTTATCGCACACCATATTCTGACGCACAATCTGATGGCACACCAAATCACGACTTATGACACACAACATATGGTTATGGACATATCATGTTATGGCACACAATATTCTGATGCACAATCTAATGACACACCAAGTCACACCATATTCAAGCACACCTTGTTCCGAACATATCATGTTATAGAACACCATATTCCGACGCACTATGTTACGGCACACAACATTCTGACGCACAACACCTGGTTTTGGACATATCATGTTATGGCACACCATATTCTGACGTACAATCTTATGGCACACCAAGTCACACCATATTCAAGCAAACCTCGTTCTGTACATATCATATTATGTCACACCATATTCCCACGCACTATGTTAAGTCACACCACGTTCTGACACACAAGACCTGTTTCTGGACATATCATGTTATGGCACACCATATTCTGACGCACAATTTTATGGCACACCAAGTCACACCATATTCAAGCACACCTTGTTCTGGACATATCATTTTATGGCACACCATCTTACGACGCACTATGTCATGGTACACCACGTTCTGACACATAACACCTTGTTATGGACATATCATGTTTTGGCACACCATATTCTGACGCATTATATTATGGCACACCACGTTCTGACACACAACACCTTGTTTTGGACATATCAAGTTATGGCACACTATATTCCGACGCACCATTTTATGACACACCATGTTCTGTCGCACAATCTTATGGCACGCCAAGTCATACCATATTCAATCACACCTTGTTATGTACATATCATCTTATGGCATGCCAAGTCAAACCATATCCAAGCACACCTTGTTCTGGACATATCATGTTATGGCACACCATATTCCGACGCACTATGTTATGGCACACCACGTTCTGACACACAACACCTTGTTCTGAACATATTATGTTATGGCACACCATACCCTGGCGTACAATCTTATGGCGCATCAAGTTACACCATATTCAAGCACACCTTGTTCTACACATATCATGTTATGGCACACCATATTCTGACGCACTATGTTATGGCACACCATGTTCTGTCGCACAATCTTCTGGCACGCTCAGTCACACCATATTCAAGCACACCTTTTTATGGACATATCATGTTATGGCACACCATATTCTGACGCACTATGTTATGGGACACCACGTTTTGTCGCACAATCTTATGGCACGCCAAGTGACACCATATTCAAGCGTACCTTGTTCTGGACATATAATATTGTGGCACAACATATTCCCACGCACTATGTTATGGTACACCATGATCTTACACTCAACACCTTGTTCTGGACATATCATTTTATGGCACACCATATTCCAACGCACTATGTTATGGCGCACCACGTTCTGTCGCACAATCTTATGGCACGCCAAGTCACACCATATTCAAGCATACCTTGTTCGGGACATACCATATTATGGCACACCATATTCCGACGCACTATGTTTTGGCACACCACTTTCTGATTCACAATACCTTGTTCTGGACATATCATGTTATGGCACACCATATTCTCACGCACAATCTTATGGCACAACAAGTCACACCATATTCAAGCACACCTTGTTCTGGATATATCTTGTGTGTCCGACACACTATGTTATGGAACACCACTTTCTGACGTAAAATATTATGGCTTGCCAAGTCACACCATATTCAAGCACATCTTGTTCTGGACATATCATGTTATGGCACACCATATTCCGACGTACTTTGTTATGGAACACCGCTTTCTGACACACAATCTTATGGAACACCAAGTCACACCATATTCAAGCACACCTTGTTCTAGACATATCATGTTATAGCAAACCATATTCCGAAACAGTATGTCATGGCACACCATATTCTGACACACAACACCTGGTTCTGGACATATCATGTTATCGCACACCATATTCTGACGCACAATCTGATGGCACACCAAATCACGCCTTATGACACACAACACCTGGTTATGGACATATCATGATATGGCACACCATATTCTGACGCACAATCTGATGGCACACCAAGTCACACCATATTCAAGCACACCTTGTTCTGGACATATCATGTTATGGCACACCATATTCCGACGCACTATGTTACGACACACCACATTCTGACACACAACACCTGGTTATGGACACATCATGTTAAGGCACACCATATTCTGATGCACAATCTTATGGCACACTAAGTCACACCATATTCAAGCACACCTTGTTCTGGACATATCATGTTATGTCACACCATATTCCGACGCACTACGTTAAGTCACACCACGTTCTGACACACAAGACCTAGTTCAGGACATATCATGTTATGGCACACCATATTCTGACACACAATCTTATGGCACACCGAGTCACACCATATCCAAGCACACCTTGTTCTGGATAAATCATGTTATGGCACACCATATTACGACGCACTATGTCATGACACACCACGTTCTGACACACAACACCTTATCCTGGACATATAATGTTATGGCACACCATATTCTGACGCATTATGTAATGGCACGCCACGTTCTGACACAAAACACCTTGTTCTGGACATATATATTTTTGGTACACCATATTCTGAGCACTATTTATGGCGCACCACGTTCTGTCGCACAATCTTATGGCACGCCAAGCCATACCATATTCAAGCACACCTTGTTATGTACATATCATCTTATGGCACGCCAAGTCACACCATATCCAAGCACACGTTGTTCTGGACATATCATGTTATGGTACACCATATTCCGATGCATTATGTTATGGTACACCACGTTCTGACACACAACACCTTGTTCTGGACATATTATGGTATGGCACACCATATTCTGACGCACAATCTTATGGCACATCAAGTCAAACCATATTCAAGCACACCTTGTTCTGGACATATCATGTTACGGCACACCCTATTTTGACGCACTATGTTATGGCAAACAACGTTCTTTCACACAATCTTATGGCACGCAAAGTCACACCATATTCAAGCACACCTTGTTATGGACATATCATGTTATGGCACACCATATTCTAACGCACTATGTTATGGGACACCACGTTCTGTTGCACAATATTATGGCACGCCAAATCACACCACATTCAAGCACACCTTGTTCTGTACATATCATGTTATGGAACACCATATTACGACGCATTATATCATGACACACCACGTTCTGACACACAACACCTTGTCCTGGAAATATCATGTTATGGCACACCATATTCTGACGCATTATGTAATGGCACACCACGTTCTGACACACAACACCTTGTTCTGGACATATCAATTTATGGCACACCATATTCTGAGCACTATTTATTGCGCACCACGTTCTGTCGCACAATCTTATGGCACGCCAAGTCATACCATATTCAATCACACCTTGTTATGTACATATAAGCACACCTTGTTCTGGACATATCATGTTATGGCACACCATATTCCGACGCACTATGTTATGGCACACCACGTTCTGACACACAACACCTTGTTCTGAACATATTATGTTATGGCACACCATACCCTGGCGTACAATCTTATGGCGCATCAAGTTACACCATATTCAAGCACACCTTGTTCTACACATATCATGTTATGGCACACCATATTCTGACGCACTATGTTATGGCACACCATGTTCTGTCGCACAATCTTCTGGCACGCTCAGTCACACCATATTCAAGCACACCTTTTTATGGACATATCATGTTATGGCACACCATATTCTGACGCACTATGTTATGGGACACCACGTTTTGTCGCACAATCTTATGGCACGCCAAGTGACACCATATTCAAGCGTACCTTGTTCTGGACATATAATATTGTGGCACAACATATTCCCACGCACTATGTTATGGTACACCATGATCTTACACTCAACACCTTGTTCTGGACATATCATTTTATGGCACACCATATTCCAACGCACTATGTTATGGCGCACCACGTTCTGTCGCACAATCTTATGGCACGCCAAGTCACACCATATTCAAGCATACCTTGTTCGGGACATACCATATTATGGCACACCATATTCCGACGCACTATGTTTTGGCACACCACTTTCTGATTCACAATACCTTGTTCTGGACATATCATGTTATGGCACACCATATTCTCACGCACAATCTTATGGCACAACAAGTCACACCATATTCAAGCACACCTTGTTCTGGATATATCTTGTGTGTCCGACACACTATGTTATGGAACACCACTTTCTGACGTAAAATATTATGGCTTGCCAAGTCACACCATATTCAAGCACATCTTGTTCTGGACATATCATGTTATGGCACACCATATTCCGACGTACTTTGTTATGGAACACCGCTTTCTGACACACAATCTTATGGAACACCAAGTCACACCATATTCAAGCACACCTTGTTCTAGACATATCATGTTATAGCAAACCATATTCCGAAACAGTATGTCATGGCACACCATATTCTGACACACAACACCTGGTTCTGGACATATCATGTTATCGCACACCATATTCTGACGCACAATCTGATGGCACACCAAATCACGCCTTATGACACACAACACCTGGTTATGGACATATCATGATATGGCACACCATATTCTGACGCACAATCTGATGGCACACCAAGTCACACCATATTCAAGCACACCTTGTTCTGGACATATCATGTTATGGCACACCATATTCCGACGCACTATGTTACGACACACCACATTCTGACACACAACACCTGGTTATGGACACATCATGTTAAGGCACACCATATTCTGATGCACAATCTTATGGCACACTAAGTCACACCATATTCAAGCACACCTTGTTCTGGACATATCATGTTATGTCACACCATATTCCGACGCACTACGTTAAGTCACACCACGTTCTGACACACAAGACCTAGTTCAGGACATATCATGTTATGGCACACCATATTCTGACACACAATCTTATGGCACACCGAGTCACACCATATCCAAGCACACCTTGTTCTGGATAAATCATGTTATGGCACACCATATTACGACGCACTATGTCATGACACACCACGTTCTGACACACAACACCTTATCCTGGACATATAATGTTATGGCACACCATATTCTGACGCATTATGTAATGGCACGCCACGTTCTGACACAAAACACCTTGTTCTGGACATATATATTTTTGGTACACCATATTCTGAGCACTATTTATGGCGCACCACGTTCTGTCGCACAATCTTATGGCACGCCAAGCCATACCATATTCAAGCACACCTTGTTATGTACATATCATCTTATGGCACGCCAAGTCACACCATATCCAAGCACACGTTGTTCTGGACATATCATGTTATGGTACACCATATTCCGATGCATTATGTTATGGTACACCACGTTCTGACACACAACACCTTGTTCTGGACATATTATGGTATGGCACACCATATTCTGACGCACAATCTTATGGCACATCAAGTCAAACCATATTCAAGCACACCTTGTTCTGGACATATCATGTTACGGCACACCCTATTTTGACGCACTATGTTATGGCAAACAACGTTCTTTCACACAATCTTATGGCACGCAAAGTCACACCATATTCAAGCACACCTTGTTATGGACATATCATGTTATGGCACACCATATTCTAACGCACTATGTTATGGGACACCACGTTCTGTTGCACAATATTATGGCACGCCAAATCACACCACATTCAAGCACACCTTGTTCTGTACATATCATGTTATGGAACACCATATTACGACGCATTATATCATGACACACCACGTTCTGACACACAACACCTTGTCCTGGAAATATCATGTTATGGCACACCATATTCTGACGCATTATGTAATGGCACACCACGTTCTGACACACAACACCTTGTTCTGGACATATCAATTTATGGCACACCATATTCTGAGCACTATTTATTGCGCACCACGTTCTGTCGCACAATCTTATGGCACGCCAAGTCATACCATATTCAATCACACCTTGTTATGTACATATCATCTTATGGCACGCCAAGTCAAACCATATCCAAGCACACGTTGTTCTGGACATATCATGTTATGGTACACCATATTCCGACGCACTATGTTATGGCACACCACATTCTGACACACAACACCTGGTTCTGGACATATCATGTTATCGCACACCATATTCTGACGCACAATCTGATGGCACACCAAATCACGCCTTATGACACACAACATATGGTTATGGACATATCATGTTATGGCACACCATATTCTGACGCACAATCTTATGGAACACCAAGTCACGCCATATTCAAGCACACCTTGTTCTAGACATATCATGTTATAGCAAACCATATTCCGACAGACTATGTCATGGAACACCACATTCTGACACACAACACCTGGTTCTGGACATATCATGTTATCGCACACCATATTCTGACGCACAATCTGATGGCACACCAAATCACGCCTTATGACACACAACATATGGTTATGGACATATCATGTTATGGCACACAATATTCTGACGCACAATCTGATGGCACACCAAGTCACACCATATTCAAGCACACCTTGTTCTGGACATATCATGTTATGGCACACCATATTCCGACGCACTATGTTACGACACACCACATTCTGACACACAACACCTGGTTATGGACACATCATGTTAAGGCACACCATATTCTGATGCACAATCTTATGGCACACTAAGTCACACCATATTCAAGCACACCTTGTTCTGGATATATCATGTTATGTCACACCATATTCCGACGCACTATGTTAAGTCACACCACGTTCTGACACACAAGACCTAGTTCTGTACATATCATGTTATGGCACACCATATTCTGACACACAATCTTATGGCACACCGAGTCACACCATATCCAAGCACACCTTGTTCTGGACATATCATGTTATGGCACACCATATTACGACGCACTATGTCATGACACACCACGTTCTGACACACAACACCTTATCCTGGACATATCATGTTATGGCACACCATATTCTGACGCATTATGTAATGGCACGCCACGTTCTGACACAAAACACCTTGTTCTGGACATATATATTTTTGGTACACCATATTCTGAGCACTATTTATGGCGCACCACGTTATGTCGCACAATCTTATGCCACGCCAAGTGACACCATATTCAAGCGTACCTTGTTCTGGACATATAATATTATGGCACAACATATTCCCACGCACTATGTTATGGTACACCATGATCTTACACTCAACACCTTGTTCTGGACATATCATTTTATGGCACACCATATTCCAACGCACTATGTTATGGCGCACCACGTTCTGTCGCACAATCTTATGGCACGCCAAGTCACACCATATTCAAGCATACCTTGTTCGGGACATACCATATTATGGAACACCATATTCTGACGCACTATGTTTTGGCACACCACTTTCTGATTCACAATACCTTGTTCTGGACATATCATATTATGGCACACCATATTCTCACGCACAATCTTATGGCACAACAAGTCACACCATATTCATGCACACCTTGTTTTGGATATATCTTGTGTGTCCGACACACTATGTTATGGAACACCACTTTCTGACGTAAAATATTATGGCTTGCCAAGTCACACCATATCAAGCACATCTTGTTCTGGACATATCATATTATGGCACACCATATTCCGACGTACTTTGTTATGGAACACCGCGTTCTGACACACAATCTTATGGAACACAAAGTCACACCATATTCAAGCACACCTTGTTCTAGACATATCATGTTATAGCAAACCATATTCCGAAACAGTATGTCATGGCACACCACATTCTGACACACAACACCTGGTTCTGGACATATCATGTTATCGCACACCATATTCTGACGCACAATCTGATGGCACACCAAATCACGCCTTATGACACACAACACCTGGTTATGGACATATCATGTTATGGCACACCATATTCTGACGCACAATCTGATGGCACACCAAGTCACACCATATTCAAGCACACCTTGTTCTGGACATATCATGTTATGGCACACCATATTCCGACGCACCATGTTACGACACACCACATTCTGACACACAACACCTGGTTATGGACACATCATGTTAAGGCACACCATATTCTGATGCACAATCTTATGGCACACTAAGTCACACCATATTCAAGCACACCTTGTTCTGTACATATCATGTTATGTCACACCATATTCCGACGCACTATGTTAAGTCACACCACGTTCTGACACACAAGACCTAGTTCTGGACATATCATGTTATGGCACACCATATTCTGACACACAATCTTATGGCACACCGAGTCACACCATATCCAAGCACACCTTGTTCTGGACATATCATGTTATGGCACACCATATTACGACGCACTATGTCATGACACACCACGTTCTGACACACAACACCTTATCCTGGACATATCATGTTATGGCACACCATATTCTGACGCATTATGTAATGGCACACCACGTTCTGACACAAAACACCTTGTTCTGGACATATATATTTTTGGTACACCATATTCTGAGCACTATTTATGGCGCACCACGTTCTGTCGCACAATCTTATGGCACGCCAAGCAATACCATATTCAAGCACACCTTGTTATGTACATATCATCTTATGGCACGCCAAGTCACACCATATCCAAGCACACGTTGTTCTGGACATATCATGTTATGGTACACCATATTCCGATGCATTATGTTATGGCACACCACGTTCTGACACACAACACCTTGTTCTGGACATATTATGGTATGGCACACCATATTCTGACGCACAATATTATGGCACATCAAGTCAAACCATATTCAAGCACACCTTGTTCTGGACATATCATGTTACGGCACACCCTATTTTGACGCACTATGTTATGGCAAACCACGTTCTGTCACACAATCTTATGGCACGCAAAGTCACACCATATTCAAGCACACCTTGTTATGGACATATCATGTTATGGTACACCATATTCTAACGCACTATGTTATGGGACACCACGTTCTGTCGCACAATATTATGGCACGCCAAATCACACCACATACAAGCACACCTTGTTCTATACATATCATGTTATGGAACACCATATTACGACGCATTATATCATGACACACCACGTTCTGACACACAACACCTTGTCCTGGAAATATCATGTTATGGCACACCATATTCTGACGCATTATGTAATGGCACACCACGTTCTGACACACAACACCTTGTTCTGGACATATCAATTTATGGCACACCATATTCTGAGCACTATTTATTGCGCACCACGTTCTGTCGCACAATCTTATGGCACGCCAAGTCATACCATATTCAATCACACCTTGTTATGTACATATCGTCTTATGGCACGCCAAGTCACACCATATCCAAGCACACGTTGTTCTGGACATATCATGTTATGGTACACCATATTCCGACGCACTATGTTATGGCACACCACGTTCTGGCACACAACACCTTGTTCTGGACATATTATGGTATGGCACACCATATTCTGACGCACAATCTTATGGCACATCAAGTCGAACCATATTCAAGCACACCTTGTTCTGGACATATCATGTTACGACACACCCTATTCTGACGCACTATGTTATGGGAAACCACGTTATGTCGTACAATCTTATGGCACGCCAAGTCACACCATATTCAAGTACACCTTGTTATGGACATATCATGTTATGGCACACCATATTATGACGCACTATGTTATGGGACACCACGTTCTGTCGCACGATATTATGGAGCGCCAAATCACACCAAATACAAGCACACCTTGTTCTGTACATATCATGTTATGGAACACCATATTCCGACGCAATATGTTACGGCACACTACATTCTGACACACAACACCTGGTTCTGGACATATCAATTTATGACACACCATATTCTGAGCACTATTTATGGCGCACCACGTTCTGTCGCACAATCTTATGGCACGCCAAGTCATACCATATTCAAGCACACCTTGTTATGTACATATCATCTTATGGCACGCCAAGTCACACCATATCCAAGCACACCTTGTTCTGGACATATCATGTTATGGTACACCATATTCCGACGCACTATGTTATGGCACACCACGTTCTGACACACAACACCTTGTTCTGGACATATTATGTTATGGCACACCATATTCTGACGCACAATCTTATGGCACATAAAGTCACACCATATTCAAGAACACCTTGTTCTGGACATATCATGTTACGGAACACCCAATTCTGACGCACTATGTTATGGCAAACCATGTTCTGTCGAACAATCTTATGGCACGCCAAGTCACACCATATTCAAGCACACCTTGTTATGGACATATCATGTTATGGCACACCATATTCCGACGTAATATGTTACGACACACTACATTCTGACACACAACACCTGGTTCTGGACATATCATGTTATGGCACACCATATTCTGACGCACAATCTGGTGGCAAACCAAGTCACACCATATTCAAGCACACCTTTTTCTGGACATATCATGTTATGGCACACCATATTCCGACGCACTATGTTACGGCACACCATGTTCTAACACACAACACCTTGTTTTGGACATATCATGTTATGGCACACCATATTCCGACGCACTATGTTATGGCACACTACGCTCTGACACACAACACCTTGTTCTAGACATATCAAGTTATGGCACACCATATTCCGACGCACTATGTTATGGCACACCACATTCTGTCGCACAATCTTATGGCACGCCAAGTGACACCATATTCAAGCACACCTTGTTCTGGACACATCATGTTATGTCACACCATATTCCGACGCACTATGTTAAGTCACACCACGTTCTGACACACAAGACCTGGTTCTGGACATATCATGTTATGGTGCACCATATTCTGACGCACAATCTTATGGCACACCAAGTCATACCATATTCAAGCACACCTTGTTCTGGACATATCATGTTATGGCACACCATATTACGACGCACTATGTCGTGGCACACCACGTTCTGACACACAACACCTTGTTATGTACATATCAAGTTATGGCACACCATATTCCGACGCACTATGTTATGGCACACCACGTTCTGTCGCACAATCTTATGGCACACCAAGTGACACCCTATTCAAGCAAAACTTGTTCTGTACATATCATGTTATGGCACACCATATTCCGACGCACTATGTTACGGCACACCATGTTCTAACACACAACACCTTGTTTTGGACATATCATGTTATGGCACACCATATTCCGACGCACTATGTTATGGCACACCACGCTCTGACATACAACACCTTGTTCTAGACATATCAAGTTATGGCACACCATATTCCGACGCACTATGTTATGGCACACCACGTTCTGTCGCACAATCTTATGGAACGCCAAGTGACACCATATTCAAGCACACCTTGTTCTGGACACATCATGTTATGTCACACCATATTCCGACGCACTATGTTAAGTCACACCACGTTCTGACACACAAGACCTGGTTCTGGACATATCATGTTATGGCGCACCATATTCTGACGCACAATCTTATGGCACACCAAGTCATACCATATTCAAGCACACCTTGTTCTGGACATATCATGTTATGGCACACCATATTACGACGCACTATGTCGTGGCACACCACGTTCTGACACACAATACCTTGTTATGTACATATCAAGTTATGGCACACCATATTCCGACGCACTATGTTATGGCACACCACGTTCTGTCGCACAATCTTATGGCACACCAAGTGACACCCTATTCAAGCAAAACTTGTTCTGTACATATCATGTTATGGCACACCATATTCCGACGCACTATGTTATGGCACACGACATTCTGACACACTACACCTGGTTCTGGACATATTATGTTATGGCACACCATATTCTGACGCACAATCTTATGGCACACCAAGTCACACCATATTTAAGCACAATTTGTTCTTGACATATCATGTTATGTCACACCATATTCCGACGCACTATGTTAAGTCACACCGCGTTCTGACACACAAGACCTGGTTCTGGACATATCAAGTTATGGCACACCATATTCTGACGCACAATCTTATGGCACACCGAGTCACACCATATTCAAGCACACCTTGTTCTGGACATATCATGCTTTGGCACACCATATTATGACGCACTATGTCATGGCACACCACGTTATGAAACACAACATCTTGTTCTGGACATATCATGTCATGGCACACCATATTATGACGCACTATGTTATGTCACACCACGTTCTGTCGCACAATCTTATGGAACGCCAAGTCACACCATATTCAACCACACCTTGTTATAGACATATTATGTTATGGTACACCATATTCTGACGCACTATGTTACGGCACACTACCTTCTGACACACAACACCTTCTTCTGGAGATATCATGTTATGACACACCATATTCCGACGCACTATGTTATGGCACACCATGTTCTGACACACAATACCTTGTTCTGGACATATAAAGTTATGGCACACCATATTCCGACGCACTATGTTATGGCACACCACGTTCTGTCACACAATCTTATGGTACGCCAATTCACGCCATATTCAAGCACACCTTGTTCTGGACATATCATGCTATGGCGCACCATATTCCGACATACTATGTCACGGCATACCACATTCTGACACACAACACTTGGTTCTGGTCATATCATGTTATGGCACACCATAATCTGACGCAAAATCTTATGGCACACCAAGTCACACCATATTCAAGCACACCTTTCTCTGGACATATCTTGTCAAGTCACACCATATTCAAGCACATCTTGTCCTGGACATATCATGTTATGGCACACCATATTCCGACGCATTATTTTACGGCACACCACGTTCTGACACACAACACCTTGTTCTGGACATATCATGTTATGGCACACCATATTCCAACGTACTATGTTATGGAACACCGCGTTCTGATATACAATCTTATGGAACACTAAGTCACACCATATTCAAGCAAACCTTGCTATAGACATAAAATGTTATGGCACACCATATTCCGACGCACTATGATACAACAACCACGTTTTGACACCCAGCACCTTGTTCTGGACATATCATGTTAAAGAAGATCATATTCTGACGCACAAACTTATGGCACACCAAGTCACAATATATTCAAGCAGACCTTGTTCTAGACATATCATGTTATGGCACATCATATTCCGACGCACTATTTTATGACACACCTCGTTCTGACACACAACACCTTGTTCTGGACATATCATGTTTTGGCACACCATATTCCGACGCACTATGTTATGGCACACCACATTCTGACACACAACACCTGGTTCTGGACATATCATGTTATGGAACACCATATTCTGACGCACAATCTTACGGCACACCAAGTCACACCATATTCAAGCACACCTCGTTCTGGACATATCAAGTTATGTCACACCATATTACGACGCAATATGTTAAGTCACACCACGTTCTGACACACAAGACCTAGTTCTGGACATATCATGTTATGGCACACCATATTCTGACGCACAATCTTATAGCACACCAAGTCACACCATATTCAAGCACACCTTGTTCTGGACATATCATGTTTTGGCACACCATATTACGATGCATTATGTCATGGCACACCAAGTTCCGACACACAACACTTTGTTCTGGACATATCATGTTATGGAACACCATATTCTGACGCATTATGTTATGGAACACCACGTTCTGACACACAACACCTTGTTCTGGAAATATCAATTATGGCATACCATATTCCGACGCACTATGTTATGGCACACCATGTTCTGTCGCACAATCTTATGGCACGCCAAGTCATACCATATTCAAGGACACCTTGTTCTGTACATATCATCTTATGGCACGCGAAGTCACACCATATTCAAACACACCTTCTTCTGGACATACCATGTTCTGGCACACCATATTCCGACGCACTATGTTATGGCACACCACGTTCTGACACACAACACCTTTTTCTGGTCATATTATGTTATGGCACGCCATATTGTGACGTACAATCCTATGGCGCATCAAAATACACCATATTCAAGAACACCTTGTTCTGGACATATCATGTTATGGCACACCATATTCTGACGCACTATGTTATGGCACACCATGTTCTGTCGCACAATCTTATGGCACGCCAAGTCACACCATATTCAAGCATACCTTGTTCTGTACATATCATGTAACGGCACAACATATTCCGACGCACTATGTTATGACACACCATGTTCTGACAGACAACACCTTGTTCTGGACATATCATGTTATGGCATACCATATTCCGACGCACTATGTTATGCCGCACCACGTTCTTTCGCACAATCTTATGGCACGCCAAGTCACACCATATTCAAGCACACCTTGTTCGAGACATACCATGTTATGGCACACCATATTCCGACGCACTATGTTTTGGCACACCACGTTCTGATAAACAACACATTGTTCTAGACATATCATGTTATGGCACACCATATTCTCACGCACAATCTTATGGCACATCAAGTCACACCATATTCAAGCACACCTTGTTCTGGACATATCTTGTGTCTCCGACGCACTATGTTATGGCACACCACTTTCTGACGTATAATATTATGGCTTGCCAAGTCACACCATATTCAAGCACATCTTGTTCTGGACATATCATGTTATGGTACACCATATTCCGACGTACTTTGTTATGGAACACCGCGTTCTGACACACAATCTTATGGAACACCAGTCATACCATATTCAAGCACACCTTGTTCTAGACATATCATGTTTTGGAATACCATATTCTGACGCTCTATGTTTTGGAAAACCATATTCCGACGCACTATGTTTTGGCACACCACGTTCTGATAAACAACACCTTGTTCTAGACATATCATGTTATGGCACACCATATTCTCACGCACAATCTTATGGCACAACAAGTCACACCATATTCCTGCACACCTTGTTTTGGATATATCTTGTGTGTCCGACACATTATGTTATGGAACACCACTTTCTGACGTAAAATATTATGGCTTGCCAAGTCACACCATATTCAAGAACATCTTGTTCTGGACATATCATGTTATGGCACACCATATTCCGACGTACTTTGTTATGGAACACAGCGTTTTTACACACAATCTTATGGAACACCAAGTCACGCCATATTCAAGCACACCTTGTTCTAGACATATCATGTTATAGCAAACCATATTCCGACAGACTATGTCATGGAACACCACATTCTGAC
The DNA here is from genome assembly GCF_003573695.1 of Papaver somniferum. Taxonomy (NCBI): domain Eukaryota; kingdom Viridiplantae; phylum Streptophyta; class Magnoliopsida; order Ranunculales; family Papaveraceae; genus Papaver; species Papaver somniferum. The sequence continues at coordinate 96,641,146 of NC_039362.1, read as the reverse complement.
ACACAACAGCTGGTTCTGGACATATCATGTTATCGCACACCATATTCTAACGCACAATCTGATGGCACACCAAATCACGCCTTATGACACACAACATATGGTTATGGACATATCATGTTATGGTACACCATATTCTGACACACAATCTGATGGCACACCAAGTCACACCATATTCAAGCACACCTTGTTCTGGACATATCATGTTATGGCACACCATATTCCGACGCACTATGTTACGGCACACCACATTCTGACACGCAACACCTGGTTATGAACATATCATGTTATGGCACACCATATTCTGATGCACAATCTTATGGCACACTAAGTCACACCATATTCAAGCACACCTTGTTCTGGACATATCATGTTATGTCACACCATATTCCGACGCCCTATGTTAAGTCACACCACATTCTGACACACAAGACCTAGTTCTGGAAATATCATGTTATGGCACACCATATTCTGACGCACAATCTTATGGCACACCGAGTCACACCATATTCAAGCACACCTTGTTCTGGACATATCATGTTATGACACACCACGTTCTGACACACAACACCTTGTCCTGGACATATCATGTTATGGCACACCATATTCTGACGCATTATGTAATGGCACACCACGTTCTGACACACAACACCTTGTTCTCGACATATCAATTTATGGCACGCCATATTTTGAGCACTATTTATGGTGCACCACGTTCTGTCGCACAATCTGATGGCACGCCAAGTCATACCATATTCGAGCACACCTTGTTATGTACATATCATCTTATGGCACGCCAAGTCACACCATATCCAAGCACACGTTTTTCTAGACATATCATGTTATGGTACACCATATTCCGACGCACTATGTTATGGCACACCACTTTCTGACACACAACACCTTGTTCTGGACATATTATGGTATGGCACACCATATTCTGACGCACAATCTTATGGCACATCAAGTCAAACCATATTCAAGCACACCTTGTTCTTGACATATCATGTTACGGAACACCCAATTCTGACGCACTATGTTATGGCAAACCATGTTCTGTCGAACAATTTTATGGCACGCCAAGTCACACCATATTCAAGCACACCTTGTTATGGACATATCATGTTATGGCACACCATATTCTGACGCACTATGTGATGCGACACCACGTTCTGTCGCACAATATTATGGCACGCCAAGTCACACCACATTCAAGCACACCTTGTTATGTACATATTATGTTATGGAACACCATATTCTGACGCAATATGTTACGACACACTACATTCTGACACACAACACCTGGTTCTGGACATATCATGTTATGGCACACCATATTCTGACGCACAATCTGGTGGCAAACCAAGTCACACCATATTCAAGCACACCTTTTTCTGGACATATCATGTTATGGCAAACCCAAATTCCGACGCACTATGTTACGGCACACCATGTGCTAACACACAACACCTTGTTTTGGACATATCATGTTATGGCACACCATATTCCGACGCACTATGTTATGGCACACCACGTTCTGTCGCACAATCTTATGGCACTCCAAGTGACACCATATTCAAGCACACCTTGTTCTGGACACATCATGTTATGTCACACCATATTTCGACGCACTATGTTAAGTCACACCACGTTCTGACACACAAGACCTGGTTCTGGACATATCATGTTATGGCGCACCATACTCTGACGCACAATCTTATGGCACACCAAGTCACACCATATTCAAGCACACCTTGTTCTGGACATATCATGTTATGGCACACCATATTACGACGCACTATGTCGTGGTACACCACGTTCTGACACACAACACCTTGTTATGTACATATCAAGTTATGGCACACCATATTCCGACGCACTATGTTATGGCACACCACGTTCTGTCGCACAATCTTATGGCACACCAAGTGACACCCTATTCAAGCAAAACTTGTTCTGTACATATCATGTTATGGCACACCATATTCCGACGCACTATGTTACGGCACACCACATTCTGACACACTACACCTGGTTCTGGACATATTATGTTATGGCACACCATATTCTGACACACAATCTTATGGCACACCAAGTCACACCATATTTAAGCACAACTTGTTCTGGACATATCATGTTATGTCACACCATATTCCGACGCACTATGTTAAGTCACACCGCGTTCTGACACACAAGACCTGGTTCTGGACATATCAAGTTATGTCACACCATATTCTGACGCACAATCTTATGGCACACCGAGTCACACCATATTCAAGCACACCTTGTTCTAGACATATCATGCTATGGCACACCATATTATGACGCACTATGTCATGGCACACCACGTTATGAAACACAACATCTTGTTCTGGACATATCATGTCATGGCACACCATATTCTGACGCAATATGTTATGTCACACCACGTTCTGTCGCACAATCTTATGGAACGCCAAGTCACACCATATTCAACCACACCTTGTTATAGACATATTATGTTATGGTACACCATATTCTGACGCACTATGTTACGGCACACTACCTTCTGACACACAACACCTTCTTCTGGAGATATCATGTTATGACACACCATATTCCGACGCACTATGTTATGGCACACCACGTTCTGACACACAATACCTTGTTCTGGACATATAAAGTTATGGCATACCATATTCCGACGCACTATGTTATGGCACACCACGTTCTGTCACACAATCTTATGGTACGCCAAGTCACGCCATATTCAAGCACACCTTGTTCTGGACATATCATGCTATGGCACACCATATTCCGACATACTATGTCACGGCACACCACATTCTGACACACAACACTTGGTTCTGGTCATATCATGTTATGGCACACCATATTCTGACGCAAAATCTTATGGCACACCAAGTCACACCATATTCAAGCACACCTTTCTCTGGACATATCTTGTCAAGTCACACCATATTTAAGCACATCTTGTCCTGGACATATCATGTTATGGCACACCATATTCCGACGCATTATTTTACGGCACACCACGTTCTGACACACAACACCTTGTTCTGGACATATCATGTTATGGCACACCATATTCCAACGTACTATGTTATGGAACACTGCGTTCTGATATACAATCTTATGGAACACTAAGTCACACCTTATTCAAGCACACCTTGTTATAGACATAAAATGTTATGGCACACCATATTCCGACGCACTATGATACAACAACCACGTTTTGACACCCAGCACCTTGTTCTGGACATATCATGTTAAAGAAGATCATATTCTGACGCACAAACTTATGGCACACCAAGTCACAATATATTCAGGCAGACCTTGTTCTAGACATATCATGTTATGGCACATCATATTCCGACGCACTATTTTATGACACACCTCGTTCTGACACACAACACCTTGTTCTGGACATATCATGTTTTGGCACACCATATTCCGACGCACTATGTTATGGCACACCACATTCTGACACACAACACCTGGTTCTGGACATATCATGTTATGGAACACCATATTCTGACGCACAATCTTACGGCACACCAAGTCACACCATATTCAAGCACACCTCGTTCTGGACATATCAAGTTATGTCACACCATATTACGACGCAATATGTTAAGTCACACCACGTTCTGACACACAAGACCTAGTTCTGGACATATCATGTTATGACACACCATATTCTGACGCACAATCTTATAGCACACCAAGTCACACCATATTCAAGCAGACCTTGTTCTGGACATATCATGTTTTGGCACACCATATTACGATGCACTATGTCATGGCACACCACGTTCCGACACACAACACTTTGTTCTGGACATATCATGTTATGGCACACCATATTCTGACGCATTATGTTATGGAACACCACGTTCTGACACACAACACCTTGTTCTGGAAATATCAAGTTATGGCATACCATATACCGACGCACTATGTTATGGCACACCATGTTCTGTCGCACAATCTTATGGCACGCCAAGTCATACCATATTCAAGGACACCTTGTTCTGTACATATCATCTTATGGCACGCGAAGTCACACCATATTCAAACACACCTTCTTCTGGACATATCATGTTCTGGCACACCATATTCCGACGCACTATGTTATGGCACACCACGTTCTGACACACAACACCTTTTTCTGGTCATATTATGTTATGGCACACCATATTGTGACGTACAATCCTATGGCGCATCAAAATACACCATATTCAAGAACACCTTGTTCTGGACATATCATGTTATGGCACACCATATTCTGACGGACTATGTTATGGCACACCATGTTCTGTCGCACAATCTTATGGCACGCCAAGTCACACCATATTCAAGCATACCTTGTTCTGTACATATCATGTAAGGGCACAACATATTCCGACGCACTATGTTATGACACACCATGTTCTGACAGACAACACCTTGTTCTGGAAATATCATGTTATGTCACACCATATTCCGACGCACTATGTTATGCCGCACCACGTTCTGTCGCACAATCTTATGGCACGCCAAGTCACACCATATTCAAGCACACCTTATTCGAGACATACCATGTTATGGCACACCATATTCCGACGCACTATGTTTTGGCACACCACGTTCTGATAAACAACACATTGTTCTAGACATATCATGTTATGGCACACCATATTCTCACGCACAATCTTATGGCACATCAAGTCACACCATATTCAAGCACACCTTGTTCTGGACATATCTTGTGTCTCCGACGCACTATGTTATGGCACACCACTTTCTGACGTATAATATTATGGCTTTCCAAGTCACACCATATTCAAGCACATCTTGTTCTGACATATCATGTTATGGTACACCATATTCCGACGTACTTTGTTATGGAACACCGCGTTCTGACACACAATCTTATGGAACACCAGTCATACCATATTCAAGCACACCTTGTTCTAGACATATCATGTTTTGGAATACCATATTCTGACGCTCTATGTTTTGGAAAACCATATTCCGACGCACTATGTTTTGGCACACCACGTTCTGATAAACAACACCTTGTTCTAGACATATCATGTTATGGCACACCATATTCTCACGCACAATCTTATGGCACAACAAGTCACACCATATTCATGCACACCTTGTTTTGGATATATCTTGTGTGTCCGACACACTATGTTATGGAACACCACTTTCTGACGTAAAATATTATGGCTTGCCAAGTCACACCATATTCAAGCACATCTTGTTCTGGACATATCATGTTATGGCACACCATATTCCGACGTACTTTGTTATGGAACACCGCGTTTTTACACACAATCTTATGGAACACCAAGTCACGCCATATTCAAGCACACCTTGTTCTAGACATATCATGTTATAGCAAACCATATTCCGACAGACTATGTCATGGAACACCACATTCTGACACACAACACCTGGTTCTGGACATATCATGTTATCGCACACCATATTCTGACGCACAATCTGATGGCACACCAAATCACGCCTTATGACACACAACATATGGTTATGGACATATCATGTTATGGTACACCATATTCTGACACACAATCTGATGGCACACCAAGTCACACCATATTCAAGCACACCTTGTTCTGGACATATCATGTTATGGCACACCATATTCCGACGCACTATGTTACGGCACACCACATTCTGACACGCAACACCTGGTTATGGACATATCATGTTATGGCACACCATATTCTGATGCACAATCTTATGGCACACTAAGTCACACCATATTCAAGCACACCTTGTTCTGGACATATCATGTTATGTCACACCATATTCCGACGCACTATGTTAAGTCACACCACATTCTGACACACAAGACCTAGTTCTGGAAATATCATGTTATGGCACACCATATTCTGTCGCACAATCTTATGGCACACCGAGTCACACCATATTCAAGCACACCTTGTTCTGGACATATCATGTTATGACACACCACGTTCTGACACACAACACCTTGTCCTGGACATATCATGTTATGGCACACCATATTCTGACGCATTATGTAATGGCACACCACGTTCTGACACACAACACCTTGTTCTCGACATATCAATTTATGGCACGCCATATTCTGAGCACTATTTATGGTGCACCACGTTCTGTCGCACAATCTGATGGCACGCCAAGTCATACCATATTCGAGCACACCTTGTTATGTACATATCATCTTATGGCACGCCAAGTCACACCATATCCAAGCACACGTTTTTCTGGACATATCATGTTATGGTACACCATATTCCGACGCACTATGTTATGGCACACCACTTTCTGACACACAACACCTTGTTCTGGACATATTATGGTATGGCACACCATATTCTGACGCACAATCTTATGGCACATCAAGTCAAACCATATTCAAGCACACCTTGTTCTTGACATATCATGTTACGGCACACCCTATTCTGACGCACTATGTTATGGCAAACAACGTTCTTTCAGACAATCTTATGGCACGCAAAGTCACACCATATTCAAGCACACCTTGTTATGGACATATCATGTTATGGAACACCATATTCTAACGCACAATATTGTGGGACACCACGTTCTGTCGCACAATATTATGGCACGCTAGATCACACCACATTCAAGCACACCTTGTTATGTACATATCATGTTATGGAATACCATATTATGACGCACTATGTCATGACACACCACGTTCTAACACACAACACCTTTTCCTGGACATATCATGTTATGGCACACCATATTCTGACGCATTATGTAATTGCACACCACGTTCTGACACACAACACCTTGTTCTGGACATATCAATTTATGGCACATCATATTCTGAGCACTATTTATTGCGCACCACGTTGTGTCGCACAATCTTATGGCACGCCAAGTCATACCATATTCAAGCACACCTTGTTATGTACATATCATCTTATGGCACGCCAAGTCACACCATATCCAAGCACACGTTGTTCTGGACATATCATGTTATGGTACACCATATTCCGACGCACTATTTTATGGCACACCACGTTCTGGCACACAACACCTTGTTCTGGACATATTATGGTATGCACACCATATTCTGACGCACAATCTTATGGCACATCAAGTCAAACCATATTCAAGCACACCTTGTTCTGGAGATATCATGTTACGACACACCCTATTCTGACGCACTATGTTATGGCAAACCACGTTCTGTCGCACAATCTTATGGCACACCAAGTCACACCATATTCAAGCACACTTTGTTATGGACATATCATGTTATGGCACACCATATTCTGACGCACTATGTTATGGGACACCACGTTCTGTCGCACGATTTTATGGCACGCTAAATCACACCACATTCAAGCACACCTTGTTCTGTACATATCATGTTATGGTACACCATATTCCGACGCAATATGTTACGGCACACTACATTCTGACGCGCAACACCTGGTTCTGGACATATCAATTTATGGCACACCATATTCTGAGCACTATTTATGGCGCACCACGTTCTGTCGCACAATCTTATGGCACGGCAAATCATACCATATTCAAGCACACCTTGTTATGTACATATCATCTTATGGCACGCCAAGTCACACCATATCCAAGCACAACTTGTTCTGGACATATCATGTTATGGTAAACCATATTCCGACGCACTATGTTATGGCACACCACGTTCTGACACACAACACCTTGTTCTGGACATATTATGTTATGGAACATCATATTCTGACGCACAATCTTATGGCACATCAAGTCACACCATATTCAAGCACACCTTGTTCTGGACATATCATGTTATTTTGGGATAAAAGAATATTGGCAGATAGTGCCGTCGGAATATGGTGTGCCGTCAGATAGTGCGTCAGAATATGGTGTGCTATAACATGATATGTCCACAACCAGGTGTTGTGTGTCAGAATGTGGTGTGCCATAAAATAGTGCATCGGAATATGGTGTGCCATAACATGATATGTCCAGAACTAGGTGTGCTTGAATATGCTGTGACTTGGCGTGCCATAAGATTGTGCGACAAAACGTGGTGTGCCATAACATAGTGCGTCGGAATATGGTGTTCCATAACTTGATATGTCCAGAACAAGGTGTTGTGTGTCAGTACGTGGTGTGCCATAACATAGTGCGTCAGGATATGGTGTGTTATAACATGATATGTCAATAACCAGGTGTTGTGTGTCAGAACGTGGTGTGACTTAACATAGTGCGACGGAATATGGTGTACCATAACATGATATGTCCAGAACAAGGTGTGCTTGAATATGGTGTGACCTGGTGTGCGTCAGATAGTTCGTCAGAATATTGGGTGCCATAACATGATATGTCCACAACCAGGTGTTGTGTGTCAGAATGTGGTTTTCCATAACATAGTGCATCGGAATATGGTGTGACATAACATGATATATCCAGAACAAGGTGTGATTGAATATGGTGTGACTTGGTGTGCCATAAGATTGTGCGTCAGAATATGGTATGTCATAACATGATATGTCCAAAACCAAGTGTTGTGTGTCAGAATGTGGTGTGCCGTAACATAATACGTCGGAATATGGTGTGCTATAACATGATATGTCCAGAACAAGGTGTGCTTGAATATGGTGTGACTTGGCGTGCCATAAGATTGTGCGACAGAACATGGTGTGCCATAACATAGTGCGTCGGAATAAGGTGTTCCTTAACTTGATATGTCCAGAACAAGGTGTTGTGTGTCAGAACGTGGTGTGCCATAAAATAATGCGTCGGAATATGGTGTACCATAACACGATATATCCAGAACAAGGTGTTGTGTGTCAGAACGTGGCGTGCCATAACATAGTGCGTCAGAATATGGTGTGCCATAACATGACATGTCCAGAATAAGGTGTGCTTGAATATGGTGTGACTTGGTGTGCCGTCAAAGGGGGAGATTGTTAGAGAACTGCTCGGTTGAACCCACTAGCGTCGGTATGTCAAGTTAGTTGTCAATTTTAGTTTCCAAAATGCATTCTTTATTTAGCATACTAAAGATAGTTTCGGACTAGATTAGGTCTAAGAAGTTGAATCGAAGCTATCCTTTAAGGGTGAAGATTGAAGATTGAAGACTACAAGAAGACATCAACAAGTACTTCATCAACAAAGGTATGTGATTATTTCATTTGGATTCTTTTTCAATTCTACCTTTCTAATCTATCAAGATAAATGCTCACTCCATGGAACAATTCCAATGACGGTAAATGTACATTTATGTATATATACTTGAGGTTATTTGATTCATGACCTTGGAGACAATAACCTTTATCCTTATAAAGAATATCATGTTATAGTGAATGAGCTTATGAATCCAACGAGCCAAGAATCACTCCATTCCGAGTTACAACGATGAAGTTATGAGTGATTTATTAAAGTAACAATTATAAGTGTTGCTGTGATTGTTACAGTTCATTAGTAGGAAACAATCCATGGGTTGTTTGCAACAGTTCACGGACTTGGGCCAAATTACGTGACTAAAAGGCATTTTTGGTCAAATTGGTGATGTTTCCTTATCTAGGCAAGATGGCTATTGGTCCAAACATTTTTGATTGTCATATTAAAGTGTTTGTGATTCCTTCCTAATTTAATTTGTGATTTATTCAAAAAAATACAATTTGCTAAATTAATTATTTATTTAATTATTTTGGCAAGAGTTGTAACTTAGGAAAGACTCCCTTATTTAGGAGAGTCTTGAAAAAGGGAAATAGCTTTGCTTAGCTTCCAAGCTATCTGTTCATTATAAATAAGGAGTTCGTGAGTTTACACGTTTTCCATCCCTTTGGAAAATTGGCTTAAGCTCTGTAGGTTGTCTTCCACGTCTTACGTTCTTCGTGAACGAGAGTGAGATAAAAGTCTTTGTATTAGGGATCACAAAGCCAAGTTGGATTTAATCTTCGTGATTGATCATACAACTTGTAACCTAGGTTTTTCACCTCTTGTCTATTATAAGGTTTTCTCTTCTGATATAAAACCATTCAAGGGTTGTTGATCATAAATCCTAGATTTTGATAGATTTCAGTTTCCGATCGTATACCAACACTTATTAGTCGAAATCGGAGACTAGAAAGAAAAACTTCTATTGAGGCATCTCGTAAAAATCCTTGAGAAGTTTGAAACAAGATATCTCTAGATTTATTCTAGTTGTTATTGTTGTAGAATTATTAGGGTTTTCTTAACTTGGAAATTGATCTTTGGAATCACCCAAATTTACTTACGGAAATCAGGTTCACGGACTCCTTGTGTGTACGCATACTGATTGTAAGTTAAAACCCTAATCTACAAGTTTGTTTTGATATTACTTTTACCTAGTAGTTGTTTTTATCAAAATAAACATAAGATTTTCAAAACCTTGATTTACATCTAAAGGGAAATCAAATCGGTGTTTTGTGCAAACAAAATATCGAATTGTATCAATCGTGGTGGTGTATCTTCTAAAGAGAACCTTGGGTTCTGCTAGAATATTTGTGTGAAGAATTTCTAAAGAGAATCGGTATTCTTCTAGGAGTTATACAAGTGCTGAAGAAGGTATTACATCTAGTCCGAATAGGTAGTAGAAAATTGGTGTAATAACTTATTATCAGTGTATGTTTATTCTGGACTAGGTCCCGGGGTTTTTCTGCATTTGCGGTTTCCTCGTTAACAAAATTCTGGTGTCTGTGTTATTTCATTTTCCGCATTATATTGTTTATCTTTATAATTGAAATAATACAGGTTGTGCGTTAAAGGTTAATCGATTGAAGATCCTACCTTGTGGTTATCGATTTCATTGATTAACACTTGGACATTGGTCTTTGGTACCGTCCAAGTTATTCCTTGTATTTGATAAAGACTCGCTATTGTTTTTAGCTTGAGTAAAAATCAAATCAAGAGAGATATTAACTCTTTGAGATACTTTTATCTAGATTGAGTCTGACTGTCTAGTTGATTCTCTAGCAAAGTATTTCGGAGTTAGTCCATACAGATTGTTAAGCGAAATATTGGGTGGTGTTGTTAGACCCCCGCTTTTTCAACCTTAGCTCTAATAGGCTAGTAATCAAGACTTATAATTTTGATCACTAATATTGACAAACATGCTTGAGATAGCAACGCATGCGACTTTGACCGAGCAATGATCTAACAATCTCCCCCTTTGTCAATTTTAGTGGCAAAACTATTAATACATATGGAATACAAAAAATAAATAAATTAACTTTTGTAGCTCCTATTCCACATGCCTAATCTTCAACATTACTCGAAATCTTCGTCACTTCCAAGTACTCCAATGATCCCAAAGGTTGTAAGTTTAGCATCATCGTTGTTGAAAATCCGTAGCTATAACAACAAGAAAACAATAGTTCTCAATCATTGTTATACAGTGTCATAGTATCATTATACAACGTCAAAGTTCAATTGTATCACAACTTCAAAAACAATAATATGGTGATATGTATCGCTCCCCCTTAGTCAATACTCCATTTCACATGGAAACCACTCCCCCTTACATAATGATCCGAAAACTATATGTATTTGTAGTGTGAACTACATATTGATTCTCCCCCTTTTTGTCAATAAAATTGGCAAATGTACAAGAACGGGATCCTAATGAAATTTCCGAAAGTGACATTTCATGACCAAAAGAAAGAACACACATCATCTTATTTAGATGCAATCATAAAGCCGAAGCTAAATGCATTCATCAAGGAGTTTAAAGATACAAGATAACCCCTATAATATTCCACAACCGCACTCCCCACAACGATTTGGCAAATAAGCGCAAGTTCAAAAAGAACTCTCTCCCATAATATGTCATTCCCAAGGGAACAACAAGAGCGACCTTAATTTCGAAAGAGAAAAGAAGGATTTCTTTGGACATAACAAATCACATACAAGTATGAATTTGAATCCAAAATATTAAATTGACCACAAGAAGTTCATGATTAATTTAACCGAAAATGCTCAACAAAAGTAAACTTATTGAGACTTAAGAGCGCTCCATTAGATTAATCACAAGTAAACCCATAATTAATCTAATCGAAATACACAACCAAATTAACCACAAAAGTAATCAATTTAATTGGTCATACTCACATAAGAGAGTCTATGGAGCAATGACTAAGTTAATCATGAAAATAATCAACCCAGTCATGAACGCTCAAACATAAGAAGACTTATGGAGTCATAACTAAATAACCAAACAAGATGATTAATTTAGTTCAAGATGCTCAACATAAAGTACCTTACGGAACAACAACAAGGCTAATCATAAAAATAATCAACTTGGTTGTTTCGTGCTCAACATAAGACACATTACGGAGCCACACAGTAATATATAAAATATGGATCAGGGAAGATCAATTACTGCAGTATACACAAGGATTCATTCTGTTTTCCATCAAAATTTGCACAATGACAACCAATAGATATAATCCTTGAAAAACAAAAGATTTTAACCTATCTTCCATCAATAATTGATAATATAGGCTTAACTTTTGTAATTGTCAAAAGTCCATTCATTCCTTTATCAATATAAGAATATCGACTTACGAAAGACTTTACTTTTGACAAGATATGGGACAATCATAGTTCACGGACGCAAACACACATATCCCATAAACAATTGCAATATATAAAACCATAAAGATTAATACTGCAAAAATCATCTTCCAAACAATTTGGAATTAAACCAATAAATCTAAAAACATAAATATGAAAACGTTGGACATAGCTATGTGTAATCACAATAATGGCTATTCCAACCTCTAGTTATTCTTCTAAACAAAAACAGAAAAATAGAAGATTTACTAGGCGAACTAAAAGAAAAACAAAAAACAGACTTTTATGCCAATGCCGAACACGAACTAAAGTCATAAAGACGGTTCTGGATCCTCATGAGTCTTGAGATCGTTGAACTTGTGATCGACATCATCCACTGCATCCTTAGAAAGGATATCTTCATTGAGAAGATCTTTAATTTGTGCTTTCATGAGACCAAGGTCAGTCGTAACCTTTTCCAACTCAGTTCTTAACACATTAAGACTTTTCAGGGTATCAACCAGATGCAGTTTTTCTTTCTTGTAATACTTAAGAAAGTCATGAACCACTTCAGCAGAGATCATCTCCTCTTTCTCAACATCTTCATGTGTATAGGCAAAGTAACTTGAGGCATTGGGATGATCATCTTCAACAAGTGTTCTTTTCTTCCTCCCTTTGGACTCAAAACCAATACCTTTAGAAAGAAAACCTCTAGTAAAACCACAAGATCGTGAAGAGGAAGACATTCTTGACAAGAGAATAACCCACAATATTCAAACGTGACTCAAAGGTTTGGTATTTAAAGGTTTCTTAGGGAAGAAGTTTTTTAGGGTTTTCAACGGTTGACTCATGATGGCAACGCACATACACATACGAATATAACAAGACCCACAAAGAAAAAACTAACAAAAACCTTTTGCTACAAAAATGACTCAATAAATTTCATAACAGGAAGAAATATAGAGCACAAGTGTTGCAGACCATAAATACAAAAAGTCTTGTATCAAAACAGAGAAACGATACTAGACACCACAAATACTTTTTAGGCAATATTTTCGGTAGACACTAGTTTAGCTATAAACGATAAGAGGATAGCTCAACTAGACAGAATCAAATCGCCACAGTATACCTGACTTTTACACATCTTGCTCAACAGGATTTTTATGAGAAAGTTCTCAACTCTTGTGATTAATTGGCACAAGTATGAGCACTGAGCTCATTAAGAGAATTGTGTTTCTGATCAAGTCTCTTTTTCCTTCTAAATTTAGAGAGGGATCCCTTTTGATGTGAGAAATTATCATAAAACTTACTATCATCAAAATATGACACATAGTTTGAGTTCTTACCTGAAGAGTTTTGGCATGAGGAGGATGACAACCTGTCGACAATTTTTGTATACCCTTCAATTATCTCTATCAGATTATTTCCCATATCATTAATTTTTCTTCTTTCTCCTGAAATTTCATTCACATCAAGGTTAGTGTTATTCCTCGAGGAACCGACTTGATCTTTCCTTAGACAATTCTTTTTAAGACTTCTGTTCTGCTTTAGAACATTTGAGGAACTCAACGAACTGACTTTCCTGGTAACATACACAGGGTAAGTACGAAAACCAACTGGTTTAGACATACGTATGTCAGCCACACCTTTGAGAATTAAGTCCAGGGTGTGTTGAGGTTTATTCAACCTAGATTTTCTCTTTTGTTTAGCAGAGCCTTTTGATCACAAGAGTGACTAGACACAGTAGTATTAACAACCTCGTTAGGATATTTCTTCCTTTCATGTGATGTGGAACATCCTTGATCAATGGGGACTTCAGACACATCTTTTCTGAGTGGAAAGGATTTCGATTTTACTTCTGAAGTTGTAACATTTTCAGTTGTAGCAGAAGTACTTGGAATGTTAGACTTCTTAGAGCATCCTTGAATAGAGAGTTTAATCAAGCGATGTTCTATTTCCAAAGCAGCCTTTTAGAGGCTAGCCTCAAGCGACATACATGAAGAATGATCTTCAGTATTTTCTTTGAATTTACAGTCTCTTACAACACCAAGAAGGACTTCAACATGATGTTTTAACCGATTAAATCTATCAACTTGGATTCTAGCAAGATTTAGAATCAACTTACTCTCTTCATCTATTTCCCATTCATTTAGAGAGATAGACTCTTTTGAAGGGTAATCGGAAGAACACATGTTGGAGCCTGTCTGTTTTCTTTGAACACAAGGTTCATCTATCTTTGAGATTGAAGAATCTTTCTCATTAATAGAAGTAGATTAAACATAGATTTTATTTCTGGTGACGCGTTTATCGGAGATAGTATCGCCCATCCTCAGATTGCTACAAATACAGACTTGTAAGGTCTTGAACGTGTTTGCCTGCTCTGATACCAATTGAAAAAGCGGGGGTCTAACAACCACACCCAATATTTCGCTTAGCAATCTGTATGGACAACCTCTAATATACTTTTATGAGAATCAACTAGAAAGTTAGACTCAATCAATGAAAAGTATGTCAAAGAGTTTATATCTCAATCTCTCGATTTGATCTTTACTCAAGCAAATAGAAATCTGCGAGTCTTTATCAAAGAGAGATAACATGGATGGTACCAAAGACCAATATCCAAGTGTCAATCAATTTAAATCAACAACCAAAAAGGTCAGATATTCTAATTGATTGAACAACGCACAACCTGTATTATTTCAATTATATAAACAAATATAATGCAGAATAGAAATAACACAGACACCAGAATTTTGTTAACGAGGAAACCGCAAATGCAGAAAAACCCCGGGACCTAGTCCATATTGAACACACACTGTATTAAGACGCTACAGACACTAGCCTACTCCAAAATAACTTCGGTCTAGACTGTAGTTGAACCCCAATCAATCTCACACTGATCCAAGGTACAGTTATGCTCATACGCCTCTGATCCCAGCAGGATACTGCGCACTTGATTCCCTTAGCTGATCTCACCCACAACTAAGAGTTGCTACGACCCAAAGTCGAAGACTTTAATAAACAAATCTATATCACACAGAAAAGTCTACGATAATAGATAAATCCGTCTCCCACGAATATATTTACGAGTTTTGTTCCGTCTTTTGATAAATCAAGGTGAACAGGAACCAATCAATAATACCAGACCTATATTCCCAAAGAAAAGCTCAGTATTATCAATCACCTCACAATAATCTTAATCGACGCAGCGAAAAAAGATATTGCGGAATCACAAACGATGAGACAAAGTTTGTTTGTGCTTACTTTTTATCTTGCCTATCAGAGATAGAAATCTCAGGCCAATTATTACAATTGTACTCGTACAATAGAAACAGCAAGATCAGATCACACAACTACGATAAAAGTAGTATCGGTCTGGCTTCACAATCCCAATGAAGTATTTAAGTCGTTAACCTGGTTTAGAAGAAGAAACCAAAGGTTAAAGGAGAATCGACTCTAGCTTAGCACAACTAGTATCACACAGAATGTGTGGGGATTGGATTTCCCAGTTGCTAGAGTTCTCCCTTATATACACTTTCAAATTAGGGTTTGCAATCAATGTTAGCTTAGTAACAAAGCACTTAATATTCACCGTTAGATGAAAACCTGATTAGATGCAAGCTAATATTTCTCAACCGTTAGATCGAAAACTTAGCTTGTCACACACAAATGAAATATCCAATTTTGGGTTTATGAATCGTACCCAAACATTAAAATTTGTTGGTTCAACAAGTAACCAAATGGTTAGCCATATGATTGCTCTCATATCAACCTTATTCTTCTTCACCATAACTAGTTCAAATGACTCAAAAGAACTAGTTAGAGAGTTGTTCAATTGCAAGAACATCTTATGTAACTACACAACACACAATTGAAGCAAAATCGGTTTGATTCACTCGAATCGGTTCATGAACTTTATAGCCACGGTTTGCAAAAGCATTCCTTAGTTTATTTAAACATTAGCTCAAGAAAAACCGACTTTAGAAATAACCTGCTCAAGTTCGCGGACTGGGTTCGCGGACTTAAGCTCATGGAAGGAGTACACAAACTCCAGCAGAAAATCTCAGGCCGAGAAGTTCCGCAAGTTCGCGGACTGAGTTCGCGGACTTGGCTCATGCCACTTCCAACTTCTCTTGATCAACAAAGTTAGCAAACTTTGGTTCAAGGAATAGGACTTATGCATATATGTGTTTCCACAACAATTCTTATATCCACCAATGGTTATGTAATCTAAACTCTCATTTCAGTCATTGAAACATTCTCAGAGTACGTTATATAGGCGTTATTCACGGACTATTTTTCGTCAGAGCAATTTTCAAAGTGATTGAAACATAACATGACTTTCGTCACTTGGAAAGATGAATTCGACTAAAGCGAATAACAACACACATTTCGAGAAATAGATAGGCGAGATAAACTCGGCTCGAAATAGCAAATGTGTATAATGAAATTCTATATATCAAAATGACTTTTGTCTCAAGAGTAGGAGATAGAATAAATAGACTTTTGAGTGACAGATAAGTTCAAGTCTCCACATACCTTTTAGTCGATGAAGATCCACCAGTTCCTTGAGTAGTCCTTCGTCTTGTATGATGATTTCCATGGAGTCTTGAGCTCAACTACACTTTATATCCTAATCCAAGACCTTAGATCTAATAGGCTAGTAATCAAGACTTATAGTTTTGATCACTAATATTGCAAACATGCTTGAGATAGCAACGCATGCGAGTTCAACCGAGCAATGATCTAACAACATCATCAAAGTTCAATTGTATCACAACTTTTACAACAATACTATGGTGATATGTATCACTCCCCCTTAGTACGTACTTCATCTCGACATGAAAACCACTCCCCCTTACATAATGATCTGTAAACCATATGTATTTGTAGATCACACTACACATTAATTCTCCCCCTTTTTGTCAATATAAATTGGCAAAGGTACAAAAACTAGTGGGATCCTCATGAAATTTTAATAGAGATACTTCATCACCAAAAGAGAATACCATATCAACTTATTTAGATGTCATCATAAAGCCGAAGCTAAATGCATTCATTAAGGAGCTTATAAAGATACAAGATAACCCCTATAATATTCCACAACCGCACTCCCCACAAAGATTTGGAAATTAAGAAAGAGTTCAAAAAGAATTCTCCCCCATAAAATGTCATTCCCGAAAGAACAACAAAGGCGACCTTACTTTCACAAGAAAACAAGGATTTCAAACAAACACTAGGATACTTGACGGAAACACGTCTACTAGAAACAGATGCAAACAAGATTCAACACTATTCTGGAATTCCAAACTCAATTGCCCAAAAGATCGAGATAAAAGCAGGGGGAAGAGTTATGAGGAGCTAATGAACCAGAACAACACCAATAGACTGTCGTAGGTGCTGAAACGTGGCAGTGTCTAATGGTTTGGTGAGAATATCAGCCAATTTTTCGGAAGGTACAAATTCCATAGTGATAATACCATCTTCATAAAGATCTCGAATAAAATGGTACCTGATGTCTATGTGCTTAGTTCTTGAGTGCTCAACAGGATTCCCAGTGATGCGAATCGCGTTTGAGTTATCACAAAAGATCTTCATTATTCCAGAATCAATTCCATAATCAGCAAGCATTTGTTTCATCCATAGAAGTTGAGTACAACATGAACCAGCAACAATATATTCTGCTTCACATGTCGAAAGAGATTATGAATTTTGTTTCTTGCTATGTCAAGATATAAGATTCATCCCTACATAGTAGAATCCCCCTTATGTACTCTTTCTGTCTTCCACACACCCTTCCCAATCGGCATCTGCATAGGCAGTAAGATCAGTGTTAGTATCAAAAGTGTAAGAAAGACCATACCCAACAGTGTGATTGATATAGAGTATGATCCTCTTTGTGGCGGCAAGATGAGATTCCTTTGGATTTTCCTGAAACCTAGCACAGCAACCAACACAAGAGAGACTTGAAAATATTTTGCAAGTTTCCCCGATGTTGATCCATAAATGATATCATCTACATAAACTTGAGAAATTACAACATCTTTCCCACTCCATTTGGTAAACAATGTTTTATCAGCTCCACCTCTTGAAAAACCTTTCCTAAGAAGAGAAGTAGTTAGTTTTTCAAACCAGGCACGAGGTGCTTGTTTTAACCCGTACAATGCCTTGCTAAGTTTAAGAACATGATCGGGAAAATCATGGTTTTCAAAACCCTTAGGTTGAGCGACATAAACTTCTTCCTTTAAGTTTCCATTTAGGAAGGCGAATTTAATGTCCATCTGAAACAACTTAACCTTAAGAAAACAAGCATGAGCTAATAACTCAAGACGTGCTGTAGGAGCAAAGGTTTCGTCAAAGTCGATCCCTTCAATCTGTGAATATCCTTGAGCGACAGGTCTAGCTTTGTTTCTGACAATGGTGCCAAATTCATCAAATTTGTTCTTAAATATCCATTTGGTACCAACAATATTTATATTGGGGGGACAAGGTACGAGTTTCAATACATCTTGTCTTTGAAACTGATTTAACTCTTCATGCATCGCGTTTACCAAAAAAGGATCACTAAGAGGTTCATCAATATTCCTAGGCTCTACTTGAGATAGATAACAATCAAAATTGCAAATATTTTGAAGTTGACCTCTCGTCTTAGCAGTAGAATCCCTACCTCCAATAATATTGTTAGTATCATGATTCCTTTGAACCCAAAGATGTCATGTGGTCACACGTTCTTGTTCAAGAGGAACAACCTGACTAGAGCTTTTCTCCTCGTCACTAGAGACATCAGGATCAACAACCGTTGGAACAACTTCTTCTGATTCTGACGTTTTTTTGATTTTCTCAATTGTCTCGGTTGGAGGAAATTCAGTGATGAGCGTCGTTTACTCAACAAAATAATAAGATGTTTCCCACTAATTAACAATAATAAAGAGGTACTAAGGATCGTTCCCACGAGGAGTAATCCAATTGATATGTTATCTAAATTAGCGAGAATATAAAATAAGGGTAAAGAGGATAATAAGAAAAAGATAATAAAGAAATCCTTCGCCGTTACTAACCGTTAACTCAACATTGTACCCGTTTATCTCTTGTTAGAATCAATTGTCACCAACCGTAGGAAAGCATGTACGCTTAGCTATCCCCAAAACTCCTTGTATCACCGGATACGGAAGCGCTCGACTACCGGATTCTATTCAACTGAGCCTCCCTGAGGTACGCTTCAAGGTGTAACTCAACCGAATGCTTTAGGGTTTGTGAATTTAGGTTTGATCCCAGCAGTTAAACTCAGTTCGCTCGGTTCACTTACTGGTGTTGTTTTTACTCGCTATTGCTCCACAGAATCCCTCCGCAAGGTCTCGCGAATTCTGAGTAGAACATAGACGACAATTACGGATCGCCCAAATCTCTACTAGCATTATAATGATTAATAGACTAATCTAGTTGCGCACCCAAACCAATCTAAGAATCAATCATAAATCTTCGATATAGTAAAAATAATCCACAATGATTAACTTTAAAACTTGAAATAAACTTGTAAATAATTGAGCTTCACAATTAGAACTTTGAATTCATCCTTAACAATAAAAAGAATATAGAAAAGTGATAGTTCTCCCCCCTAAGGGGGAGAAAAACGATGAGTACAAAATATCCCAAATTGTATCTAAGCTTCCCTATATAGAGAGTTTCGTAACCTCTTCTTGAAGACACTAGGAAACCTAGCTAAGATAGAAAAGTGCACCTTCTTAATTGTGTCCCATGCATCAAACCCCGGACGAAGTAGGTCACCAAAGTCGTCAAAATCCCCAACAAAGAAGTCACGGCCAAGTCTGGCCATGCAAAGGAATTTCAGCCACAGCTAACGGGCTTTCGAATAGCTGCTGTAAAAGTCCATCCCGCCAATGTCATTAGCCTTTCGATCCCACTGTCAGTTCCATGGAACAGACAACAATTTCTTCTTTTCTTCCTTCTCAAACTCCGTTCACAGCTCCAACTCCTTCCCTGAGTTTCCAACATAAGTTCCATTTCTTCTCTGACTCTAACTCTCGCCATTGCTTCCATCATCTACCACCGGACTCGAGTTTCCCTAAACCCTCAAACTCCTCCATTCACAATCAATCATCCACTGCCAAGTTCCAATATACCTTCCATGTCATCTCGTAGAACCCATTACTGCCGTCTTCCATCAATCCAAACAACCACAGTAGCAGTTCAAGTGAGCTTTCTATTTCTTCATTGTCAATGGTTGTTAATGGCAGCAACCATTTTCTTCTTCCATGTTTAATCTAAACCCCTTGTATCTTCCATCATCTGAGCTTCATATTTTGTCATCACTTCCCATCAATGGCAACAGCATCAGGCCATACTCGTTTTCATCCATCAGCTTCTTATCACATCTCCAACAAACACGGGTGCAGTGCTTGTCCACCATGCATTCAAGATAGCTCCATAATCAATCAGCGAACTTCATATCGATCCATCTCCAATCACATCTCCCAGTTCCATTACGTCCACGG
Organism: Papaver somniferum; assembly: GCF_003573695.1. NCBI lineage: Eukaryota > Viridiplantae > Streptophyta > Magnoliopsida > Ranunculales > Papaveraceae > Papaver > Papaver somniferum. The sequence continues at coordinate 96,620,075 of NC_039362.1, read as the reverse complement.
CCAACCTCCATTCTTCTCTGTTCTGTTCACATCTCCATCCAAACTCGCAGTGACCATCTTACCACGAGCTGCTGTTAACCTCAATCTTAGATCACCATTACAGACTCTGCTGTCTCGTGCCCTCTTCGCGTCACCACTGTTAATACCTACTACCAATAATGGAAGCAACATCATTTTCCTTTATCGATCATTACCAGCTCGACTGATTCTCGTCACTCATCTCTGTCATTCCCTGTTCAACAGTCAACTCGAGATCCTCCATATATTTTCTTCCCAGCTGGTCGAGCATCCAACAGTCAACAACAGAAGTCAATTTATCCATCTTCAGGATATCCAACCACAGCAACCTATTCCTCCAAAGACTCGAGCCGTTCTTCTTTTCATCACCGATCAGCACCAATAACTCGAGTTCAACTCTCGCCATTGTTGCCATGACAGAAACACCATTCTCTATCAGCTTTTCTGTCGAACACTTTCTGTGTGTCTTGTAAACTGATAATGGCTGGATATTGGCTGCATATTGGAGATCCCATCAACTCCTTTCCTGCACAATTCAAGTCCATATACAAACCCATTCATTCAGTTCAGAACTCAAATCCAACTCAATCTTCTATCATTCATCACAAAGAATTATGGCATCAACTCCTTTATTTCTCCCTGTATTTTCAGTTCCAAACTCTAGTTCCTACCTGTGTAAGGTTGAATCACACACACCCATTCTTCTAAATCTCTTGTAAATTCTCAAATACCCTCAGTCTATTCCTTCTTTCACTGCTCATATCGACGGCTTCCCTGTAAAACCAAAACTCAAAACCAAACCGTTCATAACTGGTGGCCAATCAGTTCCACCTTGGCTTCAAGTACTGTTGCCAGCCCATCTCTTAAAACTTGTTCAAACCCACGACTTGCCGTTGCTACTTGCAAGGATTTGGTGCAGCGCCGAGAAGGTCAGGTCGAGTTGTGAAAAGAAATGGAGCCAGTATTAGTCGTGACCTAGTTATAAGATGAATTATCCCTTTGTAAATTGAGCGGGTGCCTATAGTAAACCCGATTAGAATCAAATGGATGCCTTCCTTAGCTTCCTCCAGTAATTCTTCATGGTTTCAGTTAGTTGCTTCTTAACACCCACACGACTACGGTAGTGGTTTCCCATGCAATGATAATTCTACCTCGTTTTTAGCCAATTGGACGATTTCTTATTCTTTTCGGGAATAAGCTCCAAAATTCCCATAAAATATAAACCAAAGCTAATAATACAATTTCGCAAGAAAACTAGCTAAGAAAGCATAGCCAATCGATACTTAGAGAGGTGATTTTAAACACCTATCAAATTCCCCCACACTTAGACTTTGCTAGTCCTCGAGCAAACAAAACAAAACAAAAATAAAATACAACTCCATGTCGTCGAGGATACGGTTACGTTACTTTTAGCGGAATGTAACAAGCCTTTAAACCCCTAGGTGTCCCTAGTGGACGAGTTATAGTCTCGTGAGGGCTTACGAGAGATATACCCACAAAACCTTTAAGCCAAAACGAATAACAAATCAATTAGCAATACTCCCCGGCAGCGACGCCAATTTGATGAGGTGTCAAACTCACAAAAAATATATTCCTTATTGTTCTTACACAAACAAGTAGCACAATGATAAGCAGGTTCGTTCCTAAGGGAGAGTTGAGCTAAAGTTGTCAATTTAATTTCTGAAAGTATTAATAATGCAAAAATTATAAAACAAATATGAATGTGCACAATGAGGATGAGAATGATTAGGTGGTCTTTCTCCACTAGTGAACATGAATCTTCTTCAAAATACGTTTACTAACAATCGTAGACAAGTTATAAGTTCAACAAGTCCATTAAACTCCAAAGTCACTTTGTGGAATAAGTTCTCTACTCGTGTCTAGTCAATCAAGCCACTTTGAATAAGTTCTCTAGTGTAACTTAACTAACCAGTATGTTCTATGAGTTGGGTTGATCCTGTAGATGGTAGATTTTCGACAAGGGTTAAAATCGTAAAACCATAATTATATGCACTCCGGATCCGGCAATCGGATGAGTATTGAGACTCATGTCTCTTATCTAAAGCATGAAAGCTCATGCCATAAACCTCTGACTGAGATGACTGTCTCTCAGAGCATATGTAGATGTGTAGTCTTTCAGCTGAGACCAAGACACATCTCTTGAATACTGAGCAATTTCAGTAACTATACATGCTCTTGATCCGGCAATCGGACGAGTATGGAGACTCATGTCTCACATGAAGCTCATGCCACGAAATATCTGACTGAGAAGGCTGTCTCTCAGAGTGTATGTGGATGTGTAGTTTCTCAGCTGAGACCACGGCGCATCTCATAAATACTGAGCAATTTCAGTAATTATTTTATATAGAATCGAAAGATTGAACGGCTCCTAGACAGATTGCCTGCTAGTATAGAGCGATAACGTCTTCAGGATGCAACCTGGTTTTCCCTGACTATATAAGAGAAATATGACGCTCCAGCAAGCTCATATTACTCCACCCTCAGATAATTAATGCTCCTAGACAGCATGTGTGCTAGTATAGAGCTATCAAGTTAATTATCTCCAATCGTCTGAATATCCAGCAATATTCTACGATTCTTTGTAATATTTCATCACTTCAATTCATGGTTCTTCCCAGCAGAATTCCATGGGTTAGTGATAAATATTCAACACACGAGCATCTGAGCATCGAATAATCCCTGACTAAAATGGTGCAAGTGTACTCCGCAATAACGCACAGACCAGCATTTGAATGCGCAAACGAGCATTCTAAAACACGAAGGATCGAGGAATCTATGCAAAATAGAAAGAAAAATAATAATATTAAAATATTAGCAGAGGCGCTAGGGAACTGGGCTCACCAGCCGTCCAGTCATGTTGTGACCAGTCCCACGCCCAATTTTATATTTTATTATTTTCCTCTGACCTCACGAAAATTCTCTCATTCGAGCAAATCTCCTTTGTTTCAAGGAAATTCCCTAATCTCATGATATTTACATATGTCAAGGAAAATAATAAAATTAGGGAAAGGTGTCGTGGGACCGACCACCAGCCGGCCGGCCATGCCCTAGCCGTGGCCGGTCCCACACCTCACGGTTCCCCATTATTTTGTTATTTCCCTCAATCCATGAAAATTCCCTGATTTCATGAATTTTCCCTCAAACCATGAAAATTCCCTGATTTCATGAATTTTCCCTAAAATCATGAAAAATATTATAAAATTAAGAATACTTGTGGGACCGGGCCCTAGCCGGCCGGTCATGCCCTAGCCGGTCCCACACGCCTATTATTTTATTATTATTATTTGTTTTGTTTTCCTCATTCCATGAAAACTTCCTGATTTCAACAAAATACCTTGGTTTCAACAAACCTCTTTGATTTTATGAAAATTCCCTAAAATCATGAAAATTACATAAAATTGGGAATAGCGCCTTGGGACCGTTCCCGTTGGCCGGCCAGCCATGCCTTGGCCATTGCCGGTCCCACACACCATTATTCCCTATTTTTTTATTTTTTTATTTCTCTCATCTCATGGAAGTTCCCTAATTTCATAAAACTCTCCAGTTTCATGGAATTTCCCTCAAATCAGAGAAAATACATAAAAATTATATAAAACTGGGAAAGTGTGGGACCGTGCTTGTCAGCCGGCCGGCCATGCCCTAGCCGTGGCCGGTCCCACACCTTTCAATTCCCTGTTTTATTTATTATTTTCATCATCTCATGTATTTTTCCTAGTTTCAGCAAAACCTTGAATTCTGCATATTTTCTCAAAATGTTGCTCAAACGCGCATCGGAAAATATTGAAACTCTGAGGACTGAGATGCGGACACTATGGTGACACGAGCACATCCCCTTGACCGACCAAGGGTGACTCTGAGGCTTTCAAATGGCCGGTCCCACACATTTTAATGATTTTAACCTAATTTGCTCATATTAGGTTCAAACTCTTTCCAAACAATTGGTGGTTTGCTCAAACGACCATCAATTGGTCCCAGGGTCACCAAGAGCCGGTCCCATGACCTCTTGGTCGGTTCCTCATCTTTTCATGGCTAGGTTTTGTTATCTGTCGCTCACACGAGCATTATTTTAATAAATGATTAAACCAGCATTTTATCATTCTTTCACCAACTGGTCCTCAAGAGACTTTGGTATTTTGCTCATTCGAGCATCTGGGCGTTACATGGTGGAGTCATCATCCCATGTAGCCGGTCCCTGCTACACTCGGCGATTGATTTTGAATAAATGATCATTTCATTAAAATCAGGGTTTTTGAATCCAGAGCTCTGCAAAAACATGATTCTGAGCAGATTAAAAACTGATAATTTTATGTTGATCCCATGATCAACATTTTTATTTATTATACTTGACCCAGCAGTCAGTATATTAAATTAATATTTTATTTGGTCATGCTACCAACAATTCATCAAATGAGAAATATTCGCTCAAACCGGCAATATTTGCTCGAATTAGCAATATTTGCTCGAACCAGCAATATTTGCTCAGATTCAAGAATATTGGTTCAACTATCAATATTCAACAATTCAGCAACACAATTTGTTCGTCTTTGGTAATCAACATAATAATACCTCGTCTCAGCAGACATATTCAATTCATGAGTTTCAGAACATTTGCAAATCATGTTCAACTCAGCAATACATGGACTCATCGTTCCATAAAGTCAGCAACTGACTCTACAATCACGAGATATCAATCGTGTCACATGGGGGGATATTAACTAGGGTTTTTGTCTGGCGGTCTACGGCATGCGTGTTCACCCATGACGAGAATGTGAGCAAGTCGTGCAATCAGTTGGAAGACTCAACAAAGTAGTGGGTGGAAAATTAACCAAGTCTCCGCACGATGAGCAACTCGTTTTAACACGATTTCCCACTTCCCCACTCTATGATTCCAGCAACTGTCACACTTCATGGGATCATGGTGTTTTTAATTTAGTAATATAAAAAGACTTCTGAATCATGATTGAAAAAACAAGATTCGAATACTCGAACATTCGTCTAAACAAGCAATTTCTCGGCAAGTTCATACAGACAATCTTTCGTCTACATGAACTCATCGTCTGAGCAATCACTCTCAATTGAGTAAAAATTCAATCATTCAGAGCATTCTTACGATGAATTCACAGCACACCTACAATCTCAGATCACCATTGATCCCACACATTTCTCAGCTTCCCTCCTACAGATCAACCCATCCTCTCTTGTGACCGAATTGACTTTGGAACGACCATTGTTCTTGGTTTAGGCCAGAGTCCTATAGATTGATCTCTCGAACTTAAAGCACTCCCTTCTTGCAGTGCATCTGTGTGAGGTTCAACATTTCTCTCGGTTCAAGGAGTCTCCACACGGACGTCTCCTCAATTCCGTAAAAACCAGCAAATCGTTTTTCCCCATCTACAGATTAGCGACCACAGTGGGAGATTAATCTCTCGGTTGCAATCTCATAATTTCGCAAGATGGCTAGTCTTAGGTCTGGGTTAGTCACAGGTTCCAACACAAACGATGCTAACACTAGCAACAACAACAATGAGAGTATCCCGGAAACAATTCCGGCCTCTAACACGAGCGGTGGTTATGTTACTCCTCCTCACGCTAACAAGAAAGGACATCCTATGTTCGGCCGACACCCCGAGGAAGTCAGAGGAAACCCACCACCTACTATTGCTGATCTCATCAAAGTGCAAGAGACTCTTGCAAAGAATCAAACCGATATGGCTACCGCACAAAAGGAGCTATTCGACTATCTGAAGACTCTCACTGACAAGATGTCAGAGAAAACTCAAGGAAAGGGAAAAGAGAAGGAGAAATCCTCAGATGCGGATCCTGAGGTGATTCTAATTCATACAGTGGATGACGACGAAGTCCGCAAAGCTGCAGATGATCCATCAGCAAAGGAATCATCGAATTTCATTACTCGGGAAGATTTGGAGCGCCTCTTAGAAAACCGTGGAAAAGACAAGACATCACATGTCCATCGTCACCAGCCTCCACACCCTGCTGCTACGCAAAGGATTCCTCTTCCAAAAGGTTATACCTCTTCAACCTTCACTCTGTATGATGGAACAGGCAATGCTCGAGAACATGTCTCTCGTTTTCTGGAAGCCTTGGGAGAACATGAACACAACCATGTTGTTCGTCTCAAGGAATTTTCAAAATCTTTGAAAGGCAGGGCATACAGCTGGTACAACAATATTACACCAGGAACTATCAACAATTGGGGAGAAATGATTAATGCCTTCTACATAAAGTACTTCTTTGTGTCAGAACAAGTTACTTTCTCTGATCTTGGAAGAATGTTTCAGAAGGTCAATGAAAATCCCAATGACTACGTGAAAAGATTCAGAGTCCAGGCCTTGGACTGCCATGATCCAAATGTCACGGAGCAACAACTGGTGGACTTGTGCATCAACAACATGATCCCGGTCTACAGATCTTTACTGGAAAATCTTCGTTTCCAGACTTTTTCAGAGCTTCATGAAGCAGCCAAACGATCAGCGACTACTGCACATGCTTTACTGGAAAGAGCAAAGTCTTCAAGATCGAGGAACCTCGAAGCAGCCGACGCCTAGTCAACAATCAGTACAATCTCCAGCCTTCAACAAACGTTGATGAAAGGAATGAAAGGAAAGCCGAGACAAAGTATCGAAGCGCTTCTCTAACATCCCAGGATCCTCTGAAGGCGCAAAGAAAAGATAACCAATCCTGAAATGCACAAACCTCGACCCGGCATCAACAAACGAGAAATGATCAGACAGACTCAAACTTCTCTCTCCCCATGAAGGGGTTATCGAGTTACTGGAAGTCTGGGTTCAAGATGGTGCGATCAAATTGTCGTTCATCAGGATAGAGACAACTGAAAAAGAAATGGAGAATCCCAGGTACTGTCACCTTCATCGATTCATCAATCATCCAACAAGCAACTGCAATATTTTGAAGCACATTTTCAAAGAGAAGGTTGATCCACAATAGCTTCAACTAGGGACTGAAGGAGTACACAAGAATCCTCTACTAATCATAACCTTTACACTCTTTGAACGACCTATCAAAGAGGCAGTTCAATCCTTGGTCGAACGTGAATTACTGTATCTGTCGAAGGCGCAAAGGAGAGACATGTTCACAGCACTGAACCACATCGTGTCAAGGAGTCAATTCCGGAAATACTTCTTGATCCTCCATCCACATAACAAGAGATGTATGACTAGGGACTGCTTACCACAGTCAATCTCAGAACAAACGGATTTAGAAGAACATTGATCAGTTCTGGCACCGCCATCAACTACATTCCACTGAAAACCATCGGATCCACAGGCATCACTCGACGAGAATCTACTCATGCTCCCATCTCAATCAGAGACCTTGAAGGAACGCTCGGAAATACTTATGGCTACATCACTCTCAAAGTGAACATAAGTTCAACCTGGATAAAAAACCAAGTTTCACATAATCAGAAAGATCCAGGATATGACATGTCCTTCGGACGAGCGTGGATCCACCCTGAAAAGATGTGTACTTACAAAGCGCCTTTGGTTACACATCTCTCCAACGAAGAAAGTTCTGATCCAGAAGATTTGGCGGTCATTCAATCATCAGAGCACTTGGAGGAATTTCGAACTTTGACAAGGTTGAAACAAGAACCTGCAACAGATGCATAGACATTCATCAAAAGTTCATGCACTCAGGAAAGTATCATTCCTCCCATGTCTATGTCATTTATTTCCTCACATGATATTCTAGCATGGGACTCAATTCTGCTAGCATCTCTGCTATTGCAAGACGCTGGGTAATCTCACTTCAGCAATATTTTACCAAGTGGTTGAATCTGACATTTCTCCGAATCGAGCATCTTACTAAGACATCAATTACTGAGATGGTGTTCAAGAACGAAAAAGAACAATTTGGGCATTTCTCCATAGGCTTGCAGGAGTGTTCATGTGTGCCACAAAATCAGAAAGCTTTGTTGTCTGCACAAGTGTTGAATCCCACTACCGCGACTAAAGGAATGCTGAAGATATTTGGGACCCAAACAATCAAATCTAATACATGCTCAAACGATATGACGCTTCAACGCTCAAGCATCTAATAAGCCTTCAAATGGTACTCCCAATCAAAGAGTACACCTCCGGTAATGGCGCCTCTGGCTTCAGCACAAATATCTCGACGATGTCACAGTGATTCACCGTCGGCAAGATCAAAGTGTAACTGAACTACAATCGATAAATCTTCATTATCTCATTATAAGACTTCTGAAGCAGATGCAACATCATTCATCCATGGATGGCACAAACTCCTTCAACATACACTGGGGACTTGATCTTATTGGAGAAATAAATTCAAATCTATTTCAATATCCTCATAAACGGGATCTCTCTACATCACAAGCCCCTGCACGACTGAGGAACTTCTTCTCTTCACCAATCACATCCAGAATGAAGACTGCTGCTTCCGTCTACCGCAACAACGTCGACTCACTGACAAATCCACTTCACAATGAAGTCATACTGTTCAAGAGAATTTGTGTTGAACCCTCAGTACACCTTCATCCTAGGAATGCCCAACTCACCAATTAGTTCGTGAATTTAAAGGCCACCGGATGGAGGATAATCATGGTTCTAACTTTTCTGTCTCTTGAGAAACTTCAACCATGGTATCAACATCTATAGGACCTCCATCCATGGTCTCAGCATCAACAAGGATCTATGGAGCGTAATCATTATGATCTCAGCATTTACAACAATCTTACGAGCAACGCTCCATCAACTGTCCATTCTCTACAACCTAAGTCTGGAAGTGTTACTCGATGGATCATACTTCTCCAAGCACTAATGACTCTGTCAAGACGTGTAGACATTAAAACATGTTAGCATCAAAGTCTTCCCAAAGATTGCACGACGGACAGGCACAAGCCAAAGTCTTCTACAAGATATTCTCATCACCTCTACAAATGAGATACAACATGCTTCCGGTCATGGATTTACAAAAACGTACCAATGGGTGAGGAATGGGATAATACTTCCTAAACAAAAGATGTTCGCTTATGTCTCTGCTACAACATTCCAAAAGGGCGCATCAATCAGACATACGATCTGAAAGTTATGGCCTTTACCATCAGGTTTACGAAATCTGAAAAATTTGTACGGGATTACAAATTACAAGCGTGCACGCTTCGTTGGATGACCTATACAACTCCAAATTGAGTGATTCTTTTCTCATGTGATAACTCAGCTCTTAGGTTCAAAAGTTGGGGTCAAGCATCTAATTCCGACGTCGTATGAAGTTCCTACAGATTCCAGAGCGTACCACATGCAAGCAGCAATTCTTAGACGGGATTCATAACTTCCACAGTCGATCGGTGTCCACCAGGTATTTCCACTAATTAATTCGACCACCTAGGTCTTCTATCCAAGGCTTGCCATAAGAATAGAAAACGAAAAGGAGAGATTCAACAATATACTGGGGACTGACGGCCCACTGATCATGACGATCAGTTTCACAGTCCAAGACCTGTGGCACCAGACTCTCATGTGCTAATACTTCATCATAAAAGGAATGCTACCACCGGGACATGAAACCATGGTCATTACATCATCCCCTCTCGAGAGAAACCTCAGCTATGGTCCCGTGACCAGGGTTTCAGAAGTGATGTTTCTACGACTGATAGAAACATGATGACACTGCAAGCACCATGCTCATGTATCAATCAAGGGGTTCAGATTTCAAATTAATAAATGGTATTTAAATCCTTCATCAAGTGTTCAATACACAAGCAAATGGTCTAAAGACACAACAGGGGCGTTTTACAACAAGCTCGTCTGAAACGATTTTACACTGTCTTGCACAAAGAGGTGATCTGGGAGAAATTAGTGAATAATCCATGGATGGATCATATACCATTCTCTTTGCATGGATTTCCTCTACAACATATCCAAAATTCATAGTAATTGGATGAACGAGCAAAGATATGTGGTCAAAACATTGGACTACATGCCAGCTGAAAATTTTCTGGAAATCTCCCGGAAGTTTACTGTTTCGCCTATTTCGGCCCCTAAACATGCTCAAAACTCAAAAATATTCTTTGCTAAAGCTTGGAACTCTTCTTAACATGAAAAAAAAACATGGGTAGACCGCGGAAATCCGACATCGGACGAATATTCTACAACGTTTTTAATGAAAGACCGACTTCTGAATTTTCTGATGAAGAATTATGAAGAAATTTCATCGTTCATCCACTTCCGAATCAGAGTCTACACCATCAACGCAAATCCTGACTTCATTCTCAGCCGATAGTCTCATTTGCTGAAGTCGGCGGTGCTGATAAGGACGACTCCCAGATGGGGACATACAAAGTACCAGCTTTCCAGCGTCTCTGAAAGGTTGATTCACCTCGGCATGAACATTTGCAGAAGTCTTCATCTTTGACTTGATATTTCTGGAGCGTTCTCCGGAAGATCCATAAGGGTGGTTGTAACCAGAAGTCATCATTATCTGAGGCGAAAGACATGGAGTCATGGATATACCAATAACAAACACGCAACAAAAATGGTAACAATCCAACTCTTATCTATTTACAATTTCATTAGTTGTAGTGATTATAACGTCAGAATTTCGAAAACTTGCTCGTTCCTTCAAACCTGCAAAGACGAGCAAAATTCATTATTCAAAATCATGACTTGATGTTCATAAAACCGTCAACAACTCACGTGAATTTTAACATCCACTGGTTTTTCAAAATGGGACAGACGTCCATTCTACAATTGTGAAAACTTACATACAGACATTATTTCACCATGTATAATTCTCTACTTTCAACAGTTGTCCAAAATCAAAACATTGGTTTTACAATATATATATATTTAACGTGAAACTCATGTAAGTTTGAAAAAATATATATTTGCTCCCTCGCACGAGCATCTGTCTTTGAAGTGAGAGTATATTTTTAAAGATTTCTGAAAGCTCGAAGATAAAAATTTTCATGAAAGCTCATAAATAAAATTTTATTACTAACAGACGCACGTTTGTTCAAAAAAATTCTCTCGTACGAGCATCCACCTTTGAAACGAGAGTTTATTCCACTTTGTGAAATCTCACATATTTAAAAAAATTAAATTTTGTTTTTCGTGAAAGCTCATAGACAAAAATTTTATCATTAGACTCAGGTCTATTTTGTTTGTTTCTTAAACTAACAAACGAACGAACGGGCGTCTATTCCTAAAGCAAGGATTTCTTTTCATGGGCCCAGACCCGTGAATCCTAATTCGACCAAGGTTTCATCACCAAATCATCGGTTCCACACCAATTTATGCTAGCTGGATGACGCTCTGTTATGCCACTGAGGTTTGCTCATTCAGTCTAAATCCGGTAACATCTTATCTTATAAGTTCAATTACTTATTTTTGTCGGTACCTGGAAAATCACCATTCAACGCTGACTGAGGAACATGACTGTTCCTCACTAAGCAGTGGACTTAATGTAGATGGTAGATTTTCGATAAGGGTTAAAATCGTAAAACCATAATTATATGCACTCCGGATCCGGCAATCGGTTGAGTATTGAGACTCATGTCTCTTATCTAAAGCATGAAAGCTCATGTCATAAACCTCTGACTGAGAAGACTGTCTCTCAGAGCATATGTAGATGTGTAGTCTTTCAGCTGAGACCACGGCACATCTCTTGAATACTGAGCAATTTTAGTAACTATACATGCTCCTGATCCGGCAATCAGACAAGTATGGAGACTCATGTCTCGCATGAAAGCTCATGCCACGAAATCTCTGACTGAGAAGGCTGTCTCTCAGAGTGTATGTGGATGTGTAGTCTCTCAGCTGACACCACGGCACATCTCATAAATACTGAGCAATTTCAGTAATTATTTTATATAGAATCGAAAGATTGGACGGCTCTTAGACAGATTGCCTGCTAGTATAGAGCGATAACGTCTTTAGGATGCAACCTGGTTTTCCCTGACTATATAAGAGAATATGACGCTCCAACAAGCTCATATTACTCCACCCTCAGATAATTAATGCTCATATACAGCATGCATGCTAGTATAGAGCTATCAAGTTAATTATCTCTAATCGTTTGAATATCCAGCAATATTCTACGATTCTTTGTAATATTTCGTCACTTCAATTCATGGTTCTTCCCAACAGAATTCCATGGGTTAGTGATAAATATTCAACACACAGACATCTGAGCATCGAATAAGCCTTGACTAAAATGGTGTAAGTGTACTTAACAATAATGTACAGACCAGCATTTGAATGCGCAAACGAGCATTCTAAAACACGAAGGATCGAGGAATCTATGCAAAATAGAAAGGAAAATAATAATAATAAAATATTAGCAAAGACGCTAGGGGACTGGGCTCACCAGCCGTCCAGTCATGCCGTAACCAGTTCCACGCCCAATTTTATATTTTATCATATTTTATTATTTTTCTCTGACCTCACGAAAATTCTCTCATTCAAGCAAATCTCCTTCGTTTCAAGGAAATTCCCTAATCTCATGATATTTACATATGTCAAGGAAAATAATAAAATTAGGGAAAGGTGTCACGGTACCGAGCACCAGCTGGCCGGCCATGCCCTAGCCGTGGCCGGTCCTACACCTCACGGTTCCCATTATTTTATTATTTCCCTCAAACCATAAAAATTCCCTGATTTCATGAATTTTCCCTCAAACCATGAAAATTCCCTGATTTCATGAATTTTCCCTAAAATCATGAAAAATATTATAAAATTAAGAAAACTTGTGGGACCGGGCCCTAGCCGGCCGGTCATGCCCTAGCCGGTCCCACACGCCTATTATTTTATTATTATTGTTTGTTTTGTTTTCCTCATTCCATGAAAACTCCCTGATTTCAACAAAATACCTTGGTTTCAACAAACCTCTTTGATTTTATGAAAATTTCCTAAAATCATGAAAATTACATAAAATTGGGAAGAGCGCCCTGGGACCGTGCCCGTTGGCCGGCCAGCCATGCCTTGGCCATTACCGGTCCCACTCCATTATTCCCTATTTTATTATTATTTTATTTCTCTCATCTCATGGAAGTTCCCTAATTTCATAAAACTCTCCAGTTTCATGGAATTTCCCTCAAATCAGAGAAAATACATAAAAATTATATAAAACTGAGAAAGTGTGGGACCGTGCTTGTCATCCGGCTGGCCATGCCCGGTCCCACACCATGCAATTCCCTGTTTTATTTATTATTTTCATCATCTCATGTATTTTTCCTAGTTTCATCAAAACCTTGAATTCTGCATATTTTCTCAAAATGTTGCTCAAACGCGCATCGGAAAATATTGAAACTCTCATGACTGAGACACGGACACTATGGTGACACGAGCACATCCCCTTGACCGACCAAGGGTGACTCCGAGGCTTGCAAATTGCCAGTCCACACGTTTTAATGATTTTAACCTAATTTGCTCAATTGCTCATAATAGGTTCAAACTCTTTCCAAACAATTGGGGGTTTGCTCAAACGACCATCAATTGGTCCCACGGTCACCAAGAGCCGGTCCCATGACATCTTGGTTGGTCCCTCATCTTTTTATGGCTAGGTTTTGTTATCCGTCACTCACACGAGTATTATTTTAATAAATGATTAAACCAGCATTTAATCATTCTTTCACCAACTGGTCCTCAAGAGACTTTGGTATTTTGGTCATTCGAGCATCTGGGCGTTACATGGTGGAGTCATCATCCCATGTAGCCGGTCCCTGCTTCACTCGGCGGTTGATTTTGAATAAATCATCATTTTATTAAAATCAGGGTTTTTGAATCCAGAGCTCTGCAAAAACATGATTCTGAGCAGATTAAAAACTAATAATTTTATGTTGATCCCATGATCAACATTTTTATTTATTATACTCGACCCAGCAGTCAGTATCTTAAATTAATATTTTATTTGATCATGCTACCAACAATTCATCAAATGAGCAATATTCGCTCAATCCGGCAATATTTGCTCGAACCAGCAATATTTGCTCAAATTCAAGAATATTGGTTCAACTATCAATATTCAACAATTCAGCAACACAGTTTTTTCGTCTTTGGTAATCAACATAATAATACCTCGTCTCAGCACACTTATTCAATTCATGAGTTTCAGAACATTTGCAAATCATGTTCAACTCAGCAATACATGGACTCATCGTTCCATAAAGTCAGCAACTGACTCCACAATCACGAGATATCAATCGTGTCACACGGGGGGATATTAACTAGGGTTTTGGTCTGGCGGTCTATGACACGTGTTTTCACCCACGACGAGAATTTGATCAAGTCGTGCAATCAGTTGGAAAAGTCATCAAAGTAGTGGGTGGAAAATTAACCAAGTCTCCGCACGATGAGCAACTGGTTTTAACACGATTTCCCACTTCCCCACTCTCTGATTCCAGCAACTGTCACACTTCATGGGATCATGATGTTTTTAATTTAGTAATATAAAAAGACTTATGAATCATGATTGAAAAACAAGATTCGAATACTCGAACATTCGTCTAAACAAGCAATTTCTCGGCAAGTTCATACAGACTATCTTTCGTCTACACGAACTCATCGTCTGAGCAATCACTCTCAATTGAGTAAAAAATTCAATCATTCAGAGCGTTCTTACGCTGAATTCACAGCACACCTAAAATCTCAGATTACCATTGATCCCACACATTTCTCAGCTTCCCTCCTACAGATCAACCCATCCTCTCTTGTGACCGAATTGACTCTGGAACGACCATTGTTCTTGGTTTAGGCCAGAGTCCTACAGATTGATCTCTCGAACTTAAAGCACTCCCTTCTTGCAGTGCATCTGTGTGAGGTTCAACATTTCGCTCGGTTCAAGGAGTCTCCACACGGACGTCTCCTCAATTCCGTAAAAACCAGCAAATCGTTTTTCCCCATCTACAGATCCTAACCACATGCACGTAAGTTCGACATGTTAACTTAGGGTTGTCAAATACACATCAAAATCCGCAACATCCCATTGCAACGTTGATGTATTGCTACTTAAGATTATGTCCTCTTAACAATTACGGATTAAGACTCCAAAATCTAGCATTAGTATTGCAAACAAGTCATCGAATTGGCCAATCAAACAACTTGAAAACAACCCATGGTCATAAACGCGGTAGAAGACAAGCAATAAAACGATATACAAAAGAAAGATCAAGTCACATAGTTTCAAAATATCCCTAACCAAACAAGTATTTAGCTACTGGAGTTCACGTTCTCAATAATCAATTCAAAATATTCGTAATATGTGAAACATGAATCGAAAACACGACCACAATCACCATCCACATTCCATCATCAGTTCTCAACACCATTATCACAGATGCAGTTTTCCTACAGTCCAGCTTGGATGTTTCCCACTAATTACAAGTAATAAAGCAGTAGTAAGGATCGTTCCACGAGGAGTAATGCAATTGATATGTTATCTAAATTAGCGAGAATATAAAATAAGGGTAAAAAGGATAATAAGAAAAAGATAATGAAGAAATCCTTCTCCGTTACTAACCGTTAACTCGACATCGTACTCGTTTATCTCTTGTTAGAATCAATTGTCACCAACCGTAGGAAAGCATGCACGCTTAGCTATCTCCAAAACTCCTTGTATCACCGGATACGGAAGCGCCCGACTATCGGATTCTATTCAACTGAGCCGCCCTGAGGTACGCTTACAAGGTGTAACTCAACTGAATGTTTAGGGTTTGTGAATTTAGGTTTGAACCCAGCAGTTAAAATCGGTTCGCTCGGTTCACTTACTGGTGTTGTTTTTACTCGCAATTGCTCCACAAAATCCATCTGCAAGGTCTCGCGATTTCTACTTGTATAGGACATAAACGGCAATTTCGGATAGCCCAAATCTCTACTAGCATTAGAATGATTAATAGACTAATCTAGTTGCGTACCCAAACCAATCTAAGAATCAAGCATAAACCTTCGATATAGTAAAAACAATCCACAATGATTAACTTTAAAACTTGAAATAAACTTGTAAATAATTGAGCTTCACAATTAGAACTTTGAATTCATCCTTAACAATAAAAATAATATAGAAAACGATAGTTCTCCCCCCTAAGGGGGAGAAAAACGATGAGTACAAGATATCCCAAATTGTATCTAAACTTCCCTATATATAGAGTTTTGTAACCTATTTTTGAAGAAACTAGGAAACCTAGCTAAGATAGAAAAGTGCACCTCCTTAATTATGTCCCGTGCATCAAACCCCGAAAGAAGTAGGTCACCAAAGTCGTCAAAATCTACAACAATGAAGTCACGGCCAAGTCTGGCCATGCAAAGGAATTTCATCCACAGCTAACGGGCTTTCGCGTAGTTGCTGTAAAAGTCCATCCCACCAATGTCATTAGCCTTTCGATCCCACTGTCAGTTCCATTGAACTGACATCACTTTATTCTTTTCTTCCTTCTCAAACTCCGTTCATAGCTCCAACTCCTTCCATGGGTTTCCAACATAAGTTCCATTTCTTTTCTGACTCTAACTCTCGCCATTGCTTCCATCATCTACCACCGAACTCGAGTTTCCCTGAACTCTCAAACTCCTCCATTCACAATCAATCATCCACTGCAAAGTTCCAATATACCTTCCCTGTCATCTCAAACAACCCATTATTGTCGTCTTCTATCAATCCAAACAACCACAGTAGCAGTTCAACTGAGCTTTCCATTTTTTCTTCGTCAATGGCTGTTAATGGCAACAACCATTTTCTTCTTCCATGTTTGATCTAAACCCCTTGTATCTTCCATCATCTGAGCTTCATATTTCGTCATCACTGCCAATCAATGGAAACAACGTTAGGCCATACTCGTCTTCATCCATCAGCTTCTTATCATAACTCCAACAAACACGGGTACAGTGCTTGTCTACCATGCATTCAAAATAGCTCCATAATCAATCAACGAACTTCATATCGATCCATCTCCGATCCCATCTTCCAGTTCCATTACTTCCACGACCAACCTCCATTCTTCTCTTTTCTGTTCACAGCTCCAGCCAAACTCGCAGTGACCATCTTACTACGAGCTGTTGTTAACCTCAACAAGTAGTGAGCACGTGCGTTGCATGTCAGCCATGCTATTTTTCTACTTTTCAAATAATTTGGTGGTGCTTGGACACCATATCTTTTTATTTGAAAATTAGTCGTATTTTGTATTTAAGAATAAATCATTTTTTATTTATTTATTTTTGTAGACTTTTTCAATTTTTTTTAAGTTATGTCTAATTTTAAGTTATGTCTAACTTTTAAGGAGAAAACATATAAAATTTGGAGAAATATAAAAAAAATTGAAAAACAAAAATTTGATATCATTATTTGTGCTCATTGCGTAAATAATTTAAAGGGCTTTCCAAATATATAAAATTTACAAAAATCCGACGTGTAGTTTAAAAGATATGAGGTTTTTAAATATATAAAAAGTGCATTTACTCTTATGCCCTTGTAAATATTCTTTGTACCACTTCTTTAAAATCAAACGGTTGATAAGAAAGAGGAAGTCTAATGATCTAACGGCTAATAGCAATAGTTCGGGCGGAATTCTATTTGTGAGATCTAACGTTGGAATTTTAAAGTTTGGAGATCCAACGGTTATATCTACTTGAATTTTATAATCCCTTGTTGCCATTAAAAGGGGGAGATCTTCGATCACCATTACAGACTCTGATGTCTCGTGCCCTCTTCGCGTCACCACTGTTAATACCTACTACCAATAATGGAAGCAACATCATTTTCCTTTATCGATCATTACCAGCTCGACTGATTCTCGTCACTCATCTCTATCATTCCCTGTTCAACAGTCAACTCGAGATCCTCCATATATTTTCTTCCCAGCTGGTCGAGCATCCAACAGTCAACAACAGAAGTCAATTTATCCATCTTCAGGATATCCAACCACAGCAACCTATTCCTCCAAAGACTCGAGCCGTTCTTCTTTTCATCACCGATCAGCACCAATAACTCGAGTTCAACTCTCGCCATTGTTGCCATGACAGAAACACCATTCTCTATCAGCTTTTCTGTCGAACACTTTCTGTGTGTCTTGTAAACTGATAATGGCTGGATATTGGATGCATATTGGAGATCCCATCAACTCCTTTCCTGCACAATTCAAGTCCATATACAAACCCATTCATTCAGTTTAGAACTCAAATCCAACTCAATCTTCTATCATTCATCACAAAGAATTATGGCATCAACTCCTTTATTTCTCCCTGTATTTTCAGTTCCAAACTCTAGTTCCTACCTATGTAAGGTTGAATCACACACACCAATTCTTCTAAATCTCTTGTAAATTCTCAAATACCCTCAGTCTATTCCTTCTTTCACTGCTCATATCGACGGCTTCCCTGTAAAACCAAAACTGAAAACCAAACCGTTCATAACTGGTGGCCAATCAGTTCCACCTTGGCTTCAAGTACTGTTGCCAGCCCATCTCCTAAAACTTGTTCAAACCCACGACTTGCTGTTGCTACTTGCAAGGATTTAGTGCAGCGCCGAGAAGGTCAGGTCGAGTTGTGATCAGAAATGGATCCAGTATTGGTCGCGACCTAGTTATAAGATGAATTAGCCCTTAGTAAATTGAGCGGGTGCCTATTGTAAACCCGATTAGAATCAAATGGATGCCTTCCTTAGCTTCCTCCAATGATTCTTCATGGTTTTAGTTAGTTTCTTCTTGACACCCACACGATTACTGTAGTGGTTTCCCATGCAATGATAATTCTACCTCGTTTTTAGCCGATTGGACGATTTCTTGTTCTTTTCGGGAATAAGCTCCAAAATTCCCATAAAATATAAAACAAAGCTAATAATACAATTTCTCAAGAAAACTAGCTAAGAAAGCATAACCAATGGATACTTAGAGAGGTGATTTTAAACACCTATCGAATCCCCCACACTTAGACTTTTCTAGTCCTCGAGCAAACAAAAGAAAACAAAAATAAAATACAACTCCATGTCGTCGAGGATACAGTTACTTTAGCGGAATGTAACAAGCCTTTAAACCCCTATGTGTCACTAGTGGACGAGTTATAGTCTCGTGAGGGCTTACGAGAGATTTACCCACAAAACCTTTAAGCCAAAACGAATAACAAATCAATTAGCAATTACTCCTCGGCAACGGCGCCAATTTGATGAGCGTCATTTACTCAACAAAATAATAAGATGTTTCCCTCTAATTAACAAGTAATAAAGCGGTAGTAAGGATCGTTCCCACGAGGAGAAATGCAATTGATATGTTATCTAAATTAGCGAGAATATAAAATAAGGGTAAAAAGGATAATAAGAAAAAGATAATGAAGAAATCCTTCGCCGTTACTAACCGTTAACTCAACATTGTACCCGTTTATCTCTTGTTAGAATCAATTGTCACCAACCGTAGGAAAGTAGGTACGCTTAGCTATCCCCAAAACTCCTTGTATCACCGGATACAGAAGCACTCGACTACCGGTTTCTATTCAACTGAGCCGCTCTGAGGTACGCTTACAAGGTGTAACTCAATCGAATGCTTTAGGGTTTGTGAATTTAGGTTTGATCCTAGCAGTTAAACTCGGTTCGATCGGTTCACTTACTGGTGTTGTTTTTACTCGCAATTGCTCCATAGAATCCCTCCGCAAGGTCTCGTCATTTCTACTTGTGTAGGACATAAACGACAATTACGGATCGCCCAAATCTCTACTAGCATTAGAATGATTAATAGACTAATCTAGTTGCGCACCCAAACCAATCTAAGAATCAATCATAAACCTTTGATATAGTAAAAACAATCCACAATGATTAACTTTAAAACTTGAAATAAACTTGTACATAGTAGACATTCACAATTAGAACTTTGAATTCATCCTTAATGATGAAAAGAATATAGAAAAGATATAGTTCTCCCCCCAAGGGGGAGAAAAAAGATGAGTACAAGATATCCCAAATTGTATCTAAGCTTCCCTATATGTAGAGTTTTGTAACCTCTTCTTGAAGAAACTAGGAAACCTAGGTAAGATAGAAAAGTGCACCTCCTTAATTGTGTCTCGTGCATCAAACCCCGGACGAAGTAGGTCACCAAAGTCGTCAAAATCCCCAACAAAGAAGTCACGGCCAAGTTTGGCCATGCAAAGGAATTTCATCCACAGCTAACGGGCTTTCGCATAGCTGCTGTAAAAGTCCATCCCACCAATGTCATTAGCTTTTCGATCCTACTGTCAGTTCCATGGAACTGACAGCACTTTCTTCTTTTCTTCCTTCTCAAACTCCGTTCACAGCTCCAACTCCTTCCCTGAGTTTCCAACATAAGTTCCATTTATTCTATGACTCTAACTCTCTCCATTGCTTCCATCATCTACCACCGGACTCGAGTTTCCCTGAACTCTCAAACTCCTCCATTCACAATCAATCATCCACTGCCAAGTTCCAGTATACCTTCCCTGTCATCTCAAACAACCCATTACTGACGTCTTCCATCAATCCAAACAACCACAGTAGCAGTTCAACTGAGCTTTCCATTTCTTCATCCTCAATGGTTGTTAATGGCAGCAACCATTTTCTTCTTCCTTGTTTGATCTAAACCCCTTGTATCCTCCATCATCTTAGCTTCATATTTCGTCATCACTGCCAATCAATTGAAACAACATCAGGCCATACTCGTCTTCATCCATCAGCTTCTTATCACAACTCTAACAAACACGGGTACAGTGCTTGTCCACCATGCATTCAAAATAGCTCCATAATCAATCAGCGAACTTCATATCGATCCATATCCGTTCCCATCTTCCAGTTCCATTACGTCCACGACCAACCTCCATTCTTCTCTATCTGTTCACAGCTCCATCCAAACTCGCAGTGACCATCTTACCACGAGCTGCTGTTAACCTCAATCTTCGATCACCATTACAGACTCTATTTTCTCGTGCCCTCTTCGCGTCACCACTTTTAATACCTACTGCCAATAATGGCAGTAATAGCATTTTCCTTTATCGATCATTACCAGCTCGACTGATTCTCATCACTCATCTCCGTCATTCCCTGTTCAACAGTCAACTCGAGCGACTCCATATATTCTCTTCCCAGCTGGTCGAGCATCCAACAGTCCACAACAGAAGTCAATTTATCCATCTTCACTATATCCAACCACAACAACCCATTCCTCCAAAGACTCGAGTCGTTCTTCTTTTCATCACCGATCAGCACCAACAACTCGAGTTCAACTCTCGCCATTGCTGCCATGACAGAAACACCATTCTCTGTCAGCTTTTCTGTCGAACACTTTCTGTGTGTCTAGTAAACTGATAATGGCTGGATATTGGATGCATATTGGAGATCACATCAACTCCTTCCCTGCAAAATTCAAGTCCATACACAAACCCATTGATTCAATTCAGTTCAGAACTCAAAATCCAACTCAATCTTTTATCATTCATCACAAAGAATTATGGCATTAGCTCCTTTATTTCTTCCTGTATTTTCAATTCCAAATTCCAGTTCCTACCTGTGTAAGGTTGAATCAGACACACCCATTCTTCTAAATCTCTTGTAAGTTATCAAATACCCTCAGTATATCCTTCTTTCACTACTCATATCAAGGGCTTCCCTGTTGTTGATGGCGGATTTTAGTTCAGGGCTAAAATTGTAAAACCAAATTTAATGCGCTGACATCCTGCAAAGGGTAAATCCGTTTGATAAGTGATGAGTACCTCTTCACTTTATTTATTCGAAGCAATTCAATAAATACACAAAATTTACCCAGAATGGTCCATGGAGCAACAATCCCAAATATTCTGTGAATTTTTAGCATTATTAATTAATGCATGATTTGCCTAGTATTTTCCGTGTATTTTCTCAGCCGAACTCTCTTTATTGACATGACATGACGACTGAGTGTTCACTCTCAACAGAGTAGCATGAATCTCCGTGCCAATATTGAGACATGCATGAAATACTCACACAGGTTGCATCACTCTCTGACAAAGAGGGTCTCGCATCGACGCGCTTTAGTTAGACCGATCGAGCATGCTTAACTTCCTTAGAGGAAATCTAGATTGTCCGTATCAGTCTCAGAAACGATCACGGCCACGCAAGTTGACCGCATGATTTAAGCAGCCTAGCCAAACCCTAGCAAGAGTAGGCGATCATCGTGATGACCACCGGTGGGCCCGTTTATGCCCTAGTCGGTCGAACATCACACGAACTCCTCCCAGCACGTCAAGCGCCAGCCCTAAAATAGGTTGGATGCGCTGCTTTGGAAGAAGCTCGACGAGCTTAGACTGTTCAAGGCAGTCTTAAAATCATCACGACCGTCCAAATTCACCAGCCTGGTTGGACGGCTTAGATCATCCCGCGAATGATCATTGAAGCACCAATGCACACATTTGCGGGCCCACTTTGTCCCTACCTGATCGGCTTGCTCACGACATGGCCATAGAGCCATGAACGTTTGCCCAAAACATGATGGGCGTTAGGCTTTTTGAGGGTCATCACACTAGCGTCTTAAATTGATCTCAACCATCCAACTTAGCCAGCATATTTGGATGGCTTAGATCGCTCCTAGGACCATCGAACAGGTACACATGTGTTCACTGTCGGCCCAACGTGGTCCCCACATGGTCGATCTCCCCAAAGGAGAAGCATAGCTTTCCAAACCTCTTAGCCAAAGTCATGCGTGTGTGACCATTTTAAAACCCTAATTAGGGTTTGCAGCGCTGCATAACTGTCACAGTTCGATCGCGTCCATCCATCTTCGCCAGCCTAAACGGAGGGTGTAGATATAGACTTAAGAGGTACCAAGAGTATTAACGTGATCACCGTGGTCCCACCTATTCATGTGACCGATCATCCTAGGCCAACCATGGCCGAGCGCCTCGAAACGCACGCCCAAAGGAGGCATGTCACGCGGTTCCCAAATCATTTGCGGCAAAGGATTACTATCGCAAATCGATCACGGCCACTCATCTTTGCCGGTCGACTTGAGTGGACTAGATCTCACCTTCATGAGACAAGGTGGTATGGACATGCACATCGGCAGGCCGTCTACACGCATGCCCGGTCGGTCCCACCAAAAACGTTGTCCATGCTTGATTTCGGTCAAGCTAAAGAGTGATGTTTGCGCACCTCTTTAAAACCCTAAAAATCCATCAACGGTCGCAAATATGTGTCGTAGATCATCTCGTCCATCCAACTTTGCCAGTTTGGTCAGATATCCTAAGCTAAGAGTTAAACAGCCAATGAGGCACCTTGGTGAACACCGTACGACACTCTACCATTGGGAGTGATCGGCCAAGGGATGGCCCGCCCATGCGGCCTTCGAACGATCCCTTGAAGATGTTTGAACATGCTGCTATTTTAAGACGCTTATTCCGCGAGTTACTCCATTAAGCTTTAAAACAGCGATGCTTCATACATATTGATTGTTTTCAATGCATTACATGCATCGAGCATACACGATATTTCATGAATATCAATTTCTTAAATAACTTAGTTATTTAACTTAGCACCGTATGCTATTTCCTGTGGGTCCCACGATCCACTCATTCGAGACATCATGCATGTCACAAACTGGTGGATACTTACTGGGGTATTAGTCTGGCGGTTTACATCTTGCGGCGTGCAACGCGCCCATTTTGAGAACGTGTCAGGAGGCATGGACGGTTAAGGTGATAAGGGAAGTGGGTCAAGACGTGATCATGTAATCACCTACACGACCCCACTACTCCATCACTCAACTTCCTCCACTTTCTACAAGATGAGGGTTTACGCTCAATGACTTGTATAAATAGGTCCTTCACCTATTTCCAAACGGGACAGACACAGAAAAAACTAAGTGTTGTCACAGTATCGAGAAAACACCCAAAGCTCATAGATTACATTGTGCAAGCTAGTTCGACGTTCTGATACAAGTCATAAACAACCAACACCTTCACAATATCAACACCTTCTTCGCTTCCCTCCCTAAGATCAACCCCATCTCCTTCACTTTGTGACCGAAGCAAGTCTGGAACGACCATTTCTTGGTTTAGGCCAGAATTGTATAGATTGATCTCTCGAATCAAAAGCACTCCCATGCAGTGCATTTGTTTAGGGTTTAGACTCGTTTCTCATGCACACACCCAAATTTACCAAAACCAGTAGAAACAGTTTTCAACCATAAATGTATCGGCCACCACAGTGGGAGATTAATCTCTCGGTTGTGAAGTCAATTTATTTAATACCCAATCCCATTTGGCTGATTTCAAAATGGTTGGTTTTAGGACTGCCCCAACAACTTCATATCACGATCGAAGTTCCTCCAATGGAGATACCCCTCTTTCCAATGGTGTATCTGGTGGTGTAACCGGAAGAATCCCAACACTGATCGAGTTAGCACGGGTGCAGGAGATTCACACGACGAACATGGACCTGATCAAAGAAGCGATAAACATCATACTCGATCTCCACATCAAGATGACATCAGATATGAGCGGTCCTGTCACGGAGACTTCTACACTGGGGACTGATCCTAACAGCGATCCTCCTCAAGTCAATAGTTTCACTGTGAACTGGAGGCCGGTGGATCAGAAAACGACTTCTCTAGTAGAAATTTTATGCGAACTTTTACACCTCTCGAAGAATCAGCGGGTGGAGACGTTTGCTACAATCGACCAGATATCCCTGGATATGCATTTAACTCCTCTACGTACAGAAACCTCGAAAACGCCGTAGATGTCTGTGAATAAGGTCACAACCGGGCCCTACACGTTACTGCACGCATCAAGGATTCAGAGTTCAAGAGGTCCCCCATCGACACAAGAGTATCTTCGAATGTGATTACTCTGAAGACTCTCAGGACGGTCAAGGTTCGCCTAGGCAAGATCGTACGGCAGCCTACCACGATGAAAAACTTTGAAGGAAATCAAACCAACACGTATGGGTATGTCAATCTGAATTTATCTGTAGGGCCCGTCCAGTCAAAGGTGAAATTCGAACTCATAAAAAAAGGAGTCGGACTACCATATGATACTGGGGAGACCGTGGCTTCGTGACAATAGGATTGTCCCTTTGACGTATCATCAGTGTCTGAAGACTACGCTGAATAAAGAATTCGTTCGTATTCCTGCATCATTGTCTCCTTACGCACCAATATGTGGAGTAGAATTGTTCGAACCGAGAGAAACTCCGTGCGATGAATCAGACAAAGTTCATTGCATCCCACTCCCCACGTGGGAATCAATCCAGGAGGAGGACCGACTGCATCATCGAAGACTAAGCTCCATGATGCATCTTTGCTGACAAGGCGTTCCAGTTCTCCTTCATCATATGAAGCCGTGACCCACGCTCACACTAAGAGGGAACGAACTTTTGTGGCAAGCCGTGACCAGAAAGGGAAAACTGTGTACCGACGCCGCTGTTAGCAATTAGTAAGGGAGACTATTACCCAGTCTCTCCGCCCAACGGAACGCTTCAACAACTAGGATCCAAAAGAAGAAGTGCTAGATGCTCCACGACAGCTGCAAGATGGCACCAACTCCACAAATGATGAGCTCGAACTCGTTAGCATCGGGAATGAGGAATCTCCTAGGCCTATCTCCATCAGCTCAACCTTGTGTACGGATGAACGCATGAAGCTCGTGGAACTTCTCAAAGAGTACCAGGACATATTCGCTTGGACGTATGAAGAAATGCCCGGTTTAGATGAAAAATTGGTCACCCATCATCTACATGTCATACCTGGATCCAAGCCGGTTTAACAGTCTTCGAGGCAGTTCAGACACGAGGTAGAAGAACAAATCAAGACTGAGATTCAGAAGTTGCTAGATGCTGGTTTCATCAAACCCATTCATCATCCAACCTGGTTAGCTAATGTGGTTCCGGTAAAAAAGAAAAATGGATAGATCAGGTGTTGCGTGAATTTCAGAGACTTGAACAGATGCTGCCACAAAGATGATTTTCCTCTACCTAACATTGACATGTTAGTGGATGTCACCAGCGAACACGGCGTGTTCTCCTTCATGGATGGATATAACGGCTACAATCAGATAAAGGATGTATGAGCATGACGCAAGTAAGACATCTTTTCGAACTCCTCTCGGAAATTTTTATTATACTGTAATGCCATTTGGTTTAAAGAATGCCGGTACAACGTATCAACGCGCTATGACGGCAATCTTCCACGACATGATGTATAAGAAAGTTAAAGACTACGTGGATGATACAGTAGTCAAATCAAAAGCTCGGGTGGCCCACACAGGAGTCTTACAACAAGTGTTCGAAAGATGCCGTGAATACAATTTGAAGATGAATCCTTTGAAATGCTCTTTCGGCGTTTCTTCAGGCAAATTTCTGGGATTCCAGGTGACTGCTGAGGAAATCAAAGTGGACCCATCCAAGAACCAAGATATCCTCAGGATGCTGGCTCACGAACTATGAAGGAACTCCAAAGCTTCATGAGCAAAGTGAATTACATTCGACGTTTTCTACCTGGTTTAGCCCATCTTGTTGCTTCATTCACCCCCTTGCTGAAGAAAGGAGCAACTTTCGTCTGGACCGCACTACGAAAGGAAGCGTTTCAGAAGATTCAACGAATATTGTCATCTCCAAATCATCATAAAGGGTTCACCTATTATGTCAGCCCGGACGAGAGCGAGCCCGGGAAATCTTCAGATCTACTGGATCCGACACCTCAAGGGAGCATCCTCAAGAAGATAGCGATGTTCGCATCATCATGTCAGAATCCGCGGCTTGGGGGAATCACTCTGTCAGACTTAAGAGGAATGCTTCAGCGAAACAGCGAACATCCGAATGATTATGTCAAGAGGTCCCGAATTCAGGCACTGGAGGGTCACGATCCAAATGTGACTGAACAACAAGTGGTGTAATTGTGCATCAATAGGATGGTACCTGTCTATCGTGCTTTGTCGAAAAACCTGCGCGACATCCTCTGAACTCCGTGAAGCTTTTAAACGCTCAGTTGCGACAGCACCTGCCCTGCTAGAAAGAACAAGCCTGCCAGTAATGAAGATCCTCATGATGTTCGTGGAAGCATACATCTCACCAACAGGAAATACAACCTTCAGCCTTCTGCAAGCAGTTTCGCTGAAGCAACAAGAGGAAAACCACCGAGATACAACATCCTGCGCGTCCAAAATCGCCAACTCCAACTCCAGTACCACATGCACGACTGCCACAATGATGAAACAACGTCCAAGATATTCCATATTTGTATCGACGGCAGAAACATCAATGAGAGACGCTTTTAGAATTTCATCTCCCGCAGAAGAAGTAGTTGCGGTTACCAAAGGAGATTGCACCTGGGACTTAAGAGGTACATACAGATTCTCCATGAAAAGAGATTCATCATATTTTCAGAACCTATTAGTTAAGTCATTCGCATGAAGGAACTTCCCTACTCCTCAAAGACACGATTCAAAGATTATAATGGCAAAGGAGTGTGACTGGGGACTGCTTAGCACTGCCCGTCTCAAATATGGTGAATTTAGAGAGATGCAAGCACGCTATCATTATGATTCCAAGATGTCCAAAGAAGAGGGTATATTCAAAAGAGCAGATGTACTTTCAAAGACCAGTGATATTCCTGGACGTCTATGAAACGCAACACAGACGTAAAGACGGCCTCATGAACCCAGTGTGACAACGTCTATCAAGTCGACGACTCAGTGGATACTCGTGGGCAAGGGACTGTCTCCCTCTTTTTTATTCCATGAGGCAACATCAAGGAAGCTATCGGTTCCATCATTAGCTTCTCCCTCTAATAATGAGACAAGCTCTACCACTATATAAAGACTGCCAAGTTCGTGCCCGTAGCTATCACGCCTCTTCCTGCCAGTCTCTTTTGATCACATCTGCTGCTAGGAACCATTGTTTGTTTGTTGATACCAGTGCCCGAGCTTCACCATAGCAACAACCACTATGGACATAGTCAAGGACTTCTTCAACACAAGAGAGATGGTCAATCAATGAGCATATAATACGCAAGTGGAAGTCAAACTGAAAAAGAAGCCGCTTCAACGCTCCCTCCAGCAGAAGACGCTTCAACACTCTCTCCAGAAGAAGGCGCTTCACATCTCTCGCCATAAGAAGCTGCTTCAACGATCTCTCCGGGACCCGCTTCGACGTTCTCTCCAGAAGCTGCTTCAATACTCTCTCCAGAATCTGCTTCGACGTTCGCTTCAGAAGATGCTTCAACGCTCTATTCAGAAGAAGAAGCCGCTTCAACGCTCTCTCTAGAAGAAGAAGCTGCTTCAATGCTCTCTCCAGAAGCCGCTTCGACGTTCGCTCCAAAAGCTGCTTCAACACTATCTCCGTGACCCGCCTCGACGTTCGCTTCAGAAGCCGCTTCAACATGCTTTCCGGAAGCTACATCAACGTTCTCTTTGGGAGCTGCTTCAACATCTTTTTCAGAAATTGCTTCAGCAGCCTTTTAAAGATATTAATCATGATAGGTCTCGTCCTCATCAGAGTCGGGGTTACGACATCGTCGTGAATATTTTGAGAATCCAACCAACCATATGTCTAATCTACCTGGGCCAACCGACATCATGCAAGGGGAACGCTCACCCGGACACCTCTTGAACGTGACATGCTCCAAGGATAGGACGACCCATATCTCCTGGTAACATCTAACTTTGTCTCATAAGTTTTATCTTTATTTGTCACCATATAATGCCTACCCCACAATAGTGCAACCTTTGAGTGCTAGGCAGGGGACTTAATGTTGATGGGGGATTTTAGTTCAGGGCTAAAATTGTAAAACCAAATTTAATGCGCTGACATCCTGCAAAGGGTAAAGCCGTTTGATAAGTGATGAGTACCTCTTCACTTTATTTATTCGAAGTAATTCAATAAATACACAAAATTCACGCAGAATGGTGCATGCCGCAACAATACCAAATATTATGTGAATTTTTAGCATTATTAATTAATGCATGATTTGCCTAGTATTTTCCGTGCTATGTTCTCAGCTGAACTCTCTTTATTAACATGATATGACGACTGAGTTTTCACTC
The DNA here is from genome assembly GCF_003573695.1 of Papaver somniferum. Classification (NCBI taxonomy): domain Eukaryota; kingdom Viridiplantae; phylum Streptophyta; class Magnoliopsida; order Ranunculales; family Papaveraceae; genus Papaver; species Papaver somniferum. The sequence goes on along the minus strand of NC_039362.1, from coordinate 96,591,042 downwards.
TCAACAGAGTAGCATGAATCTCCGTGCCAATATTGAGACATGCATGAAATACTCACACATGATGCATCACTCTCTGACAAAAAGGGTCTCGCATCGACGCGCTTTAGTTAGCCCGATCGAGCATGCTTAACTTCCTTAAAGGAAATCTGGACTGTCCGTATCAGTCTCAGAAACAATCACGGCCACGCAAGCTGACCGCATGATTTAACCACCCTAGCCAAACCCTGAAGGAGTAAGCGATCATCGTGATGACCACCGGTGGGCCCGTTTATGCGCTAGCCGGTCGAACATCACACGAACTCCTCCCAACACGTCAAACGCCATCCCTAAAATAGGGTGGTTGCGCTGCTTTGGAAGAAGCTCGACGAGCTTAGACTTTTCAAGGCAGTCTTAAAATTATCAAGACCGTCCAACTTCACCAGCCTGGTTGGACGGCTTAGATCATCCCGCGAATGATCATTAAAGCGCCAATGCACACATTTGCGGGCCCACTTTGTCCCTACTTGATCGGTTTGCTCACGACATGGCCATAGAGCCATGAACGTTTGCCCAAAACACGATGGGCGTGAGGCTTTTTGAGGGTCATCACACTAGCGTCTTAAATTGATCTCAACCATCCAATTTATCTAGCATATTTGGATGGCTTAGATCGCCCCTAGGACCATCAGATAGGTACACATGTGTTCACCTTCGGCCCAACTGGGCCCCACACGGTCGGTCTCCCCAAAGGAGGAGCATATCCTGCCAAACCGTTTAGCCAAAGTCACGCGTGCGTGACCGTTTTAAAACCCTAATTAGGGATTGCGGCGCTGCATAACTGTCGCAGTTCGATCGCGTCCATCCATCTTCGCCAGCCTAAACGGAGGGTGTAGATATAGACTTAAGAGGTACCAAGAATATCAACGTGATCACCGTGGGCCCAACTATGCGTGTGACCGATAGGCCTAGGCCAACCATGGCAGAGCGCCTCGAAACGCACGCCCAAAGGAGGCATGTCACGCGGTTCCCAAGTCCCTTGCGGCAAAGGATTACTATCGCAAATCGATCACGGCCACTCATCTTTTCCGGTCGACTTGAGTGGCCTAGATCGCACCTTCATGAGAAAAATTGGTATGGACATGCACACCGGCAGGCCCTCTACATGCATGCCCGGTCGGTACCACCAAAAACGTTGTCCATGCTTGATTTTGGTCAACCTAAAAAGTGATGTTTGCGCACCTCTTTAAAACCCTAAAAATCCATCAACGGTCGCAAATATGTGTCGTAGATCATCTCGTCCGTCCAACTTAGCCAGCTTGGTCAGACAGCCTAAGCTAAGAGTTAAACAGCAAATGAGGCACCTTGGTGATCACCGTACGACACTCTACCATAGGGAGTGATCGGCCAAGGGATGGCCCGCGCATGCGTCCTTCGAACGATCCCTTGAAGATGTTTGAACATGTTGCTATTTTAAGACGCTTAATCCGAGACTTACTCCATTAAGCTTTAAACAGCGATGCTTCATACATATTGATTATTTTCAATGCATTAGATGCATCGAGCATACACGATATTTCATGAATATCAATTTCTTAAATAACTTAATTATTTAACTTAGCACCGTATGCTATTTCATGTGGGTCCCACGATCCAATCATTCGAGACATCAAGCATGTCACAAACTGGTGGATACTTAGTGGGGTATTGGTCTGGCGGTTTACAGCTTGCGGCGTGCAACGCGCCCATTATGAGAACGTGTCAGGAGGCATGGACGGTTAAGGTGATAAGGGAAGTGGGCAAAGACGTGATCATGTAATCACCTACACGACCCCACTACTCCATCACTCAACTTCCTCCACTACCTACGAGATGAGGGTTTGCGCTCAATGACTTGTATAAATAGGTCCTTCACCTATTTCCAAACGGGACAGACACAGAAAAAACTAAGTATTGTCACAGTATCGAGAAAACACCCAGAACTGATAGATTACATTGTGCAAGCCAGTTCGACGTTCTGATACAAGTCATAAACAACCAACACCTTCACAATCTCAACACCTTCTTTGCTTCCCTCCCTAAGATCAACCCCATCTCCTTCACTTTGTGACCGAAGCAAGTCTGGAACGACCATTTCTTGGTTTAGGCCAGAATTGTATAGATTGATCTCTCGAATCCAAAGCACTCCCGTGCAGTGCATTTCTTTAGGGTTTAGACTCGTTTCTCATCCACACACCCAAATTTACCAAAACCAGTAGAAACAGTTTTCACCCATAAACAATTGGGGACCACAGTGGGAGATTAATCTCTCGGTTGTGAAGTCAATTTCTTTAATACCCAATCCCATTTGGCTGATTTCAAAATGGTTGGTCTTAGGACTGCCCCAACAACTTCAAATCCCGATCGAAGTTCCTCCAATGGAGATACCCCTCTTTCCAATGGTGTATCTGGTGGTGTAACCGGAAGAATCCCAACATTGATCGAGTTAGCACAGGTGCAGGAGATTCACACGAAGAACATGGACCTGATCAAAGAAGCGATAAACAGCATACTCGATCTCCTCATCAAGATGACATCAGATATGAGCGGTCCTGTCACGGAGACTTCTGGTGGTGTAACCGGAAGAATCCCAACATTGATCGAGTTAGCACGGGTGCAGGATATTCACACGAAGAACATGGACCTGATCTAAGAAGTGATAAACAGCATACTCGATCTCCTCATCAAGATGACATCAGATATGAGCGGTCCTGTCACGGAGACTTCTACATTGGAGACTGATCCTCACAACGATCCTCCTCAAGTCAATAGTTTCACTGTGAACCAGAGGCCGGTGGATCAGGAAACGACTTCTCTAGTAGAAAGTTTATACGAACTTTTACACCTCTCGAAGAATCAGCGGGCGGAGACGTTTGCTGCAATCAACCAGATAGCCCTGGACGTGCATTTAACTCCTCTACGTACAGAAACCTCGAAAACGCCAGAGATGTCTGTGAATAATGTCACATTTACAGAAGAGGACATGATGGCGGAAGAAGGTCACAACCGGGTGTTACACGTTACTGGACGCATCAAGGATTCGTAGTTCAAGAAGGCCCTCATCGACACGGGAGTATCTTCGAATGTGATTACTCTCAAGACCCTCAGTACGGTCAAGGTTCGCCCAGGAAAGATCGTACGACAACCTACCACGATGATATACTTTGAAGGAAATCAAACCAACATGTACGGGTATGTCAATCTGAATTTATCTGCAGGGCCCGTCCAGTCAAAGGTGAAATTCGAAGTCATAAAAAAGGAGTCGGACTACCATATGATACTGGGGAGACCGTGGCTTCATGACAAATAGGTCCTTCACCTATTTCCAAATGGGACAGACACAAAAAAAACAAGTGTTGTCACAGTATCCAGAAAACACCCAGAACTGATAGCTTACATTGTGCAAGACAGTTCAACGTTCTGATACAAGTCATAAACAGTCAACACCTTCACAATCTCAACACCTTCTTCGCTTCCCTCCCTAAGATCAACCCCATCTCCTTCACTTTGTGACCGAAGAAAGTCTGGAACGTCCATTTCTTGGTTTAGGCCAGAATTGTATAGATTGATCTCTCGAATCAAAAGCACTCCCGTGCAGTGCATTTGTTTAGGGTTTAGACTCGTTTCTCATCCACACACTCAAATTTACCAAAACCAGTAGAAACAGTTTTCACCCATAAACACCTGTAAAACCAAAACTCAAAACCAAACCGTTCATAACTAGTGGCCAATCATTTCCACCTTGGATTCAAGTACTGTTGCCAGCCCATCTCCTAAAACTTGTTAAAACCCACGACTTTTCGTTGCTACTTGCAAGGATTTGGTGCAGCGCCGAGAAGGTCAGGTCGAGTTGTGAAAAGAAATGGAGCCAGTATTGGTCGTGACCTAGTTATAAGATGAATTAACCCTTAGTAAATTGAGCGGGTGCCTATAGTAAACCCGATTAGAATCAAATGGATGCCTTCCTTAACTTCCTCCATTAATTCTTCATGGTTTCAGTTAGTTTCTTCTTGACACCCACACGACTACGGTAGTGGTTTCCCACGCAATGATAATTCTACCTCGTTTTTAGCCAATTGGACGATTTTTTGTTCTTTTCGGGAACAAGCTCCAAAATTCCCATAAAATATAAAACAAAGCTAATAATACAATTTCGCAAGAAAACTAGCTAAGAAAGCATAACCAATCGATACTTAGAGAGGTGATTTTAAACACCTATCAAATTCCCCCACACTTAGACTTTGCTAGTCCTCGAGCAAACAAAACAAAACAAAAATAAAATACAACTCCATGTCGTCGAGGATACGGTTATTTTTAGCGGAATGTAACAAGCCTTTAAACCCCTAGGTATCCCTAGTGGACGAGTTATAGTCTCGTGAGGGCTTACGAGAGATAAACCCACAAAACCTTTAAGCCAAAACGAATAAGAAATCAATTAGCAATTACTCCCCGGCAGCGGCGCCAATTTGATGAGGTGTCAAACTCACAAAAAATATATTCCTTACTCTTCTTACGCTAACAAGTAGCACAAGGATAAGCAGGTTCGTTCCTAAGGGAGAGTTGAGCTAAAGTTGTCAATTTAATTTTTGAAAGTATGAATAATGCAAAAACTATAAAACAAATATGAATGTGAACAATGAGGATGAGAATGATTAGGGGGTCTTTCTCCACTAGTGAACATGAATCTTCTTCAAAATATGTTTACGAACAATAGTAGACAAGTTATAAGTTCAACAAGTCCATTAAACTCCAAAGTCTCTTTGTAGAATAAGTTCTCTACTCGTGTCTAGTCAATCAATCCATTTTGAATAAGCTCTCTAGTGTAACTTAACTAACCGCTATGTTCTATGAGTTGGATTGATCCTAACCACATGCACGTGAGTTCGACATGTTAACTTGGGGTTGTCAAATACATATCAAAATCCACAACATCCCATTGCAACGTTGATGTTTTGCTACTTAAGATTATGTCCTCTTAACAATTACGGATTAAGACTCCAAAATCTAGCATTAGTATTGCAAACAAGTCATCTAATTGGCCACTCAAACAACTTGAAAACAACCCATGGTCATAAAATCGGTATAAGACAGACAATAAAACGATATTCAAAACAAAGATCAAGTCACATAGTTTCTAAATATCCCTAACCAAACAAGTATTTAGCTATTGGAGTTCATGTTTTAAATAATCAATTCAAAAGATTCGGAATATGTTCAAGATGAATCGAAAACAAGACCACAATCACCATCCACTTTCCATCATCAGTTCGCAACATCATCATCACAGCTGCAGTTTTCTTACAGTCCAGCTTGGATGTTTCCCACTAATTAACAAGTAATAAAGCGGTAGTAAGGATCGTTCCCACGAGGAGTAATGCAATTGATATGTTATCTAAATTAGCGAGAATATAAAATAAGGATAAAAAGGATGATAAGAAAAAGATAATGAAGAAATCCTTCGCCGTTACTAACCGTTAACTCAACATTGTACCCGTTTATCTCTTGTTAGAATCAATTGTCACCAACCGTAGGAAAGCAGGTACGCTTAGCTATCCCCAAAACTACTTATATCACCGGATGCGTAAGTGCTCGACTACCAGATTCTATTCAACTGAGCCGCCCTGAGGTACGCTTACAAGATGTAACTCAACCGAATGCTTTAGGGTTTGTGAATTTAGGTTTGATCCCAGCAGTTAAACTCGGTTCGCTAGGTTCACTTACTGGTGTTGTTTTTACTCGCAATTGCTCCACAGAATCCCTCTGCAAGGTCTCGCGATTTCTACTTGTGTAGGGCATAAACTACAATTATGGAATGCCCAAATCTCTACTAGCATTAGAATGATTAATAGACTAATCTAGTTGCGCACCCAAACCAATCTAAGAATCAATCATAAACCTTCGATATAGTAAAAACAATCCACAATGATTAACTTTAAAACTTGAAATAAACTTGTAAATAATTGAGCTTCACAATTAGAACTTAACAATAAAAGGAATATATAAAAGAGATAGTTCTCCCCCCTAAGGGGGAGAAAAACGATGAGTACAAGATATCCCAAATTGTATCTAAGCTTCCCTAGATATAGAGTTTTGTAACCTCTTCTTGAAGAAACTAGGAAACCTAGCTAAGATAGAAAAGTGCACCTCCTTAATTGTGTCCCATGCATCAAACCCCGGACGAAGTAGGTCACCAAAGTCGTAAAAATCCCCAACAAAGAAGTCACGGCCAAGTCTAGCCATACAAAGGAATTTCAGCCTCTTTTTTTTTTTTTTTTTTGCTAAGGAATTTCAGACATAGCTAACGGGATTTCACATAGCTGCTGTAAAAGTCCAGACCACCAATGTCATTAGCCTTTCGATCCCACTGTCAGTTCCATGGAACTGACAGCCCTTTCTTTTTTCTTCCTTCTCAAACTCCGTTCACAGCTCCAACTCCTTCCCTGAGTTTCCAGCATAAGTTCCATTTCTTTTATGACTCTAACTCTCGCCATTGCTTCCATTGTCTACCACCGGACTCGAGTTTCCCTAAACTCCTCCATTCACAATCAATCATCCACTGCCAAGTTCCAATATACCTGTTAGAGCACTGCTCGGTCAAACTCGCATGCGTTGCTATCTCAAGCATGTTTGTCAATGTTAGTGATCAAAACTATAAGTCTTGATTTCTAGTCTATTATAGCTAAGTCTCGGACTAGGATAGTAAGTGTAGATGAGCTCAAGGACTTCACGGCGATTCATCACACAAGTAGAAGATCTACTCAAGGAACCGGTGGAACTTCTCGACAAAAATGTATGTGGAGACTTGAACTTATATGTCACTCAAAACTCTATCTATTCTATCTCCTACTCTTTGAGACAAAAGTCGTATGCTATATATATAGACTAGATCATACACATTTGGTATTTCGAGCCGAGTATACCTCGCCTATCTATATCTCGAAATATGTGTTGGTAAGCTTTTCGCTTCGACCAAGTTTATCTTTACCTAGTGACGAAAGTCATGAATGTTTCAATCACTTTGAAAATTGCTTTGACGAGAAATAGTGTAACAACTATATAACGTCCTCTAAGAATGTTTCAATGATTGGAATGAGAGTTTAGATTACATGACCAATGGATTACTTGAACCGAAGGTTTCGAACTTTGTTGATCAAGAGAACCGGAAGTATGGCAAGTGACAAGTCCGCGAACTTCCGAAGTTCTCAAACCCGAGAATTTCTGCTGGAGTTGACAAACTACTTGCGTGAGTCAAGTCCGCGAACTGGCGTAGTTCTCGAACCCGAGAATTTCTGCTAGAGTTTGTAAACTCTATCCGGTGTCTTAAGTCTGCGAACCTAGTCTGCGAACTTGAGAAGGTTATATATCTAAAGATGATTTCTGAACTTAATTTTAAAAGACTAAGGAATGCATTTGCAAACCGTGGTTATTAAATATCATGAACCGATTCGAGTGAATCAAATCATCTTTGCTTCAACTGTGTCTTGTGTAGTTACATAAGATTTCCTTGCAATTGAACAACTCTCTTAACTAGTTCATTTGAGTCAATTGAACTAGTAATGGTGAAGAAGAACATGGTTGGTATGAAACGCTCATATGGTTAACCTCTTTGGGTAGACTATTGTTGAACCAACAATGTACACATTTGGGTGCGGTTAACAAACCTAGAAGTGTACAATCAATTGTGTATGAAAAGCTAAGTCTTCGATCTAACGGTTGAGAAATATTAGCTTGAATCTAAATCAGGTTTTCATCTAACGGTGAATATTGATTGCTTTGTAACTAAGGAAAAACCCTGATTTGAAAAGTTATATAAAGGAGACATTTAGCATTGAGAAAACTAATCACCACACGTCCGTGTGATACTAGTTTCTCTGCTAGAGTCGATTCTCCTTTAACCTTTGGTTTTCTTCTTCTAAAACCAGGTTAACGACTTAAAGACTTCATTGGGATTGTGAAGCCAAACCGATACTACTTTTATCGTAGTTGTGTGATCTGATCTTGCATCTTCTATCGTCACAGTACAATCATATTGATTGGCTTGAGATCGTGAGAGCTCTCCGATAGGCAAGATATAAAAAGTAATCACAAACACCTTCGTCTCATCGTTTGTGGTTCTACGACATCTTTTTTCGCTACCATACGATTAAGATTGTTGTGAGGTGATTGATTAATCAAGGTTGTTCTTCGGGAATATAAGACTGGATTATCAATTGGTTCCTATTCACCTTGATTATTATCAAAAGACGGAACAAAACTTTTTAGGGTTTTTCTATGGGAGACAGATTGATCCTTTGATAGTCTTGTCTGTGTGAGACAGATTTGTTTATTGTTAAAGCCTGCGATTCTGGGTCGTAGCAACTCTTAGTTGTGGGTGAGATCAGCTGAGGGAATCAAGTGCGCAGTATCCTGCTGGGATCATAGGCGTAGGGAGTACAACTGTACCTTGGATCAGTGGAAGACTGATTGGGGTTCAACTATAGTCCAGTCCGAAGTTAGCTTGGAGTAGGCTAGTGTCTGTAGCGGCTTAATACAGTGTGTATTGAATCTGTCGTAGGTCCCAGGATTTTCTGCATTTGCGGTTTCCTCGTTAACAAAATTTCTGGTATCTATGTTATTTCAATTTCCGCATTATATTGTTTTATCTTTATAATTGAAATAGTACAAGTTGTGCGTTAGATCAATCAATGGGAGAATCCGACCTAACGGTTGTTGATTGATATTGATTGACACTTGGATATTGGTTTTTGGTACCATCCAAGTTATTCCTTGTATTTGATTAGTACTCGCAGTTTCTGTTTGAGGAAATCTATTAAAGAGAGAGATATAAACTCCTTGATATACTTTTAATTAATTGAGTCTTGTTGATTCTCTTAAAAGTATATTCGAGTTTGTCCATACAGATTGCTAAGTGAAATATTGGGTGGTGTTGTTAGACCCCCCGCTTGGTATCAGAGCAGGCAAACACGTTCAAGACCTTAGAAGTCTGTGTTTGTAGCGATCTGACTCTATGGACAATAGTGCTATCTCAATAAATGCACCACCAGATCCAGGGATTTCAGAATTCTCTTCCATGACTGATTTAATAAAATCTGTAGAAGAAATTCTATCTAAACCTCCACCAGTTTTAAAATCCCTTGAAGTGTTTTCAGGGCTTGAAAAGAAGTTTGAGAGCTTATCTCTCGTTGTTGAGTTATACCTCCAGAAAGAGCAAGAATCTCTTGACAGGCTAAATCAAGTTATGATGAATAATATTCATGTTGAGGTTGATATTGATTTACTAATCAGTGAGAGCAATGCTCCTCCTCTGCGTAATCCAATTAGTTGTGCTAAACTAAACGAATTACAAGAGGATTTTAAATCTCAGTTGTCTGAGTGTATCACCTCAAAGCATGAATTGATTCGTTACTCAATTCCTGATACTTCCTATCAAGATAGTAGTATTGTCTTCTTTTATGAAGAATCTAGGACGTCTCTTTTTATCAAAAGAGTTTCCCTTCGCAGTACCAAAAACTATCTGCAGAAACTGTTTTTTATAAGTTGGAAAACAAGAAATCAGAAACACAAATCTTTTTGGGTTCTCTTGAAGTTCTTTGATAAACTTATAAAAACAGTTCCTTGGGTGTTTCTCAACACTACAAGATTTAAGAGTTGTTGGAAAGAAACTATTTCTTAGTGCCATGGTGAGCAAGACATTGTTCACCTCAACACAACTTGTTTGTGTTGAAAGTGCATCCTCACCAAGAAATGCCCTGCTATGTATACGGTGAAGGAAGCACAACAACTGGGGCGCACATATTATATTCGGTAAGGTTGTAGAATTCAATTGGAATTTTCTAAAAAGGCATGTCTATAAACTTGAGCAAGTTTTATGTTTTTATTACTTGTTTGAGTACTTATAATGATCCATGTACCTTGATTATCGTTCATTTCTACCTAACTTGATCTGTGTTTAAGGTTCTTAAATGTTTAGGTTTGAAAACATTAGTTCGGGATGTTTGGACTTAATGGTACACATACCAAGTATGCATAACATCATTTAAAACCAAAATCCAGGGGGGTTAAGTTCGCAAAACCCGTCTGAATACTGCTCCAGGATACAAAAATTCGTTTGCAAACCCGTATGCATACTTGACGTCGATATTCGGTAAACTTGTTTTGGCCGTAACTTCTTCGTCCGAACTCGGATTGACCTCATTCTTTTTGCACTCTCTTCGTCTTTGAATTCTCTTTACAATGAAGATGATAAACCTTGAATTTGGATGAGTTAAGATTAGTATTTGTCCTGTCTCTTGTTTTTGAGTATTTTGCTCTGTTTCGTTGCACTTGTTCCACTTCTCTTGAACTTGGGCACTTGGATTCTTAGAGTACTACTCTTATAAGCTAATTTGTAGCTTTTACAAGAATGGTGTTAGTGAATCACAAAGAAGGAAGTTCAAGAATGGAAAGTAGTACGCATTTCTATGGAATTCTTGAATGTTCACAATCATCCTTTGTGAACTATGGTGCACAGTCGTTATTGAATTTTTATGTTCTTCTTTGATTAAGAAAATATTTTCATACGCCTTTGGTAGCTATTATTTGTGTAAATCCATGCGAAAAAGATTGATTCTACCCTATAAGGACAAATCATCTTGTATGTGCATTACGAGTTTGTCTTGTTGCCTAGGAAACCTCTTATGATAATTTATTCTTATTTTTGAGAAGGATTACTAGAGTTTGGAATATCCATTATTGTGATTACACATAGCTATGTCCAATATTTTCATCTTCATGTTTTTATGTTTATTTGTTTAAATTCTAAAATTGTTTGGAAGATGATTTTTGCAGTATTAATCCTTATGGTTTTATATATTGCAACTTCTTATGGGATATTGGTGTTTACGTCCGTGAACTATGTTTGTCCCATACCTTGTCAAAAGTAAAGTCGTTTATGATCGATATTCATGTATTGGTTAAAGAATGAATGGACTTTTGACAATTACAAAAGTTAAGCCTATATTGTCAAGCTTTGACGGAAGATAGGTTAAAATCTTTTGTTTGCAAGGATTATGTCTATTGAATGTCGTTATGCGAATAATGATGGAAGATAGAATGAATCCTTGTGTATTCCGCAGTATTAATCTTTACTGATCCATATTTTATGTAATACTGTGAGGCTCCGTAATGTGTCTTATATTGAGCACTAAACAACCAATTTGATTATTTTTGATTGGCTTTGTTGTTGCTCCGTAAGGTACTATATGTCGAGCATTATGAACTAAATTAATCATCTTGTTTGGTTATTTAGTTATTAGTCCATAAGTTTTTCTTGTGTTGAGTATATGAACGGTTAAGCTAATCATTCCTTATGGTTAAACTTAGTCTTAGCTCCATAAGTTTACTTATATTGAGCATAATCAATTAAATTGATCACTTTTTGTGTTTAATTTGGTTGCGTATACCGATTAAATTAATCATGGGTTTACTTGTGATTAATTTGATTGAGTTTTTGGATATAAAAATCATTCTTATGGTTTTGGTGTCCAATAGAAATCCTTATTTTCTTTTGAAATTAAGGTCGCTCGTTGTTGTTCTTTCGGAATGACATCAAATGGGGGAGAGTTCTTTTGAACTTGTGCTTAATGGTCATATCTTGAGGGGTGTGCGGCTGTGGAATTTTAGAGGGGTTATCTTGTATCTTTAAACTCCTTGATGAATGATGTTAGCTTCGGCTATATGATTGCATCTAAATAATATGATGTGTGTTTCTTTATCTCAGTCATGAAATGTCTCTGTTGATGGTGGATTTTTGTTTAAGGCTAAAATTGTAAAAGCCGAACTTAATACGCTGACATCCTGTAGATGATAAAGCTATCCGAGTGATGAATACTTCTTCACTTTACTAATTCACCTAGAATGGAGAATGTGGCAACAATCCCAGTATTCTGTGAATTAAATACACCCAGAACGGAGCATGTAGCAACAATCCCGATATTCTGTGGATTTATAGTATTATTAATTAATGCATGATTAGCCTTGTATTTCCTGTGATGTTCCCGCAGAACTCTCATTATTGGTGCGGCATGACGACTAAGTGTTGCTCTTAGCAGAGTAACACGAATCTCCAAGTTTCAATAGTGAGGCATGCACGAAATACCCGTACAGGCTACATCTCTCGGTGTGTTATACTAGCCCGATTGAGCATCTCTCGGTGTGTTATACTAGCCCGATTGAGCATATTTCCTAAGGGAAATCTGGACTTCCCATGTCAGTCTCAGAAACGATCACGACCACGCAGGTTGGACGCATGATTTAACCAGCCTAGACGATCCTCAGCAGAAGCAGGCTATCACCGCAATGACCACCAGCGGGCCCGTTTATGCCCTGGACGATCGAACACATGATATGCCCCCAAATATCCACCAAACGCCAGCCATGAAGAAGGATGGTCGAGCTGGTATGGAGTGTCTAGTATGCGCAAGACTGTCAAAAACAGTCTCAAAGAAGTCACGACCGTCCAACTTCGCAAGCCAAGTTGGACGGCTTGGATCGTCCCGCGATTGATCGGAGAAGCGTTGGCATGCACATTGGCAGGCCCACTTTTCACCTACCTGATCGGTTCTCTCACGACCAAGCCATGGAGCAATAAACGATTGCTCAAAACATGGCTGGAGCAATGCTTTAAAAGCCGTGGAAGTCCACTAGTGTCTTAAATTGATCACGACCATCCAACTTCGCAAGCACGGTTGGATGGCTTAGATCACACCTAGGACCACGAGGCAGGTACAGACACGTTCACCGTCGGCCCAATGTGGACCCCGCATGATCGTACTCCCCAAGGGAGAAGCATAGCTTGCCAAACCGTTTGGTTGAAGTTGCATGCGCACGACCGATCCAAAACCCTAATTAGGGTTTGCGGCATGTTACATGTTTCGTTAATCGATCACGAGCGTCCATCTTCGCAAGCTTGGATGGAGGATGTAGATATAGACTTAAAAGATCTCAAGCATGTCAACATGATCACTGTGGGCCCATATACACGCATGACCGATCGGCCTAGGCCAACCATGGCCGAATGCCTCGAAACGCGCGCCCAAAGTAGGCATGTCGCACGGTTTTCAATTCCTTTGAGGCAACGGATTTCTGTTGAAAACCGATCTCAACCACTCACCTTTGTCGTTCAAATTGAGTGGCCTAGATCGCATCTTCGCGAGACGAGCCAGAATGGACATGTACACTGACGGGCCACCTCCATGCAGGACCGATTGGTCCCACCAAAACTGACTCCCATGCTTGAGTTCGATCAAGCCAAAGAGTGATGCTTGCGCACCTCTTTAAAACCTAATATTCCATCAACGGTCGCAGATGAGGGTCTTAATCCATCTCATCCGTCCACTTCGCTAGCTTGGTCGGACAGCCTAGGTTAAGAGCTAGACGACCAATGAAGCGTCTCTGTGATCACCGTCCTCCACTCTTCCACATGGAGTGATCGTCCATGAGTTGGCTCTCCCATGAGGCTTCCAAACGATCACTCGAAGATGGTTGGACGTGATGATGTTTTAAGACACTTAAATCCATAAACAGTCTCTTACGGAAATTTCATTATAATCCCGTTCTTGTACCTTTGCCAATTTTATTGACAAAAAGAGGGAGAATTAATATGTATTTCACACTACAAATACATATGGTTTTAGGATCATTGTGTAAGGGGGGGGGGGGGGGTTTCATGTGAGATAGCGTATTGACTAAGGGGGAGTGATACATATCACCATAGTATTATTGTTAAAGTTGTGATACAATTGGAATTTGAAACTATATAATAATACTATGACATTGTATAACAATGATCGAGACTGATGCTTTCTCATTGTTATAGCTACGAATCTTCAACAACGGTGATGTTATACTTACAACCTTTGGGATCATTGGAGTACTTGGAAGTGACGAAGATTTCGAAGAATGTTGAAGATTAGACAAGTGGAATATGAGCTACTAAAGTTTCATTATATTTTTTGTATTCCATATGTATTGATAGTTTTGTCACTAAAATTGACAAAGGGGGAGATTTTTAGGGCACTGCTCGGTGAAACTCGCATGTGTTGCTATCTCAAGCATGTTTGTCAATGTTAGTGATCAAAACTATAAGTATTGATTTCTAGTCTCTTATAGCTAAGTCTCGGACTAGGATAGTAAGTGTAGTTGAGCTCAAGGACTTCATGGCGATTCATCATACAAGTAGAAGATCTACTCAAGGAACCGTTGGAACTTCTCGACAAAAAGGTATGTGGATACTTGAACTTATCTGTCACTCAAAATTCTATCTATTCTATCTCCTACTCTTTGAGACAAAATTCGTATGCTATATATATAGACTAGATCATACACATTTGGTATTTTGAGCCGAGTATACCTCGCCTATCTATACCTCTAAATATGTGTTGGTAAGCTTTTCGCTTCGACCAAGTTTATATTTACCTAGTGACGATAGTCATGAATGTTTCAATCACTTTAAAAGTTGCTTTGACAAGAAATAGTGTAACAACTATATAACGTCTTCTAAGAATGTTTCAATTATTGGAATGAGAGTTTACATTACATAACCAATGGATTCCTTGAACCGGAGTTTTCGAAGTTTGTTGATCAAGAGAACCGGAAGTATGGCAAGTGCCAAGTCCGCGAACTCAGTCTGCAAACTTCCGAAGTTCTCAAACCCGAGAATTTCTGCTGGAGTTGACAAACTACTTGCGTGAGCCAAGTCCGCGAATCCAGTTCGCGAACCGGTGTAGTTCTCGAACCCGAGAATTTCTGCTGGAGTTTGTAAACTTTATCCGGTGTCTTAAGTTCGCGAACCTAGTCTGCGAACTTGAGAAGGTTATATATCTAAAGATGATTTCTGAGCTTAATATTAAAAGACTAAGGAATGCATTTGCAAACCGTGACTATTAAAGTTCATGAACCGATTCGAGTGAATCAAATCATCTTTGCTTCAGTTGTGTCTTGTGTAGTTACATAAGATTTCTATGCAATTGAACAACTCTCGTAACTAGTTCATTTGAGTCAATTGAACTAGTTATGGTGAAGAAGAACATGGTTGGTATGAAACGCTCATATGGTTAACCTCTTTGGGTAGACTATTGTTGAACTAACAATGAACACGTTTGGTTGCGGTTAACAAAACTAGAAGCGTACAATAAATTGTGTATGACTAGCTAAGTTTTCGATCTAACGGTTGAGAAATATTAGCTTTAATCTAAATCAGGTTTTCATCTAACGGTGAATATTGATTGCTTTGTAACTAAGGCAAAACCCTGATTTGAAAGGCTATATAAAGGATACATTTAGCATTGAGAAAACTAATCCCCACACGTCCGTGTGATCTTAGTTTCTCTGCTAGAGTCGATTCTCCTTTAACCTTTGGTTTTTTTCTTCTAAAACCAGGTTAACGACTTTAAGACTTCATTGGGATTGTGAAGCCAGACCGATACTGATTTTATCGTTGTTGTGTGATCTGATCTTGCATCTTCTATCGTCACAGTACAATCATATTGATTGGCTTGAGATCCTGAGATTTCTCCGATAGGCAACATATAAAAAGTAATCACAAACACCTTCGTCTCATCGTTTGTGGTTCCACGATATCTTGTTTCGCTACCATACGATTAAGATTGTTGTGAGGTGATTGATTAATCTAGGCTGTTCTTCGGGAATATAAGACCGGATTGTCAATTGGTTCTTGTTCACCTTGATTATTATCAAAAGACGGAACAAAAACTTTTAGGGTTTTTCTGTGAGAGACAGATTGATCCTTTGATAGACTTGTCTGTGTGAGACAGATTTGTTTATTGTTAAAGCCTGCGATTATGGGTCGTAGCAACTCTTAGTTGTGGGTGAGATTAGCAAAGGGAATCAAGTGCGTAGTATCCTACTGGGATCAGAGGCGTACGGAGTACAACTGTACCTTGGATCAGTGGAAGACTTATTAGGGTTCAACTATAGTCCAGTCCGAGGTTAACTTAGAGTAGGATAGTGTCTGTTGCGGCTTAATACAGTGTGTATTCAA
Organism: Papaver somniferum; assembly: GCF_003573695.1. Classification (NCBI taxonomy): domain Eukaryota; kingdom Viridiplantae; phylum Streptophyta; class Magnoliopsida; order Ranunculales; family Papaveraceae; genus Papaver; species Papaver somniferum. Next base: position 96,574,988 of record NC_039362.1, on the reverse strand, counting down.
TCTGGCGTAGGTCCCAGGGTTTTTCTGCATTTGCGGTTTCCTCGTTAACAAAATTTTTGGTATCTGTGTTATTTGAATTTCCGCATTATATTGTTTTATCTTTATAATTGAAATAATACAGGTTGTGCGTTAGATCAATCAATGGGAGAATCCGACCTAACGGTTGTTGATTGATATTGATTGACACTTGGATATTGGTCTTTGGGACCATCCAAGTTATTCCTTGTATTTGATTAGTACTCGCAGTTTCTGTTTGAGGAAATCAAATCAAGAGAGAGATATAAACTCGTTGATATACTTTAAATTGATTGAGTCTTGTTGATTTTCTTAAAAGTATATTCGAGTTTGTCCATACAAATTGTTGCTCCTATTACATGGTCGAATCCACGGCCTGATCCCATGAATGGCAATAACAATTGCTCCTATTTCATGGTCGAATCCACGGCCTGATCCCATGGAATGGCAATAAACAATTGTATCATCTCATTATTCTGATTTCATGATCGAATCCACGGCTGATCTCATGGAATGGTAATATTTAATTACTTCGATTCTATGGTCGAATCCACGATCCCGTGGAATGGTAATATTCGACTCTACTATTCCGAATTCATGGTCGAATCCACGGCTGATCCTATGGATTGATAATAAAAAACTACTTACTTTTATTACTCAGTTTCATGAATAATTCTCCACTGAATTTCATAAATTAGTAATAAATACTCAACAATCGGGCATCTGAATCATCACTGAGTAACCCCTGCAAAAATGGTGCAAGTGCACTCGACAATGATGCACGACAGAGCACCCGGATGCACAAACGACCATCCAAAAAATATGGATAAATGAGGAATCCTATGCAAAACAGAAGAAAACAACAAATAATAAAAAAATAATAAGAGGCGCCTATGGGCTGGACCCACCGGCCGGCCGGCCATGCCCTAGCCGTGGCGGGTCCCACGCCTCTTCCACTATTTTGCCCTATTTTGTTAGTTTCATGAACTCATGAAAAACTCCTTCAATTTAGCAACTTTCCTTGTTTGAGAAAAACTCATGGATTCTCCGTAACTTCACGGATTCATGAAAAATAATATTATAAAATAGGAAAAGGTATGCGGGACCGGGAACCTAGCCGGCCGGCCGTGCCCAAGCCGTGGACGGTCCCACACCTCACAATTCCTAGCTTTTTGTAACTATTATTCCCTAAACTCATGAAACTCCCACGTTTCAACAAAACTCATGGATTCTCCATAATATCACGGTTTCATGAAAAATAATAATATAAAATTAGGAAAAGTGTTGTGGGACTGGGCAACATAGCCGTCCGGCCATGTCCTAGACATGGCCGGTCCCACAACTTGCAATCCCTAGTCTTTTATAATTATTATTTTCCTCAATTCATGAAACTCCTTGGTTTGAGCAAAAATCATGATTTCGTTGTAATTTCTCAAATTTTGCTCGAATCATGAAAAACCAAAAGCCAACATGGTCACACGACCGGCTAGCCTCTCACGGAAATTTTAAATGTTAAAATACTCTTATTTTAATATTTACAAAATATTGATCAATTGAGCATACATGCTCATTCCAACAAATATCAAGAATTTCAGTCAAGATGAAACTCTGCTGAAAATTCACAATGTTGCTCGAACGCACATCACAAAATACTGAAACTCTCGGTACGAAAACATGGAAACCATGGTAACACGTGCATGCCTTCTTGACCGACCAGGGTTATCCCTAGGACTTGCACAAATCCGGTCCCACATGTTTTCATAGTTCTGACCTAATTTGCTCAATTGCTCACACTGGGCCCAAATTCTCACCAAACAACCTGGGGATTGCTCAAACGACCAACAGTTGGTCCCGTGACCACCAAGAGTCAGTCTTATGCTCTCTTGGTCAGTCTCACACTCTTTTAATAACTGGGTTTTATCACTTAATGCCGAATCCAGCAATATTTCAGTAAATGATGAAATCGACATTAATATCATTCCTTCACCGACTGGTCAACTCAAGACCATGGTGCACGCTCACTCGAGCATTCAGGAACCACACGGTCGTCCATCATCCCATGTGGTCGGTTCCTCTTCACTCATGACCAATTTTCAGCAATTCGTCAATTGATGAAGGATTGATCAAAAAATTAGGGTTTCGAACAAACACTCCACGAATCACCATTCTGAGCAAGTTCAAACACTAAATTATGTTGATCCAGCGAGCAACATCTGGATTAATTATACAATATTCGGTAATTTACCAATATTTTAATTAATATTTTATTGGGTCACGTCACCAGTAAATAATTCGTCGAATTGAGAAATACTTGCTCAGTTGCTCGAATATTGATCCCACTATCAATATTCAGTGGTTTGCTCGAATAATCCACATGTATTCAGTAACTCATCAATATTCAATAACTCGTCGAATTTACAATATTTGCTCAGACGAGCAATATTAATATTCATGAATCACTGAGCATTTTTCAATCATGCTCGATTCAACAAAATCGATACTCACTGTCTAATCAGTCAAGAACTGACTAACTAAGACACGTTTTTCATACAAACTCCACGATTCGTGAGACATCAATCACGTCACAAATGGGGGGATATCACTTAGGGTTTTGGTCTGGCGGTCTACGGCACGTGGATTCATCCACGACGAGAAATGTGCGTAAGTTGTGCAAACGGTTGAAGGAGTTATCAAAGTAGTGGATGCACGATCAGTCAAGTCTCCACACGACATGGAACTGACTTTAACATGATCTCCCACTTTCCCACTCTTTCACTCAAGAAGACGTCATACTTACAAGGATCAATGTGTTCACTACTCTGACAATATAAATAAGTCTCTGAATCCATGATTGAAAAAAAAAATTCGAACACTCGTCTAACAAGAATTTTACGAGTAATCACTCTCAAGAATTCATCAATCTTTCAGAACTTATTCAAAAAACTTCACAGTTTACCAATTATTGCAGAAACCTTCAACACATCCACAATCCTTGATCATCATTGATTCCACAAAATTCTCAGCTTCCCTCCTACAGATCAACCCATCTCCCTCTTTGCGACCAAATTGACTCTGGAACGACCATTGACTTGGTTTAGGCCGGAGTCCTATAGATTGATCTTTCGAATCTAAGCACTCCCTTTGCATTGCATCTGTGTGAGGTTCAGAAGTTTGCTCGGTTGAGGAGTCTCGACCGCACGCTCGATTTTTCACTTTCCTAAAACACTAGCAAACCGTTTTCCCCATCCACACTCGTAAATCTTCAACAGTGATGATTGCTGATATTAAAAATAAACCGGTTGACGGACGTGAAGACATCTTGTGTTGGCAGTCCCCAGGTGTAATTATCCCGAGCTTATTTTCTCTTGAAAGACGTATTTCAAATGTATTTGCTGGTAAGGTGTTGGAGTGTCTTCAGCCTCTGAAGAGAGCGCTGAAGCGGCTTCGGGGGAGAGTGCTGAAGCAGCTTCGAGAGAGAGCGTTGAAGCGGCTTCTTCTGGAGAGAGCGTTAAAGCGGCTTCAGGAAAGAGTGCGTTGAAGCGGCTTCTTCTGGAGAGAGCACTGAAGCGGCTTCAGAAGAGAGCGTTGCAGCGCCTTCTTATGGAGAGAGCATTGAAGCGACTTCACGCTCTGGAGAGAGCGTTGAAGCACCTTCTTATGGAGAGAGCGTTGAAGCGGCTTCAAGAAAGAGCGTGCGTTGAAGCGGCTTCTTCTGGAGAGAGCGTTGAAGCACCTTCTGATGGAGAGAGCGTTGAAGCGGCTTCAAGAAGGAGAGAGCGTTGAATCTTCTTCAAGAAAGAGCGTGCGTTGAAGCGGATTCTTCTGGAGAGAGCGTTGAAGCACCTTCTTATGGAGAGAGCGTTGAAACAGCTTCAGGAGAGAGCGTGCGTTGAAGCGGCTTCTTCTGGAGAGGGCGTTGAAGGGATTCTCCTTCAGTTTGATTTTCCCTTGCAAATTACATGCTTCTTGATTGACCGTCTCTCTTGTGTTGAAGAAATCCTTGACTGACGGTGAAGGAATTTCATGCTGAGTCTCAGTCCCCAAGCGTGAGTTACATGGATCTATCTTGTATGGTCGGTGGGTTTATCATAATAAAGATATCACCATCTCGCCTCCATACTGGTGACTCTATTACTTCTCCATGGGAAAGTAAAATATGCATAATTTCGGATTACCTCTGTCTGTAGTGGTTGTTGTTATGGTGAAGCTCTGGCGAGCAACAACGATTCTTGGCAGTCTTCATATATGAGCTTTCAACTTGATAGATGCTGTCACGCTAGGTCTCTGAAGAAATAATTTGGGAGAGAGTTGGAGTTGAAACCAATGTTGATGAGGATAATACGAGTTGCTGATCATGAGGCCGTCTTTGCGTCTACGTTGCGTTTCATAGACATCCAGGCATATCGCTTGTCTTTAAACAATACATCTGCTGCCTCGAATACTTCTACGTCTTTTGGGATGTTGGAATCATAATGACAGCGGGCTTGCTTCTCTCCAAATTCAACATCTTTGAGATGGGTAGTGCTAAGCCGTCTCCAGTGACGCTCCTTTTCCTTTATCATCTTTGGATCATGTCTTTGAGGAGTAGGGAAGTCCCCTCATGCGAATGACTTAACTAATAGGTTCTGCAAATATGATGAAGCTCTTGACATGGAGAGTCTGTGTGTACCTCTTAAGTCCCAGGCGCAACCTCCTTTGGCGACGAAACTACTTCTTCTACGGGAGACGAAATTCTGAAAGCATCCCTCATAGATGTTGTTGCCGTCGAGCCAGATGTGGAATATCTTGGACGTTGTTTTATCATTGTGGTAGTCGTGCATGTGGTACTGGAGTTGAAGTGGACGGTTTTGGACGCGCAGGATGTTGTATCTCGGTGGTTTTTCTCTTGCTGCTTCAGTGAAACCGCTTACAGAAGGTTGAAGGTTGTATTGCATGTTGGTCCGACGTGTCGAAGAAGCTTTATCCTCCATTCATGTCATGAGCAGCGTGACTGGGTGCACTGTTTCTGAGGAGGTGGTTTCAAACTGGGAGTTCCACTGAGATGTGTTTTATAAAGTTTGAATTCAATGCTTCCTGGTTTTATGAAGGGTTTAAAATCCAGAAGTTGCAAGATGAAACAAATGAAGTTCCCTCCGTGGACTTCATTGCTCGGCAAGAGGAGGAGATCAAGAGGTTATCCTTGGAGTTGAAGCTGAAGCAGGCTGTTCTCCGCAAAATGAAAGGCGCTCTTTCCAAAAAGAATGAGTTGTTGCCGATAGACTTCCCTTGAATACTTGCGCATTTTCTTTTATATTTCCCATTTAGGTGTCTTGAGTGATGTAACGAATTCCTTTCACAATTTGATTTTCTGGTTTTTTAACTAGTAGGTGATTGAATTTTTTGAATTGGTTTATTTTGAGATGCTTTTATGAATGACTTTCTGAAAGGAATTATGTTTGAAGCGGCTGAAAGCCGGCATTCTGGTTTTGAATTCGATCATTCTAAGTATCTCGTAAAAATTGCAAATGTTTCATATAAAAGGGAAACATGTAAAAGGAAGATAATGTGGTGTCTAAGAACAACTGCATCATTGACTTCCTTCCTCGATGTGGGATGCATGCGTCAATTCCTTAACAGGCTTTTAAAATATAAAATTGTTTAACGAAACTTACTTGTTCACAAGATCTCGGTTGAACGAGACTTGAATTCTCCAAGGGTGATCGCTTTGAATCCAAGTTGTTATGGCGCGCCTCGAGAAACCCGTAGTTGGTTCGATCACTTTGACGAAACTGCGCACGTTAATCTTCGGAGAAAGGGGTAAATCTCCTGAGTTAATCTTCTTTTGGAGATGTTGATGGTGGATTTTCAACAAAGGGAAAAACCGTAAAATCATGAGGCATGTTTTTTACACGGCTTTCAGGCATGCAACGATTCATATTTTACGAAGCCATGATGAATATGTTTCCTGAAAGGCCTCCACTAGCTGAGCGTTCAGTGCCACGCATTTCATCATGTCCTCTATGTAGAATAACGTAATTGGGCGGTTCTCCGCAAGATTAAGAGAAACAACGCCTTCAGGACGTCGGTGACACTCACTGTTCCCTGACTACATGAGAGAGACCCGCCTCTACATAGAAAAATGATTGGGCGGTTCTCCGTAGATTGAGAGCAACAACGCCTTTAGGACGTCGGTGACACTCACTGTTCCCTGACTATGTAGAGAGACCGTGTATAGATCCAGGCGGTTCTCCGTAAATTGAGAGCAACAACGTCTTCAGGACTTCGGCAACTCGGTGTCTTCTGACTATGCACCTTCAGAATGGATGTGACGCTTTAACTGGCTAATATCTTTTCTGCAATAGATTAATTATGCCGTGATATTCACCACTGAAATCCCAGAATGATCTATTATTGCTCTTATTCCATGGTCGAATCCACGGCCTGATCCCATGGAATGTCAATAACAATTTCTCCTATTCCATGGTCGAATCCACGACCTGATCCCATGGAATGGCAATAACAATTGCTCCTATTCCATGGCCGAATCCACGACCTGATCCCATGGAATGGAAATAACAATTTCTCTTATTCCATGGTCGAATCCACGACCTGATCCCATGGAATGGCAATAAACAATTGCTCTGATTCCATGATCGAATCCACGACTTGATCTCATAGAATGGCAATAAACTACCATATTATCTCATTATTCCGAATTCATGACCGAATTCATGGCTAATCTCATGGAATGATAATAGATAATTTTATTACTCTGATTTCATGATTGAATCCATGACTGATCTCATGAAATAGTAATATTTAATTACTCTGATTCAATGGTCGAATACACAATCCCGTGGAATGGTAATACTTAACTTTATTATTCCGAATTCATGGTCGAATCCACAACTGATCCTATTAATTGATAATAGAACTACCTATTTTTTATTGCTCAGTTTCATGAATTATTCTCCACTGAATTTCATGAACTGATAATAATACTCAACAACCGGGCATCTGGATCATCACTGAGTAAGCCCCACGAAAATGGTGCAAGTGTACTCGACAATGATGCACGACTGAGCACCCGGATGCACAAACGAGCATCCAAAAACACAGACAGATGAGGAATCCTACGCAAAACTGGAGAAAACAACAAATAATTATAAAATAATAAGAGGCACCCTTGGGGTCGGGCCCACCGGCCAGCCGGCCATGCCCTAGCCATGGCCGGTCCCATGCCTCTTTTATTATTTTGCCCTATTCTGTTATTTTCATGAACTCATGAAAACTCCTTCGATTTAGCAACTTTCCTTATTTTTGCAAAACTCATGAATTCTCCATAACTTCATGGACTCATGAAATAATGTTATAAAATAGGGAAAGGTGTGTGGGAACGGGAAACTTAGCCGGACGGCCATGCCCAAGCCGTGGCCGGTCCCACACCTCGCAATCCCTAGGTTTTTATAATTATTGCTCCCAATCTCATGAAACTCCTCCGTTTCAACAAAACTCACGGATTCTCCATAATTTCAAGGATTCATAAAATAATAATATAAAATTAGGGAAAGGTGTGCGGGACCGTGCAACCTAGCCGGCCGGCCATGCCCTGGCCGTAGCCGGTCCCATACCTTGCAATCCCTAGTCTTTTATAATTATTATTTTCCTCAATTCATGAAACTCCTTGGTTTGAGAAAAAATCATGATTTCGTCGTAATTTCTCAAATTTTGCTCGAATCATGAAAAACCAAAAGCCAACATGGTCACATGACCGGATAGCCTCTCACGACGATTTTAAATGTTAAAGTACTCTTATTTTAATATTTACAAAATATTGATCAATTGAGCATACATGCTCATTCCAACAAAAATCAAGAATTTCAGTCAAGATGAAACTCTTCTGAAAATTCACAATGTTTCTCGAACGCACATCAGAAAACACTGAAACTCTCAGTACAGAAACACGGACACCATGGTAAAACGTGCATTCCCTCATGACCGACCAAAGTCATTCCTATGGCTTGCACAAAGCCGGTCCCACATGTTTTCATAATTCTGACCTAATTTGCTCAATTGCTCATATTGGGCCCAAACTCTCTCCAACCAATTTGGGGATTGCTCAAACGACCAACAATTGGTCACATGACCATCAAAAGCCGGTCCCATGGCCTCTTGGTCGGTCCCATCTCTCATACCTAGGTTTTATCACCTAATGCTGAACCCAGCAATATTTCAATAAATGATGAATCCGGCATTTAATCATCATTCTTTCACTAATTCTCCAACTGAGAACCCTGCTGCATGCTCACTCGAGCACCTGGGAACCACATGGACGCCCATCATCCCATGTGGTCGGTCCCTCTATCACTCGTGACCTATTTTCAGCAATTCATCAGTTAACAAATAATTGATCTAAATTAGGGTTTCGAGTAAATGTTCTACGAATCATCACTCGGAGCAAGATTCAAACACTAGTGAATTTATGATGGATTCAACAACCAACATCTGAATTAATCATATAATTTTCGGTAATCTACCAATATAAAATATTTTATTGGGTCACGTCACCAATAAATATTTCGTCGAATTGAGCAATACTTGCTCAGTTGCTCAAATATTGATCCAGCTATCAATATTTAGTAATATTAGTAATTTGTCGAAGTGAGCAGTACTTGCTCAGTTGCACGTCAAATTATCAACGTTCAGTTTTTTGTCGAATTGAGGAATACTTGCTCAGCTGCACGTCAAAATTATTAATTTGTCGAATTGAGCAATACTTACTCAGTTGCTCGAATATTGATCCAATTATCAATATTCAATAATTTATCAGTAATTCGTCGAATCGAGCAATACTTGCTCAGTTGTTCGAATAATCCATGTATAGTCAGTAACTCATCAATATTCAACAACTCGTCGAATTTACAATATTTTCTCAGACGAGCAACATTAATACTCATGAATCACTGAGCATTCGTCAATCATGCTCAATTCAACAAAACTTAGACTCATTGTATAAATCACTGACTAATTAAAACACGTCTGCCTTGCAGACTCCACGATTTGTAAGACATCAATCACGTCACAAATGGGGGGATATCACTTAGGGTTTTGGTCTGGCGGTCTACGACACGTGGATACATCCACGAAGAGAAATGTGCGTAAGTCGTTCAAACGGTTGAAGGAGTTAGCAAAGTAGTGGGTGCACGATCAGTCAAGTCTCCACACGACATGGAATTGACTTTAACACGATCTCCCACTTTTCCACTCTTTCACTCAAGAAACCGTCACACTTACAGGGATCAATGTGTCCACAACTCTTACAATATAAATAAGTCTCTGAATCCATGATTGAAGGATATAATTACATCATCAGCAATCGTCCACACAGAATTTCTCGAGTAACTACTCTCAAGAATTCATCAATCCATCAGAGCTTATCCAAAATTCACAGTTTACCAATTATGGTAGAAACCTTAAACACATCCAAAATCTTTGATCATCATTGATTCCACACAATTCTCAGCTTCCCTCCTACAGATCAACCCATCTCCCTCTTTGTGACCGAATTGACTCTGGAACGACCATTGACTTGGTTTAGGCCGGAGTCCTACAAATTGATCTCTCGAATCTAAGCACTCCCTTTGCAGTGTATCTGTGTGAGGTTCAACAGTTTGCTCGGTCGAGGAGTCTCGATAACACGCTCGATTCTTCACTTTCCTAAAAAACCAGCGACTCGTTTTTCCCCATCTACAGATTAACGACCACAGTGGGAGATTAATCTCTCGGTTGCAATTTCACATTCTCACATAATGATTGATCTTAGGTCAGGTTCAATTACAAATCCTAACACAAACAACGCTAGCACTAGCAACAACAATGAAATTCCAGAAACTATTCCCGCTTCCCACAATGGTGGTGACACTACTCATCCTCGCACCAATGTCGAAAGTCATCCTCACTTAGGCCGGCGTCCTAAGGAGCTCAGAAAAAATCCACCCACCATCGCTGATCTCACGAAAGTCCAGGAAGTTCTCGCTAAGAATCAAACTGATATGGCTACTACTCAGAAGGAGCTATGTAATTACCTCAAAACTCTCACTGACAAGATGTCAGACAAAACTCAGGAAAAGGGAAAAGACAAGGAAGCATCTCCAGATCCCGAAGTTATTTCAGTCCCTGACGATGACGAAGCCCGCAAAGCTGCAGAACCTGAACCCACCGGTTTCATCACTCGTGAAGACTTGTATCGGGGAAAGGGCCATGCGCCATATGTATACCGTCATCAACCCCCATATCCTGCTACCACGCAAATAATCCCTCTTCCAAAGGGCTACACTTCTCCATGTTCACACTCTACAATGGAACGGAGAATGCTCTTGAACACGTTTCTCGATTCTTGGAAGCATTAGGAGAGCATGAACACAACCATGTTGTCCGTTTGAAGGAATTCTCAAAATCCCTGATGGGTCGAGCATATACTTGGTACAACAACATTGTACCAGGAAGCATAGCCAATTGGGGAGAGATGATTAATGCTTTCTACAGGAAATACTTCTTCGTTTCTGAGCAAGTTACTCTTTCCGACTTAGGAAGGATGGCTCAGAAGAATACTGAAAATCCGAACGACTACGTGAAGAAATTCAGAATTCAAACTTTGGATTGTCATGATCCCAATGTCACTGAACAACAATTGGTGGACTTATGCATTAACGGGATGATTCCAGTCTACAGAGCCTTGCTGGAAAATCTTCGTTTTCAGACTTTCTCAGAACTTCATGAAGCGGCAAAGCGATCGGCAACTACTGCTCCAGCTTTACTAGAAAGAACCAAAACCGTCAAAGTCGAGGAGTCGAGCACTCGAAGCACCATCCCCAGACGTTTAATCAACAAACAATACAATATGGAGGCTTCCACGAATGTCGCCGAAGGAGGCAAAAGAAAGGCTGATGCGCAGCAACATAAGGATACTCCTCCGACGTCTACAAAGGCACCAAAGAAGGACAACCAGACTCGAAACGGACGAACTCCGGCTCAACGTCAACAGAGTGATCAGGAAGCACCAGACTTTCCTTTTCCTATTGAAGAGGTGATCGAGTTGTTGGAAGTCTGGATTCAAGATGGTGTGATCAACCTACCTCCTGTCAGAAGGGAGCCAACAGATGAGGAAGTGGAGAATCTGCGTTACTGTCATTTCCATAGGTATGTCAGTCATCCGACCAGTGACTGTCGAAACTTGAAACGTATATTCAAAGAAAAGGACGATTCAGGAGAGATGGGGACTGAAGGAGTGCACAAGAATCCTCTTGATAGACGCATTTATGTGTCTATTTTGTTCTCAATATTCTGTATTGTTAGACTCGATTAAGTACTTATTGTGTTATTTTGTGTTTTTATAGATGTTTTTAGAGAAATAAGCCCTTGCGACGAAATGGGCTCAAAAAGTGGTGTTTTACACCCCGGAGAAAATTACTAAAGGCGCCCCAGAAATGCACCGGAAACGCCCTAGAAATGTGCTTGAGGAACCCAGAAAAATTACTATTTCCACCCCAATTGCTATTCGCACCCCAGCTCTGGTTAAGGGGCACCCTTCTTCTCAAATTCAAAAATAAATTTTGGAGGGAAATTTTCTTTATACACTGGTAGATTTTCCAATCGATTTTTGAAGGTGTTATAAGGAGATTAAACCGCTGAAACTTAATGGGTATATGTGATATGGATATAAGAAGATATTGTGGTGGTTGGGATCGATCAAATTTTGCCAGATAATCGATTCTCGATTAAAGCACGAAAGAAAAGATATCGGTTAAACTTGGAAAGAAAATTACGTAAAGATGCTGCATGGGTTGTGGAAGTTAAGTGCAGATATTCTCCTAGGTTGCATATCAACAGATTTTGGAAATTATCAAGACAATTAACGCATGCAGAGAAAGAAAATAAGAAATTATTCCCAAGAATAATTTTCCTTTACTGTGAAAATTTTGAGGAATTAATGGCGAGATTTGATGCGCCTGGAATGTATAAATAGGAGATACATGAGTCCTAGAAGGGTTGTCGAGAGTTTGGGGGCTTGAGGAGAACTAAGGAGCAAGAAATCACCATGAACAGCAAGCTTCCTGCTGCTGTTTTATGCTGCTGATGAAGATGAAGAACACGAAGAACAGACTCTCAGAAACCGTCGTTCTTCAACAGTGACAACGACAGCGGCTCGTGGGTCGTAGGTGTGGGTCTTAGAACCATAGCGACAACAACAGTTAGATTTTATCGTTTATTCTGGACGCCTTTTGTGCGTCGCAGATTACAGTTTCACACCATTTTCCCTTCTTCTCTTTATTGTAAACACCAATTGAGCTTAATAAAATATTTTGAGAGGTATTTCACCATGATGAGCTAAACCCAACATTGGGACAACGGAGGAGGCGATTTTCGTCATTCTGGTAAATTTAATTTATTCTTTTTATGACTTTTGCATTGATTTAAAATTGAAAAATGATTTTGATTAATTAGTTATCATTTTATTTGATGCGGCACGCTTGCTTAAATGTTTGATGTCCCATGCTTACGATTTATAACTAATATTCTGAGAATCTATATTGGCAAAATAAGAGTCCTTACATTTTATGTTTTGAGCGATAATTGTTAAGGATAAATAAAATGTACCATATGCATGAGAATTGGCCAAGTCCTTAGTCCCAGTAACTCTCTACCAATTTGTCAATATTTGTACATATATTTATTTTCTAAAAAAATTATCCTTCACAAGTCCGAGAGTTTGAACCTCATTACTACAACCCACAAAAAATCTTTAATCATTTTGGCGCCGCCGACACGGATTTGTGCTTAGGTAGAATTTTTAGGTTTTTATTATTTTATTTTTTACTATTATTTGTTCCTTTTTACGTTTCTTTTTGTGTCTTTGATTTACAGGTTCGAAGTGGAATACTAAGGACTTGGGAACAAAAAGCTTAAAGCTAAAAGCTAAAAGAGAAGAAAAAAAGACATAGGATTTGTAAATAGGCCTTATTTTTCATAATTTTTGGACTTTTTATTTGGACTTTATTCTGTACAATCGGACTTTATTTTTTTTTAACCCTACGGAAGGGTATTATTAAAAAAAAAAAAATTATATAAACTGTGTGCAGGGAAGGACGACGATTACTATATCGTCTCGGCCCCTCGGGTTCGTACACGGCATAGGAGTCGTGGCCCGAGTCGACGACAACGGTTCATCCCCCGTCTGGTACGGGAGGTAAGTCCAATCGAAACACTCGCGAATCCCCTGCAAGCGAGTTACTGTATGCCTTAAGGTGATAATTGTTTGAGGACGAACCGGACTGTCTTTATTTTCCTAGTAAAGGGCAAGGCCTGGCCTAAACAAGATAAGGGTTCGGATTTCATCACCGTTCCCTTCTTGCCCGTTTTAGAAAAACAAAACCTAACGCGAACCCAAGCTTTAAAATCTGATTAGAAAGAGACCTATAGGGTATCGAGTTTGTTAGGAAAAATTTTCGAAGGATATTGGTTACCTTTTAAGCAACTTCAAAGTTCATGGTGACTTCTGGGAGTTGAAACAAGCCGCCTTGTAACGCCGGTGAGGCCTTGGGTATCAAATCTCCATTGAGATTCCCTCGCCTCAGTTTCATCTCACACTAGCTCGGATTGATCCAGAGGGGTTGCTCAAACTGTAACGAATTCCCCTTCGAGAGATAGAAGCTGGTCTAGAAACAATCTAAGTGGAGCCATCATGCTTTTTTTTTGCTAGAAATCTTTAGGTTTGCTTTGGTGGAGTCGAGTCGGCCTTGTTTGTGATTGTATAGAATCCCTCTGTAGTTTATATTTCTTCGGTGATGAATCCTTTTGAGGAGACGCCACCTGCGATGACGTTGCGAGATTATATGTCTAGAAATTCTCGTTATCAAGAGACGTCTTCGGAAATGACTCTTGGTGAATATATGCGTGGGCAGCGATATATGGATACTCCAACTTTTATTGAGGAATCACCTCTAACGATCTATGAGAAATATTATAAACATAGACCATGTAGTTGGGAACAAAGCTTGAGAATTCGTGAATATTAAAAATTATATCGTGATGATGATGAGGAGGAGGATGGTGATGATGATTATAATGATATTTCTAGTTCAAATCCAAATAATTTTAATAATTATTTACCTATTCAAAAGGACGAGTATTTGACTAGAAATACCCCCGTTTTAGACGATGATTACGAAACCGATGATGGTTTAGAGGAACCAGTTTATCTTGAGAGTACTGTTTTCGAGTCAAACGATTTAGAAACAATAGTCTTAGAAGAACTCGTAGAGATTAGCGGGGATGAACCTGACTTAGAAAAATCAATCGCCCACTTTCAGGAATCTGATGACCTAGAAATCAGGAAGATTATGACCAGTCTACCTAGAGACGCCGAAAACTCTAAGTTTGGAAGTGATTATCATTCTCCATGTTCTTTAACTCTTAAAAATATCCCTCACTTGGGACTTGACATCAATGCCTCACCCATCTTACGAGACTATCTTCGTACTCGTTTTCCCGAACTTAATAATATTCAACACGAGTCTCAACTGTTAGAAACGCATCCTCTGGTTGATGAGGTTAGCTCAGGCAATAATACCAAGATTGACTTTGTTTTCCCACCAAAAACGTTTCTACCAATTATGGGAACTTTTGATTTTAATATGTGTCGGTTATTAAGTTTTGAGACTAAACCTAATCACTTTAGGATATTAGGGTCGACACATTTTCTTAAGGAAGACCACCTCTTTCATTGTGGTCAGCTGTGTGAGTCAAATCTGATTGACTTAGAGGATCCCCAGTTATTCAGGTTGTTGTTATGTGCTTATAAGTTCTTAGTTGAGTTTTTCCAGACTATAATACCTGAACCAGATCTTAGCTTTGAGGAAATCCAACCGATAAAAACCTTTTATTTAGACCCTTTTATAGAGCCTGAACCTGAACCACAACTAGATGTAGTTTTCTTAAGCAAGGGTATGTTCGGTATCTTCTTGGTCTGTTGCAGTTTCCTCTTCTTATGGGTAACACTTTTTGATCCAGATGACCCACAGTTATTCCGTCTACTACTATATGATTTTACGTGGTGACTAATCCTTGCTTAGTCTGGCTGAAGACTTTAAACTTAGCACTTCTTGGGAGGTAACCCAATATTCATGCGACATGGTAATATCTTTCCTTATCTCTTTTGCTTCATTGGTAACAGTTTCTCCTTGTTCATGATTTTAATTTTATCTTTAGAACATCGAGGACAATGTTAGATTTAAGTTTGGGGGTATGGGAGAAACATTTTAGTCGCATTTTTGAAACTTCTAGCGTCACATAGTACCCGGTTAGCTAAGTTTACATATTGTTTCTCACCGAAAAGATAGAAATTGGAATGCTAGAGATAACAACCTATTGAGACATTAGAGAAAAAGACATTGAGATCCTTGAAATTCAGGAGAGAACTTGTTCCATTTAGAGGGTAACCGTGATGGACCTAACCATCCATGATGGAAAGGCAAGTAGGTCAGAAGGAAATGCCAGAAATACAGAGCAACCTCACAATATAGTCTTAGTTACTGGATTACGACTCTCTCTCAGTAGAAACTTATCATCATCAACAAGCGGAGTGACATCAAAATTTATGAAAAAGTTGAAGACGTTTAAGGTTTAGAAGCAACAATAGAAAAGAATAATTCAAAAATCAAAGTTGAAGACTTAGTTACAAGAAGTTACAAGAGCAAATGATATAAGTTGTTGAAGTTCATGATACCAAGACATCACAAGTTGTGAAGATCCAAGTTCTAAAGTCCTTCTCTCATGGCCATGTAAATTTTTGTCTTGTAAAAAAAATGAAAAATGAAAAAAAAAAAAAAACATCATTACGTTCTTTTTGTTCAATAAGGTCATAGGGAAGAAGAAATTTATAAGTCAAGCAAGAAATCAAAGAGAAGAGTTAATTGTCAAGGTTCTATGAGGTTCGAGAGTTTATCATCAACAGTTGAAGACCGAAAAAGACGTTATTTCTACTGAGCACTGTGAGAGAGTCGAAGAAAGATGCATTTTGGTTGCTTTGTTAGTCTGCTTTCAATCTGGCACAAGATCTTTCTAGCACTGGTTTAACTCATCGCACGTAATTAGTCCAGTTGTGTAGCAGATGTCCCTCTCATCTTTATCTCTCTCCTAATCTTATCCAGCTGTAAAGCAGCGGACGCATCTTACAATGTTTATCTAGATGTGTAGCGGATATCTCTTTATCTAGCAGTCGTGCGGATGTGTCTCCCCTTTTCTTCAGTCAGCTTTAGAGCTGACACCTTTAATTTCTCTGGCATTATAGTTACTTGGAGATAGGTTGAGAATATGTATGTCCTCATAGCTCTTTGGATACTTGTGACCAATTAGAAGTCATGGTTTTTGTGGGTACACCTCTGTTAAACCCACCCGAGATTAACTCGGTTTTATTTTTTTAGTTTTGCTCGAGGACTAGCAAATAATAAGTTTGGGGGTATTTGATAGACGCATTTATGTGTCTATTTTGTTCTCAATATTATGTATTGTTAGACTCGATTAAGTACTTATTGTGTTATTTTGTGTTTTTGTAGATGTTTTTAGAGAAATAAGCCCTTGTGGCGAAATGGGCTCAAAAAGTGGTGTTTTACACCCCGGAGAAAATTACTAAAGGCACCCCAGAAATGCACCGGAAACGCCCCAGAAATGTGCTTGAGGAACCCAGAAAAATTACTATTTCCACCCCAATTGCTATTCGCACCCCATCTCTGGTTAAGGGGCACCCTTCTTCTCAAATTCAAAAATAAATTTTGGCGGGAAATTTTCTTTATACACTGGTAGATTTTCCAATCGATTTTTGAAGGTGTTATAAGGAGATTAAATTGCTGAAACTTAATGGGTATATGTGATATGGATATAAGAAGATATTGTGGTGGTTGGGATCGATCAAATTTTGCCAGATAATCGACTCTCGATTAAAGCAGGAAAGAAGAGATATCGGTTAAACTTGGAAAGAAAATTACGTAAAGATGTTGCATGGGTTGTGGAAGTTAAGTGCAGATATTCTCCTAGGTTGCATATCAACAGATTTTGGAAATTATCAAGACAATTAACGCATGCAGAGAAAGAAAATAAGAAATTATTCCCAAGAATAATTTTCCTTTACTGTGAAAATTTTGAGGAATTAATGGCGAGATTTGATGCGCCTGGAATGTATAAATAGGAGATACATGAGTCCTAGAAGGGTTGTCGAGAGTTTGGGGGCTTGAGGAGAACTGAGGAGCAAGAAATCACCATGAACAGCAAGCTTCCTGTTGCTGTTTTATACTGCTGATGAAGATGAAGAACACGAAGAACAGATTCTCAGAAACCGTCGTTCTTCAACAGTGACAACGACAGCGGCTCGTGGGTCGTAGGTGTGGGTCTTAGAACCATAACGACAACAGCAGTTAGATTTTATCGTTTATTCTGGACGCCTTTTGTGCGTCGCAGATTACAGTTTCACACTATTTTCCCTTCTTCTCTTTATTGTAAACACCAATTGATCTTAATAAAATATTTTGGGAGGTATTTCACCATGATGAGCTAAACCCAACATTGGGACAACGGAGGAGGCGATTTTCGTCATTCTGGTAAATTTAATTCATTCTTTTTATGACTTTTGCATTGATTTAAAATTGAAAAATGATTTTGATTAATTAGTTATCATTTTATTTGATGCGGCATGCTTGCTTAAATGTTTGATGTCCCATGCTTACGATTTATAACTAATATTCTGAGAATCTATATTGGCAAAATAAGAGTCCTTACATTTTATGTTTTGAGAGATAATTGTTAAGGATAAATAAAATGTACCATATGCATGAGAATTGGCCAAGTCCTTAGTCCCAGTAACTCTCTACCAATTTTTCAATATTTGTACATATATTTATTTTCTAAAAAAATTATCCTTCACAAGTCCGAGAGTTTGAACCTCATTACTACAACCCACAAAAAATCTTTAATCACCTCTCCCAATCAGAACTTTTACAATCTCCGAACAGCCGGTAAAAGAAGCAGTCCAATCCCTAATTGAGCATGTCTGTGAGTTACTGTACTTATCGAAATCTCAAAGAAATGATATGTTTGCTGTATTGAACCACATTGTGTTTGGGAAACGATTAGACATTCAGGAGATACTCCCTGAACCTCCGGTAACAGACAAGGAGATGTACGACTGGGGACTTCTCACCACAGTTCACCTCAAGGGGAATGAATTCAAGCGAGCGTTGGTCGACATCGGCACTGCTGTTAATATCATTCCTCTGAAGACTCTCAGAGCCGCTGGTATCACCCGGCAAGAAGCAACTCACGCTCCTGTCTCAATCAGAGACCATGAAGGAATCTCTAGAGATGCTTACGGCTACATCATCCTCAAAATGAAAGTTGGAGAAACCTGGTCAGAAACAAAATTTCACATAATCCGAGAAGATCCAGGATATGACATGGTTCTAGGACGTACATGGATTCATGATGGAAAAGTTGTTGCGATGTCTTCATCTTCAGTTGCACAATTCTCCTTTGAAGAAAGCTCTGACTCGGAAGATGACCAACCGTTCGAGCATTTGGAAAAAGTCAAACCCTTGATGGAACTCACACACAAACCTGGGGATAATGTCCACGAATTCGTCAGAAGGTTTCGCGCTCAGACAAGTCTTATTCCCCCTGATGCATATGTATTACCAACTTTCAAATATGCTACCCTAATCCGAGGACTCAGTTCTGCTCAAAACCTAACTATCACCAAGTGCTATGAGTGGTTAGTCTCATCTCAGCAATACTTCACCAAATGGTTAGACGCAGAACCTTTCCAAATCCATCATCTCACTAACACGGTCATCGCTAGGATAATGACTGAGTTTCAGAATCAGTATCCTAAATATTCTCCTTTGCATGAGTGTCCACATGTGCCACAGAATTGGAAATCTCCACCAACATGGAATCCCACTATGCAAGGAATTCCGAACCAACAAAAAATATTCAAAGCACGGGAAACCAAACCTAACAAATTTCATGAAGGATATTTGGTTCTTAAGGCAACCAGATGCAATTTTCATTCCACAAAGAGTTCTAACTGGGAAGGACCTTTCATGATTTCCAAGTCAGTTGCTGGAGGATACTACAAATTGGATAGCATCAAGGGCAAGACAAGTATCCCAGTAATTCATGAGAATTGGCTCAAGATTTTTGACGCATGAAGCATTCAACATTGGGGGTTTTATGTCTAAGACAAACGCTCAAGACATCTGACGTTTGCACTTTAGGATTTTCTTTTACCTGTAATTTCAATTCCTCCAAAACGTTTGCAATACTTGCATCCAATATTTGAATTCAACAATTTATCAAAAGTTCTTTATTTAAGAAAATCTCTTTCAAACCCAAAATCCAAAAGAAAATCCTTAGTCACTCATAAATTCAAAACCAATCAAGAAATCAAAACCAAAATCTAAAAACCTCACATCTCTCATAAATCCAGGGTTCAAGATATCAGGGGAAAAGAACTAAAGAAAGTCAGCAAAATAATATTTCTGCTTTTCTTCATCCTCCAAGACTTGCAAAGCAACTTTCTCCGCCTCCAACTTTTTGGTCAATTCAGAAACTTCATCCATCTTCTTCAGCACGACATCACTGGTGGCGAAAGGAGTGTCACCTTCTAATGTTTTCCTAATAGCATCAAACTTTTTATGAAGCCACCTCAAATTGAAGCCAAGTTCTTCAGCTTTCTTCAAGTTGTACTCCCAATCAAAGAGTACATCCCGGGTGACAGCATTTCTAGCTGTGATGCGGATATCATTTATAACACGCAGGATGGCTTCTACTTGCCTTGTCAAGAAATAACTACGCTCAGGATCCTGAGTAACAACGATGTGTCCATACATCTCCCACAGTTTCTCGTACATAGCAACATATCCGATGGGAACGCTAAATCCGCCAACAAACTTGTGATATGGGAGTAGCTCACCCAATGAAGGAGCAAAAGAAATCCCTGCAGTTGGATACTCGTGCACTATTATCCGGTTCGCAGTCACTGAAGCAGCAACATCAGTAACCATAGGGACGACTTCAATAGAAGCAGCTTCTTCCATTCTCGATTCGGGTTCCACCATCTCAGGCACAATTGGAGTTTCCGCCACCTCCACGACATCAAGAACCAGCGTTTCATGACCCTGAGGTGTAGGGATGGAGGTCCCATCACTGGGATTTCCCAAACCATCATTACTGGATCCATTATTCCCAACTTCGACATTTGGCGCCTAATGTGAAGATTACATGAGATTAGAATGATTCAAGCATGGAAACCCAATACAACCATAAAATTCAGAAAGTAAGTGAACTAACATCATCTAAGTTCTTTATTATGCACCTAAGACATGCGCAAATAGTGTAGAAGTCATGAAACACGTTTTTAAACAAGCTCAGCTGAAGAGATTTTACACTACCATGTATTCAACGGTGAACTGGGATAAATTGGTAAGGAATTCAAGGTTGAGTCATATACCATTCTCTTCGTATGGATTTTATCTACAACATGTCAAAATTGCATGACAATCGGATGAACGAGCAGGGAGATGTGGCCAAAATATTGGACAACATACAATCTGAAAAAGTTCTGAAAGTCTCCTGGAAGTTTACTGTTTCGCCTTTTTCAGGCTCTAAACATGCGCAAAACTCAAAAATATTCTTTGATAAAGCTCGGGAATTTACTGGGCTTGAAGATACATATGCATATCGCGAAAATCCGACGTCGAATGAAGATACATATGCATATCGCGAAAATACAACATTTTAACTAAAAAACTGAGGTCTGAATTTTCTGGTGACGTATTTCGGCAAACTTTCTCATATATTCATTGGGATTCTCATTCATTCATCAACAAATCAGCAACATTATACTTCTATGAAGATAATACAAAATAGATACTTACTTTAGGACTCCTCAAGTCGTCTGAAGGATTTGAATGGTCGGCATTAACATTAGTAGCATTGTTATCTCCATTCGGTTCCGACTCTCGAAGGTTCTCTTTTCCTCGACCATTCGAAGATGAACAAATAGCATGACCATGTTGGCTCTTCACAGCAATCTCCTCCTGGACGTGTCAACAATAATCATCATTACTTCAATCAAGGAAAATTCATAATCACTTACGCAAAGGATACTTACATCCACTTCATCATCGGTGCTGGATTCCTGGATTGTTCGTTTAGAAACAAGGTGAAGACCGTCAATAACCGATGGAGCAAAATTCTGAAACAAATTAATAATATTCAAGATCCTGATTACATGGACAAGGAAATTGTAACGATAATAGAAGTGCTAACAACTCACCAAAGAAGCGGCAGGGGACTGCACATTATTCGGCATCATTCTATGAGCTGTTTTGCTTCTTCCTTCTCCACCTTGGGGACTTTCTTGGAGGTCTGGAGAGTTTACATCAATTCTGGGTCTCATAACACGACCATCCTACCATGGAGTCAACAATACAATTAAAAGTGTGAATGTCATGCTTTTGCTAAAATCATGAGGAAAGCACTTACCTGTGTAGCATTTGGAGACGCTTTCCTCTTGTCACCACTGGAAACGTATCTCAATCTTGGTCGAGCAGAAATCATGTCAGGGGAAGGAAACTCTCGAACTCGGGACTTGACATCCATCGCAAACTTATGCAAACGCCCAAGTTGCTGACGCCAGAAGTCTATGTAACCCGGAGTCACGAAATTAGCACGATCAGAGCATGGGAATAAATACTCACCTCCCTCCCCATGAGTGCAGTCCAGATTAGCCTTCAAATACTCAACTGATGGTTTGTTCATTCGGTGACATGGGATACACTGGTCGACGCCCATCTGTCGAGATGCTCTATCAATGTTGTATTCTTCTACCTGGAACTCTCCATTCATTACTGATATCAAGAAACCGGGAGTACAACTCAATATAAAAGATCTTTCTCCATCGCTCAGACCAGCACCAGTACTCAACATGACATTCCCTTCAGAATTATTGAAAGTGATCAATTGCGAAAAAAGGGAAGGAACCGACACCCAAGGGCGAAAGTTGAACTCAGATTCAATATCCAGAACGTCAGTAATACATATCTTATATTGTGGCTGCTTTGTAGACTAGCGCATGATCCTGGCGTTATTCTTCTCGAGGAAGGCATGATGAGTATCGACCTTGGGTCCTTGCAAGATGCTACGAGGAATTGGGGCGTAACTCTCAATATGCTCCCACATCAAGGCTTGGAGGAACATGGTATTGGCATATGTTTCGACTTTCATGAAGCCGTCGGAGATACTGGAGTCTATAACTAAAGAATCTAAATTGGCGAACAGCGAACCCATAAATAGACTAGCAATTAGAAGTTTCTCACCTTTAGCCATCTTTATGGCGAAACGAATCACAAACGGCTTCAACAAGTGTCCACAATCTTCAAGGATATCCTTGGAGAGCCATAAGCATAAGAAAGCAGCAATTGTTAAAGTACCATCGACCGGTTCTTTAGGAATTCCATCCCTCGGCCACCAATATGACAACCATTGAGCATAGCAAGACTTGGGAGACTCATTGAATTCGTGCATCTTGACCTCCAATACATTAGATATCTCCTTCTCCTCTGCTGAAAGCTCTTCAGGGAAAGTACCGGTAACTGGAAGATGCAACAAAGCAACTACATCTTCTAAGGTAACGGTGAATTCCGCACATCTGCATATGAAGGTGTGAGTAGGAACGCACCAACGGGAAAGCAAAGCTACAATACCTGGTATGTTATAATTAATGATCAAATCCCCAGCAGCTTGAATGGCTCATGTCACTTTTGCACTATCCAACAAGGTCCTTACACGGCTATGGCCTAGCATATGCCTTGCACATCCAGAAAAGTGTGTCAACGGCCTCCGAGAAAGTTTGAATTTGAGAAGTCGAATAATGCTTTCCTTCCAAACAGAATCGAATTATTGCTGGAGGAGACGCCAACTTGTTCTGAGCAGTGGTTCTAGGATTTATGAGTAGCCGAAACGAGGAGCCCAATGGACGCTTTTCAGGTCTATACGGGTATACAAAGAACTTGTCCTCAGGAATTGGAATGTTCTTAGTCTTGGAAGTTTCCTCTTTATCCTTAGAAATCTCAGAATCATCATTTCTGGAGGAACCATCATCTCTGGAAGATGCATCTGTGGAAACATCCTCTCTAGAAAAAACATCATCTTCAGAAGTGCTACGGGACTGAGTCATATTTGCAAAGTTACTGCGACATCCATACATGAATTTCATCAGCACAATGGAATTAAAGCAACAGAACAATTATGATGCTCATATCAATATTTACAAAAATGGTAATCCTTAACTCTTACCTATTTAAGATTTCACAAACTTAGTGATAACAGCGTAAAACCCCAAAACTTGCTCGTTCTTTCAAACCTGCAAAGCCGAGCAAAAAACTTATTATTTAAAGTCAACATTGGCTTTTCATGAAACTATGAATAATTCACATAACCTTCCATGTGAACATTCGCTGATTTTTACGTGTATACACACTATAAAATCACTAAACTCATACATACACTAGGAATTCATCAACTCATAAATTGTTTGCTTTCAACAATTTTTCATAAATCAAAACTTTATTTCTATTTAATAAAACGTGAATAAGTCACGTACCCTTTTAAAAAAAATCGTGAGCCAAATAACTCACGTAAATAAATCAAAAAAAAAAAAAACTTTTTTACTCAGTTGAGCATTCGTTTATGGAACGAGGGTCTTTTGTATTTTGCAAGGGTCCACATATTCTAAATAAAACTTTGGAAGTTCATAAACAAATTTTATCATGAACTCCAGGTCATTTCAAAAATTCCTTTAACCCTAAGGATCATTATTTACTACTTATATTACGAACGAACACATTCCTAAAAATATTTGCAAAGTTCATGCTTCGAAAACAAAATTGGGTTTTCATGAAACCTAATAAACAAAACTTTTACTACTGCAACTAGACCATGTATATTCAAAATTTTGTGTATCTCTTCCATATTAGGGATTTTTGCTCGTTTCCTAAACTAACGAAAAACGGGCATACATACGTTTTCTAAAAACAAATTCTTCATAAACCCTACATATGCTTGCAACTATGGAATTTTTTTTGTTTTTTGAACAACTCATGAATCATAGAAAGAACAACCAAAAAAAAAAATTTGCACTGACCTGTCGCCGGCGGGAAACTGGCCAGACGTTGATCGACGGCGGTGATCGGCGCCGGTCCTCCGGCAAATTTTTTCCTTCCTTGCTGAACTCGTGAAGATGGTGAAGAGAAGAGGTACACGGTAAAAAAAAAATTAGGGTTACTTACCTTTTATATTATCTTTATTTCCAAAACCTAAAACACATGGGTTTCCTCTTTTGGGTTTTGGGCCCATGAACGCTAAACTGACCAAAATCGAGCCTTCGAGCGTCCAAATCAGCGGTGACTCATCTCTCCGTGCTCACGAGATGACACTCTATCTTGCTATCAGGGTCCTTATCTATATATTTTCTCGTACATGACACCATTGGGGCAAATCGAGGATTCTGAAACTACCTTTGTATGACTGAGTTCAACCACTGATCTCGTCGACTGAAAATCAACAACTAATGCTTACTTCGGAACATGACTGTCCCTCACTAAGCAGGGGACTTAATGTTGATGGTGGATTTTCAACAAAGGGCAAAACCGTAAAATCATGAGGCATGTTTTTAACACGCTTTCAGGCATGCAACGATTCATATTTTACGAATCTATGATGAATATTTTTCCTAAAATTCCTCCACTAGCTGAGCGTTCAATGCCACGCATTTCATCATGTCCTCTATGTAGAATAACGTAATTAGGCGGTTCTCCGTAAGATTGAGAGCAGCAATGCCTTCAGGACGTCGGTGACACTCACTGTTCCCAGACTACATGAGAGAGACCCGCCTCTACATAGAAGAACGATTGGGCGGTTCTCCGTAGATTAAGAGCAACAACGCCTTCAGGACGTCGGTGACACTCATTGTTCCCAGACTATGTAGAGAGATCGTGTATAGATCCAGGCGGTTCTCCATAGATTGAGAGCAACAACGTCTCCAGGACTTCGGCAACTCGCTGTCTTCTGACTATGCACCTTCAGAATGGATGTGACGCTTTAACTGGCTAATATCTTTTCTGGAATAGATTAATTATGCCGTGACATTCACCGCTGAATTCCCAGAATGATCTATTATTTCTCATATTCCATGGTCGAATCCACGGCCTAATCCCATGGAATGGCAATAACAATTGCTCTTATTCCATGGTCGAATCCACGACCTGATCCCATGGAATGGCAATAACAATTGCTCCTATTCCATGGTCGAATCCACGATCTGATCCCATGGAAAGGCAATAACAATTGCTCCTATTCCATGGTCGAATCCACGGCCTGATCCCATGGAATGGCAATAAAAAATTACTCCGATTCCATGATCGAATCCACGACTTGATCTCATAGAATAGCAATAAACTACCATATTATCTCATTATTCCGATTTCATGATCAAATTCATGGCTAATCTCATGAAATGATAATAGATAATTTTATTACTCTGTTTTCATGATTGAATCCACGACTGATCTCATGAAATAGTAATATTTAATTACTCTGATTCTATGGTCGAATCCACAATCCCGTGGAATGGTAATACTTAACTTTATTATTCCGAATTCATGGTCGAATCCACGACTGATCCTATGAATTGATAATAGAACTACTCACTTTTTATTGCTCAGTTTCATGAATTACTCTCCACTGAATTTCATGAAATGATAATAATACTCAACAACCGGGCATCTGGATCATCACTGAGTAAGCCCCACGAAAATGGTGCAAGTGTACTCGACAATGATGCACGACTAAGCACCCGGATGCACAAACGAGCATCCAAAAACATAGACGGATGAGGAATCCTACGCAAAACTGGAGAAAACAACAAATAATAATAAAATAATAAGAGGCGCCCTTGGGGCCGGGCCCACCGGCCGGCCGGTCCCATGCCTCTTTTATTATTTTGCCCTATTCTGTTATTTTCATGAACTCATGAAAACTCCTTCGATTTAGCAACTTTCCTTATTTGTGCAAAACTCATGAATTCTCCATAACTTCATGGACTCATGAAATAATGTTATAAAATAGGGAAAGGTGTGCGGGACCGGGAAACTTAGCCGGCCGGCCATGCCCAAGCCGTGGCCGGTCCCACACCTCGCAATCCCTACATTTTTATAATTATTGCTCCCAATATCATGAAACTCCTCCGTTTCAACAAAACTCACGGATTCTCCATAATTTCAAGGATTCATAAAATAATAATATAAAATTAGGGAAAGGTGTGCGGGACCGGGCAACCTAGCCGGCCGGCCATGCCTTGGCCGTGGCCGGTCCCACACCTTGCAATCCCTAGTCGTTTATAATTATTATTTTCCTCAATTCATGAAACTCCTTGGTTTGAGCAAAAATCATGATTTCGTCGTAATTTCTCAAATTTTGCTCGAATCATGAAAAACCAAAAGCGAACATGGTCACACGACCGGCTAGCCTCTCACGGCGATTTTAAATATTAAAATACTGATATTTTAATATTTACAAAATATTGATCAATTGAGCATACATGCTCATTCCAACAAAAATCAAGAATTTCTGTCAAGATGAAACTCTTCTGAAAATTCACAATTTTGCTCGAACGCACATCAGAAAACACTGAAACTCTCAGTATGGAAACACAGACACCATGGTAACACGTGCATGCCCTCATGACCAACCAGAGTCATTCCTAAGGCTTGCACAAATCCGGTCCCACATATTTTCATAATTCTGACCTAATTTGCTCAATTGCTCATATTGGGCCCAAACTCTCTCCAACCAATCTGGGGATTGCTCAAACGGCCAACAATTGGTCACATGACCACCAAGAGCCGGTCTCATGGCCTCTTTGTCGGTCCTATCTCTCATACCTAGGTTTTATCACCTAATGCTGAACCTAGCAATATTTCAATAAATGATGAATCCGGCATTTAATCATCATTCTTTCACTAATTCTCCAACTGAGAACCCTGTTGCATGCTCACTCGAGCACCTGGGCACCACATGGACGCCCGTCATCCTATTTGGTCGGTCCCTCTATCACTCATGACCTATTTTCAGCAATTCATAAGTTAACAAATAATTGATCTGAAATTATGGTTTCGAATAAATGTTCTATGAATCATCATTCGGAGCAAGATTCAAACACTAATGAATTTATGATGGACTCAGCAACCAATATCTGAATTAATCATATAATTTTCGGTAATCTACCAATATAAAATATTTTATTGGGTCACGTCACCAATAAATATTTCGTCGAATTGAGCAAAACTTGCTGAGTTGCTCAAATATTGATCCAACTATCAATATTTAGTAATATTAGTAATTTGTCGAAGTGAGCAGTACTTGCTCAGTTGCATGTCAAATTATCAACGTTCAGTATTCTGTCGAATTGAGCAATACTTGCACAGTTGCACGTCAAAATTATTAATTTGTCGAATTGAGCAATACTTGCTCAGTTGCTCGAATATTGATCCAATTATCAATATTCAGTAATTTATCAGTAATTCGTCGAATCGAGCAATACTTGCTCAGTTGCTCGAATAATCCATGTATATTCAGTAACTCATCAATATTCAACAACTCATCGAATTTACAATATTTGCTCAGACGAGCAACATTAATACTCATGAATCACTGAGCATTCGTCAATCATGCTCGATTCAACAAAACTTAGACTCATTGTCTAAATCATTAAATAACTGACTAATCAAAACACGTCTTCCTTGCAGACTCCACGATTTGTGAGACATCAATCACGTCACAAATGGGGGGATATTACTTAGGGTTTTGGTCTGGCGGTCTACGGCACGTGGATTCATCCACGACGAGAAATGTGTGTAAGTCGTGCAAACGGTTGAAGGAGTTAGCAAAGTAGTGGGTGCACGATCAGTCAAGTCTCCACACGACATGGAACTGACTTTAACACGATCCCCCACTTTCCCACTCTTTCACTCAAGAAACCGTCACACTTACATGGATCAATGTGAGCACAACTCTGACAATATAAATAAGTCTCTGAATCCATGATTTAAGGATATAATTACATCATCAGCAATCGTCCACACAGAATTTCTCGAGTAACTACTCTCAAGAATTCATGAATCCATCAGAGCTTATCCAAACTTCACAGTTTACCAATTATGGTAGAAACCTTCAACACATCCAAAATCTTTGATCATCATTGATTCCACACAATTCTCAACTTCCCTCCTACATATCAACCCATCGCCATCTTTGCGACCGTATTGAATCTGGAACGGCTATTGACTTGGTTTAGGCCGGAGTCCTACAGATTGATCTCTCGAATCTAAGCACTCCCTTTGCAGTGCATCTGTGTGAGGTTAAGCAGTCTGCTCGGTTGAGGAGTCTCGACAACACGCTCGTCTCTTCACTTTCCTAAAAAACCAGCGACTCGATTTTCCCCATCTACAGGAGAATATGCTTCAGGCCGTTGCATTCACTGGTAAAGCGACGAATGACTCTGTGGAAGTGGCAGTACCTCGGGTACGTCATCTCTTATCATTTGGATGTTCGTTGTTTCGCTGAAACATTATTCCTTACAGAGTGATTCGCCCAAACTGCGGATTCTTTCTCGACATGATATCGCGGGTATCGATATCTTCTTGAGGATGCTCTCTTGAGGTGTCGCTCCAGTAAACCTGAAGATGTCCCGATCTCGCTCCTATCCGGGTTGACGTGATAGGAGAACCCTTTATGATGATTTGAAGATGTGTCAAGCTTCCTTTGTTATTGTAGATGTACGAATTCTCGGAATTACACCATATTCTGGATCTACACGTTTTGTTGATGAAGTGATAGTGGATACTCCTGATCTTAAATTGGTAGCAGTTGTGGAATAGAGATAGACCTTTTCTTTTGTGACCTATGTAGGTGTCTTCCCAGGAATCCACTGGTGTTGAATTTGCTGTCGACTATCTCCATACTGAAACAACGGCTACGCGAATCTTCACTTCGTCTTTATGGGTGTGGACCCTTTGAGGAATTTCTGGCTTGATCCATATAACACTTGTGGTGTTGCAGAAAAGGTGATTGCTCCATCCGGATCTCGAGAGAAGCCGTTGCGTTCTTCTAAGTAGTAGTCGTGTCTTGTGTCTCCACGCGGCTTTCTGGTCCTTTCATCTGGGAGATTTACTGGTACTCAGCTATCCAAGGTATTTCCAGTAGCATTGCTTGAAAAAGCATTTTTGTGAAGCTTCTTAATGAATGGAACACCGGAATTGAAATTGGTTGTTGAACCTAAATTGAATTGAATCTAAGATCTACCTTTTAGAAATTGAGAAAACTAGAATGAATTTTGAGAAACTAATTTTGCAACCGAGAGATCAATCTCCCACTGTGGTCGCCAATTGTTTGAGGGTGAAAATTGGTTCTGCTATTTTTGGTAAATTTGGGTATGTGTGGATGAGAAACGAATCTAACCCCTAAACAAATGCATTGGACGGGAGTGCTTTTGATTCGAGAGATCAATTTGTACAATTCTGTCCTAAACCAAGAAATGGTCGTTCCATACTTGCTTCGGTCACAAAGTGAAGGAGATGGGGTTGATCTTAGGGAGGTAAGCAAAGAAGGTGTTGAGATTGTGAAGGTGTTGGTTGTTTACGACTTGTATCAGAATGTTGAACTGGCTTGCATAATGTAAGCTATCAGTTCTGGGTGTTTCTGGATACGGTGTTAACAACAACTTGGTTTCTCGTGTTGTTTGAAAATAGGTGAAGGACATATTTATACAAGTCATTGAGCGCAACCCTCATCTCGTAGGAAGTTGAGGAAGTAGAGTGATGGAGTAGTGGGGTCGTGTAGGTGATTGTCATACGATCACGCCTTTTCCCACTTCCCTCATCATCGTTAACCGTCCATGCCTCCTGACACATTCTCGTAATGGGCGCGTTGCACTCCTCATGATGTAAACCTCCAGACCAATACCCCAGTAAGTATCCCCCAGTTTGTGACATGTTTGATGTCTCGAATAAGTGGGTCAAGTCGTGGGACCCGCCGCGGAGAATAGCGTGGTGCTATTAGGTGAAAGAGCAAAGTTGTTTATGAGGCCAATAAAAATATTGTATGTATTCGATGCATGTGAAGCATCGCATTTAAGCAGCTCAAACTAATCTATACGTATGAAGCATCATTGTTTTTGAGCTTGATTGAATAAGTCGCGAATAAGCGTCTTAAAAGTGGAAGCTTGATCGAACCACCTTTGGGTGATCGTTTGGTTGCTTTAGAGACACGCTATTACTTGGCCGATCACTTCATGTGGAAGAAGTATGGCCGGTCTTCATAATGTTGCTTTTCTTGCTTTCTAAAACTAAATTTATACCATCCAACTAGGCTGGCAAAGTTGGATGGTCGTGATCATTTGCGGCAGTTTCAAACTGCTATTGACGCAATTTTAGGGTTTAGGAGTCCATGCGGCTGATCGCTGTCGTATGGTCAAAAATAATATTACTTTCTCACAACTTAAAATATATAATATAACAAGGGTAAGAAAGGAACGTTCCCACGGAGAGGACTAGGTTTTCAATATGTTTTGGTATCTTAAGCAAACAATGGGGGGATGTTTTGTTTTTATGAAACTAAAAATAAATAAAAGCAAACAATAAAGGTAGACGAATCAAATTGAGGATGAGAAAATATTGGTTACGGATTTCATCTTCATTCACAAACATGTTTTCTACACAATAACTAGAATTGATATTTTAATCTCAACTTCTATCAAAGGCCCTAGGATACCTTGATCGCAAGAGTATCCCGCTAATTTCCTCTTATCATCAACAAACACATTAAATATGCGAATATGAATTCTACCTAAGAGAACAACCTAACGTGTAAAAGCACTAATAAAGTTTAATTCCCTAGATGCATTAAGTTTTATGAAATCAGGCCAATCAAAGCAATCGAATGTGTAAAAGCACTAATCCGATTTAACAAAGGTTATGACTCACATGTGACTACTAGGATGTATCACTACAAGCAATAATCACAATTATGCTACGTGTATTCAAGGTGTATAACGTTTACGTATAATAAACCCTAAACTAGCAATAGATATGATTACGAGTTCTACCAATTTGCAACTTGACAAAACTAACAATCAATCATACATGGCGATATTTCTAGCAAATCATAATCGACAAAACATGGAGACAAAACTAATTTATTGAATGAAAACCCATATTTAGAAATCCAACTCATTCCTTAACCAAAAGAAAACTAGGTAAACATAACGGAGTTCATCACAAGAATGAAGAGAAAACTTATCATGTCGTAAACCCTAGAATAAAAAAAAACAGTAGAGATCCTCCCCCTAGAATAGAACCTTAGATAGCTTATATATCCTTCTCTTTCCAGGTTAAGAACTGCTTTCCAAGTCTCAGCCAAGGCCTGACCACTTCCGCCTAACTCAAGTTCCAGCCAAATACAGGCCCATAATGCAATCCAAATTTACTTAAGCCTGTCAGTCACCTGAAACTAACAAGCCAAATCCAGCCTTCGACAACATCAGGCACACGGCATAGCTCAGCTCCTTCTTCCCTGCAGTATCATTCGTGCATTCATCTATTTGCAGTTTCAATCACTTCTCTCTCCCTGGTTCAACAAGAACATCATCTCTTCTGATAACTTTCCTAAACGAGATAATCTCGTTTCTTCTCTCACTCGGACTCGAACTCAGACCATTCTCGTCTCTCTTCTCTGAACTTACTCCATCGGGTTTTATCAAATCGAGCACCACATCAATCTCCACCAGTTCCAGCACTGCCATCATATCCATCACAGGCTTGTGCTCACCATCTCCTCCGTCTCTTGCTTGCAGGACTAGTACAGCTCCATTCCTCATTACCGATAATCACCATTAGTCGCTGCTGTCAATAAACTGCAGCGTCAATAATTCATCGTCTTCTACTGCAGTTCTCGTGACTCCTCCAAGCTCTGTTAGCTTCTCAAACTCGAAACCAAAAACAAAGAACCAAACCAGAAATCCCCTGGTCCGTATTCTTAGCTTCAAATCCTATCTCAACCCATCGAACACGACCCTTGGACCATGGTTTCCGCCGTGAATGAGCTTGGCAACAACAGCTCTCCATCACCTCCTGTGTAAGTTCCGGCCATACCCCTTCTTCCCATTCATCTCAGTCACTACACACCATGCACGATAACACAACAGCACCAGCAAACTTCAGTTCTTCTATTTCTCGTTCTCCCTAGCAGTAACAAGCTTCCGTATTATCACTTGAGCTCGACATCAATCTCCTCAGCGTCGACCACAAACTCCCATGATCTTCTCCATCTTATACCATTGATCCATCACCATTACCACAGTTCAAAATCCTGCCATACTGCACGTCGAGCTTTCTCCATCTACAACCAGTCTTCATCGATCACCAACTGCCATGCAAACGAATCCTCTCCATCACCAGCCAACAGTCTCGCTGCAAAAGCCAAACTCCGTTATCACTGCCTTCATTTCTCAGCTTCATCTCCGTTAATGGCAGCAACTCAGCTCCATCTTCAACTCATCGTCACTACCATTAGTTATAGCAAAATGCATCATCCCACTTCGAACCTCAATCCCAGAGCTGAACCTCCCATACTCGTTCACCCAACTTCCAAGCTCTGTACTAGTTAAATCAAAGCACCTTCATCGTTCTCTCGAACAACACATTACTAATCTGCATACTGCATGAGCATTCCCTGAACTTTTCGGTCCCTGTTAATGTCAGCAGCCATCATCATCCATCAACTCGAGAAGAACTGAACGTCATCATCTCTTCATCATCACGATAATCCTCACTGCCATGGTCGTTCACATCACCGACGACCATTTCCTTCATCGTCGAGAATCAACAGCAGCAGCAGCTGAACTCATTTCTCTCGTGTCATTGATATTTCATGTGCTGGCAGCAAGCCAAAACCTAACTCAGTTATGTAGGTTCTCCAGTTTTCGACAACTTCGGCTTGCTTCAAATGCCTCCAGATTCTTCATACGACGTCAGATTGACTCCATTCTTTCGCCATTGGCTTCGTCTTTTCGTTGTCTTCAAGATGATGGGAAGAAATCCTGGATTTGAGCTAATTCCACTTATTTTTCCTCTAATAACTCCATTGCACCTGATAAACTCAAAAGCAATCATAAGATACATAATTTACAAGAAAACTCGCAAAGAAAGCATAAACAAAAGATAAATATCAAGGCGTTTACCACACCTATCAGCGGCCAACCCCTCTTTGGGCGTACGTTTCGAGGCATTGATCCCTAGACTGTGTATGTCGGTCAATCACGTGTAAAGGTGGGTATACAATAATCACGTTGACATCTTCAGGGTCATTTAAGATTAAATCTAAGCCACTCAAATCATCTGGTGAAGATGAGTGGTCGAGATCGATTTGCGGCAGTAATGTGTTGCCGCAAAGTGATTTTAGGTTTTTGAAAATAGCGCAAATACCCATGTTTGGGCCGGCGGTTTTATGTGTTTTGGACTTGCTATGAGCAAGTCGATCGGCCACATGTGG
The DNA here is from genome assembly GCF_003573695.1 of Papaver somniferum. Classification (NCBI taxonomy): domain Eukaryota; kingdom Viridiplantae; phylum Streptophyta; class Magnoliopsida; order Ranunculales; family Papaveraceae; genus Papaver; species Papaver somniferum. The sequence goes on along the minus strand of NC_039362.1, from coordinate 96,541,280 downwards.
ATTTGGTTCGATGATGAACGCGTTGACACCTCCTTGATCGTTTGAAACACGATCTAAGCCGTCCAACTAGGCTGGCGAAGTTGGAAGGATACGATCGATTAGCGGCAGTTGTATAACGCCATTTATTCAATTTAGGGTTTTCAAGGTTGCGCGATCATCCTAGTTCAATCGAACGATTTGGTGTGTCATTAACTTCCTTGAGTAAGTCGATCAAGTGAAGATAAAATTGGGTCGGTGGTGGACCCATGCGTACTCCCTTGACTTTCCAAAACGCGATCTAGGCCGTCTAATTAGGCTAGCCAAGTTGGAAGAACACGATCGATTCGTGACAGTTGTAAAATGCCGCAACCCGAACTGAGGGTTTCGAATACAACGTGCCTGCTCGAGTTTGTGCAAGCGATCGAGTACCTTATAACCTTGTCGTAGGCAGGTCGATCGTCCAAGGAGAAAGTGTGGCCGCCGGTGTGCGTGCTAGCACTTCCCTAATCATTCGTGGAGCAATCTAAGCCGTCCAACGAGGCTGGCAGAGTTGGACGGTTGCGACGTGTTTAAGTCTATTTTGGACTGTCTAGCTCAATCGAGCTTCTTTCAACCAGCGCGACCACCCTATTTAGGGTTGGCGTTTGAAAACGCTGGGAGGTGAATGGGCAAAGTCCGATTAGTCGGAACGTTAGTGGGCCCGCCGTTGGCCATCATGATGGTTTCTCATTCCTGTCTAGGTTCGTTTAAGCTTGTTAATTTGTGCGGCCAAATTGTGTGGCCGTGATTATTTTTTGAGATTGATGTGAACAGTCCAAATTTTCTTTAAGGAATTTAAACGCGTTCGTTCGCGCTAACTTTTAATTAAAAGGTGTGCGAACGCGCTGATCTCTTTGTCAGAGGGTGGTGTAGCCTATGTGAGTGTTTTCATGCAGGTCTCAATACTGACACTCGGGAGATTCATGCTACTCCGTTGCGAGCGAACATTTAATCGTCATGTCATGCCAATATTGAGAGTTCGCTGGGGAACATAGCATAGGAAAACACTAGGCAGGTCATACATTAATGAATAATGCTGATAGAATTCACAGAATATTTGGGATTGCTGTTGCACGCACCATTCTGAGTGAATTTCATGAATTATATTGAATTGTTTCAAATAAAGCGAAGAGGTTTTCTGCACTCGTCACTTCTTAAATGACTTTTCCTTTTGCAGGGTAACAACGCATTAAATGTTGGTTTTACAATTTTAGCCCTGAACTAAAATCCACCATCAACAATTTATTACTCTACTATTAGAATTTATCATATTATTATGATCAAAGTTCCAAGGAAGAATATTGAATTACGAAGTATAACGTTTATCTGAACTTCGTAAATGCGACATCGACATAATCTATATAACTCATTACTTGATTGTGTATTGGATATATGTGTGATTTCATCCTAGAAAACTAGTTTCATTACATATGTTTAAAGGAAGTACATATACGAAACTTGTTCCGTAATCGAAAAGAAATCAATAGGTGTTTTGGTCTGGTTTTCTTTGAAGATCTATTGGATGACCAATTAGAGCCTAAGGTGGAAATTCTGCTAGAACCGATCTTAACTTATGTTGAGAGTTATGGTATTACCGATCCCTACCTACTTTGGGATACATGGTAGAACCGATCCTAGCTTTTGTTGGGAGTTTTGGTAGAACCGATCTTTACCTATATTGGTAGTCTTGGTAAAACCGATCCTAGCTCTTGCTGGGAGTCATGGTAGAACCGATCCCTACCTATATTTGGAGATTTAGTAGAACCGATCTTAACTTATGTTAGGATTCATGGTAGAACCGGATCCAAGAGAAAAACCGATTTTCAACATTCACATATTACTTACGGTTTTGTGTGAGTTTGGAATTAGGGTTTGATATATAGTAAAGTTCTAGATGTCGACATAATTTGAACATATACATAATTCCTATCTCTAATTGTTCAAAAATATTCTTTGATACTCAAGGTGATCCCAAACCAAAATATTGAGAATCTTTTAAATAAGATTTTCAAATTATATGTTTCAAATTTTCCAGCAATCAAAACATATCTCTTGAAAAGCTATATTTGTTAAATGCTAAACTAATATTGCAGGTTGGATATTAGTTGGAAACATGAAAAACGAAATTAGGTACATATTGTATATCTTGAAAATCTTTCGGTTTTGTAATTTCCTTATTGTCCAAACAACCTTGGTCTATAAATAGTTGAGTCTGCATTTCTTGCAAACTATCCTAAGAGCCAGGCAAACTTCATTCGTGTTGTTTCTAGTGGAGTCGTCTATCCGGAGAGGAAAGTACCCTAATTAGGCGAAATATCTTACGACCGCTCGTTTAAAGACTTCTTCGGGATCAAGAAGCTCTATGAGTACCGTTGGTGGGAAACTAGATAATTGCATTGTTATTTTTGAAAACGCATGGGTACCAAAATACACCACCAACTTTTCCGTTCGAACCTATGAGAAAAAAGTACAATATAATTGGAAGTAAACCAACTTAATGATCCTTCTACAATATGTATATTATATCCAAGATAACCTAGTATCGTAACAGTACGTGAACCGAATTCCAACAAGAGTAAATGTTGTAATATATATTTAAAGATACGAATTTCAAGAACAAGTCTTGTAGGTTCAATAGTTTTAGTTGAAAAACTGTTTAGGTTATTTATCGAATCACTTGCGTTTACTTTAATTGTATCAAACAAAATATAATGCGGAAAATAAAAGTAAAGAAAGACACTGAGAATTTTGTTGACGAGGAAAACTGCAAGTGCAGAAAAACACCGGGACCTAGTCCAAATTGAACATCGCTCTGTATTAAGCCTCTACAGACACTAGCCCGCTATCAATAACTTTGGACTTGAATGTGGTTGAGATCAAACCCATCCTCATCGCGATCCAGTTAGAGCCTTGCTCCTTATGCCTCTTATATCCGAACAGAACTCCACGCAATTGATTCCCTTAACTGGCGTCCTTTACAGCCTAAGAGTTGCTTCAACTCAATTGAAGACTTTTTGGGTTTTGAATCCACAAAACACCGGTTTTGATTTCCCTTTAGGTGTGAACCAAGGTTTTGGAAATTTTGCATTTGTTTCGAACAACTACAAGATAAAAGTAGAGATACCAAAACAAACTTGTATATTAGGGTATACAAATTACAACCAGTATGCGAACACAAGAAGTCCTGAACCTGATTTTCGTAAGTGAACTTGCGCGATTCCAAAGATCAATTTCCAAGTTAAGAAAACCCTAATAATTCTACAACAAGAACTACTATAATAAATCTAGAGATAACTTGTTAAAACTTCTTAAGGATTTTATGAGATACCTTAACCAAAGTTTTCTTTCTGGTTCCGATTTCGACCAGCAAGCGTCGCTATACGATCACGAACCGAAATCTATCAAAACCTAGGGTTTATGATCAATAACTATTGAATGACCTTATATCAGAAGAGAAGGACCTTAGAATAGACAAGAGTTTGAAAACCTAGAGTACAAGTTGCATAACTATCACGAAGATTATTACCAACTCAGCTTTGCAATCCCCCGACAAAGTCTTCTTTATCTCACTCTTGTTCACGAAGAACATAAGTTGTGGATGAAAAAGCGGGGGTCTAACAACAACACCCAATATTTCGCTTAGCAATCTGTATATACTAACTCCGAAATACTTTGCTAGAGAATCAACTAGACAGTCCGACTCAATCTAGATAAAAGTATCTCAAGGAGTTAATATCTCTCTCTTGATTTGATTTTTACTCAAGCGAAAAACAATAGTGAGTCTTTATCAAATACAAGGAATACTTGAACGGTACCAAAGACCAATGTCCAAGGATCAATCAATATCAATCAACAACCAAAGGTTGGATTTTGAATTGATGATCATGAACGCACAACCTGTATTATTTCAATTATATAAAATACAATGCGGAAAAGAAATAACACAGACACCAGAAATTTTGTTAATGAGGAAACCGTAAATACAGAAAAACCCCGGGACCTAGTCCAGATTGACTAAACACTGTATTAAGCCGCTACAGACACTAGCATAATGCAAACTAACTTCAGACTGGACTATAGTTGAACCCCAATCAGTCTCCCACCGATCCAAGGTACAATTGTACTCCTACGCCTCTGATCCCAGCAGGATACTGACTCTAGCGGGCGCACTAGTAGCACACAGACGTGTGGGGATTAGTTTTGCATAATGCTAGATGTCTCCTTTATATAGCCTTTAAATCAGGGTTTTTCCTTAGTTACAAAGTAATCCATATTCACCGTTAGATGAAAACCTGATTTAGATTCAAGCTAATATTTCTCAACCGTTAGATCGAAAATTTAGCTTGTCACACACACTTGGGTAGACGTTTACTGGGTTCGTGAAAGCCATGACCAAACGTGTACGTGTATGTTGGTTCAACATAGTAACCCAAAAGGTTAACCATATGAGCATTTCATATTAACCTTGTTCTTCTTCACCATAACTAGTTCAATTGACTCAAATGAACTAGTTACAGAGTTGTTCAATTGTTATGAGATCTTATGTAACTACACAAGACACAATTGAAACAAAGATGATACGATTCTATTGAATCGGCTCATGAACATTATATCCACGGTTTTCATAAAGCATTCCTTAGTAATTTAATGTTTCATGTTCAGAGCACATTTTTAGATCATAACCTCTTAAGTTCATAAACAAGTTCGCGGACTTAAGTTAATCGGTTGAGTTTTCCAAACTCAGCAGAAATTCTCGGGATGAGAACTTCCGCCAGTTTGCGGACTGGGTTCGCAGACAGAGTTCGCGGACTTAGCACACAAACGAGTTTTGGAAAATCCTAGCAGAAATTCTCGGTCGTGAACTTCCGACAGTTCGCGGAGTGAGTCTGCGAACTAGGTTCGCGTACTTGGCAAGCCAATTCCACAATCCTCCCGATTTCTCTTGATCAACAAAGTTCGAAAACTTCGGTTCAAGGAATACATGGTTATGTAATCTAAACTCTCATTTCAATCATTGAGACATTCTCAGAGGACGCTATGTAGCCGTTATTCACAGACCGATTCACGTCAGAGCAATTCTCAAAGTGATTGAAACTTTTCATGACTTTCGTCACTAGGTGAAGATAAACTTGATCAAAGCGAAACGCTTTACCAACACACGATTTCAAGATAAAAGATAAGCAATGAATGCTCAACTCGAAATGTCAAATGTGTATGATCTAGTCTATATAGCATACGACTTTTGTCTCATAAGAAGTAGGAGATAGAAGAGATAGACTTTTGAGTGATAGATAAGTTGAAGTCTCCACATACCTTTTTGTTGATGAAGTTCCACGGTTCCTTGTATAGATCTTCGTCATTGTATGATGAATTGCCATGAAGTTCTTGAGCTCAACTACACTTTTTTATCCAAGTCCGAGACTTAGCTATGTGGGCTAGAAATCAAGACTTATAGTTTTGATCACTAACATTGACAAACATGCTTGAGATAGCAACGCATGCGAGGTTGACCGAGCTATGCTCTAACAGTTGAAAACAACCTTATGAAGCTAACACCCATTTTCTAAGGGATAAAAAGTGTAGCATTTATGATAGGCGCATTTATGTGTCTATTTTGTTATCGATTTTCTATATTGTTAGTCCCCATTTTTATATTTATATTGATATTTTATGTCTTTGTTGGTGTTTTTGGAGAAATGAGCTTTTGCGGAGAAATTGGCTCAAAAAGTGGCATTTGAACCTCCGGAGAAAAGCATCCCAGACATACGGTAAAAGCACCCGGAGAAAGTTATAAAGACACCCAAGTTTGGTTATTTAAGCCCCATGACATGTGTTATTTACACCCTAAGGGGCACCCAGTTGATAAGGGGTACCCATCTGCTATTTGCACCCCTAGTTCAGATAAGGGGAGGTCATCTTTAACAATTCAAATTATAGTTTTAGCGAGAAGAATAATTCCTCTCCCATGAGTTACTGCGAATTCTTCCGGATCGGATTTGGACTAAACTTTTGGTGAACTTGGTATTGGATATGGATATCTTGGGCTCGGTACAACAAAACATGGTTGGTAACAATCTCGTCAATGTAAAAAAAGGAATAAAACTGAGTTGGGAGTAAACAGAGGTACCGAGATATTTTGGTTTATAAATGGTAGTTGCGGGGAGAAAATACAGAAGAATATCTTCCCTTGGATTCCTTCGTCATATACAGATGAGTTTGGGTTGAAACTAGGAAGCTTTATCCGCGTGGAAGAGATCACATAGAAGAAAAATAATCTCGAAACTTCCGGTGAAAGACAGAGGGAAGAATTCTCGAGATTTGGTTTGTACAAAAGGCAGGATTTTCTTTTAAATGGAAAGGATATATTCTTCATAGTCAAGTCTATCTATCGACAGGGAAGACGTGTAAATAACATGAAAAGAAAGAAAATCCCGGAGGATTATTGACGTGAAAGAAAAGAAAGATATTTTGAAGATTTACTCAAGATTTTTCGGTGTTGTCGTGTATAAATAAGATGGTTCCAAGTCAAGGAAGGTTATCGAGAGTTTGGGTATACTTTTGGGTAGGGAAGAGGCCGGAGAATCAAAAAATCGGAAGTTGCATGAAGTAGTTCTGCTGCTGCATAGCTCAAGAACACGAAAAACTTAAGACCTTCAAGAACTGTCGTGAAGCTACAGTGACTGCGGTATATACCTGTTATCGTTTCCTGTAACATTTGAGTTTGTAACAAATATAAGTGTTACAAACCCGGTTTTAATCAATTTTTCTCCCAATCATTGTTTGTGAACACCTTTTGACCAATGTGAAAAAGCGGGGGTCTAACAACCACACCCAATATTTCGCTTAGCAATCTATATGGACTAAACTCAATATACTTTCAAGGGAATCAACTAGACAGTCAGACTCAATCTTAAGAAAACTATATCAAAGAGTTATATCTCAATTTCTTAATTCAATCTGAAATCAAACAAATAGGAATTTGCGAGTCCGATTGAATATAAGAAATAACTTGGACGGTATCAAAACCAATATCCAAGTGTCAATCAATTTAATCAACAACCGAAGGTTGGATTCCCAATTGATTGAACTTACGCACAACCTGTGATATTTCAATTATATAAACAAATATAATGCGGAAAAGAAATAACACAGACACCAGAAATTTTGTTAACGAGGAAACTGCAAATGCAGAAAAACCCTAGGACCTAGTCCATATTTTAAAACCACACTATATTAAGCCTCTACAGACACTAGCCTACTCCAAGTTAACTTCGGACTGGAATGTAGTTGATCCCTAACCAATCTCACACTGATCAAGGTACAGTTGCGCTCCTTACGTCTCTGAATCCCAGCAGGACTCTACGCACTTGATTCCCTTAGTTGATTTCACCCACAACTAAGAGTTGCTACGACCCAAAGTTGAAGACTTGATAAACAAATTTGTCTCACACAGAAAAGTATATTGAGATAGATAAATCTGTCTCCCACGGAAATACCTATAAGTTTTGTTCCGTCTTTTGATAAATCAAGGTGAACAGGAACCAATTGACATACCAGACTTATATTCCCGAAAACAGTCTAGAAATATCAATCATCTCACAATAATCTTAATCGTATGGTAGCGAAACAAGATATTGTGGAATCACAAACGATGAGACAAAGATGTTTGTGACTACTTTTTATCTTGCATATCGGGGATTAAATCTCGAGCAAATCTTAGAGAAGATAGTACTCAATACGATATAAACCGGCAAGATCAGAACACGCAACTACAGAGAAAATAGTTGGGTCTGGCTTCATAATCCCAATGAAGTCTTCAAGTCGTTAACCTATATGGTTTTGGAAAAACCCTAAGGTTAAAGGAGAATCGACTCTAGTCGTAACTAGTATCACACATGAGGTGTGGGGATTAGGTTTCCCAGTTGCTAGAGTTCTCCCTTATATAGTCTTCAAATCATGGTTTGCAATCAATGATACCTTGGTAATAAAGCATTCAATATTCACCGTTAGATGAAAACCTGATTAGACTCAAGCTAATATCTTTCAACCGTTACATCGAACTTAGCTTGTTACACACAAATGAAAAGTGACTTCCTTCAGATATGAGTAACCGTACCTAAATGTGTGCACCTTTGTTGGCTCAACAATAGTTAACCGAAGTTAGCCATATGAACACTTTCATATCAACCTTATTCATCTTAATCACAACTAGTTCAAATGACTGAAATGAAACTAGTTATAGAGTTGTTCAATTGTTTATATTCTCATAGAAGTATACAAGACACAACTAAAGCAAAATTGATATTGATTCACTCGAATCAAGTCATGAACATTATATCCACGGTTTGCAAAAGATTGCATTCCTTATTATATAAATGTATTAGTTCATGAACAAACCAATTTTAGAACATAACCTACTAAAGGATGCAAACGGGTATGCATACCTAAGTAGTCGGACTTGGACTGTGTTCGCCAGTATGCAAACGGGTACGCATACTGTCGTTCACATCTGAACTCAGTTGAATATAGTGCGCGTACGAGTACGCATACTAAAGTTCCCGGACTTCAACTGACTTCGCCAGTATGCATACGGGTACGCATACTATAGCTCCCGGACTTCATATGACCAACCAGTATGCACACGTGTATGCATACTAGATTGCCGGTCTTGGAGTACACATATGCAAGTACGCATACTGTGTTTATATCCAATCATGGTTAATCGTTCTAAACTCTTATTTCAATCATTGAAACATTCTCGGAAGACGGGAATAACTGTCTCACACAAACTATTAGCTTCAAAGCAATTTTCATTTGATCGAATGATCAATACGAAACATTCCGAGTCTACAAATGATCGTCTCACACAAATCATGTAAGATGTTACAAGGGGATTTTCACATGATCACCTTTTGACTTTCTTCATGAACATAAGATGAACTTGGTTAAAGAGAAAGCTTACCAACACATATTTCAAGAAATATGTAAGCGAGTTAAACTCAGCTCGAAATATCAAATGTGTATAATCGAAGTCTATATAGATATCAACTTTTGTCTCAAATAGAAGATAGAGTAGATAGACTTTTGAGTGATAGATGAGTTCAAGTCTCCACATACCTTTTGTTGATGAAGTTCCACAAGATCCCCTTAGTAGTTCTTCGTCTTCAATCGATGAACGTCGTGAATTCTAATGCTCAACTACACTTTATATCCTAATCCGAGACTTAGCTATAAGTAGACTAGAAATCAAGACTTATAGTTTTGACAACTAAACTTGATAAACAAGCTTGAGATAGCAACGCTTTCGAGTTCGACCGAGCAGTGCTCTAACACAGTGAATTCATATTTTGAGTGTGTTTCCATTATGATGAGCTTATTTATCTCTTATCTTTAATATTTCAGTGTATAAGTGGCCAAGAAAAGTTCTCAAGGAAAGTGAGAAAATTATAAGAAACTTTCTCTGGTCTGGAGATCCATCAGTTAACAAGACAGTCACATTGAAATGGGAGAAAATTTGTGCTCCTTTAGCTGAAGGTGGTCTGGGTATAAAACAGTTAGAAGATAAATAAATCAATGTTGATGAAACCCTGCTGGAAAATACAAATTGGAGAAGAAGAATGGACCAAATTATTTAAAGGAAAATTCCAAGATAAGAAGGGAAAGTGGATTGATTATTATAAGAAATCCTCAATATGGTCAGGGATTAAATGGGTATCTGCAGAGGTAGCTGAGCATACTAGATGGTTGGTTGGTGATGAAACTGAAATTTCAGTATGGGATGATGTGTGGATAAAAGAAATATCTTTAAAGGATACTTTCCCTGCAAACAATATTATGGTACAAAACCAGGATATGAAGGTAGCAGACCTGATAAAAGATGGAGAATGGCAAATTCCATCAAATTTTTTCCAATTTTTTGCAGCTATTGATCTACCAGTTATTGATCAAAAAGGTGACAGGAGGATATGGAGTGCAACTTCATCTGGTAATTTCTCTGTAGCTTCTGCTTATAATTGTATAAGAAAAAAATTTCAACCTGTCAAATGGGCAAATACTGTCTGGCACAAGAGTATACATCCAAATGTCTCTAGTAATGTATGGAAGATTCTGAGGGGAGTTGTTCCAACAGATGAAACAATGAAGAAGAAGAAATTCCAGATAGCATCAAGGTGCCCTTTGTGCAACAAAGAAGAGGAAAATCTAGAACATACTCTCTGGTTCTGTGACTTTAGTGAACCTACTTGGAGCTGTCTTGGAGGTATGTTTCAGTTCACAAATCCTAGATCTTTTAATGATATTCTCAATTTTTCAAAACACAAGAGTCCCATAGTAAAAGAATTGTGGAGAGTAGCTGCTCTTACAACTTTAAGAGAGATTGTGTTCTTGAGAAACATAATCATTTATGAAAATGAGCAACCAAATCTAAAAGCACTTAAACAGAAGGTTATGCAGTTCACAAAAGAATCTGAGGTTAGAATGAAAGGAAGCATGTGGAATTCTCCTTATGATCTGCAGATTTTGAAAGCATTTGAATTGAAGTGTAGAAATGTGAGGTCACCAAGGATTAGAGAAATTTACTTCTTCCTTCCAAATCCTTCATTTATTTTTGATATGTTGTGATGGTGCTTCTAGAGGCAATCCATGGGATGCTGGATTTGGTTTTATTTGCATACAAGGCACTGTAGAATACATTTATGCAATGTCAGGAGGTTTGGGTCTGGCTACAAATTTTGTGGCAGAAGTTTTTGCAGTTCTATGTGCAGGGGAATGGGCAATCAGCAAAAACTTTCCTAAAGTTTGTTTTCAGTCTGACTCACATGCAGCAGCTTTTCAATCTGGAGAGATTCCTTGGTGGGCTTGTACAAGATGGAACAAAATAAAAAGCACACTACAAGAATGGTACTTCACTCATAGCTACAGGGAGACAAATTTCTCAGCGGATTCAATGGCAAATAGAGGAGCAGGAATGGCTAAGGGAGAAAAAAGAAGTTATCTTTCAAAACCAGATTTTATCGAAACTATGGAAATTCCAGAAAGGCCCTACTACAAATTTGACTAATGTTTTGTTATAGCTTTGCTTTACTTTCAGCTTATCATAAGCCCATATGAATTAATGGGCTTGGTTTTGTAATCTTGTGACATTATTCTTTGGTTTAATAAAATTTGTTATTACCTAGCAAAAAAAAAAAAAAAAAAGCTAATTTCCTCTTAACCAAGGCAATGGATGAAGCTACTTACGCATGACTGATGTATAACTATCTTATTTTCTCTAGTTTTATTATATAATTCACTTAATCACTGCTACTGCAAAGTTTTAAATTGTTTGCATGATTTTCCTAATTAGTTGTTATTCAATTTGATAGGTTATGCTTTGTTAAATATATTGATAATCTATGCTTAAGGTTTATAAGTAATATTTGAGAATCTGACTGATTTTTAATGAGTTAAGATAAAAAAGAGGACTTAAAAGTTGATTAGAGTTTTGAAATCCTTATCTTTTTTTTTGGTAAATCCAAATTTTATTAAAAATAACAAAATTACAAAGAAAAATAAGCAACAAGAAAAGAGGTCAGGAAAACACCAAAAACTTGCTGCTCATTTGAAACGAAAATAAGATACATTTGGGTATTCAACAGAAGTTAAAAAATCTGGTCTTCCAATATAATGTCTTCCTTCCTCATTAGGAAGATCACAACCTCTTTTTGCCATATTATCCGCTGCAAAGTTAACTTCCTTATCGGTATGCTCAAAACGAATAGCCTCATAATTAGAAGAAACCTCACTCCAGCGCTGCTTAACAATCCATGAAAGAGATGACGAAGTAAAAGCCATCATTGCACTCATAAAATCAGAACAAATGCAAATTCTCAACCCCCCCCCCCATTGAACCGCCCATTCCAGTCCAATTATAATTCCAAAAATTTCTGTTAGGTAGTTAGAGGTTATATCCAAACCAATACACATAGCGCCAACAACATTAGCCTCATGATCTCTCGCCACAACACCTGCTCCAGCCATTCCCGGATTCCCACGAGTCGCTCAATCACAGCACAACAACAGTTCATCCAACGGCAGAGTTGACCACCTACATTCAACTGGTTCATGCAACTTCACCTGCCTATGAGGCACTTTAAAAAAATCCAGCACTTTGAGATCATCCACATAATTATACATATAACCCTTGAGGCGTCTTGAATAATCATGCACCTGATTGAAAACACACTTTTGAAAGAAATTACAACAAACCTTTTTGTTTTCATAAACAAACTGATTTCTTGTCTGCCATAAATCCGACCTCACAACCAAAACAGACAGCAACCAAATATCCTTGATCATGCCACTCCTACCCCGTGCTTCCTTGCAAGCTTTCGACAAATTTAAGTGTGAATGTAATCCAAAAATGTCTGTAATCTAATTCCAAGCTTTCTCAGCAAAAGCACACTGCCACAACAAATGATCCAAAGTTTCTTCCGCATTATTACACAAACAACATTTGTTAACTACCTGGATTTTGAACCGACTTTTAACTTTGTAAAGAGTAGCACAGGCTCCCCTTAATATCTTACAGTTTCTCGCAGCCAAGGCAGGGTGAATAGACTGCCTCCATAAAAGATTTGCCCCCTCCAGTTTAGCATGTTTCGTGCGAAATAAGGACTTCTCAGAACTGAGAGTAAAAACGCCATTGTAGTTTGGCTTCCAAACCATGCAATCCACTTAATTCAAAGGCCTAGGAAGATCTGCCTCAACATTGCCTGCATCTAACAAGGTGTTGCGACATTATTCACTCAAAATCCAGACACCGTTATTAAGCATATCTCCAACCAAAACAACACGATCCAAAGCATAGTCTTCAAGAATATCAGCTATAGCCTCATCTCCAACCCACATATCATAGTAAAGAGATGTATTGCGACCATCTCCAATTAAAACCTTTGTGTTATCCTCCACCAAAGAATAAACCCATTTGATACCATGCAAAATAGAAGACTTCACATAATGTACCAACGTTCCATTCCTCATAAAAATATTTGCCCGAAGAAAACGAGCCCAAACTTTATTAGATTTGTGGATTTTCCACCAAAGCCCCATAAGAAACGCCTTGTTCATTACACTCAACTGAGTTACACCCAAACCACCTTCCTCATAAGGAGCACAAATCTTTTTATAAGCCACAACAAAAGATTTACTCACCTGAGAATCGCCAGACCATAAAAATTACAAATAGCAACTTCACATTGATGAACAAACTTCTTTGGCCACTTATAAACAACCATATTATGTGTAGAAAAGCTCGCAATCACAGACTTGACCAACACCACTCTATCTTGAAACGGTAGCATCCTACCCTTCCAACCTGCTAGTTGATCCTTAATCTTTTCAACCACATTAGCAATATGGTGATATTTAACAGCACCAAGTATTACTATAACCCCTAAATACCTATCCGGGAAAGTCACAATAGGCATCCCCAAAAAATCAGCAATAATTGCTCTTCTCCGTAAAGAACCTCCCCCATAATAGATTTTGCTCTTTGCACGACTAACCGTCTGGCCAGAAGCACGCTGATAGGAACCCAGTAAAGCTACGAGATTTCTCAAGCTTTTTATGTTTCCCTTACAATAAATCATAATGTCATCAGCAAAAAACAAATGAGTGGGAGAGATACCTTTCCTAGTGACCATAATAATCATGGAACCCTCACGAAAAAGTTTCGTGATATTTCTGCTCAGGACATCTTCAATCAACAGAAGAATCAGAGGAGATAGCAGATCCTCTTGGCAAAGCCCTCTATCTATACTGAAATAACCATCTGGATTACCATTAACAAGCACAGAAATCCTAGCTGATTTTAAAAGACTGAGAATCCAATCACACCACCATTCTGAGAAACCATACCTTCTAAACACCTCCAAAATAAACCTCCAGCTAACTGTATCAAAGGCTTGCGTAATATCAAGCTTCAAACCAATATTACCATCTTTATGTTTGATCTGAATTTCATTCACCATTGTTTGTACCCCATTAAAATGGTGCACATGTGTACCGCACAAGCTATCCATAACGGTGAAACACAGTTTATGGGTTTTGGTTTATGATTGAAACCCGTGGGTTTATTGAGGCCACATGGCTTATTATGGAAGCTTAATACGGTTTATTAAGGAAATCAATACGGTTTATTAAGGAAACCCGTGGGTTTATTGAGGAAACCCACATGGCTTATTATGGAATCCCAATACGGTTTATTAAGGAAACCCGTGGGTTTATTGAGGAAACCCACGTGGCTTATTATGGAAGGTAAATACGGTTTATTATGGAAACCCGCGGGTTTATTGAGGAAACCCACATGGATTATTATGGATGCCCAATACGGTTATTAAGGAAACCAATACGGTTTATTAAGGAAACCCGTGGGTTTATTGAGGAAACCCAGATGGATTATTATGGAAGCCCAATACGGTTTATTAAGGAAACCCGTGGGTTTATTAAGGAAACCCACATGGCTTATTATGGAAGACCAATACGGTTTATTAAGGAAACCCGTGGGTTTATTGAAGAAACCCGTGGGTTTATTGAGGAAACCCACATGGCTTATTATGGAAGCTCAATACAGTTTATTATGGAAACCAGTGGGTTTATTGAGGAAACCCACATGGCTTATTATGAAAGCCCGGTTTAGTTTATTATGGAAACCCGTGGGTTTATTGAGGAAACCCACATGGATTATTATGGAAGCCCAGTTTGGTTTATTGTGGAAACCCGTGGGTTTATTGAGGAAACCCACATGGGTTAATATAGAAGCCCAATATAGCTTATTATAGATACCCAAAGGACTTATTGTAGAAGTCATTTTTGGATAGACACAAATCTTGGAAGATAGACAAGGATCTTCCAAGATAGATACAAATCTTGAAGAGATAAATATGGATCTTTCAAGATAGATACAAATGTTGTGGGGTTATACACAAATCTTATGAAGATAATAAGGATATTCTAGGATATACTCAAATCTTGACAAGATATATAAGGATCTTTTAAGATAGACAAAAATCTTAAAGGATAAGTACAAATCTTGGTGGTTATTCTGGATAACTACAAATCTAGGGTTATTATGGAACCAAAATAGGGTTTTAGGCCTATAAATAGAGGTTAAAATCCAACTCAAAAGGTACACAATTTCTATTCTTTTTCTCCACAACTCACCTGCTTAAGAACTCCTTCTGACTTTAGCATCGGAGTGTCTTTGCAGGTACCCCCCACATTTTTCAGCATCGATCACAGTTTTCATCAACGATTCTTGGAGAAAGTGGATCTACGGGGGAGATTCAATCCATCTACACACATCTCGAAGAGTGTTGGGGTAAATATTTTTGCACCAACAACCATCTCTAAAGCAAGGCTATTATTTTGTGGATATCCCTTCATAAAAGCTACTTGTTCTTCAGAAACAAGATTACCCAAGACACTTCCCAACCGAGTAGCTAAGATCTTAGTAAAGATTTTAAAGAAAAAATTACTAAGGCCAATCGGTCTAAAATTATTAGGAGTATTAGTACCTCTTTCTTTTGGCAGAAGCAGCAACAAGCTCGAATTTACTCCACGCGGAATAGACTTATTCATCCAGTAAAATAAAATGGCATTCACCAAGTCATGATTAATAATTTCCCAACAATGCCTATAGAAAAAACCCGCAAAACCATCCGGCCCAGGAGCAATATCCGCTCCCAAGGATAAAACTACTTCATGAATCTCCTCTAGCGAAGGAATTTGGTCCATACGAACGCCCTCCTCCACCGAAATACTCTCATGATCCACATCAAAAAGAGAATCAACCTGGACAGAATCATCACCATTAAATTTATTCACAAAATAGTTCACCGCAAGGTCTCTAGTCTGATCACAGTCCGTAATAGTCACCCCATTATCATCCACCAGATCCGAAATAGTATTACTACTCCTTCGCATATGAATACTGTTGTGGAAAAATTAGTGTTGCTCGCACCCTCAATCAACCACTGATTTCTAGGTTTTTGCCTCAACATTGTAGCCAATTGCATGCGGATATCATTAACTTCAACTGACGCCTCTTTCATCACATTATTTTTATGTAAATCTGTAGGGTCTTCATCAGCTACCCTTACAACATTCTCAAACCTGAGTTGAGCTTGCTTCAAACGAACATTAACATTACCAAAGACTTGTTGGTTCCACACCTTCATATCAGCCTTGAGTCTTTTTAATTTTTGAGGAAAAACATAAGCCGGAGACCCTTCCAAAGGAGCGTTCCAACTATCTTGAACCATTCTCATGAAATCTGGATGTAAAAACCACATCTTCTGAACACAAAAAAGAGATATTCTTGGCCTAGTATTGACAAAAGGATACCTAATAAGACGAGAATGATCCAAACTTCCTTAGGAAGAGCCTTACACCGCCAATTCTCAAAATGATTCAACCAAAACTCATTCATCACTGCCCGGTCTAGCATATTAATAATTCTTCTAGCACCTGATGCCTGTTAGACCAAGTGAAATTGCAACCCAAAGATTCATATTCAAAAAGATTATTATAATCCATCCAATCATTAAACTCATTCACCACATCTGTTCTTGGAATAACACCATCCTTCTTTTCTTCATTACGGAGAACACAATTAAAATCGCCAATGACCAACCAAGGAACCTGCTGGTCACCCAAATTGAGCTGCCTCCAAAGATCCCTTCTAGTAACTTGCAAACTACTAGCATGAACCAAAGAAATCATAACACCATCAACACCAATAGTAATAGCCTGACGAGAAGTATTCAAAATCATCGGATCTGAAATATCCCTAGACCACATCACCCAAAGATTCCCAATCGTACGATCCGTAGAGTTATGAAAAATTGTATTACTAAAGCCATCCAACTGAAAACGTATCAAAGATCTGGAAGAAACCGACACTCTTGGCTCAGCAATGCCAATAATGTCAGGCTTATGAATTTTAACTAACTCCCCAAGTTAACATTGTGTTTCATCCCGCACAATCCAATTTATATTCCATAATAAAACACTCATTGGGAAACCACAGAGTTTTGGTTGTTTAACTTAACTCCCTGCGCAGGTCTTGCAGTGTCTCTCTTTGGTAATCCATCTTCAGTCTTTGTTTTAGAAGGCAATGTCTTACCCACTTAATCCGAAGTATTATCAGATTAGCAGTCCCAGTAATCCGGGAAACACCATGAATAAAAGTATTTCGAGAAAGAATGATCGGTTTCTTAGAAGACCACTTACCTGGAAAAGTATCAAAATCTGGGATAGAACTTACCTCCAATACTGTATCACCAAGTAAGCCAACCTCTGCATTAAGCACGTCAAACCTATTTGGCGAAACAATACTCTCATGAACATACAATGCATCAGTTAAAGGAGTGTCGGAAGAATTAACCTCAGTCCTATCAGCCCATGAATTCCTACTCTCCCTCGCTTTAGAATTCATAAGAGACTTAGTACTAGGCATACTTCCTGTAGCACCAGAAACTAATGCTGCATACACAGCTTCCTTTCGTTTAGTTCTTGATAATTCAACATAGGCAGAGCGAAATACATCTTCAGACTTAGTTAACTTATCCTGCAATTGTTCCTCAACAGTCACTTGAACACTCCCTGACACAATTTCACCCTCCTCCCGAACAGGAATCACCGGAGCAGTATTAACATTCCGGCCATGCACGACTGAATTATGTATATTGTTTGGTAAACTGCTAACAAGTTCAGGAACGACAGGAATGATCGGGGATGTCTTCCCTTTCCTGCGTCTAGCTTCTTGCCAATCTTTCCCAGTAGTAGACTGTGCTGGAACATTATCACCACTCGCCTTACTTATTTCATGTGCGTTCTGATGCTCAATATTCAGACGCTTCCTCTCTCTAATGTGAAATTTTCTCTCCAAAATTTTTTGGCGATTTTTTTAGGGTTTCATATTTCTCACGTCCACTCCTTCATCTTGGATCATATTTTAGGTGATTCAAGATGGGGGAAACTTCTGATTCTTCTAAAAATCCTAATGAGAATAAAACCGTGTCTTTTGCTGATTTGGTTAGGGTAAAAAACCGTATATGCTAAATGATTCTGATTTATTATCTCTACATGATGCATCTTTGTGTGAAAAGGAACCAGCCTTGGATTTACCTTTAGAACTTACACAAGAAGGGTGTGAGATTTTTCAATTCAGTCTTATTGGGAGACTGAATTTTAAAGGCTTGAAATTAATGAGGTGCAAAAAAATTTGGAAGAACAATGGGGAATTGGTACTGGAAGGTGCAAACTTGTTCCTATGACAAAAGGTTTTTTCATCATCAAGTTGATATCTAAGGAAGACAAAGAACGAGTTTGGCATGGAGATTCATGGACGGTTCAGCAACAAACTCTTAGGGTTTTTAACTTTTGCCCTAATGTTGATCCGGAGAGGAAAAATACATCTTTCGCTTCTGTTTGGGTTAGTTTCCCTGGCTTGTACATAAAATTATGGACAAAAAGGATTCTATTATCTATTGCAAAAATTCTTCGGAAGCCAATTGTTATTGATCAGAAAACTTTGGATCATGATGTTGGAAACTATGCTGCTGTGCGTATTGATATTGATTTTGCTAAACCAATTCCTAAAAGAATTCGTTTGAAAGCTAATGGCAATGAGTTTTGGCAATATGTTGAAGTTCAGGATTTGGAGAATATCAAGTTTTGCACACATTATAAGTTTATGGGTCATAAGTTCGAAAATTTTCTTGCTGCTCGCAAGCTTTTGGGAGGTTCTAAATCTTCTAATATGTCTCAAAAACCTCAAAAAGATGATAAAGAGGTTAACAATCCAAATAAAAAGTATGCATGGAGATAAGTACGTGGAAAAAATAACGTGAATGGTAATGGTTCCAATGCAGACAAGGGCATTCATTCTGAAGTTATTGTTTCCCATGAAAACCATGCAGAGAACGTCAATAATATTGTAGCAAAGGAAGGTATTCAGTCTGTTGGTGCTATTACAGCACAAACTTACCAAGGTGTTGGATTTTCTTCACATCAAGAGAAAGAATTAGCTGAGGATAAACAATTGGAGGATGAGCTTAACAGCTCTTTTGTTGAGTATCGTGAAGCTCAGCTCAAACTAATAAGATGTAAAAATGCAATTGCAGCAAAAAAGGATATTGCAGCACGTAAAAATTATGTTCATGCAGTTCATGAAGCTGTTCCGTCAGATAGTATGCAAAGTAATCCGAAGATTACTAGCAAGCAAACTCAGTCAAGGAATAACGTGGAATCTAGCTTGGTTATGCAGAAGCAAACTTCCGTGCCCAATAAGAACTCTGAGTCTGTATCCAAGCAAAACTTGGTTTTGGAAACTCAGCAGCAGATCATGTACAAGGAAAACTCTGAGATTATGTCCGTGAATTGTCATACTCAGGCCTTGAATATCTCTCCAGGTTTGAATACAAAGCCAGGGTCTGTATCCAACTCGGTTTTGAAAACTTATTCCAAGTCAGAGTCCGTGAATAAGAATAAGCATGCCAAGCAAGCTGAAAATCAAGCCGTGACTAATTCTGAGGCTAGTTATAAATAAGAGTCATCTGAACAGGATTGGAAAACAGTTAAAGGTAAGAACTCCCCTACTAAGGGTACACCTTTTAAATTTAAATCTTTGGAAACTCCTTATGTGGATGCACTTTTTCAATCTGAATTAGTGGTGAATAACAAGTATGGTGCTCTAGCTTCTGAGTTAGGCCTTGCTAATGATTCTAGTGAGGTTTTGGTGGAGGAGGAACAAGATGATTCTAGTGACTTAAACATTAGTATGGGTTCGAAAGAATGGGGTGAAGTTGATGAAGATATTATAGCAAGGAAACAAGCTAGAAAAGTGGCCAAGAAAGCTGCAAAATTGTTGGCCTTGCGGTCTTTGCAATCTAATGCTAGCTTGGAGTTCAATAAGGCCAATGAGGAATCTCTAGGTTGCGACAATGATCATAACAAGGAAACAACAACCGGGTTTGATATTAATAATATTTTATCTATGGAGGAATTAGAGGAGGCAAATAACATTGAGAATGTTGAAGTGCGTGAAAATTTTATTAGGAATTCAGCCTTTCGACAAGACTATTTCAAGGAAAAAAAGGAACTAATGGATAGAATGGCACCTAAGAAAAAAGCTCAATCTCCTATTAAGCTTATTCCTGGTGGTAATTATGCTTCAGATGAGGATGAATATGATGATATTTATGAAGATGAATAAAAGCATCCTTATGGAGACCTTGATTTGACACAAATAATTGCTGGTCTTCATTCTAAGAAGAGGAATTTTAGAGTTGGAAACAAGGGGCGCAAACGATTTTAATGTTCCTAGTTTTTCACTTTATGTTTTTTATTTGTGTTTATGAGCTTTTCGAGTTTTCCTGCCCCTTTGATTTATGGGGGTGGGGAGGCCTTGAGCCTCCCATCTTGTAATTCTTGTAATTACGTTTTTTTGTTATAATAAACCTTGGGCTTAACAAAAAAAAAGTTCCGATGTTCAATACCTGAAATCTGTAGCTACCCATTATTATTATTATAAAATTAATATTAATATTATTATTATTTACACGTGAATGGGAGGAAGTCGGGCAACAATCTGTGCACCAACACCCTTTTGGATAGCCAAACATATCCTATTGAAAAGCAAACCTCTTACTTTGTTGTTAGTATCATAGTTAGTCATGCAATTCTTCAATCTCCTCAACAACAAAACAAGGTCCTCTCCAAGCTCCCCCATCGTCGAGAAGGCCAAGGCATAAAACCGGTATCCTTGAGATGTGCACTTGGCTAGGTATTGTTGCATTTACGTGCAACCGCCGCATAAATAGCGTGCCCCGGTGTGAAGCAACGAATTCCACCGTCGGTGAAAGGAGAAACTCCGGTGACGTCAAAGCAAGTATCTTGTCCATTTTCCCGATTGTGTATGAATATGTCAGCAGGCTTGAGAGCTGTGTCTTGTTCAGAAAGAAATCCCAAAGAGAATTCTTTCCTAGCCGCAATGCCGCATCGATAGCAAATATCCATGATAACGTCGTACCAAATCGTGACGAAATTTAAAGCCAACTTCGCTTGCACAGTGGAGTGCATGATCACTAAAATACGTCCATGTCGCGACCAAAACAAGAGTAAGTGCTATCTTCAGCAAATAGTGGAATGCCAAGCCGATATTGAGCTACGGCACAGAACTGCCTAGGTCCGAGTGATTGGTTAAGGACGGCAATTGGAATGGATTTCAGGTAGTCGCGTGATCGAGTTGATTACTTTGCCACAAAACTGCATCTCTCGTTGTCAACTGGAACTTAGCTGGTATCTCTTTCTTAACAACATCAAAGAACTGGGCTGCCAAAGTTTTCATAAGATGCGGGGAAGTAGAACTGATGCTGAAAGAAGAAAGACCGCAGGCATGCATAAACTTGTTGAGAGCATGTTGGTAATTGTGGCTAGGGGCTGAAATGTCCACGACATTCAGAATATTAGTCTGCAAGTGGTTAGTCTGAGTAAGTGAAGCCAAGTAACAATACTGGCTCGTATCCTCAAACCAGTATTGTTATTATTATTATTATTATTATTATTATTATTTTTTTTTTTTTTTTTTTTTTTTTTTATTATGAAAAGAACATATTACAAAGTCAGCTTTTTACATCGAGGGTGTTGGTAGCCTAGCAACAATCTGGGCACCGACTCCCTTTTGAATAGTTATACCTATTCTATGAAAAAGAGACCCTCCTACTTTACAATTGGCATCTTGACTAGCAACATATTATTATTATTATTATATTTTTTATTATTTTTTATTTTTGTTTTTTTGACTAGCATAATTAATTTTGTTCAATTATTATTATTATTATTATTATTGAAACGTACCTCTGAGGGCTTTTATTGAAAATAGGGAAAAGAGTAATATTACATGGAAAGTGTTGGTAACCTAGCTACAAGCTGAGAACCAACACCCTTTTATTATTATTATTATTATTATTGATAATCAAAATCAATATTCCAAGAGATGGTGAGTAGCCTAGCAACAAGTTGGGCACCAACACCTTTTTGAATAACGATCCCTAGCCTATGAAAAAGAGAATTGCATATCTTGAAGTTGGCATCATGTCCTGCCATGGAATTCCTTAATCTCTTCAGAAAAGTTAAGAAATCCGTACTAAGCTCACCAAAAGTGGAGAAAGCCAAAACACCGAACCCATACCCGAGAGAAGTGCAAACATCTAAGTATTTAATGTTCTTGCGAGTAATTGTTGCAGAAATGGCATGACCTGGTATGAAGTTGCGTGTTTTAGCACTGGTAAACGGAGAGACCCCAGTGACGTCAAGACAAACATCCTTCCCATCTTCCCAATTATAAACCATGATATCCGCTGGCCGAAAATCCTTATTATTGATGACGCCCAAAGAAACGTCTTTTCTAGCCGCAACACTAGCTCTGTAACACATGTCTGCCAGAATATCTTTTACTAAATCATGTCTGAATTTAAGCCCGACCTCGCTAGCACAATGGATAGCGTGATCGCCAAAGATATCCATGAGTTTGCCGCAACAGGTACATTTACTACCTTCCTCAAAAGGGGGTATATCTAAACGATATTGTAAGACCGAGCTAAACTGCCTGGAACCAACTGCCTGGTTAAGCCCAGGAATAGGTATTGCCTTAAGGAAATCCATAGCATGATCAGATCTATTACATTGCCAAACAGTAGCTTCACGTGTAGATAAAGAAAAGCGAAAAGGTACCTTTTCCCTGATAGCTCCAAAGTAGATAGCTGCTAATGACTTCATGTATTGGGGGGCGGCATCATTAATGTTGAAATGAGGAAGGGGGATCCCACAAGCTTGTGTGAAGCTCTGCAAAGTATTATGGAAACCAGGGCATAAGTCGGTTGTTGCAGGCAGCCTCAAGATAGAATTCTGCAAATGCTGGGTCTGTGTCTGAGATGCAAGGTAACAGTACTGCATAGTATCTGTCATAGTAAGAATACCCAGACCACCATCTTTGATGGGGAGAGTGGCTAGTCGTTGTTGGACTAAGCCAAAAGCAGCCCCATCTCCGACTATAAGACGACGAAGATACTGCATAATATAATCATCAAAGCGCGTGCCAACATTCTGAATCGCCTTGGGGCAAGTAGTGCGTAGGGAAAAATATAACCTCGATACTCCAGTACAGTTGCACAAAAGCAAAAGTTCACACTGAGGATCGTGCAGCTCTTGAATATTGTCTATGAGCTGAGAGGTTTTGTCAACCCTGTTCAACACCACATTACTGCAGAAGTTCATATCTAGGCTGACTGGTCCACCAAGCAATTTAACACCATCTTTTGGCTTACCAATATCCGCAGGAAAGGCAGTATCAGAATCCCTTCTCGGATCATAAGAAAGCCAAAATAATTTCGTCTTCAAAATAATTCAGATGTAACCCGTAGCCTGGTCCATCCTCTTGAAGAATCTTCAATGCCTTAGACACTTCCATAATGTCACCTGCGATGGTGCCATCGTCTAAATACCAGGCATGGAAATCCAACGTACAAGTGGTTGCAATCTTCTCGATAAGAGGTTGCAAAGCTAAAGCAAAAAGAAGGGGACCGAGAGGGTCACCCTGCTGAACACCTTGTGTCGAGGAGAGAATGTGCTCTTGATAATATAGCCTGGCAGGTTGCATATAGCAGAATTCAACCCAATGAGAGATGCTAGGGCAGTGTGTTCTTACCTCACGGATAATAGTGGATCGATCAACCATATTGAATGCATTCGAAAAATCTATTAATAACATAGTTTTGGTGTTATCAGATCCATGCAGTTCAAGCAATCTATTCGCCGCGTATAGAATACCCTCCCAGCCGCAAGGAATGCCAACTCCATATTGGTGATTGCCAAGATAGTTGTTCAAGTTTTTGCAAACTGAAGTAGCTGCTAACTTAGAACACAGCCTACCCCAGATGGTACCTACCGCAATTGGTCTTAAACCACCACCAGGTTTAAGTAGTGGGGTTAAGGGAGCACTGGCCAAAAATTCACCAAGGGAAAGAGGACATTTACCTGCAATCCACAGGTTCACGACACCAGTAATCGACAGCAGCAACTCATCAGAAATCGCAGCACCAGCTCCACTCATGGCGTCCAACAAGTGCTGAGTGCGGAGACCGAATCTGCCACAAGATGTCCCCTTGGGGAAGCTCTTCAGGGCTGCAAGTACAACCTTGGAATCAACAGTCAGGGAAGGTGCTGAAACAGCTTCTGTGGGTATAGTTGGAGGTGGAGCATGTGGATGTTTCTGCTGGAGTTCGAACAAGGTGTCTGGGGTAGGTGGAGCAACGCCACTGGAAGAAAGAATGCGAATTGAGTGAATAACGATTATTATTATTATTATTATTATTTATTATATAATTGGATAACTATTATTACATGAAACTAGTTGGAAGCCTAACAAGCTAAGCTCCAACGACATACTACTACATTAATTGAACAAAATTAATTATGCTTCCGTCTGCAATCTGAGTTAGAATGACCAACAATCTTGCACTTAGAACAAAATTTAGGCCTTTTAGGAATCTCTATAGCTTGCCAAAAATCCAAACCCCCTACCGAGACATGAATTTCATCAGTATCATGCTCAGCAAAATTAATATCAATCAAAACTAAAGCAAAGTATCTGTATTCATGTGTCAAACTACATTTATCCATCACTATAGGAGTTTCCAAAGACTTCACCATGGCCAACAAAGTTTTTTCAATCCAGAATTCCATAGGTAAACCTGTGAATTTAACCCACACCGTAACATGAGAAGTTCTCTGCCTGTCAGCATCAAAACTAGGATACCATTGCATTAAATTTAGGGTTTGATGATCAACCATCCATGACTCCGCATCAAAAATCTTGTTCTTATCTTCCTGTTTATTCAACTTGATTATAAAGAAACCCCTATTCAGAGGAACAAACTGAACTCGGCCTTCACCCGGTTGCCATTGTTGTTCTAGTGATTTCTTTTCATCATTAAAATTAATCCCTTTAAAATCCAAACGACCAATGAGACTAAACTGCCAAATCTCACACCCTTCCAAATAATACGCCCCCGGTAAGACAACATCAAGCTTGCCATCTTTCCTAGTAGGGTTTGGTAGAGTGCTCAAATCCACTGAAGTTGTAGGTAGCGGTTGTTTGTTTTTTAAACGATCAGGATAAGTTAACATATCCATTTGGGATGGATCAGATTGATCCCTCATCCTTGATCGCCAAAAGATGAAGCGCGAATTATTATTTTTTTGAAAAAGCCAAAAACCCCTAGAATCGCCAGAGCAGTTTTAGGAGAGAGAAAAAGAAAATTCTAGTTTATAGGAACTCTTTTGAAATCCTTATCAATCAATGTAGTAGTGGAATCTAAAGTCTTGGTTATTTCTAAAACCTTGATATCACTTTCAATTCAATTTTCTTTATTTTTTGCATTAGAATATTTCTGAAATCAAATCTTTACAAGTCTTAACAAACCTTTTTTTTGTCACTGTAAACAACTACATCAATTCGCGAACCCTTTATTTATGGTGAACAAGATAGCTTGAAAGCTAAGCAAAGGTAGCTTGAATCCAAACCAAGTTTGAGCTATTTTCCTTTTTCAAGACTTTCCTAATTTTGGGAGTCTTTTCAAAGTTACAACTCTAACATAAATAATTAAATAAATAACTACTTTAGCATAAATTATATTTTTGTGAATAAATCACAATTTTACTTAGGAAGGAATTCTAAAATATCACAAACACTTTAATATGGCAATTAATTGTGTTCGGAAGAATAGCATCTTGCCTAGATGAGGAAATATCAAAAACTTGACTAAAATAGACTTCTAGTCACGTATTTGCGCTCAAATCTTGAACCGTCACAAACAGTTCGTGGATTGTTTCCTACTAACGAACTGCAACAGTTACAACAAACACTTATAACTATTTCTTTAATAAATCAATCGTGACTTCTTCGTTATGACTCGGAATTGAGTGATTCTTGTCTCGTTGAATTCATAAGCTCGTTCACTATAACATGAGAACCTTTCCAGGGATAAAGGTTATTGTCACTAAAATCATGTTTCAAATAACCTCGAGTATATATACATAAATGTACTTTACCGTCATAGGAATTGTTCCATAGAGTAAGCACTTGTTTCGATAGATTAGAAACGTAGAATTGAACAAGAATCCAAATGAAATCAGTAACCACATACCTTTATTGATGAAGTCCTTGTTGATGTCTTTGTTTGATCTCGAATCTTAATTCTTCAAGGGTGTTCGGTGGTTTCTGATACTCAACTATACAGGCTTCTAATCCTAAATCCGAAACTTGACTAAAGTAAACTAGAAATTAAGATATAGTTTTGATAACTAAATTTTACAACAAGCTTGAAATAGCAACATTTGTGAGTTCGACTGAGAAATGCTCTAACAATTTTAGTTTTCGATTATTGATTTGATTGACTAACGGTTGTTGACACTTTGATTGCCCCTAGTTTGATTATTCTGAAGAGCCTTCTCTTCTGACATAAGGTCATTCAAACTATATTAAAGTATTGACGGGATCTTCAAAACTGTTTTTAGACCTGAACAAAAAATTGTGATCATCCATTGTTAACAGACTCCGTTCTGTGTGCGATTGATCATAGGTGGAATCAAGTTTTTTTTTTGTGCAGGTACTATTGAAGGCAATTGAAGATTTGAAGATAAGAATATTTTTTTGATTGGTTTTTGCATCTCATGATATTTTGTGCACACATATTTATCGACTGGGATTCGACTAAGATATAATATATCTTTGATAGATTTGATCATATAGTTGTTTAGATCAGCAACTATCATTTGGAGGTATTCTTCAGTATCTGAATCTGATAGTTGTGAATATAGATCTGATTATTTCGGATCTTGATTGATCTTACCCGACAAATGAGTTTACTAGTTTAAACGGAAGAGCCTTTGTTAAAAATCATCATATCTTTTCTTAAAAGATTATCGAAGTAGTTACCAAACAGTTTTGTTCCTTTATTGTTAGGACGATCAAAAGGAGTTGAGTGCTTAAGACTTTACGACGATAAAGCGACTCAAAATGGTGATTTCTGGCTTGGGATTCACGTGCGTTGACTAGAAGGTTGTAGGGGCAGGGATACTGAGGGAACTAAGTAACTAAGGGTAGATTATTTGGTCCGGTGGGTTGACTATACGAAGTTGGCTTTGTTATTTTATATTGAGGCTTAATTCTGAGGTATTCATAACTGGACTAGATCCCGGGGTTTTTCTACATTTGCGGTTTCCTCGTTAACAAAATCAGGTTGTGTGATTTACTTTTACTTTCCGAAATTATAATTGTTTTATTATAAAAAAATCAAATAAATACACTTGTACGTTAATTCAAGACACTTGATTGTGATCCCACAGTAATCGGTTTCATAGCGTAACAATCATCAAGTGTATACCTTGTTGTATTCTCTCGACTTTGTCCATAGACATTCACACTTGGTATCAGACTTATAGGTTGAACCGAAAAGATTGTGGTTGCGCTGCCGGATGGAGCATCTGTTCGGTCCTTTGTAACGTCCTCTTTCTGTTCCACTGGAGCGATATAGAAGAAAGTAGGTTCAACATGCTTTCCAACAAAGTAAGAAAGCGCCCATTCTATATTGAGTTCAGAAATTGGACCAAGGGGATCATATCTGGCGTCTCCTTTCAGGACATGACTACTGGACACTGCACTTGGCTATCCTTGTCATTTCACTAGTTGATTCTAGAGTCGTTCTCTATTGACCTAGGTTTCCTATATGAAACGTTATTAGGTCTACGACTAAAAGACTTCACTTTGGGGATTCGTGCATCCAGGTCCGACTATCTTTACCTTGATAGTTTGTGAATCCTGATCTTGCTTTTTTGTTATCAAGGTTCTCGTAATCTCTTTCAGGAAAGATAGATAGTAATCACAAAGTTATCTTCGTCTCAGACTTTGTGGTTCCTCAAGATAGATAGCTAACGACCGATCTTAGTTGATCTTTCGAAGATTGTTCTTGAGAGGTGGTTAAGATCTAGGATGCTCTTCGGGAGTTGTAAGTTCTGGATTTGTGAGGTTTGCTAGCTTTGTCTATTGCAAACATATTTCCATACCTTGATCATTGATCTAAACGGAAATCAAATAGGCTTATCTTTAATTTAGATCAAATTGGTATCAAAAGTCTTCACTCTGGTTGGAGCAACTCTTAGGCTATAAAAGACGTCATCTAAAGGAATCAAGTGCATAGAACCTTGCGAGGTTCAAGAGACGTAAGGAGCAACAGTAACTGAATCGCTTGGAGGGTGGGTTCGGTCTCAATTACATTCCAGTCTGAAGTCTAATAGTAGGATAGTGTCTGTAGAGGCTTAGTACAACGTGGTGTTCAATCTGGACAAGGTTTCGGGTTTTTCAGCTATTGCGGTTTCCTCATTAACAAAATTTCAGGTGTCTTGTGTTTTTCCTTTTTCGCATAATATTGTTTATCTTTATAATTGGATTTACACAGGTTTGTACGTATTCAAGTGGAATGAATAGGTAAACAGGATCTGGAACTTTTACTTGCCTTATTCTTCGCAACTTTCATTTGGAATTGCACATCTTCAGGTTGCCCAGAGAACCTTCGAGGAACAACGCACAACCGAACTTGCATACAAACTAACCCTGGCCTGATCAACAAATAAAAATTAAATCATACATCAGATTTGAATATATATAAATCGGTCGATTGTGAATGCAGTCTAAACTTTAAAGTAAGATTTCGATGTTGTGTTCATCAGGTGGTTGTCTACTTCCATATTATTCATTTTATCACTTGTACTCAGATGCACTACTAAACCAAACCGAATCAAATGTACTTCGGAGCATGATATGCATGGATCAATATATGTAATAAAAACAATACTACATTAAAAAGAAAACTTCAGACTGTATACAGAATCATTAAGATGTGTTCTCAATTGTTAACATGTTTTAAACAAGTAAAGGTGATAAAACAATTGTTGCAAGTATGTATATACAACAAACTGGGTAAAGCTCGTACTATTGTATTTATGACTATGCAGCGTTGGGTTGTTTCCTCAAACAAATAACTATTAAACAAGTAATAAATCTTAGGATGCAGTAATAATAGACTTAAAACCCATTTACCTTGAAAGATGAAGCCTGGTCACATCGGTTGTTAATTTACTTCATAACAAACAAAATGTGTAAGTAATGCCTTACCTTGGACTTTAATTACACACACGATTATTATGTATAACTATCATTTTTTTCAATGATGCTGGAACTTGCATGAGCATTGGCACATCAATGCATCCATCACAGCTCATCCATAATCTACAATTCCATAATAAATTCATAAGGCTAATTTGATGTTTAGAAGCAAAAGAAGGTTCCCTAAAAAATTCAAGTTTAGAAGCAAAGGAAGTACCTTATATAGTGATATACCAAATGTACATCCACTAGTCCCTGTAGCACCTATTCCTTCATTCGAACGAATCTCTGCAACAATTTTTTAACAAAATAAGCACACCTTCCACTTGTTCGTTTATAAATCTTGAATACAAATATGTTTAAGATGTCAGCAAATCAGTGTGGATGTATATTACATCTCCTTAAATCCTGAGATTGTAGACAATATCATCCAAACTCCAGAGCAAGCTGATCTAAACATAGTTCGGTCAACTAACAAAAAGGATCATTCGTTTTTAAGTTTTAATGTAATATTGACTTACTTAAGGAATAAAACTATTTAAAGGGTGTCATCATTGCCTATATTTATTCAAAACCTGTTGAGTTTCTGTCTATCCGACACAACCTTCTGAAATTGAATCAGGCCGTAAAATATCATAACTATAACATCAAAGTAAAAACGAACAAAGAAAATCGTAGAGCATCATAATACTTGGAGGAAAGAACAGACAAGTTCAAAGATAAATATATATTTTTATCTTAGATTATATAACTAAAGCTACGGCTATTTCTGTTAAGAATACAAAGGCATCCTTAGAGAGTTGGGACAATACATGAAACAAAATCTAGTAAAGGATTCAAAAACACACCTATATAAAAATTAGTAGATTATCAATTGAATGTAATATTGAACACCGAAGTTTTAAAGTGACGATTCATTCTCTATAACACAGAGTCAATTTACCATGGCAACATTTTTTTTCTAAAAGCTAATATAATCCAAAAGCATTCGATATAAAAGTGCAACAACATCCTTTCTCCACTAATAGTCATGTTTCACATATGAAAGTGCTCTTGGAAAATAAAAAGAAGCATTTTTGTCTCCCTCTACTTTCCCACAAGTAAGAAGGGGGAGGACCAACCTAAACCTAAATCAACCCGCGATTTTCCCCTATCAGGATCTTCAATTCGTTTAGGAGAAGACGTGCAAACAATCAGTGGTTAGATATGTATACCTTAGGCGTATAATGCACACCTTGAAATCACTAAGTCAGTCATAGTTTGCTAAATTACACCTGTACCTAATGGATTTTTGAAGGACAAAAATATCATACAAATTTACACCTTCCGACCAAGCTGGCAGGGCCCATCTTTTGCAACAGATCACTCAACCTCTTCACTGACCTATTTACAACAAAACATATACAGTTATAAGGAGCTTCAATTAAAAAGAAAATAAAGAAAGGCAAAAATGGCAATGCAATGGAAACACGTCAAAAGATGAATAATTCACCTCAACTTATCAATTGAATATATCTTAAGCACAAGGCAACAACAGTAAGAGGAGGGATATCACCATGAACTGTGCATTAAAAAAACAAAATGCATCAAAAATGGCAGATATGAACCATTAATATGAAGACCCATTACTCAAAAACCTTAAATAAATAAAAAAAACTGATCAAAACATATTTAAAATGCAAAACTAAAATCAAATTCAAGGCACATGACATTTAGTTCATTAAGACATTTTATCAAACAACAGTAGAGCAACATTGTTTCCTTTTCTTTTGACAGAAACCATCGAAGTAGAAGAAATCTGAGGAATAAAAAGAATTAAGTCAAATAAAAAAAACCGTAATTAATATTGAAACCAAAAATACCCAAAATAAAATCAAATTCAACAGACAACCAGTAC
Source organism: Papaver somniferum (assembly GCF_003573695.1). NCBI lineage: Eukaryota > Viridiplantae > Streptophyta > Magnoliopsida > Ranunculales > Papaveraceae > Papaver > Papaver somniferum. The sequence continues at coordinate 96,510,099 of NC_039362.1, read as the reverse complement.
AGAAATTAAAATTTTAGCGTCTCTTACCAAGTATAGTTAGATGAAGATGATTCATCCAATAGTTGATTGAAGAAGAAAACGAAACCCTATGGTTGCTGGAAAAGAAAAAACCATTAGAAACTACTACTAAAAAAGACCCCTTTAAAAAAAGTCAGAGTTGGTGAAAAATGCCCAGCAAAATTAGCTTTTACCTGTGTAAGAAGCACCTTCCCTTATCATCACAAATCTGTGAACAAAACGCAAAACTCCAAAAATTAATCTAAGTACAGACTAATTCATAAACCTAAAAAGAATAAATACATTAAAACCCTAAATCTCATAAAGCATTATAAATCAAAGAGAGAAAGTGATTATACCTTTTTTTCTCTGAGAACTGTACGGATCTAGATAATTCCAAAGCAGAACATGAATCATCAAATTGATGGAGTAGATCGATTGATCTGTTAATTGTTATGTGAGATAGTAGATGGATTTGAGAGATAAGAAAAAATTGATTTATGGGGTTAGCAGATATGTTATTAATTTTGGGAACTTTAGGGTTTATTTTTGGTAAGTTTCGGTTTTTTTTCTGAGCTCAGTTAAAGGAGAAAGAGGTTTTTTCTCTCTGCGATTGATTTGTGGTGATAGAGGAAATGGTGATGAAGTAATCTCTTCTCTTCATTGTAAAGGTGAGGGGGAATGAGATATATTGGATCCAAGGCGAGTGAGAACGAGAAAGAGAGACCAGAGAAGGGGAGAGGGGGAGAGGAGGAGAATAAATGAATAATGGTTTTCTCTCTCCACAATCCACATTGGGTTTGGTTAGGTAAGGTGAGATATTTGATATGTGATCATACCTGCACGAAAACTATATTATCAATGTGACATTGTAGAAGTCAACCAAAGTCCTACCACAACGATAACTTGACTTTAGCCAACGACATGTTCGATATGTGGCGGTATTCCGATATTCAGTTTGTGTCGTTTCCTTGTGTCTCAGATAGCCTTTTTTTCACTAGTGTAGGTACGTCTGCTTAATTGTCATTGATGACGAGACTAGTTTCTTATAGAACTCGTATCTTGAAAGATAGATAACAAGTTTAATCACTTGGCAGATTTCCGATTAAATTATTTGGATACGACTAAATTGATCTTGGATATTGATTTTTGACATCATCCTAGTACTCTGCTTATCAATCAGGTTCACGGACCTTGTGTCCATATGCATACTGATTAAGTAGAGGTTGAGATGTTAACTCTATATGTATATTTTCATGGTCTACTTGATATTGTATTAAGATTTATCTTTACAAGTTATCGAACGAAAAAGTTGGATGTATTTGGTATACCATGCGTTTTCAGGTGGTAATCGGGATACAACAAGGGATAAGTCGCTTGCGCCCGGTGAAAGAGTATGCTGGGCGGTTATGCCAAATAGTGGTCTCGCATGAGGCAGTGAACATCTACATTATACCGAGGCCTTTCAACATAATTGGCTCCAAATTTGGCAAAAAACTCTACAGTTAAGCGTGCTCGAGAGGGAGTAGTCCAAAGATGGGTGACCTCTGGGGAAGTTTTTGTTGGATGACCGTAGCGATGCCCGACGAAAGTTCCAGCCAGCTGAATGAGCATAGTGGCTAAATGGGGACAGTATAGGTGGAGGATCAGGTCATTAGAAATGGAATCAAATTCGGAAACGAGTCCCTGTTGAGGGTAAGAGAGTACGCTGGATGGGATGGGTCAGGTATTTGTCTTGAAAAGACGAGGGTACCCAAATATACCACAATCTTAAACTTTTCCACCTATAAGTCCTCTTACCGAAAGTGATTGTCTATGGACTGAGTCGAGACAATACAACGAATCGGTATTCACACTTTGTGTGATCGTCTATGGATACGAGATCGAGACAATACAACAATCAAAGTGTGACTACTTGATAATAGGTTCGGACTTAACCAAACTCTATAGGATCACTATCAAGTAATACAGAGTTAACGTTTGTGTAGTTTACTTTAAATTATAATAACAACAATTATAATTGCGGAAAACAAAAGTAAATTACAAAGCAAGATTTTGTTAACGAGGAAACCGCAAATGCAGGAAAACCCCGGGACCTAGTCCAGAATTGAATACTCTCATAATTAAGCCGCTATACAAAATCAACCTAACTTCGTATAGTTGAGACCAAGAAACTAAACCTATAGTTCACCTAGTTTCTTTAGTATCCCCGAGCTTCCGACATTCAATAAGTGCACGCACTGGAACAATTCCTTTGGATCGTATTCCAAACAGTAAAGGAACAACAAATCTATTCGGTAACAACCCTGTTCAATCGCAGTGATATGATTTAGACAAAGGCTCTTCTGTTTAATCCAATAAACTCCTTTGTCGGGTTTAGATCAATCTATCCAACAACTACCAAAGTAGCAGAGTTTAGATTATGCAATCAATAATAGGATCTATCAAGATACTAAATACTGATGTCGATCTACGCAACTAATCAATCAAATCTATCAAAGATAAACCGATTATAGTTGGATCCCAGCCGATCAAGTTTTGTGCACACCAAAGATTATGAACCCAAATCAGAAATCTTCTTCGTCTTAAAATCTTCTTAAATCTTCAATAAACACCTGCACACCACAACTTGAATCTCTTCTGATCAATCATGCATAGAACGGAGTCTGTTAACAATGGATTATCACAAGACGTCTTTAGATCTACAAACAGTTCTAAAGATCCCGTCGACACTTCGATCTAGTTTGAGTGAATCATATATCAGAAGAGAAGATTCTCAAGAATAAACAAACTAGGTGCAATCAAAGTTCAATAACCGTTAGTCAATCAAATCAAATCGAAAACTAATAATACTGCAATTATCTAGTTTCCCACCAACGGTACTCGTAGAGCTTCTTGATCCCACAGAAATTTTAAACGAGCGGTCGTAAGAGATTTCACCTAATTAGGGTACTTTCCTCTCCGAATAGACGGCTCCACAAGTAACAACATAACAAGATACTTTTGCTGGCTTTTAGGATAGTTTGATCGAAAAGCAAACTTGGGTATTTATAGACCAAGGAAGTTTGGACACCAAGGAATTTCCAAAACCGAAAATATTCTCAAGATATGTAATATATTTCCAAATTCGGTTTTCATAATTCCTAGAAATGCTCTATCCAATATTAAACGAAGTCCTACTAGAAAATATCCAATTAGTAAATGCACATTACCAATTTTTATTTTCCAGAGATATGCATTTTAATTGCTGGTAATTAAAAGCATATAAAATTAACAACCTTAATTAAAAGATTCGGAACTTATTTCGGTCCGGGATCTCCTTGAGTTATTAAGGAATATCTTTGAACAATAAAAGATGAGAGTTACTGAACATGTTCAAAGTATGTCGACATCTTATTTCTTTGTAAATCCTCTTTCATATTTACAATCTTGGAACCGATTATACCACACTTCCAAACAGGTTTAGAACTGGCTCATCTGATTTCTAAGAACTATGTGATTGATCAAATCAACACACTAATCATGGGTTTACGGTTCTACCAAACACAAGGATCGGTTCTACCTTAATATGGTTACTGGGACCGGTTTCATTAGTTACCAAATTGGTCACGTCAATTACCAGGACCGGTTACCATATTCTCATGGTATTACTTGTGATCGGTCACACCAGTTACCAGGATCAGTTACACCAATTACCAGGACCAATTACACCAATTACAAGGATCGATTACACATTCTTTTGTGATCGGTCACACCAATTACTAGGATCGGTTACACCTATTAATATGACCGGTCACACCAATTGCTAGGATCGGTCACACCAATTACAAATATCGATCATACCATCTTAGGTGATTACTTAGGATCGGTTACACTAATAAAAGTCATACCAATACATAAATCAGGCATTGTGACTAGTTTTACCAAGATACATAACAAGTTATGAACGGTTCTACTAACTCACACATATTGGTAATCTAAAGATATGCAATGAATAACAATACCAATAAGTCTACCGATTTCCCTTTCGATTCACAAAACAAGTTCATGAATGTAAACGAATGTAAACATTGTTTCCTAGGAAAAAATCTTCACCCATGCCCATAAACATAATCACAATATCATTCATACGATTATGTCGATGTCTTATGTACGAAGTTCAAAAGATAAGCGTTATACTTCTATATATGGGGAAAAACGATTTGCTGGTTTTTTAGGAAAGTGAAGAGACGACGATTCGGACGAGACTCCTCAACCGAGCAAACTGCTTAACCTCACACAGATGCACTGCACGGGATTGCTTTGAGTTCGAGAGATCAATTTTAGGACCCCGGCCTAAACCAAGTCAATGGTCGTTCCAGAGTCAATTCGGTCACAAAGAGTGAGATAGGTTGATATGTAGGAGGGAAGCTGAGAATTGTGTGGGATCAATGATGATCAAGGATTGTGAATGTGTTGTTGGTTTCTGCAAATTGATGAACTGCTGAGTCCTGGAAATAAGTTTCAATCGAGAATTGTTATGTAGACGAATGTTGTCCCCAGTCATCGATTTTGGACTTATTTATATTGTCAGAATAGTGAACACATTGATCCCAATAAGTGTGACGGTTTCTTGAGTGAAAGAGTGGGAAAGTGGGAGATCGTGGTAAAATTAGTTCCATGTCGTGTGGAGACTTGGTTGATCGTCCACCCACTACTTTGCTAACTCCCTTAACCGCTTGCACGCCTTACTCATATTTCTCATCGTGGATGAACACACGTGTTATAGGCCGCCAGACCAAAAACCTAATTGATATACCCCATGTGACGTGATTGATGTCTCACGAATGTGGAGTCTGCAAAGCAGACATGTACTTGATTAGTCAGTCGTTGACTTGATTAGACAGTGAGTCTAGGTTTTGATGAATTGAGCATGATTGAAAAATGCTCAGTGATTCATGGATTATACGATGTTGATATTGCTCGTCTGAGCAAATATTGTAAATTCGACAAATTACTGAATATTGATAGTGGAATCAATATTCGAGCAACTGAGCAAGTGTTGTTCAAATCGACGAATTACTGAATATTGATAGTTGGATCAATATTCAAGCAACTGAGCAAGTATTGCTCAATTCGATAAATTACTGAATACTGATAGTTGGATCAATATTCGAGCAACTGAGCAAGTATTGCTCAATTCTGACAATTTACTGATTATTGATAGTTGGATCAATATTCAAGCAACTGAGCAAGTATTGCTCAATTCGACAAATTACTGAATATTGACAGTTGGATCAATATTCGAGCAACCGAGCAAGTATTGCTCAATTTGATAAATTACTGAATATTGATAGTTGGATCAATATTCAAGCACATTCTGACAATTTACTGAATATTGATAGTTGGATCAATATTCAAGCAACTGAGCAAGTATTGCTCAATTCGACAAATTACTGAATATTGATAGTTGGATCAATATTCGAGTAACCGAGCAAGTATTGCTCAATTCTGACAATTTACTGAATATTGATAGTTGGATCAATATTCAAGCAACTGAGCAAGTATTTCTCAATTCGACAAATTACTGAATATTGATAGTTGGATCAATATTCGAGCAACCGAGCAAGTATTGCGCAATTCGATGAATTATTGGTAACGTGACCTAATAAAATATTAATTAAAATATTGGTAGCCTACCAAATATTATATAATTAATCCAGATATTGATTGCTTGGATCAACATAAATTTATTAGTATTTAAATTTCTCAAAATCGTGATTTGCAGAGCATTTGTTCGAAACCCTAATTTTTGATCAATTGTTCATCAATTGATGATTTACTGAAAATAGGCCACTGAGTAAAGGAGTGACCGGCTACATGAGATGATGGACGAACATGTAGCGCCCAAGTGCTCGAGTGAGCATGCACCAAAGTCCTTTGTTGACTGGTTGGTGAAAGGATGATTAAATGATGGTTTAATCACTTATTAGAATAGTGCTCATTTGAGTATTAGGTGATAAAACCTAATTATGAGAAGTGAGGGACTGGCCAAGGGAGCATAGAACCTTCCCTTGGTGGTGTGGGACCAGCTGACGGTCGATTGAGTAAATTCCAAGTTGGTTGGAAAGAGTTCGGACCCAATATGAGCAATTGAGCAAATTAGGTTAAAATTATAAAGATGTGTTGGACCGGATCCTTGCAATCCTTAGGGTCGGCCTTGGTCAGTCAAGGAAGCATGCCCGTGTCATCATAATGTCCGCGTCTCAGTTCTGAGAGTTTTGGTATTTTCTGGTGTGCGTTTGAGCAATATTTTGGATTTTCAAAAGAGTTTGATCTTTGACTGAAATTCTTGATTTTGCTCGAATGAGCAAGTAGAACTTTGCTCTTGTGACCAACATTTTGAGAATACTAAAATGATAATATTTTAATATTTGACGTGAGTAGCCTAGCCGGTCGTGTGATCGTTTGACTTTTTGGCTTTTTCATGGTTTGAGCAATATTCGAGAAAATATGGAAAAACCAGGGTTTTTGCTCAAACGGAGGAATTTCATGAGATGAGGGAAATAATAATTGTGAAAACAAGGGATTGCAAAGTGTGGGACCGGCCATGGCTAGGGCATGACCGGCCGGCTAGGTAGCCAGGTTCCGTGACACTTTCCCATATTGTTATTATTTTTCATCGTTTTAGGAAAATATGGAGAAACCGTGAATTTTGCTCAAACAAGGAAAGTTGCTCGAATGAAGGATTCTTTATGAGATCATGAAAATAATAAAATAAAAAAAAATAAAGGAAGAGGCGTGGGGGACCGGCCACGACGGCATGACCGGCCGGCCGGTGGGCCCGTTGCCTAGACGTCTCTTTTATATTTTTATTATTATTTTCTGTCTCCTATTTTATGTAGGATTCCTCATTTGTCCATATTTTTGAATGCTCTTTCGTGCATTCGGGTGCTCGTTTGTGCACCATCATTGAGTACACTTGCACCATCTTTTTGGGGCTTACTCGGTGATAGTCCAGATACCGATTGTTGAGTAATTATTAGTAATTCATGAAATTCAGCGGAGAATGATTCATGAAACGGAGTAATAAAACGAATTGAGTATCTATTACTAATCCGTGAAATCCAGTCGGGGAATTCAAGGAACGGAGTAATGAGATAAAATGGCTATCTATTACTAATCCATGAATCCAGCCGGGGAATTCAGGGAACGGAGTAATGAGATAAAACATATTATTTTCTAGGAATTCAGTGGACGAATGTCACGGTAGAATTAATCTATTTGCAGAATCGATATATGAGATAGTTGAGGCATCATACTCGTTCTGAAAGGTGCATAGTCAGGGAACAACGTGCAGCGTCGACGTCCTGAAGGCGTTTATCCCTCTAACAAACAATTATATCTAGAGAGCCGCCTGAATCTATACACGGTCTCTCTACATAGTCAGGGAACAACGTGCAGCGTCGACGTCCTGAAGGCTTTAAGCCCTCTAACAAACAATTATGTCTAGAGAACCGCCCAATCATTATTCTATGTAGAGGTGGGTCTCTTTATTTAGTCAGTGAAAAATGTGCAGAGTCGACGTCCTGAAGGCGCTAAACTCTCCGACAAACAATTGTGTCCAGAGAACCGCCCAATTATTTGATTCTACATAGAGGTCATGATGAAATGTGGAGCATCGAACGCTCAGCCGGGGAGGCCTTTCTAGAAACATGTTCATCATGGCTCTGAAAGGAATGTTCGCTCAGTCAGAGATCGTGAAACGGTTCACGGATCATAAAATATGAATCATCACATGCGTTCCTGAAGCCGGGTTAGAAACACACAATATCATGATTTTACGATTTTGACCTTTGTCGAAAATCCACCATCAACATTAAGTCCCCTGCTTAGTGAGGCACAGTCATGTTCCGCAATAAGCATTAGATTGGGATTTTCCAATCGACGAGATAAGCAGTTAAACTCGGTCGTACAAAGGTATTTTCAGAGTCCCAGATTTACTCCAATGGTGTCATGTACGAGCAAATTCTCAGGCAAGGAACCTGATAGTATGATAGAGTGACATCCCGTGAGTATGGAGAGATGAGGCACTGCTGATTTGGACGATCTGTCCGGAATTTTGGTCGGTTTAGCATTTACGGGCCCGACCCAAAAAGGAAATCCTTGTTTTAGGAACAGACATTCGTTCGTTCGTTAGTTTAAGAAACAAACAAAATAGACCTGAGTCTAATGATAAATATTTTGTCTATGAGATTTTACGAAAACTATTTTTTTTTTCAAATATGTGAGATTTCACAAAATGGAATAAACTCTCGTTTCAAAGGTGGATGCTCGTACGAGAGAAATTTTTTTTTTTTAATAGACGTGCGTCTGTTAGTAATAAAAATTTTGTTTATGAGGTTTCATGAAATTTTTTTATCTTCAAGCTTTCAGAAATCTTTGAAAATATACTCTCGTTTCAAAGATAGATGCTCGCGCGAGGGAGCAAATATATATATATATATATAAATTCATGTGAGTTTCACGTTAAATATAAATATATATATATATATATATATATATATATATATATATATATATATATATATATATATATTGTAAAATCAATGTTTTGATTTTGAACAACTGTTGAAAGTAGACAATTATACATGGTGAAATAATCTTTGTATGTGAGTTTTCACAATTATAGAATGGACGTCTGTCCAATTTTTGAAAAACCAGTGGATGTTAAAATTCACGTGGGTTGTTCACGGTTTTATGAAAATCAAGTTATGATTGTGAATAATGAATTTCGCTCGTCTTTGCAGGTTTGGGGGAACAAGCAAGTTTTCGAAATTCTGACGTTATAATCACTACTAGTAAAATTGTAAATAGGTAAGAGTTGGATTGTTGCCATTTTTGTTACGCGTTTGTTATTGATATATCCATGACTCCATGTCTTTCGCCTCAGATAGTGGTGACTTCTGGTTACAACCACTCTTCTGGCTCTTCCGGGGAACGCTCCAAAAATATCAAGTCAAAGATGAAGACTTCTGCAGATGCTCATGCCGAGGTGAATCAACCTTTCAGAGACGCTGGAAAGCTGACACATTGTATGTCTCTCGATCATCTGAGAGTCTTCCGTGCTAATATATATGCTTTCTTGGTATTAGCATATGCGGAGGGAAAGCATGGACGTGATGAAATATCACAGAAGAAAAGAGATGAAGATGAAAAGCTCATATCTCATCAGCATAAGCACCGCCGACTTCAACAAATGAGACTATCGGCTGAAGATGAAGTTCAGCTTTGCGTTGATGGTATAACTCCTGATTTAGATGTGAATGATGAAGAATTTCGTCATAATTCGTCAGCAGAAAATTCAGAAGTTAGGTCTTCGTTGAAATTGCTGTAGAATCTTCGTTCGATGTCGGATTTTTGTGATCTACCCATGTTTCTTCATCCTCAGAAAATTTCCAAGCTTTTCCAAAGAAGCTTTTCGTCTTTTGAGCACGTTTAAGGGCCGAAATTGACGAAACAGTAAACTTCCAAGAGGTTTTCAGAAAATTTTCATATGTCATGTAGTCCAAGGTTTTGACCACATCTTTTTGCTCATTCATCCAATTGTTATGAATTTTGGATATGTTTTGTAGAGGACATCCATAAGAAGAGAATGACATATGCCTCAACTTTAGATGCTTCACCAATTGTTCTCAGCTCGCTTCTTTGTGCATGACAGTGTAAAATCGTCTCAGACGAGCTTGTTGTAAAACACTCATGTTGTGTCTTTAGACCATTTGCTTGTGTCTTGAGCGCTTGGATTTCAATGCCATTGATTAATTTGAAATCTGAAACCCTTGGTTTATACATGAGCCTGGTGCTTGCAGTACCATTTTTTGTTTCTATTAGTCGTAGAAACATCACTTCTGAAACCCTGGTCACGAGACCATAACCGAGGTTGCTCTCAAGATGGGATGATGTAATGGCCATGGTTGTATGTCTCGGTTGTGCCATTTGTTTTATGATGAATGATTAGCATAAGCGAGCTTGGTGTCAGTCACGAGTCTTGGACTGTGAAACTGACCGTCATGATCAGTGGATCATCGGTCCCCGGTATTTAGTTAAATCTCCTTTTTCGTTTTCCCTTCTTCTGGAAGGACCTAGATAGAGGACACATGTACCAAAACTTGATGTAAGTACCTAGGTGGTCGAAATTGGAGGTACCTTGATGAAGGATTTAGTGGAAGGACCTGGTGGACATCAATCAACTGTGGAGGTTATGAATCCCGTCTAAGAGTTGCTGCTTGCATGTTGTATGCTCTGGAAGCTGTAGGAACCTCATACGACGTCGGAATTCGGTGCTTGACCCCAACTTTTGAAGCTAAGAGATTGAGTCATCATATGAGAAAATAATAACTCAATTTGGAGTTGCATAGTTCAGCCAACGAAGCGTGCACGTTTGTAATTTGTAATCCCGTACAAGACTTTCAAATTTCATAGACCTGACGGTAAAGTCCATATCTTTCAGCTCGTATGTCCGATCATACGCCTTTTGGTATGTTGTAGAAGAGACATAGAAGAACATATTTTGTTAATGAAGCATCGTCCCATTCCTCACCCATTGGTATGTTTTTGTAAACTCATGGGATGAAGTATGTTGTATCTCATTTGTAGAGGTGATGAGAACATCTTGTAGAAGACTTGGGGTTGTGCCTGCCCGTCGTGCAAGCTTCAAAAAGACTTTCCTGTGAACATATTTAATGTCTACACACCTTGATATGAATCATTAGTGCTTGGAGGAGTCCGCTTCATCGAGCAATACTTCAGAGAATGGTTAATTGATGAAGCCTTGTCATGAGGATGTTGCTCTTGATACCGTTGTTGATGCTGAGATCACGATTGAATTTTCTACAGAAATTCTTGTTGATGTCGAGACCATGAATGGAGTTCCTCCACATATCCTTGTTGATGTCGATACTATGGTTGGAGTTTCTCCAGAGACCGCAAAGGCTAGATTATCGACATGGTCTTTGATCCTCCATCCAGTGAGCCTTTACATGCACGAACTAATTAGTGAGTTGAACATTACTAAGATGGAGGTGGACTAGGATTTCAACCCAAATTCTCTCGTGAAGTGGCTTCGTCAGGGAATATGTGTTGTTTTGGCAGATAGCAGCGACATACTCCATTCTGGATGTGAGGAGAAAAAGTTCCTTGGTCATGAAAGGTTTGTGATGTAGAGAGGTACCGTTTGATGACGTTTCATGCAATCACATCAGGCTGCAATTTATTGAAATATATTGAATTGATCTTTCCAATAAGATCAAGTCCATAGTGTATGTTGAAGGAGTTTGTGCCATCCATGGATGAATGATGTTGCATCTGCTTCAGAAGTCATATCATAAAGACTTATCGGTCGTAGTTCACTTATACTTTCATCGTGCTGTTGTTGTATTAGTGTGTCATCGTCGAGATATTTGTGCTGAAGTCAGATGCGCAATTATCGAAGGTGTACTCTTTGATCGTGAGTATAATTTGAAGGCTTCTTAGATGCTCGAGCGTCTCATCGAATGTCTTAGGTTTTATCGTCTTGGCCCTGAGTATCTTTGATTCAGCATCCCTTTCGTTGCGATAGTGGGATTCAACACTTGTGCAGACATCGGAGCTTTATGATTTTGTAGAACACATGGACACTCCTGCAAGGCTATATAGAAAAGCCTAAAGTGTTCTTTGTCATGCTTGGACATTATCTCAGTAATGAATATATCAGTGCTCGATTCGGAGATATGTCAGATTCAACCACTTGGTAAAATACTAATGCCGTGAAGATACCATTCATAACGTCTTGCAGAGTTGCTAGCAGAAGTCCCCATGATAGGATAGTATGTGAGGAAATAAATGACATAAACATGGAAGGAATGAGACTTGCCTGAGTGTGGAACCTCTTGATGAATGTCTATGCATTTTTTTTTCAGGTTCTTGCTTCAACCTCGTCAAAGTTCGAAATTCCTCCAAGTGCTCTGATGATGGGATTTCCGCCAAATCTTCAGGATCAGAACTTTTTTCGTTGGAGAGATGTGCAACCAAAGGCGCTTTGTCAGTATCCATCTTTTCAGCGTGGATCCACGCTCGTCTGAAGAACATTTCATATCTTGGATCTTCCTGATTATGTGAAACTTGGTTTTTGTCCAGGTTGAACTTATGTTCACTCTGAGAGTGGTGTAGCCATAAGTATTTCCGAGTGTTTCTTCAAGGTCTCTGATTGAGATGGGATCACGAGTATCTTCTTGTCCCTGCGGCTCTGAGGGTTTTTAGTGGAATGATGTTGATAGCGGTGTCAGCATCAATCAACATTCTTCTGAATTCATTTACTTTGATATGGACTGTGGTAAGCAGTCCCCAGTCGTGCATCTCCTTGTCTGTGGATGAAGGTTAAAGGAGTGTTTCCAGGATGGACAGAATCTGACACAATGTAATTCGGTGATGCGAACATGTCTTTCCATCGTGCCTTAGACAGATAGAGCAATTTCACAGATATGCTCGATCGACGATTGAACTGCTTCTTTGACTGATTGTTCAGAGAGTGTAAAGGTTCTGATTGAGAGAGGATTATTGTGTACTCCTTCAATCCCCAGTTGAAGCTATTATGGATCAACCATCTTTTTGAAGATGTGCTTCAAAATATTACAGTTACTTGTTGGATGATTGATGAATCTATGAAGGTGACAGTACCTGGGATTCTCCATTTTTTTCTTTAGTTGGATCTCTCTGATGAATAAAACAATTTGATTGCATCATCTTGAACCCAGACCTCCATTAAGTCGATCACTTCTTCAGTGCGAAAAGGAAAGTCTGGTTCTTCCTGGTCATTCTGCTGACGATGAGTCGGTGTTTGTGCATTTGGAGTTTGTTTATCCTTCCTTGATGCTTTTGTAGGATGGGACGTTGGAGCGTTCTTCAGCAACATTCGTGGAAGGTTGGAGATTATATTGTTTGTTGATCAAACGCCTGGCACTGCCTCGAGTTTCTCGTGATTCCTCGACTTCTGTATCTCTTGTTCTTTCCAGTAGTTGCTAATCGCTTTCCTGCTTCATGAAGTTCTGAGAAAGTCTAGAACCGGAGATTTTCCAGCAAGGCTCTGTAGACTGGTATCATCCTGTTGATGCACAAGTCCACCAGTTGTTTTTCAGTGACATTAGGGTCATGACAATCCAAAGCTTGAATTTTGAACCTCTTCACATAGTCGTTCGGATGTTCAGTGTTCTTCTGAGCCATTCTTCCTAAGTCAGACAGAGTAATCTGCTCAGAGACGAAGAAATATTTCCTGTAGAAGGCGTTAACCATTTCTCCCCAACTAGCGATGCTCTCAGGTGCAATGTTTTTGTACCAGGTGTATGCTCGGCCTGTCAGAGATTTCGAGAATTCCTTCAGACGAATGACATGATTATGTTCGTGCTCTCCTAGTGCCCCCAGGAATCGAGAGACGTGTTCTCGAGCATTCCCTATTCCGTTTATAGTATGAAAGTTGGGAAGTGTAGCCCTTCGGGAGAGGAATTCTTTGCGTAGCAGCAGGATATGGAGGTTGATGACGGTGAACATATGATGTTTTGCCTTTCCTCGATCCTCCATGAAGCGCTCCAGGTTCTCACGAGTGATGAAGCCTGCAGGTTCCTTTGTTGGTGGGTTATCTGCATCCTTGTGCACCTCATCATCATCTGCTACATGGATCGGAGTGACTTCAGGATCAATAGCCGGAGATGTTTCTTTGGATTTTCCTTTCTCCTGTGATTTCTCTGACATCTTGTCAGTGAGAGTTTTTAGATAATTGCACAGCTTTTTCTGAGTGGTGGCCATGTCAATCTGATTTTTGGCGAGAGTCTCTTGCACCTTCATGAGATCAATAATGGTAGGCGGATTTTCTCTGATTTCTTAGGGAGAGCGGTCGAACAGGGGATGGTCTCCAATATTGGTTTGAGGAGGAGTGGTATCAACAACACCAGTGCTGGAAGCAGGAGTGGTTTCTGAAGTACCACCGTTGTTCCTAGTGCTATCGTTTTTTGTGTTAGGATTTGTAACTGTACCTGACCTAAGATCAACCATTTTATGAAAGTTTGAGATTGCAATCGAGAGATTAATCTCCCACTATGGTCGCCAATCTGTAGATGGGAAAAACGATTTGCTGGTTTTTTAAGAAAGTGAAGAGACGACGGTTCGGACGAGACTCCTCAACCGACCAAACTGCTTAACCTCACACAGATGCACTGCACGGGAGTGCTTTGAGTTCGAGAGATCAATCTGTAGGACCCCAGCCTAAACCAAGTCAATGGTCATTCCAGAGTCAATTCGGTCACAAAGAGGGATATGGTTGATCTGTAGGAGGGAAGCTGGGAATTGTGTGGGATCAATGATGATCAAGTTGGCGAGAGTCTCTTGCACCTTCATAAGATCAATAATGGTAGGAGGATTTTCTCTGATTTCTTAGGGAGGCGGCCGAACAGGAGATGGTCTCCAATGTTGGTTTGAGGAGGAGTGGTATCAACAACACCGGTGATGGAAGCATGAGTGGTTTCTGAAGTACCACCGTTGACCTAGTGCTATCGTTGTTTGTGTTAGGATTTGTAACTGAACCTGACCTAAGATCAACCATTATGTGAAAGTTTGAGATTGCAACTGAGAGATTAATCTCGCACTGTGGTCGCCAATCTGTAGATGGGAAAAACGATTTTCTGGTTTTTTAGGAAAGTGAAGAGACGACGGTTCGGACGAGACTCCTCAACCGAGAAAATTGTTTAACCTCACACAGATGCACTGCACGAGAGTTCTTTGAGTTCGAGAGATCAATCTGTAGGACCCCGGCCTAAACCAAGTCAATGGTCATTCCAGAGTCAATTCGGTCACAAAGAGGGATATGGTTGATCTATAGGAGGGAAGCTGAGAATTGTGTGGGATCAATGATGATCAAGGATTGTGAATGTGTTGTGGGTTTCTGCAAATTGATGAACTGTTAAGTCCTAGAAATAAGTTTCAATCGAGAATTGTTATGTAGAAGAATGTTGTCCTCAGTCATCGATTTTGGACTTATTTATATTGTCATAATAGTGAACACATTGATCCTAGTAAGTGTGACGGTTTCTTGAGTGAAAGAGTGGGAAAGTGGGAGACCACGGTAAAATCAGTTCCATGTCGTGTGGAGACTTGGTTGATCGTCCACCCACTACTTTGCTAACTCCCTCAACCGCTTGCACGACTTACTCACATTTCTCATCGTGGATGAACACACGTGTTGTAGGACGCCATACCAAAACCCTAATTGATATCCCCATGTGACGTGATTGATGTCTCACGAACATGGAGTCTGCAAAGCAGACGTGTATTTGATTAGTCAGTCGTTGACTTTATTAGACAGTGAGTCTAGGTTTTGCTGAATTGAACATGATTGAAAAATTCTCAGTGATTCATGGATTAAACGATGGTGATATTGCTCGTCTGAGCAAATATTTTAAATTTGACAAATTACTGAATATTTATAGTGTTGATGGTGGTTTTTAGTTCAGGGTTAAAATTGTAAACCTTGCGTTTAGTATGTCGTCACTCTGCAAAGAAATGGAGCCATGTAAAAGTGATGAGTGTTCAACCTCTTCACTGGCGCATTTATTGAGCAACTCAATATTTTCTTATGAAATTTACCCAGAATGGTGCATGAAGCCCCAATATTTCTTCAAGCGTGACACCCTCAGTTGTCACCAGAGTCGACGGCGCTCCACTATCGGGATGAGAGACTGGAGGAACCAGTGGAGGCCAACCTCCTTTCACCATTACTGATTTGATGGAAAGACAGGAAGTTCTTGTTAAGGCTCAGACAGACATGGCTTCAATTCAGAAGGAGGTGCTTACTTTCCTCAAGACACTAACGGAGCGGTTACCGCAGGAACCACGCCGACCAAAGCCAATGAGGAGCACTTTTAATACCCATGACGCCAGTACCTCAGCAGGGCGCACCCTTGTAGATGAAGAGGCCCGCCCATTGGAAAGGAATTGGCCATCCAATTTCGTCACACATGAATATTTGGAACGACTTCTCCGAAATCGAGACAAAGAAAACCCGGTGGACATGCATCAGCATCAACCTTCGTATCCTCCTGATGTGCAAAGAGTTCCTCTTCCGAGGGGATATTCTTATCCTCAATTCTCCCTTTATGACTACACTGGTAATGAGCGTGAACATATCTCTCGATTTTTAGAATCCTTGGGTGCTCCGCTTGAAAGAATTTTCAAAGTCACTTACTGGAAGAGCGTACACCTGGTATAACAACATTGCACCAAACAACATATCCAACTGGTGTGAGATGGTTGCAGCTTTCTACAAGTTTTTGTGTCTGAGCAAACCACCTTTTCAGACTTAGGAAGGATGTTCCAAAGAAACAATGAACATCCAAATGATTACGTCAAAAGATTCAGAATTCAGACACTGAATTGTCACGACCCAAACGTGACTGAGCAACAATTGGTGGAGTCCTGCATCAATGGCATGGTTCCCATTTACCGCGCCTTATTGGAGAATCTACGCTTCCAGACATTCTCTGAACTTCATGACGCCGCTAAGCGGTCGGCCACAACAGCACCATCATTGTTAGAAAGAACCAGGCTGCCCAAGAGTGAAGACGCACGCGAAACTCGAGGAAACAGATTCCTCCTCAACAAGCAATATAGAACTGGCCCCTCTGTAAGCGTGGTGGGTGAAGGAGGAAAAAGGAAAGCTCCAGCAGCAGAACAGCCACCCAAGCGTGCAGCACCAGCACATCAGGCGGCTCCACCTTGAAAGGCCGCGACTAAAGCCCTTGTGCAACACCAAGAAGTTGGAGAAGCTGCCCTAGATTTCCCATTCCCAATCGAGGAGGTAATTGAACTCTTGGAAGCATGGATTCATGATGATGCCATCAAGCTGCCTCCTATCAGACGCCCGCCAACTGAAGAGGAAATGGCAAATCCCAAGTATTGTCGTTACCACAGGTTCGTCCATCACCCGACCAACGAATGCAATAGATTGAAACGCATCTTCAAGGAAAAATAGAAGCGGGGGAACTTCAACTGGGCAATGAGGGAGTTCACAGAGATCCTCTTCCAGTCAGGAGTTGTATGCTTTCTGGGGACTCCGTTCACAAAACTGTGCAGTCCATGATGCAGCGTGTATGCGAAATCCTCTATTTCTCCAAGGTGTAGCGTCAAGACATATTTGCAGCCCTCAATCGCGTTGTGTCAGGAAAACGGCTTTTCTCTATCGAAGAAGCCATTCCTAAATCCCGATCTCTCTCGGGAAACACTATTGGAAAGTGTAACTGGGAACTGCTGACCACTGCTCACCTGAAGGATGTCGAGTTCGATAGCACACTAATCGACGCGACCTCCGACTTCAACATTGTTACTGTCAAAACTTTGAGATATGCAGGGGTTTCGAAGCAAGAGGCTACTCCCTCCCCAATTGTGGTCAAAACCCTAGAAGGAGAAGCAATGAATGCTTACGGATACATCAATCTCGAAATCAAGGTGGGAGATGCTTTAACACACGGTAAATTCCACATTTTCAAAGAATGCCCAAATTATGACATAATTCTGGGGCGCTCGTGGGTGCATAACAATAAAGCAAAATTAGCAGTATGTTCTCTCTCGGTGTCCGTACCTGAAAGAATTTCCAACAAGCCATCTGACCCTGAGGACTACATGTTGCCGTATCTATAACTTTCCAATATAACCCAGCTTCATGGAGAAAGCACATCAACGTACATACGCAGAATTCAGACACAAGTAAGTCTCATTGAACAACCTTTTCTGCAACCAGTCACTTTTCCTCCCGCCCAGACCTGGGGACTAGATCCAATTATCAACTCTGACGTCATTGCAAGGTGTGAATGGGATGCCGGCCCCTTCAAGTGTTTCATCATGTGAGTGGGGGAAAACGATTTGCTGGCTTTTACGGAATTGAAGAGTCGACCGTGTGGAGACTCCTTGAACCGAGAAAAATGTTGAACCTTACACAGATGCACTGCAAGAAGGGAGTGCTTTAAGTTCGAGGGATCAATCTGTAAGACCCCGGCCTAAACCAAGAACAATGGATGTTCCAGAGTCAATTCCGTCACAAGAGAGGATGGGTTGATCTGTAGGAGGGAAGCTGAGAAATACGTGAGATCAATGGTGATCTGAGATTGTAGGTGTGTTGTGAATTCAGCGTGAAAATGCTCTGAATGATTGAATTTTTCTCAATTGAGAGTAATTTCTGTGAGTTCGTGTAGACGAAAGATTGTCTGTATGAACTTTGATGAGAAATTGCTCGTCTTGGCGAATGTTGTTCGAGTGTTCGAAAACTTCTGTGTTTTAAATTAGGATTCAGAGACATTTTCTAATGTCGTAGTTGAAAACACCATGATCCCATGAAGTGTGACAGTTGCTGGAATCAGAGAGTGGGAAATGGGGAAATCGTGTTAAAACCAATTACTCATCGTGCGGAGACTTGGTTAACTTTCCACCCACTACTTTGCTGACTCTTCCAACTGATTGCACGACTTGCTCACATTCTCATCGTGGGTGAACACACGTGACGTAGACCGCCAGACCAAAACCCTAATTAGTATCCCCCCATGTGACACGATATAAATCTCGTGATTGTGGAGTCAGTTGCTGACTTTATGGGACAATGAGTCCATGTATTGCTGAGTTGAACATGATTAGCAAATGTTTCGAAACTCATGAATTTAATGTGTCTGCTGAGACGAGGTATCATCATAACCTAAGACGAGCAAAACTGTGTTGCTAAATTTTTGAATATTGATAGTTGAACCAATATTCTTTGATTTGAGCAAATATTGCTAGTCTGAGCGAATATTGCTAATTGAGTAAATATTGCCGGTTCGAGCGAATATTGCTAGTTCGAGCAAATATTGCTAGTTTGAACAAATATTGTTCTTTTGATGAATTGTTGGTAGCTGGACCAAATAAAATATTAATTTAAGTTACTGACTGCTGAGTCGAGCAATGTCAATCATGGAATCAACATAAATTATCAGAGTGTTCGAATCTTCTCAGAATCACGTTTCTGCAGAGTTCTGGATTCAAAACCCTAATTTTACCGAGATGATGATTTACTGAAAATCACATAGGACCGGATACATGGGATGACGGGTTCACCATATAACGCCCAAATGCTCGAATGAGAAAAAATACCAAACTCTCTTGAGGACCAGTTGGTGAAAGAATGATTAAATGTTGATTTAATCATTTACTGAAATAATGCTCGTGTGAGCGAAAAATCATAAAACCTGATGTAGAAAATATGAGGGACCGACTAAGAGGTCATGATACCGGCTCTTAGTGGTCGTGGGACCAGTAGATGGTCGTTTGAGTGAACTTCCAATTGTTTGGAAAGAGTTCGAACCTAATATGAGCAACTGAGCAAATTAGGTTAAAATCATTAAAACAGGCGGGACCAGCTGTTTGCAAGCCTCAGGGTCACCCTTGGTCGGTCAAGGGGATGTGCCCGTGTCACCATGATGTCCGTGCTTCAGTCCTGAGAATTTTGATATTTTCTGGTGCACGTTTGAGCAACATTTGGAGAAAATATGAAAAATCCATGGTTTTGCTGAAACTGGGAAAAATACATGAGATGATGAAAATAATAAATAAACAAGGAATCACAAGTTGTGGGACCGGCCACGGCTAGGGCATGACTGGCCGGCTGACATGCGGTCCCACATGCTTTTCCCAGTTTTATGTGATTTTATGTATTTTTCTATGATTTAAGGGAAATTCCATGAAACTGGAGAGTTTGGCGAAATTAGGGAACTTCCATGAGATGAAAGACATAAATTAAAATATAAAATAGGGAATGGGAGTGTGGGACCGGCAATGGCCGTGGCATGGTCGGCCGTCCAATGAGTGCGGTCCCAAGGTACTCTTCCCAATTTTATGTAATTTTGATGATTTTAGATAACTTTCATAAAATCAAAGGGATTTGTTGAAAACCAAGATATTTTGTTGAAATCAGGGAGTTTACATGAAATCAGGAAACAAAACACCAAATAATAATAAAATAATGGGCGTGTGGGACCGTATAGGGCATGGCCGACCGGCTAGAGCCCGGTCCCATAAGTTTTCCTAATTTTTTAATATTTTCCATGATTTTAGAGAAAATACATGAAATCAGGTAATTTTAGGGAAATTCATAAAATCAAGGAATTTTCATAATTTGAGAAGGAATAATAAAATAATGGGACGTGAGGTGTGGGACCGGCCACGACCGGCTGGCCGGCGGTCCCGCGACACCTTTCCCTAATTTTATTATTTTTGATAAAATCATGTGATTTAGATAAAAATACATGAAATTAGGTAATTTTCATGATTTTAGGGAAAATTCATAAAATCAAGGAATTTTCATAATTTGAGAAGGAATAATAAAATAATGGGACGTGAGGTGTGGGACCGGCCACGGCCAAGACATGGCCGGCTGGTGCTCGGTCCCGCGACACCTTTCCCTAATTTTATTATTTTTGATAAAATCATGTGATTTAGATAATTTCTTTGAAATCAAGGAAATTTGATCGAACAAGAGGATTTTCATGAGATCGTGAAGATAGTAAAAATATGATAAAATATAAAATTGGGCGCGGGACTAGTCACGACATGACTGGCCGTCTAGTGAGCCTAGTCCCCTGGCGCTTTTGCTTAATATTTTATTATTATTTTTTTCCCTTCCTATTTTGCATAGGTTCCTCGTTCGTTCGTATTTTTGAAATGCTCGTTCGTGCATTCAAAATGCTGGTCTGTGCATTATCCGCTAATTACACTTACACCATTTTTGTCAGGGCTTATTCGATGCTCAGATGCCTGTTTCGTTGAATATTTATTACTAACCTGTGGAATTCTGCTGGGAAGAACCACAGATTGAATTAACGAAATATAACGAGGAATCGTAGAATATTGTTGGATATTCAGGCGATTGATTGACGACTCGTAGAATATTGCTGGATATTCAGGCGATGGCTCGTAGAATATTGCTGGATATTCAGACGATTTAAGATAATTAATTGTTGGCTCTATACTAGAAGGGCTTCCTGTCTAGGAGCATTAATTATCTGAGGGTTGAGCAATATGAACTTGATGGAGTGTCATATTCCTCTTGCATAGTCGGGGAAAACTTGGTTACATCCCGAAGACGTTGCCGCTCTATACTAGCAGACATGCTGTCTAGGAGCCGCCCAATCTTTCGATTCTATACAATATGAGATATGTTGTGGCCTCAGCTGAGAGACTACACATCTACATCTTCTCTGAGAGACTTTCTCCATCAGAGGTGGCATGAGCTTTCATGCATAGATACATGAGTCTCGATACTCATCCGATTGCCGAATCCGGAGTAATTACTGAAATTGCTCAGTATTCATGAGATGTGTCGTGGCCTCAGCTGAGAAACTATACATCTACATGTACTCTGAGAGACATCCTTCTCAGTCAGAGATTTTATGGCATGAGCTTTCATGCTTTGATGAGAGACATGAGCCTCAATACTCATCTGGTTGCCGAATCTGGAGTATAGTTTTACAATTCTACCCTTTGTCGAAAATCCACCATCTACACATCAAAAGTTTGGAAGTTGTCTTATTCAATAATAATGGATCCAATAATCAAATAGCGGCGCAACATCAAAACCCATTCCAAGTTGGAGACATGGTAGTGAAAGTTGCCGCTCAGCCTCCTTCGTCCGACTCCACAAACGAACCATACCTAGTAGCAGAAGTTATTTTGGGAGGCTACTGCAAGCTCATCAACACGGACAAGTTAGAAGGCGTAGTAATACATGCCCGGTGTCTCAAACCCTTCAAAATCTAAAAACTCGCGCCACCTCTTGCCTCAAAATTATTTTTAGTATTTCCTTCAGCAATTTTGCTTTCATGCAATATTTGTAATTCCTCCAAAATGATTGCACTGCTTGCATTCATAATTAGGGTTTCAATTTTAATTGAAAGTATCTTTCTTTCAAAAAATAAGTTTTCCTGAATCTTAAAGGGAAAAGGGCCAAGTAAATCCAAACCCTCACAAAGTCATTACCCATCCATTCGAAACCAAAAAAAATCAAACCCTACAAGAAATATCTTATTCAAAAGCATCTGAAGAAGGGAATATGCAAGGAAGAAGATCAGCAAGTGGCGGCATAAGAACATCTGGCTTCAACTTTCGACTGATGAGGTTTCTCTACTTTTCACGACGGGTTTCCCAGCTTGTGGCAGCTCACACTTCTACATACCCAGGCGGCATGCCACAGACATCCTGTGTAATTTGCAAGGGAAAGTCCGATAAAAGGTTGGTCAAATCCTTAACTATTGCTATTGTTTCCCCTGTTTTGAGTTACGGTTGCCAACGACATGCGGAGGCATTATTGTGGAAGTAGCCAAACAGGATGTGACACGCCATCTAGCATTATTGCTGCGCTATTTATGCGTTTTGACTTTCCATCCGCTGAATCGCTCTGGAAGAATGTAAGAACTTGTTTTTCGCAAAAAGGGGTTTTGGAATTCTTTCAGAGATTTTATTCATTCATCCATTAAAGCAACATGAATGAAAGAATATTACTCGGTGAAGCATGGCTCCAGTAACATGAACAAACAAAAACTGAAGTATCAAAAACATCTACAAGTTACGAAAAAAATTGCTCTTCTACGGAAGGAAATGATGAATTGGTAAAACTAGTTTCCAATGCCAATATTAAGGTCAGCAGCGCCTCCACTAGATTTCTCTCAAGTACTTGCTCCAGCACCCTCTCTAACAGCAGGCATCCACTCCAGAAGCCGTTTCAGCAACAGCTTCATCATCTACTCCAGAAGCCGTTTCAGCAACAACTTCAGCATCCTCTCCAAGAGCCGTTTCAACAACAACTTTGGCGGAAGCTGTTCCAGTTTCCTTCTCGTGGGCCGCACCGACATCTTTCTCAGAAACTGCTCCAACAGCCCCTTGAGGATACACTGGTTCGTCCACATCAGAGTCAAGGATTACGATGTCGTTATAAATAGGATAATCAAACTTATTCTCGCTCGGGGGCTTCTTATGCTCAACCTTTCGTCGTTTCAGTCGAGCAGCGAACCTTTCAGCTCTGGCACTTGGTTGCTGAGACGCCTTATCACACCGGGACGCTTCATCATGTCTCCATTTCTCCTCCATGTCAACCGAATACATGAAAGCTTAAGCACGCTCTCGAACAATGCGCAGATGAGTGAGAGGCACACCCTGTATGATCCGGCCAGCTTCACGGAATAGAGGATCGATTTTATTTAATACCTCCTCAGACGCAGAAAACCTGGGTTTGTCAACTTCAAATCTTTTCTCCGAGGAATTGGAAGAGTGATCATCGCCAGAAGTTCCCATCATATACTGCAGAAAGGCATTATGTCTGCATCAATAACCTACGTGATGAAATAAGACAAAATAAAAGATGCAAGAAGATATAAAGCAATACCTGAAAAGAAGATGAACGCAATTTTGTGATGATCGATATGAAAATAAAGGCTCAGAATGATCTTTTATATTACGCAGATATAAAAGAGAAGCCTGAAAAAGAGAAATTCTTTCGCCTGCCGTATATGAAGGCTCGGGATACGGGATATCAACTGGATTAGATACTTATCTATCTGGGATAATTGGCTCACTTGGGTTGCTGACGGAAGGAAGCTCGCTGCTACATAAGCAAAGCCAACAGAACATGAGTAGAAGAGAGGGTAATCCCTTTTGAACGGCACCTTGAGAGTTTGGGTAGGAAAAAGAATCTGTTTTGGATTCATCCACGCCCAAATCAGCGCCAACATGACTCAAAGCTCCATGACCAAACTCGTGCCAATACTCCGTGGTCAAAGTTGCAACGCCAAGCACTAGCACCCTATAGCCGAGCCGGAAGTACGCCAACGTCCCAAGTCGCCGGCGCAAGGACCATAGACCACTCGTGCCTCTTACCAAGGTCAGTCGAATTCTCTCTGGCAATCTCCGCATGTTTTACCTTTTTGGTTTCACCCTTGTTTGTCACCATCTCATGCTTACCCCGCAACAATGCCACTGTTATGAGCTAAGCAGGGGACTTAATGTTGATGGTGGTTTTTAGTTCAGGGTTAAAATTGTAAACCTTGCGTTTAGCATGCCGTCACTCTGCAAATAAACGGAGCCATGTAAAAGTGATGAGTGTTCAACCTCTTCACTGGCGCATTTATTGAGCAACTCAATATTTTCTTATGAAATTTACCCAGAATGGTGCATGTAGCAACAATCCCAGATATTCTGTAAATTTCGGCACCTTGCCTTGCCTGTATTATAAGTTTCTTTGAATACTTTCTGTGTTATGTTCCCCGCCCGAAAACTTAATATTGATATGGCATGACAATTTGTGTTCACTCGCAGCAGAGTAGCGCGGATTTCCAAGTATCAAGGTTAAGGTCCTTGCATAAAAGTACTCAATCAGAAAGCATACAGCTCTCTGGCAATAAACTTAAAGAACTCTGTGTCAACACATAGAATTCAATCAATTTTGTGATAATTCACAAGATTCAAATATTACCCTAACTAATTTGCAAAATTAGGGTTTTGCGTCCTGCGCAATGTATTAGACCACGCATGTCGAAATTAAGCCTAGGAAAACTAGGCAATTAATCTTCCATGGATTAGTAGGTGCAAAATCCTACCCAAAATCAGAAAACAAGGAATAAAAGGAGCCGCGGAATAGGAGAAGCAACAAAGGGAGGTGTGGCCATCCCATAGGCCAGTCGGCGCCACTTGCAAGTGGCCACACCCCATGCTGCTCGAAACGGCCCCTATTTCCTGTCGACCAATCAGGTCTCCTTAAACCCGCCACACGCACATGAGTTGTGGATGGGCCCATACTTGTCGGCCCTATTTCCCATCGACCAATCAGGTCGCTTTAAATCCGCCACACGCACACCAGAAGTGTGGCCACACCCATGCTTGGCCGGCCCCTCTTTTTAATCAACCAATCAGGTCGCTCTAAACCTGCCACAGTATTAAAAGAGGCAAAATGCGCCAGATGGTCACAATGCCAAATTGGCTTTCCAAAACCCGTGCCAACATGCTAATTGGCATGCCTAACGTGCCATTCCGCTCCGGCATGCTAGTGACGTGCCAAACATGCCATGCCGCGCCAATACACTAATTGGCATGCCAAACATGCCAAACGTGCCACTTTGTCGCGGTAGCATGGCAAACATGCCAAACGTGCCACTTTGCCGCAGTAGCATGTCGATCGTGTCAACATGCCATAAATAGCTCGCCAACGTGCTAACCCACTTCTTGTTTGTGGCCAAACGCCATAACATATTCCAGTTAGGGTATTCTAAACATGGATCTGCCTTAGTGGAATTAGTCGAAACCCTAATTTCCAGTAGTGGCCCAATTACGCTACTTTGGCCCTACAAAATGCCACGAGCCATGTGGGACCCGCCAAATACTAAAAACGACGCCATTCTATAATCACCCGTGGCCATCCTTGCGCCTATGGTTATTCCCATATTATGGCCTGCCATAATTCCTTTAATGTGGCCATGGCACCGATTGCATAAAGCGCTACCGTGCTGCGGCCATGTTGTACGCGCTAATTAGGGTTTCGATATTGCAAACCCTAATTTAGCTAAAGTTGCCACGCCAACTAAGTCAAGTAATTCTCCTAAGGCCCTAAGTTTGATATAGCAACAAGTCCAATGTTGCCAGAGCCATATTTGGGTCTAACACCAATATGCCAAAATAGTTGTCGTGGCTACGCCAGGCGCCACTATGTTACTGGCATGCCGCTACATGCCACTACACCAATGGCATGTGTCAATGACGCCACTGTGCTACCATTAGGCGCCAACATAATGTGGCCATAATCAATGGCCACCCTTTCTCATGAGTTACGATCTCAGCCGTCCAAATTCACCACAGAAATGACAGGCATGTGGAAAGTTTTGGGCGACCAACTAAAACAAGCCAAATAGCATCACGTGTTATTATCTTATGGCAAGTCTCCTGATTTTGACTTGCCACACATAGTAACCTGCTACATGTTTTCCATGAAAACACTCGAGACATCAAACATGTCACAAACTGGGGGACGCTCATCAGGGTATTGGTCTGGCGGTTTACAGCGTGCGGCGTGCAACACACCTATTATAAGAAAGTGTCAGAAAGCAGGGCAGTTAGTGACGGCAAGAAGTAGTGGGGTGTAAACTAACCTGTTACTTCCATAGTGGGAACATGGTTTCTGACAGTTACACATAACCCCACTTCTCCATCACTCAATCACTCCCACTTTCTACGAGATCAGGGTGCGTTCAATATGACTTGTATAAATAGGTTATACCTAGTTTTCAACAGACAACAAGTTTTGGTTAGAACAACAACACGGTATCCAGAAAACACCAAAAAACTGATAGCTTACATTCCGCAAGCCAGTTCCACATTCTGATACAAGTCATAAAATAGCCACACCTTCAGAATTAACCATTCTGGTCTCAACACCTTCTTCACTTCCCTCCTTAAGACCAACCCTTCTCCTTCACTTTGCGACTGAAGCAAGACTGGAACGGTGGTTTCTTGGTTTAGGCCAGGATTGTACAGATTGATCTCTCGAATCTAAAGCACTCCCGTGCAGTGCATTTGTTTTAGGTTTAGATTTGTTTCTCATCCACACACCCAAATTTACCAAAACCAGCTGAAACAGTTTTTACCCATAAACAGATAGTTGGATCAATATTCGAGCAACTGCAAGTGTTGCTCAATTCAACGAATTACTGAATAATAAACTGAGCAAGTATTGCTCAATTCGATAAATTACTAAATATTGATAGTTGGATCAATATTCGAGCAACTGAGCAAGTATTGCTCAATTCTGACAATTTACTGGATATTGATTGTTGG
Source organism: Papaver somniferum (assembly GCF_003573695.1). Taxonomy (NCBI): domain Eukaryota; kingdom Viridiplantae; phylum Streptophyta; class Magnoliopsida; order Ranunculales; family Papaveraceae; genus Papaver; species Papaver somniferum. The sequence continues at coordinate 96,483,207 of NC_039362.1, read as the reverse complement.
ATCTATATTCAAGCAACTGAGCAAGTATTGCTCAGTTCGACAAATTACTGAATATTGATAGTTGGATCATATTCGAGCAACCGAGCAAGTGTTGCTCAATTCGATAAATTACTGAATATTGATAGTTGGATCAATATTTGAGCAACTGAGCAAGTATTTCTCAATTCTGACTATTTACTGAATATTGATAGTTGGGTCAATATTCAAGCAACTGAGCAAGTATTGCTCAATTCGACAAATTACTGAATATTGATAGTTGGATCAATATTCGAGTAACATAACAAGTATTGCTCAATTCTGAAAGTTTACTGAATATTGATAGTTAGATCAATATTCAAGCAACTGAGCAAGTATTGCTCAATTCAACAAATTACTGAATATTGATAGTTGGATCAATATTCGAGCAACCGAGCAAGTATTTCTTAATTCGATGAATTATTGGTAACGTGACCCAATAAAATATTAATTAAAATATTGTTAGCCTACCAAATATTATATAATTAATCCAGATGTTGATTGCTTAGATCAACATAAATTTATTAGTGTTTAAATTGCTCAAAATCGTGATTTGCAGAGCATTTGTTCGAAACCCTAATTTTTGATCAATTGTTCATCAATTGATGATTTACTGAAAATAGGCCACTAAGTGAAGGAGTGATCGGCTACATGGGATGATGGACGACCATGTAGCGCCCAAGTGCTCGAGTGAGCGTGCACCAAATTCCTTTGTTGACTGGTTGGTGAAAGGATGATTAAATGCTGGTTTAATCACTTATTAGAATAGTGCTCGTTTAAGCATTAGGTGATAAAACCTAATTATGGAGAAGTGAGGGACCGTCCAAGGGAGCATAGAACCGGCCCTTGGTGGTGTGGGACCAGCTGACGGTCGATTGAGAAAATTCTAAGTTGGTTGGAAAGAGTTTGGACCCAATATGAGCAATTGGGCAAATTAGGTTAGAATTGTATGGGACCGGCTCGTTGCAAGCCTTAGGGCCGGCCTTGGTCGGTCAAGGAAGCATGCTCGTGTCAGCATAATATCTGTGTCTCAGTCCTGAGAGTTTTGGTATTTTCTGGTGTGCGTTTGAGCAATATTTTGGATTTTCAGAAGAGTTTGATCTTTGACTGAAATTCTTGATTTTGCTCGAATGAGCAACTAGAACTTTGCTTTTGTGACCAATATTTTGAGAATATTAAAATAATAATATTTTAATATTTGACCTGAGTATCCTAGCCGGTCGTGTGATCGTTTGACTTTTTGGCTTTTTCATGGTTTGAGCAATATTCGAGAAAATATAGAAAACCAGGGTTTTTGCTCAAACGGAGGAATTTCGTGAGATGAGGGAAATAATAATTGTGAAAACAAGGGATTGCAAAGTGAGGGACCGGCCATGGCTAGGGCATGACCGTCCGTCTAGGTAGCCCGGTCCCGTGACACTTTCCCCTAATTTTATTATTTTTCATCGTTTTAGGAAAATATGGAGAAACCGTGAGTTTTGCTCAAACAAGGAAAGTTGCTCGAATGAAGGATTCTTCATGAGATCATGAAAATAATAAAATAAAAAAATAAATAAAGGAAGAGGCCTGGGGGACCGGCCACGGCGGCATGACCGGCCGACCAGTGGGGCTGGTCCCTAGGCGCCTATTTTATATTTTTTATTATTATTTTGTCTCTCCTATTTTGTGTAGGATTCCTCATTTGTCCATATTTTTGAATGCTCGTTTGTGCACTGGGGTGCTCGTTTGTGCATCATCGTTGAGTACACCTGTACCATTTTCTTGGGGCTTACTCGGTGATAGTCCAGATGCCCGATTGTTGAGTAATTATTATTAATTCATAAAATTCATCGGAGAATGATTCATGAAACGGAGTAATAAAACGAATTGAGTATCTATTACTAATCCATGAAATCCAGTCGGGGAATTCAAGGAACAGAGTAATGAGATAAAATGGTTATCTATTACTAATCCATGAATCCAGCCGGGGAATTCAGGGAATAGAGTAATGAGATAAAATAGATTATTTTCTTGGAATTCAGTGGATGGATGTCACTGTAGAATTAATCTATTTGCAGAATCGATATATGAGATAGTTGAGGCATCATACTCGTTCTGAAAGGTGCATAGTCAGGGAACAACGTGCAGCGTCGACGTCCTGAAGGCGTTTATCCCTCTAAAAAACAATTATATCTAGAGAGCCGCCTGAATCTATACACGGTCTCTCTACATAGTCAGGGAACAACGTGCAGCGTAGACGTCCTGAAGGCTTTAAGCCCTCTAACAAACAATTATGTCTAGAGAACCGCCCAATCATTATTCTATGTACAGGTGGGTCTCTCTATTTAGTCAGTGAACAATGTGCATAGTCGACGTCCTGAAGGCGTTAACCTCTCCGACAAAAAATTGTGTCCAGAGAACCGCCCAATTATTTGATTCTACATAGAGGTCATGATGAAATGTGGAACATCAAACGCTCAGCCGGGGAGGCCTTTCGAGAAACATGTTCATCATGGCTCTGAGAGGAATGTTCGCTCAGTCAGAGATCGTGAAACGGTTCACGGATCATAAAATATGAATCATCACATGCGTTCCTGAAGCCGGGTCAGAAACATGCAGTATCATGATTTTACGATTTTGACCGTTGTCACAAATCCACCATCAACAACTTCATATTGTAATTCCTTGACACTATGTCTACTAGAGTGTAATCATTCACATCTTCGCAGTTATATTTTTAATATAGCACGACTTGAAAGATACGTTGGGAATGAAACAGTTCAAGTCAAAATATTACTAACCTCAAGAGGAAGGATGATGTCGTCGCTGTAGCTTGTTACTTCTTCACATTCTTCAAGTCTTTGAGTAATACTTGTATGTCTCATTATCCTAATGTTTCTATCCAGACTTGAGCCCAATTACGTGACTAGAATCCTTTTTTAGTCAAGTTTTTGATGTTTCCATATCTATGCAAGATGGTTGTTAGAGCATTGCTCGGTCGAAATCGCAAGTGTTTCTATCTCAATCTTGTTTGTCAAGTTTAGTTGCCAAAACTATAAGTCTTGATTTATAGTCTACTTATAGCTAAGTCTCCGATTAGGATAGTAAGTGTAGTTGAGCCTTAGACTCCACGAAGTTCATCGATTGAATACGAAGAACTACTCAAGGGAACTTGTGGAACTTCATCAACAAAAGGTATGAGGAGACTTGAACTTATCTATCACTCAAAGTCTATCTATTCTATCTCCTATTTTGAGACAAAAGTCGTATTGCTATATAGACTTCGATTATACACATTTGCTATTTCGAGCCGAGTTTATCTCGCTTATCTATATTTCGAAATATGTGTTGGTAAGCTTTCCCTTTGGCCAAGTTCATCTTTACTCGTGACGAAAGTCATGTTGATTGTTTCAGTAACTTGAAAATCGCTTTGATGAAAATAGTTTGTGAATAACAACTATTTTAACATCCTCTACGAAAGTTTCAATGATTGAAATGAGAGTTTAGAACAAGTAACCATCTTTGGATATAAACATAGTATGTTATCACATTTGTGTAAAAGTTTAAAAGCGGGAACCCAAAGTATGCGTACCCATACGCGTACTGGCGGTTGTTGGAAAATCCGGGTGAGTATGCGTACCCGTACGCATACTGGCGGAAAGTTCACGTCCGTGAATTTCTGCTGGAGTTTGAAAGTGAAAAACATACTCAATCTGGTTGCTTAAGAATGCGTACCCGTTTGCATACTTAGGTAGGTTACTTTCTAAAATCGGTTCGTTCATGAACTAAAACATTTATATAATAAGGAACACAATAACCGTGGCTATAATGTTCATGAATCGATTCGAGTGAATCAAAACCGATTTTGCTTCGATTATGTCTTGTATACTTCTATGAGATCTAAGCAATTGAACAACTCTCTTAACTAGTTCATTTGAGTCATTTGAACTAGTTATGGTAAAGATGAATAAGGTTGATATGAAAGTGCTCATATGACTAACCATTGGTTAACTATTTTTGAACCGACTAAGTGTACACGTTTAGGTACGGTTACTCAAACCTAAAGGAAGTTATATTTCATATGTGTATAAAAAGCTAAGATCAATCTAACGGTTGAAAGATATTAGCTTGAATCTAATCAGGTTTTCATCTAACGGTGAATATTGACTGTTTTGTTACCAAGGTAACTTAGATTGCAAACCCTGATTTGAAATCTATATAAAGAAGAACTCTAGCAACTGGGAAACATAATCTCCACACCTCCTGTGTGATACTAGTTGCATAAGATAGAGTCGATTTTCCTTTAACCTTAGGTTTTTCATGAAACCATGTAGGTTAATGACTTGAAGACTTCATTGGGATTGTGAAGCCAGACCCAACTATTTTCTCTGTAGTTGCGTGATCTGATCTTGCCGTTTCTACCGTGATTGAGTACAATCACAAGATTGGCTTGAGATTTATATCTTCGATAGGCAAGATAGAAAAGTAGTTACAAAAACCTTCGTCTCATAGTTTGTGATTCCACAATATCTTGTTTCGTTAATCGATTAAGATTATTGTGAGGTGATTGATAATTCTAGGTTGTTCTTCGGGAATATAAGTCAGGGTTATCGATTGGTTCCTGTTCACCTTGATTTATCAAAAGATGGAACAAAAACTCGTAGGTATATCTGTGGGAGACAGATTTATCTATTTAATAGACTTTTCTGTGTGATACAGATTTATTTATCAAGTCTTCGACTTTGGGTCGTAGCAACTCTTAGTTGTGGGTGAGATTATCTAAGGGAATCAAGTGCATAGTATTCTGCTGGGATCAGAGACGTAAGGAGCACGACTGTACCTTAAATCAGTGTGAGATTCATTAGGGTTCAACTACATTCCATACCGAAGTTAGCTTTATAGTAGGATAGTGTCTGTAGAGGCTTAATACTGTGTGGTGCTCAAATTTGGACTAGGTCCCGGGGTTTTTCTGCATTTGCGGTTTCCTCGTTAACAAAACTTCTGGTGTCTGTGTTATTTCTTTTCCACGTTTGTAAATACTAATATTCTGTGGAGCACGTGTCACGATCTCAGTGGTCGCATATAAGATAACTGTGTAGCCCTCGCTATACAGAGGAATCCAAGTGACAGAGGATACCTTCGTAGATCTACTTTATCTCGCCCCAAGAAAGGATGTCTCGACAGCTAAGATGAAAGAAGTAAAAGCCTAGTCTATGGAAGAGCAGCTGGCGAAGGGACAAAGGTAGATGACATATCTAATCAGCATTAAATGCACAAATCTCTTATCTACATGGATAATCAAGGCACATAAAGAGAGATGATGTGGCGGAACCATATTGGCAGAGGCTGGCGGTGAACGAAGGTACAATCTGTACTGAGGCTGGGGAGTTCCCGAAGGAGCGTGGGTCAGCTGAGGTGGCAGAGTTCGACTGGAGAGAGCACGCGGCGAACGAAGGTACCATCTGTGTTAAAGGTATATCAGGAAACGATGGACCCAGACGCAGCAAAGATACACTGGGATCAGAAGGGGCTATAAATACCAAGCCTCACCAACAAACTAGAGGCATTCAATACCCGAAGGAAGATCTAGTCTTAAGCTTATACCTCTTTAATGTTTAGAACTTAAGTATGTACTTCAACTTGGGTTCTTTCTATTACTTTGGGAAGCATTTAAGATCTTTGTAACCATCATAACTTTATACAAAACAATCACTCATTACCCCATGGACGTATACGAAAGTCGAACCACGTAATCTCTTGTGTCTCATGATAACTTAGCAGCTTTTGTATTATCTTTGTATTCTTAGTTGTTATTGCGATCTTGAGTACCCTTTACTACTTAGCACTATCAGTTCAACAGAGGCATCAATACTACTTAGTATCTGATTCTCCGAGCTGTACACATTACGTAGACTACGGGAAAACGAGTAGTCACAGTTTGGCGCTAGAACGTTTTGCTCACCAGCTTGAGTTTTTATATTCCTTCATTTATTTTACTTATGCATCTTATTTAAACGAAGATATCTGAGCTCAACAACGATGAATCTCACTTTCTAGTGATGGGTTCGTCCGTTGTTTTCGCAAGTTCTTTGAGTTCATAGCCTCTAAAGACTAGCAATCTCACAGATCTACGCAACTTTTCAAAAAGAAAAATAAAAAACCACCCACAAAACGCTAAAACTTTTATTTTGTACTAACAACCTTTTCCGACAAAACATCCTTTAAATATGAGTACCTCAGACTGCAGAGGATTCTCAGTAAAAGTTTAAGGAAAAAATATCTTCTAAAACATTTAATAACCTTGTTTTTTGGGAAGATCTGACCCTTTTTTTCTATTGGTTGTCAACGTTTAAGGTTGTTTCTTCCAAGGGTGTCATAAAAATTTAATACCCGTCTTTCCAAATGTCATTTCAGTCCTTTTTCTGAAAAAGATGCTTAGCCGTCTTCTGTGTCAGAGCATTAATTGCCACTTTTGACGAAGGCACCCAAGTAGCAGGTTTTTGTCGTTTTTTCTGTGACTACAGGATAGCAAAAGCCGAAGGCATGCAGAAACCAAGTGATGTACCAACAAGCTCATGACCAGCAGTCACACGAGGAAGATATCAAAAGCCATCTCAAGAAAATCAACGAACGGAAGTAGAGGACGGTCAAAGTGAAATAGCACGAAGGACGATTGCTAACAAACCACTTATTCTTGCTGAAGGGATGGGGCAAACATTGGGAGCTCAACCACTTTACGACATGTCGTTACCGGAGCATCCCAATATCACGCAGCCACCTGCGACCAACGAAGGGTTACCCAGAACCTTAGCTCCTACATGACGAGGGTTGGGAAATCTAACTCCAATCCAGATAGATCCGGACGCACCGGTTATAGATGAAGGAATGGCTAGCTCTGATGATCCGGCCGACAACACTCCTCAGGGTGGTGGAATCCACAACGAAGAACAAATAGCATCTTCGCTACTACGAAATAAGGAGCATGAGGATGCAATACACGTGATGGCTCAGGAAAACCAGAACCTAAAAGACATGCTAGACGTGCAAATCGAAGGTTCCCAAACTCACCCTCCGCTAAAGAGGCGTGAAAATGGAGCTATCTCAGGAAGACGAAGGGTGGATCTCAACCCACCAAAGGCTAACCCAGTAGGAGGATCCAGAAGAACACGCCGTGATCCAGATGATACAGATCCAACATACAAGCCCTCCCAGTCCTACTACGACGAGACATTTTCCAGAGATGCTCATAACGTGAGCATGGTTATGGAGCAAATGGAAAAATGCGGAAGGAGATACAAGGACTAAAAACAGGCCACGCAGGCGCAAGACTAGAAGATGTACTACAAGAAGCAACAACATCTCCATTGTCTTTTCGCATTTTGAGGGAACCCATCCCTCCGAAATGCCCTGTGCCTACGTTTCAAGCATACAACGGCACGTCCGATCCCACAGCCCACCTACGGTACTACACTCTTGTCCTTTCCCATTGGGAAAGAGATGAGGTAGTACTTTGCAGGTACTTCCCGGCAAGCTTGACGGGATCAGCATTGGCATGGTATGACAATTTACCAGCAAACTCAATTGACTCCTTTGAGCAATTATCTACGGTGTTCTTGGAGACATACATGTACAACAAGTCAATAAAGGCAGGGTTAGATAGACTATTTGCATTATCTATCGGACCCCAGGAGACATTGATGCAATACACAGATAGGTGGCAAAAAACATGCCAAGCAATAGGGAAAGTCAATCCAGAAATTATCATTAATTGTTATAAGTATGGGCTTGACAGAACCTCAGCCATTGTCGTGGAGCTTCACAACCGAGCCCTTGATTCTGAAAGAGAGCTCAGTGTTGTCCAAGACCGCTACATCAGACTCGAAGAGATCCAGAATGACAACCCCAAGGCACAAGCAAAGACAACAACAGGTCCGCAACGAACCAACTCTCTGGAACCAATTCCGGAGATACCTAAGAGGCAAAGCGAGACCGGGGGCAGAATCAACTCTCGAGACAAAATATCAAAATAAGAAGATGGCAAAGGTAGAGAAAAAGGAAGAGGCGAGTACGTAGATAAGATCTACACAAAGCTAAACACCATATTCTTCCACATCTTAAGCAAGGAATGAGCGAAGCCAGGCTTTCCCTACCCTAACACTAGGGGAAAGCAACCAGATAAAACAAAGGAGGCTAAGGGATACTGCGAGTACCACCAGTACTATGGACATACAACTGATACATTCTATCACCTAAGGAACACCATCCAGAGATTCATAGACGAAGGCAAGTTCATGGAGTACGTGCAGATACAACCAGGTGATACTGAGGTATCCCCCAAGAAAAGGGTAGAACTACCTCAGGACGGCAAGTACATCAACATGATTACCTTCTCCAGCGGAGGTAAGGAGGAGCTACTCGAAGACATCCTCGAGTTAGCTCGAAACAGGAGAAAGCTAGAAGCTCACGAAGTGTTCAAGCTAAGTGGACCACCTACTAGCACTTGGGAAGAATGGATGGCCACACCATTAACATTCTCAACAAAAGACGTCAATCAGGAGGTCGAGATGCACAATAATCCACTTGTGATCACTCTTCCAATGCATGGATGGAACGTCATGAAGGTCCTCGTTGACGGGGGAAGCTCGTTAAATGTACTGTTTTACGAACCCTAACTACGCATGGGTTTGACAGTAGATCATATGGACTCTTCCACTTGCACAATATACGGTTTCAATGGAGTAGTCTCTAGGCCAAAAGGAGAAATCGTCTTGCACGTATGTGCATGACCTTTAGTAACAAATACAAGGTTCTGTGTGGTGGAGGCACCTTTGCCTTACAATGTAATCATGGGAAGGCTATGGGTCCATAGATTACGAGGAACAGCTTCGACATATCATCAGTACCTTCGATTCCCTACACCCATGGGTGAAATGGAAATCAAGGGTGACCAGCAAGACGCAAAGCTATGCAATCTAGCAGAGGTCAGACTCAACGAATAAAGAGCTTCCACCCAGCAGCACGAAAGAAAAATACGAAATGCAAACACTAAAAAAGTGAAGGACGAAGCCTTCTCAGTACCCGAAGCCATCTCAGTTCCGGAGACAAGCACCTCCGCCACTCCAGGGGAAAACGTCTCTTCCAAATGACAATTACAGAAAAACACTCCTCAACGTCCTCAGAAACAAAACCTTCTCACCGGTGGAACTAACAAATAAAATCAACATCGGAATGGAGGTGGAACCAAAGATAGTCAACATCGGAACTTTACTTGAAGAGGAAGATAAGATGCATCTACAAAGGCTACTGAGGGACTACGCAGATGTCTTTGCGTGGTCAATGGAATACATGCCTGGAATTAACCCGAATTTGGTCTCCCACCACATTCGGCTCAAACCAGAAATACCACCATTCAAGCAGCGCATCCCTAAGGTGGCGGACATCTACCACGAAGCGGTGGAAAAGGAGTTGCAAAAGCTACTAACCGCGGAATTCGTACGAGAAGTCAAGTATCCCACGTGGATATCCAACATGGTGATCGTACCCAAGAAGAACGTAGGTGTACGCATTTGCATCGACTTTAGCAATCTCAACAAAGCCTGCCCCAAAGACAGCTACCCGCTGCCAAATATTAACCAACTAATCAATGCAACTGAAGGTCACCAAAGGCTATCCTTCATGGATGGATACTCAGGCTACAACCAAATCGCCCTTGTAGAAGAAGACTAGGAGCATACTGCGTTCTTCACCCCACGAGGTTTGTATTGCTATACAAGGATGCCTTTTGGACTAGAGAACGCAGGGGCAACATACCTGCGATTGGTAGACAAAATCTTTAAACCATGGATAGGCAGGATACTGGAAGTCTATGTGGACGATATGCTTGTCAAGAGAAAAGAAACGAAACACCGTCTATCAGACCTAAGGGAATATTCGAAGCCATGAGAAGTTTTCATATGAAGGTAAACCCGGAGAAATGCACGTTCGGAGTAACCTCAGGAAAATTCCTAGGATACTTGGTAACTAAGCGAGGAATATAAGTGGATCCCGAAAGGGTCCGAGCAATAATGGAAATGCATCTCCACGGACGCTAAAAAGAATACAATATCTAAATAGAATCTTAGATTCCATGGGAAGATTCATAACAAGATCGTCAGACAAATGCAAAGCATTTTTTGATATACTAAGGAAGGGAAGCAGGTTCATGTGGACCACGGAGTGCGAGAAAGACTTCCAAAAAATCAAGGAATATTTGACTCCGGTACCTATCCTACAGAAGCCGGAGCCAGGTGAAATTCTCACCTTGTACTTAGCAGCAACAAGATACAATGTGAGCGCAGTATTGGTACGAGACCAAGGACAAGGAGAGAATCCCATATACTACATCAGCAAAACACTCAGTTCAGTGGAGCGTAATTATACCAAGGTGGAGCAGCTCATATATGCCTTAGTAGTGGCAACACAAAAACTAAGGATATATTTCGACGCACATACCATCCGAGTCTTCACAAAGGCTCAAATAAGTCAAATCCTCGACAACACGGAAAAAATCGGAAGGGTGGAAAAATGGAATTTCATGGTCAAACAGTTCCACATAATCTTCGAAACTAGGAAGGCTGAGAAATCGCAAATCTTAGCAGACTTCCTAGTGGACCTACCTCTCAACGACGAAGCGGAGATAGATGACATCTCAGGAATGGAGGAAGGCAAGCAAGAACCAGAAGACGTCTTGGAACCTCAGAATTCACGAAGGTGGGAGATATTCGTAGATGGCTCCTCCAATGGAGAAGGAGCAGGCATAGGGATTGTAATAACAACCCCTACCGGAGACCGACTCATATATGCGTTCAGGTTAGAATTCGAACAGTTCACTAATAACATCCCAGAATACGAGGCGGTCATACATGGTCTGCGCTTGGCACGGGATCTAGGCTTGTCAGATGTTCGTTTGACTAGTGACTCACAGTTAGTCATTAGACAAATCGAGCTCAAATATCAAACTTTGGGTCCGGTACTATCTTCGTACCTAAAGCTAGCACAGGAGCATGCGTCAAAAATTAACAACGTTACGTTCAGACATGTCTGTCGAAAAGATAACAGACACGCAGATGCCTTGGCATTCATATCATCGATGTTAAGGGACAGAAATACCACCTCCGTGCAAATTGGAAGGATATATGAGCCTTATATAGAAGGACTAGTCTCAGGAGTTGAGGAGGCAATGGCTGTTCAAATTCGATCCATGAGTGAAGATGAAAAAGGAAAGGAGGACGAAGAAGAGCCGGATAACGAAGTCGAAGGATCTGACAAAGATCAACCTATGTCGGACAAAGACAACGAAGACATCGAGGACGAAGCGGAAGATGATTGGAGGATTCCAATTCACCAATACCTTGACAAAGGCACCTTACCAGCAGATGTCAAGGAAGCTCGGAAGATCGAATCGAAAGCAGCAATGTACAGCCTATGTGATGGGATACTGTATAGGAGGTCATTTCTTGGACCCCTGATGTGGTGCCTCTTACGAGCTGAGGGCAGAAGGATGCTCCATGATATACACAAAGAAGATGCCGACAATCACAGCGGAAGAAGATCCTTGGCAATCAAAGCCAAAATGCAAGGATATTACTGGTTAAGCATGTACGAAGATTCAAAAAACGTGGCTAAGCGCTGTGAGAGATGCCAACGCTTTTCCAGGAAAATTAAAGCACCAGTAACGGAGCTCAACTCAGTCATCAGCCCTTGGCCATTTTTCAAGTGGGGGTTTGATATTGTCGGACCTTGATAGAGGGAACCTCAAAGCGAAGATACCTTGTTGTGTCTACGGATTACTTCACCAAGTGGGTGGAAGCAAAGGCTTTGGAAAGGATTAGGGACACAGATGCCTTTAAATTCTTGTTTGAACAAATCATATGCAGGTTCGGGATACCAGCCGCCATAGTCTCTGACAATGGAAAGCAGTTGCAAAGAAAGAATATAGATATGTTGTTCGATACTTTCAACATTCAGAAAACAAGTCCACTCCTATATACCCTAATAACAATGGACAAGCATAGGCGACTAACAAGACAATAGCGATGAACTTGAAGAAAAAGCTAGGAGCATACAAGAAAAGATGGTGCGAACTGCACAATTTCCTGTGGGCCTACCGAACTACAAGAAGGGCGGCCACAGGATAAACTCCATTCCTGCTAATCTACGGAGCCGAAGCTGTCATCCCAACAGAGATAATACTTCCCACAACAAAAACGAAGGCATGTAAGAAGAACCTAACGACGAACATAATGTTAGGAAATCTCGATGATCTTGAAGAAAGGCGGGAAGTGGCTTTGCAGAAGATGGTAAACTATCAACGAAGGCTAGCTCGCGAATACAACAAACGGGTCATCCCTAGAAACTTTGTGGTCGAAGAATACGTATTACGTCAGATACCACCATATCAAAGAAAGAAGGAGTGGGGAAAGCTAGCTCCGATGTGGGACGGGCCCTACATCATACACGACATCGCTGGAAAAGGGTCATACTACTTAAGGACCCTCAAAGGTGAAGTACTACAACACCCTTGGAATGCTATGTACCTAAAAAAGTACTACCCGCAAGAGAATGGTGATCACTCAGGAGAAGAAGGTAACGGGCAATAGCCCACCATGTCATGTCCCTGATCAAAGGTATTATGAACCTTACTAATCAACGAAAGAAACTTTTTTCTAAGAGAAAGTCAATTTTTGATTGGGTACAAATTGAGTTAGAATAGACACCCTCCGTCAGGATTGACGATGAGACAAGGAAAGACATAACTACGCATATGTCAATACTCGGATCCTCGGAGTGATAACTCCATTCATGAGGCAATAAGAAAAAGTAAGATATCCCCTACAGAGACACCTTGTCGAAGTAAAGCATCCTTCGCGCTGAACGCGTAGGGTTACAGGAAAACTATTGCCCACGTAGGAGCCCTAGCCACCTCGGTACCTTCTATCCAAAGGATACTTAGGTAGGACGATGAATGTTCCACCCAAGGTTAAACATACCTTAGCACCTAGTGATGACTTGAACGTGCAAACATCTAGACACAACACGTCTACAAACAAAATATTCATGCAATAAAGGTACAATAATAATGTTACCAAAATATGACTAACATGTCTTAAAAGTTGCAGTTAGCAAAGATTCAAATCATCAGGAAACATTGTTTCAAGGAAATGAGATGACACAAAGGCCCCTCAGCTGGGGGCAACATACAACAAAGAGTTCAGTTAAGATAGACAGAATCAAGGATAAGGGAGACGAGGAAAGACCACACTCTCATCTTGGATCTCGGCCTGTGCAAAGGCATGATTAATATAATCGATGGCCGACTTCTCAAACTGCGCCTTCATCTGAGCAGACTGAGCCACCAAATCCGAAGCAGACTTTTAACGAATCTTTGTCATCTGAGCAGTGAGCTGATCGTTAGCTTGCTGGAGAGCCTCCGCCTTGAACTTAGCAGTAGTATCAAATTGGCGAGATATCTCCATTGAAGATATTTGGCCTTCAAGACGGTTGATCTTAGCATCTTCACCCACCAGCTGCTCCTGGAGACCTGCGAATACAAAGGGTGTAAGAACTAAGGGAAAACAACAGAAGATACAAAGCATGCTGCTGGAATACAAGGACCCTAGGGTACCTCATGCGTGGATAAGGGATTCTTCTAAACTACATTGTGCCTCAGCAAGATCCACCTCAGCGGCCTCAAGATCTTCTACAAGGATATCACACTCAGTCCGGAGGTCATCAACATCTATCCGGAGCGAAGCATTCTCTGAGGATAGAACTCGGTAAACATTTTCTAACTCTTCAACCTTCTTGATCAAATATGCATGAGACATGGAAGATGATGCGGTGTCAGCCTCAATAATTTTGTTCTTAAGAGAACAAACCTCATAAGACAAGACGTTACGCTCTGCAGTAACCTTAAATAAAGAGGCACATGTATTTTCAAAATCCGCATGGAACTTTTTGCGGATAATTTGTTGCGCTGAGAGGCGTCTCTCAACTAGGGAAATATCCTCCTTTTACGTTAAAATGAGACTCTCCTTCCAATTAAGGGCTTCGTCACATTCTTTACGAAGCAAAGCCATCTGCTTCACTAAATACGAGTTATAAGCAGATTCAAGGGAAATTTGGGCTTCATTATGGATGGTTACGTTTATCAACCTATCAGAATTCTTCTGATAATACCAAACATCGGAGGATAACTTGGCTACTTGATCCCGAAGATATCTAAGCTCACCAGAGCTGCCAGCTGGCAGGTGGAGGTTGTCTCAGGACTATGCAACTAAACAAGAACAACAACGAAGCTAAGGAAAAGAATGGACGAACCTATGACTTTGGAGGACTCAGCATCCAAAGCAGAGTCAGCAGCTTTACGCCCGTCCTCAGCAACCTTAGCGGCATTATTAGCTCTCTCGAGTGCCAGCAAGCAAGCCTCCAAGGACCTCTGAGTCTTCCTCAGATCATCCTACAATGAAGATACCCCAACAAGAGAAGCAGCATCACTGGATGAAGGTTCTTGTGTGCCAACAAGGGCATGTTCTTGACGAGCACGCTCCAACAGAGTACTCAAGTGAGTACACTTAGCCCTATAGAACTTGAACATGGTGTGGCCAACATCTATATGTTTGCAAAGCTGCAAACAAATGAGTGTAAGAATAAAAGGATAATCAGAACAAATTAAGAAGAAGTAAAGAGAGAATCACTTACTGAGAACGCTGAGAGGCGGGGAAGGAAATCAGCGTAGGTGTCAATAAAAGCCTCCATCTCTTGGATGCTACCCCTGCGAATTTCACCAAAGCTATGGCAGGAGCGAAGGAAATCCCGGTCAAAGAATAGATCCTTAGCGGCACGATATTGAGCAGACATCATATCCAACTGCGAAGCTACTTCAAAGGAGCTATCCATATGGTGACGATCAACCTCAGCAGAAAAAGAACCCTTCGAGTCCCGTAGAATAGCTTCAAGAATGGCATCATCAGAACTACCAAGGCTCAAGCTCTCAGGCAGTTTACCCTTGCTAGTCTCAGCAATAACTCCATCAATCGCTTGAGAGCGAACATAGGGAACTATTACTGAGCCATCACCACGACGAAGAGACGACATGGTGGATGAGCTGGGAACCGAAGAAAAAGCCTTGAACACCACCTAAGTCCATATCATCAGCAGAAGGAAAATTTCCCAGTACAGTCCAGTATGGTGACGAAGGCGGAGGTCCAACAGCTTTGCTGGCAGGGGCAGTAGAAACAGACTGAGCGCTCCCTAACGGGGTTGGAATGCATTGAAGGAGAAGCTGCCCAGTGAAATCATAACCTTCTTCTTCGACTGAGAGTCTGAACTGCTAACCCTCACCACTGGGGCAACCTTAGAAGACGAACCACTTGATTGAAGTGAAGTAGCAGGAGACATAGGAAGACTCTTGGAAACTACATCAGCAGTCTCAGTAGCAGCCGAGACAACATACAATGCTCCGCTTGGGGCAGAAAATGAAGGAACCTTTGGTTACAAAGTAGGAGCTGGAGCTTGAGCGCTAACAGGGTTAACAAATGGAGCATCACCACCAGCCACGAGGTTCTCACCCTCCAGTGGGCCAACACGGATGAGACTGGGGTTACCCTTGGAAAAATCTTCCTAAATATCATCTAAATGAGGGATGAGGCCAATATCCTCAATATCCTCCATATCTTCATCATCCGGCACCTCCTCACCAGCCTTGGGATCTTCATCTGATGCCTCAAGGTCAATAACAACCTTCAACTTTCCCTTTCTCTTGGAGGACTGTGGAAAAACACATGCGCCAGCTAAGGATCAGGGGCAAGATACTAAGGGACCTAAAAACACAAAGGTAAGGAAATAATTCTTACCTCCACAGGTGTTGGCGTAGTTGCTTCAGCCGAAGCCTTTCTCTTCCTAGTCCTGGTGGATACATAATTACCAGAAGAGCCCGGAGCAGTCCTAGCAGCAGAACCTGGAGCAGTTCCAGCAGAAGAAGCAGGAGCAGACTACAAAAGAAAGACATCAAAATATCAAACAAAGATATTAAAGCAAAATCCTTCAAACAGAAACGAAGGTTGCTGATGAGTGCCAAATATTGTATATATTTATCCCTTTTTGTTGGCATTTTAACTCATCTCTTGTGCATTAATTCTACATTTTATCCCATATTCTGTATTTTCATTGTTTTCAAGAATAAATATTTTTATTAATTAATTTTGCATTTTTAGGTAATAAATAAAGTTCGGATGAGTCGCGGAGCGAAAAGAGCAGAAAAGTAGTGAAAAGCCGGGAGAAATTACGCAAGGAAGCCGCGAAGAATGGTGCGCACAACCTCATTTTCTACACACAAAAGCGCCTCCGTTCTCAGCCATCAGATCAGTTCTCAGAAGCATCCGACGGTCGCTCCTTCATAGAGCATCAAAATCTGAAGTCTCTGCCGAGCACCACAGCGCTGAAATTCCAAGCCTTCAGATTAGATGGTAGTTGAATCCAACGGTCGCTCCCTTGCTGTGCATCGAAGTTTGATATCTCCGCCTTACACTACAGCACCTAACTCCATCTTGAGCCGTCAGTTTCGTTGTATTTTTGCATCCAACGGTCGCTCACGATCTGTCTCAATTTCTCCGTTAGATCCGTTTCAGAAGTTATCATCCTACGCCTTTCATCACCAAACATCAAGGTTCGATGATCCCGCTCAACACTCAAACACCTAAGCCTATATCCCACAAACCAAACAACCCCTAGCCAAAACCTAATCGAGCTCACCCCATCTCCTTCCCCATTCCCTCTGCAGAAACCATGTCCGCCACCAGCTCCGCCTGCCTCTGCCTCAACCACCACCACGCATCCTCCAAAAGCCATCATGGCTACTTGTAATCATAACCCATCATTACCCTACCTCTCTAGACACATATTCTATCGATTTCAACCCTTTTTCTTCACAGAAACCCTAGGTTTGAAATTGGTAGAATAGGTGAAGTTGGAGAAGAAATCAGAGCATGGGTAGATGCAATTGGATCAACAGAAGCATGGGGGGAAGATTTAGAGTTGTTATCAGTGTATTAGGTAAGCCAATTTCACCCTTTTGTGAAACCCTAATTTCTGACATTTGGGTATTTTGGGGGAATTGTAACTGACTATAAATTGGGGTCATGGGTTGTGAAAATGGACATGCCTGGATTAACCAGAGCATCAGTAGAATAATTTTAGGTTTCCTTTTGTTTTGCAATTATAATTTTCAATCCACTGTTAGTATAAGTTGTTCTTTAATGTTTAGTGTTTCAATTTCAATATCAATGTCTAACATGTTCTAGCTTTACTTGTTAGGGAATGGATGAATCTTTAATCTCTGCTGTGTAGTACATTGTCATATTGCTCTTGAATGTTAAACCAGTTTAGGAATCACTTGAACTAGGTTCGTCATCACCTTACTTTCACATTGCATGCCATGTATGCATTGTAGTTAGATGCATAAGCTGTTGATAAATTGCAACTCATGCTAGATAGATAAGCTTTTGACTAGTTGTGCCTTAGAAAGACAACTAGTGCTTTGGAATCATATCATAGTTGAGTTGGGTTTAACTTTCTATAGGAGAATACATTGTAGAAGTTAAGGTGGATTCAAGCCCTTATTCCATCCATAACATCTTCACTCATCCACCTTCACTGTCCACTTTTGTTTTTCTGTTTTCCTTAATTTTTTTTTTCTCTTGTTCCATTGCTGTCTTTACAGCCCATCAATTGTCCACTGTGGTGTTAATAACACCACACAACCTCATTGTTCACTTCCCCTAAGAACAAGTTAGCAAAAGAAGCAAGAAACTAAAAATAGCAAATATTTGCCCACCTTGTCCCTGTGGACAAACCCTGCTTGCCCTGTTCTATACACTAGACCCTGTGCACTTGCAGGAATCATTTCTGTGACTCTTTTAGAGAGCCACCAGTTGCCTCATGAGAAGCAACAGGGTTGAAAACCCAAGACTGATGTCCATCATACTTCTCAGGCAAGGAAAGAGATGTACGGGGGACGTGGGGATCTGCGGAAGTAAAACCACAGGCCCAAGGACCCACCACACGAAGAGGAGTACGATCCCAGCGATCATCATGATCAAGACGGATACAGTCCGACTTTGGCAAAGGCAGCCTAGCAGAATAAGGGATAACATTCAATCCAGTCTTATCGATCTCCTCCAGCAGACGAAGGATGTTACCTTCCCTGATTTGCTTAGCAGTAACATGAATACGACGAGGGATTACACTCCAAGGAAGAAGATTGCTCTTCTGAATAGCATCATTGTATGTAGCATTGAAGTTGGCGGGGGTATAATCCTCCTGCTTAGACCTTCCATCAGCAAAGGGGTCATAGGACTTCAAAGTAGTCTTCCCCTTACTACGGTACCAACTCTCACGAAGGGCACACCAGTAGTTACCAGTATATTGCATAAATCCTAAGACCTGAGTTTTGTTCACCGGGTCATCCCTGGTAGACAAAACGTCATAGTAGAAGGGATCCTTTCTACTGAACAAAGGGAGGAGCATACCTGCGGCCAACTGACCAACACTAATCAGGAGGTTATTCTCATCATAAGAAAAACTCCGGATCAGGGATTCGGTGAGCACATCGGGGACATTGACAAAGGAGATCTCGAACTTGTGGAGGCGGAAAGACTTGGTGATCTCAGCTAAGGACAGATGGGCGTAGATATATTTATCACGAAGTTTCAGACTTTGAAGTTCATAATGAGGAGGAGGAAGTGGAAGATCCTCAACAACAACTTCTTCTACCTCTGGATCCGCAGCAGCCTCAGGGACCACAGCCATCTCAGTACCAGCAAGTACGTCGGTGCCAGCAGGTACCTCAGTATCCTCAGGGGGTGGAGACAGCGTAGCATCAGGATGGTCCATCCGCGGAGCTGGATCAATAGACGAAGAGGTTCTTTGCCCCTTACGCATAGGCTTCTTCGGAGGTCTCATAATTCCTAACACCAGCGGGAAGAATGGCTCATCAACAATGGCGGACTGAAAATCACAGTCGACTCAAAAGCAAATTTGGGGAAAAAACAAGCATACTTTGGGTATGGGTTTTACTAAACCAACCAAAGAAAGCGATTCAAACTCATCATAAGACGAAATCAAAGGATTTTCATCACCATGAGTAAGATTGCAGGTGAGGAACAACCATGGCAGAATCATCATCAAAATACGAAATAGGAACAAACCCGAGTTCTCATACAACACGAACAAGTAAAAGAGAATTGAAATTCTCACATGCAAGTACAACAGCAACTTCCAGCAAATCAAAGAAGAGAAGACAGAACCAAGCATGGAGAAATGCGAAAAGCAACAACAAAAGAGCAAAAGTATCACTTACGTGTATATGATGATCGAGTTATCGAAGGAAAGATCAACATTCGACGATGAAAGAAAATCTCTGTGAAAGAGACAGAGAGCGACAGTTCGAGAGGGAGAAAAGGAGTTAATGAAAATTCCTCCTCTTTATTCTCTTCTTATAGGCGGCTGGAGAATCCAAAAATTTGGATGTCCCGAAATTCAAGGGGAATTTATTGCATGAAAGGACGTGCGGGAACCACCCAATTGGTACGTGCAAAAATGGCGGCGTTACGGTAGTTTTCTTCCAATCTTACCAAACAGTAGAATATGAAAGAAAATGGGCAAACTGTGAATACCAATATTCTGTGGAGCACATGTCACGATCTCAGTGGTCGCATACAAGATAACTATGTAGCCCTCGCTGTACAAAGGAATCCAAGTGACAGAGGATACCTTCGTAGATCTACTTTATCTCGCCCCAAGAAAGGATGTATCGACGGCTAAGATGAAAGAAGTAAAAGTCGAGTCTATGGAAGAGCAACTGGCGAAGGGACAGAGGTAGATGACATATCTAATCAGCATTAAATACACAAATCTCTTATCTACACGCATAATCAAGGCACGTGGAGAGAGATGATGTGGCGGAACCAGATTGGCAGAGGCTGGCGGTGAACGAAGGTACAATATGTACTGAGGCTGGGGAGTTCCCTAAGGAGCGTGGGTCAGCTGAAGTGGCAGAGATCGACTGGAGAGAGCACACGGCTATGGATGGGGAAAAACGGTTTGCTGGTTTTTTAGGGAAGTGAAGAGACGAGCGTGTTTCCGAGACTCCTCAACCGAGCAAACTGCTTAACCTCACACAGATGCACTGCAAAGGGAGTGCTTAGATTCGAGAGATCAATTTGTAAGACTCCGGCCTAAACCAAGTTAATGGTCGTTCCAGAGTCAATTCGGTCGCAAAGAGGGAGATGGGTTGATCTGTAGGAGGTAAGCTGAGAATTGTGTGGGATCAGTGATGATCAAGGATTGTAGATGTGTTGAAGGTTTCTGCAACTTTTGGTGAACTGATGAGTTCGAATAAGTTATGATAGATTGATGAATTCTTGAGAGTTGTTACTCGAGAAATTCTTTCCTTCAATCATGGATTCAGAGACTTATTTATATTGTCAGAGTTGTGAACACCTTGATCCCTGTAAGTGTGACGGTTTCTTGAGTGAAAGAGTGGGAAAATGGGAGATCTTGTTAAAGTCGGTTCCACGTCGTGTGGAGACTTGAATGATCGTGCACCAACTACTTTGCTAACTCCTTCAACCGTTTGCACGACTTACGCATATTTCTCGTCGTGGATGAATCCACGTGTCGTAGACCGCCATACCAAAACCCTAAGTGATATCCAACCATTTGTGACGTGATTGATGTCTCACGAATCGTGGCTTCTGTATGAAAAACGTGTCTTAGTTAGTCAGCTGTTGACTGATCAGACAATGAGTCTAGGTTTTTTTGAATCAAACACTTTTGACAAATGCTCAATGATTCATGAATATATGTTAATGTTGCTCGTCTGAGTAAATATTGTAAATGAGTCTAGTATTGCTCAATTCGACGAATTACTGATAAATTACTGAATATTGAAAGTGGGATCAATATTCGAGTAACTGAGCAAGTATTGCTCAATTCGATGAATTACTGATAAATTACTGAATATTGATAGTGGGATCAATATTCGAGCAACTGAGCAAGTATTGCTCAATTCGACGAATTATTTACTGGTGACGTGACCCAATATAATAGCTAAAATATTGGTAGATTACATATAATTAATTCAGATGTTTGATCGCTGGATCAATATAATTTAGTGTTTCAACTTTCTCATAATGGTAATTCGTGGAGCGTTTGTTCGAAACCCTATATTTTGATTAATCCTTCATCAATTGACGAATTGCTGAAAATTGGTCATGAGTAAGGGAGGGACCGACCACATGAGATTATGGACATCCATGTGATGCCCAAGTGCTCGAGTAAGCACGCACCAGGGTCCTCAGTTGGACTGTTGGTGAAGGAATGATGACAAAATGCCGGTTTCATCATTTATTGAAAATAGTTGCTCGATTGAGCGTCGGGTGATAAAACATAATTCATGGAGAAGTGAGGAACCGGCCAAGAAGGCATGAAACCGGCCCTTAGGGTTGTGGGACCAGCTGGTGCTCGATTGAGAAAATCCCCAGGTTAGTTGGAGAAAATTTGGGCCCAGTATGAGCAATTAAGCAAATTAGGTCAGAATTATGAAATCCTGTGGGACCGGCTTTGTGCAAGCCCTAGGGATGACTATGGTCGGTCACTAAGGCATGCACGTGTTTCCATGGTGTCCGTGTCTCAGTACTGAGAGTTTCAGTATTTCCTGACGTGCATTCGAGCAACATTGTGAATTTTCAGAAGAGTTTCATCTTGGTTGAAATTCTTGATTTTTGTTGGAATGAGCATTTATGCTCAATTGATCAATATTTTGTAAATATTAAAATAAGAGTATTTTAATTTAAAATTACAGTGAGAGGCTAGCCGGTCATGTGACCATGTTGGCTTTTGGTTTTTCATGATTCGAGCAAAATTTGAGAAAATATGAAGGAATCATGAATTTTGCTCAAACCAAGGAGTTTCATGAATTGAGGAAAATAATAATTATAAAAGACTAGGGATTACAAGGTATGGGACCGGCCATGGCTAGGGCATGGCCGACCGGCTATGTTGCCCGGTCCCGTACACCTTTCCTTAATTTTATATTATTATTTTTCATGAAACCGTGATATTATGGAGAATCCATGAGTTTTCGTTGAAACGGAGAAGTTTCATGAGATTGGGGAATAATAATTATAAAAAGCTAGGGATTGTGAGGTGTGGGACCGGCCACGGCTTGAGCATGGCCGGCCGGCTAGGTTTCCTGGTCCCGCACACCTTTTTCTATTTTATAATATTATTTTTTACGAATCCATGAAGATATGGAGAACTCATGAGTTTTGCACAAACAAGGGAAGTTGCTAAATTGAAGGAGTTTTTCATGAGTTCATGAAAATAACAAAATAGGGCAAAATAATAGAAGAGGCATGGGACCGACCACGGCTAGGGCATGGCCGGCCGGTCGGTGGGCCCGGGCCCTAGGCGCCTCTTATTATTTTATTATTATTTGTTGTTTTCTCCAGTTTTTCATAGGATTCCTCATCTGTCCAAATTTTTGGATGCTCGTTTGTGCATCCGGGTGCTCAGTCGTGCATCATTGTCGAGTACACTTGCACCATTTCTGTGGGGCTTACTCAGTGATGGTCCAGATGCCCGGTTGTTGAGTATTTATTACTAATTCATAAAATTCAGTGGAGAATAATTCATGAAATGGAGTAATAAAATAAGTAGTTATTTATTATCAATTCATAGGATCAGCTATGGATTCGACCATGAACTCAGAATAATAAAACAGGCATTATCATTCCATGGGATCGTGGATTCGTCCATAGATCAGAGTAATAAAATTACCTATTACCATTCCATGAGATTCGTGGAATCGGAGTAATGAGATAATACAGTTGTTTATTGTCATTCTATGAGATCAAGCCGTGGATTCGATCATAGAATCGGAACAGTTGTTATTGCCATTCCATGGGATCAGGCCGTGGATTCGACCATGGAATCGGAGCAACGGTTATTGCCATTCCATGGGATCATGCCGTGGATTCGACCATGGAATATGAGCAATAATAGATTATTCTGGGAATTCAGTGGTAAATGTCACGACAGAATTAATCTATCGTAGGAAAGATATTAGTCAGTTAAGGCGTCATATCCATCCAAAGGGTGCATAGTCAGGGAGTCACAAGTGTTGCTTACGACCTGAAGGCGTTAGTACTCTCAATCTACGGAGAATCGTCTGAATCTATACACGGTCTCTCCACATAGTCAAGGAACGGTGAGTGTCACCGACGTCCTGAAGGCGTCCACCGCCCAACTATTCTTCTATGTAGAGGTGGGTCTCTCTCCTGCAGTCAGAGAACAGTGAATGTCACTGACGTCCTGAAGGCGTTAAGCCCTCAATCTATGGAGAACCCCCCAATTATGTTATTCTGCATAGAGGTCAGATGAAATGTCAGGGATCGAACGCTCAGCTAGTGGAGGCTTCTCGAAAGACATACTCGTCGTGGCTTCGTAAAATATGAATGGTTGCATGCCTTTAAGCCGTGTCAGATACATGTATCATAATTTTACGATTTTGCCCTTTGTTGAAAATCCACCATCAACATTAAGTCCCCTGCGTAGTGAGGGACAGTCACGTTCCGCAGTATACATTAAATGGTGATTTTCAGTCGATGAGATCAGTGGTTGAACTCAGTCTACAAAGGTGTTGTCAGAATGCACGATTTTCCGTAATGATGTCACATACGAGCAAATGTTTTAATGCGGATCCTAAAGGCATGAAAAAGTGTTATTTTGTGAACATGAAGAGGTGAGGTGTTGCCGATTTGGTTGATCAAAAAGCCCAATTTTGGTCGGTTTAGCGTTTGCGGGCCCAAGTCCAAAAAAGGAAACCCATGCGTATTAGGTTTTGGAAATAAAATTAATATAAAAGGTAAATAACCCTAATATTTTTTTATTGTTGATCAACTGAGCATCTCTTCTCTTCATTGTACGCTCGAGTAGCAGGTAGGAGGAAAAACATTTCACGCCAGCTCCAGCACCGCCGCCGTCTGATCACCGTCCGACAGATTTCCGGCCGGCGCCGACAGGAAAGTCCATGAAATTTTTTTTGCCGTGTGTTTCATGATTCATGAATTGTTCACAAGACGAAACCCCATAGTTGCAAGCATGCGTAGGATTTATGAAGGATTTTTAGAAAACGCAAAAATGCTCCCGTTTGTTCGTTAGCTTAGGAAACGAGTAAAAATCCTTAATATGGAAGAGATACATAAAATTTTGCATAGACGTGGTCTAGTTGCAGTAGAAAAGTTTTTTGTTTATTAGGTTTCATGAAAACCCGAATTTACTTTCAAATCATGAACTTTTCAAATACTTTTAGGAACGTAGGTTTGTTCGCAATAAAAATAATAAATAATGATCCTTAGGGTTAAAGGAAATTTTGAAAATACCTGGAGTTCATGATAAAATTTTATTTGTAAACTTTCAACATCTTATTTGAAATATGTGGACCTTTACAAAATAGAAAAGACCCTCGTTTCATAGACGAATGCTCGTTTGAGCAAAAAAAAAAATATATATATATTTACGTGAGTTGTTAACTCATGATTTTTTTTAAAAGGTACGTGACTTATTCACGTTTTATTAAATAGAAATCAAGTTTTGATTTATGAAAAAAATTGTTGAAAGCAAACAATTTATAAGTTGATGAATTCGTAGTGTATGTATGAGTTTAGTGATTTTATAGTGTATGTACACGTAAAAATCAGTGAATGTTCACATGGAAGGTTATGTGAATTATTCATAGTTTCATGAAAAGCCAATGTTGACTTTAAATAATACGTTTTTTGCTCGGCTTTGCAGGTTTGAAAGAACGAGCAAGTTTTGGGGTTTTACGCTGTTATCACTAAGTTCGTTAAATCGTAAATAGGTAAGAATTAAGGATTACCATTTTGCAGACACCGTCATGAGCATCATAATTGTTTGGTTGTTTTGATTCCATTGTGTTGATGAAACTCGTGTGGAATGTCGCAACAATTTTGCAGAGATGACTCAACTTCGTAACGGTGCAGAAAGTGACGTCTCCAGAGAAGACACTTCTGGAGATGATGTTTCCACAGATGCATCTTCCAGAGATAATGAATGTTCCAGGGATGGTGATTCTGGGACTTCCCAAGGAAATGAGGAAATTCCTAAACCCAAGAATATCCCGAGCATTGAAGACAGGTTCTTTGAATATTTGTACAGGCCTGAAAAGAGTCCTTTAGGCTCCTCATTTAGGCTGCTCATAAACCCCATGACTACTGCTCAGAACAAGTTGGTGTCTCCTCCAGCAATAATTCGGTTCTGTTTGGAAGGAAAGCATTATTCAGCTTCTCATGTGGAACTCAAACTTTCTCGGAAGCCGCTGACACACTTTTCCGGATGGGCAAGGCATATGCTAGGCCATAGCCGTGTAAGGACCTTGATGGATAGTGCACAGGTGACACGAGACATTCAAGTTGCTGGAGATTTGATCATTAATTATGACATACCAGGTATCGTGGCTTTGCTTGCTCGTTGGTGTATCCCTACTCACACCTTTATATGCAGATGGGGAGAGTTTACTGTCACTTTGGAAGATGTAGTCGCCTTGTTGCATCTCCCAGTCACTGGAAACTTCCCTGGAGAACTCTCAGTAGAGGAGAAATTGATATCCGGTACTTTGGAAGCTAAGATGCATGAATTTAATGAGTCTCCCAAATTCTTCTATGCTCAATGGCTGAGATATTGGTGGCCAAGAGATGGGGTTCCAGAAGAAGCTATTGATTGTACCTTGTCCATTGCTGCATTCTTGTGTTTGTGTCTTTCTGGAGAAGTCCTTGAAGACAGCGGTCACTTGTTGAAGCCGCTTGTGATTCCTTTTGTTATAAGAATGGCTAAAGGTGAGAAACTTCCAATTGGTAGTCTGTTTTTAGGTTCACTGTTTGCCAATATGGACTCCTTGGTTATTGACTCCAGCGTCTCTAATGGTTTCATGAAAATCGAAACCTATGCTAATATTATGTTCCTCCAAGCTTTGATGTGGGAGCATCTTGAAAGGTATGCTCCAATTCCCCGTAGTATCTTGCAAGGACCCAATGTCGATACCCGCCATGCTTTCCTCGAGAAAGACAATGCCAGGATCATGAGATGGTCTACAAAGTAGACACAACACAAGACGTGTATTACTGAAGTCTTGTAAATTGATTCCGAATTCAATTTTCTCCCCTGGGTGTCGGTCCCTGACTTCTTCTCGCAATTGGTCACCTTTAATACTGCTGAAGAAAATGTTACACTGAAGACGGGTGCTGATTTGAATGATGGAGAGAGATCTTTCATTTGCACTCCTGGCCACCTAATATCAGTAATTAATGGATAATTCCGAGTAGAAGAATATAACATTGACAGGGCAGCTCGACAGATGGGCGTCGATCAGTGTATTCCAGGTCACTGAATGAACAAACCATCAGTTGAGTATTTGAAGGCTAATCTGGACTGCACTCATGTGGAAGGAAGTGAGTATTTATTCCCATGCTCTGATCGTGCTAATTTCGTGACTCCGGGTTACATAGACTTCTGGCGTCAGCAACTTGAGCGTATGTACGCTTTTGTGATGGATATTAAGTCTCTAGCGCAAGATTTTCCTTCCTTTGACTCGATTAATGCTCGACCAAGGCTGAAGTACCTTTCTCGTGGTGACAAGAGGAAGACATCTCCAGAATGTGCACAGGTAAACCTCTTTTCTCCACGATTTTGATGAAAATAAGCTAGACGTGTTTCAATCATTCATTGATTTTGTGTAGGATGGCCGTGCTGTGAGGCTTCGAATCTGTGTAAACTTCTTAGACCTTCAAGAAAGTCCCCAGGGTGGAGAAGGAAGAAGCAAAACATCTCATAGAATGATACCGAATAATGTGCAGTCCCCTGCCGCTTGTGTGGTGAGTTGTTAGCACTTTTCTTTGTCTTTGCGACTTTCTCGTCCGTGCGATTAGGATCTTAAAAGAATATTGTTAATTTGTTTCAGAATTTTTCTCCATCGGTTATTGATGGTCTTCGTTTTGCTCCTGGTCGAATAATTCAGGGATCCAGCATTGACGAGGAAGTCGACGTAAGTATCCTATTTTGCGCTAATCATCGTAATATGCCTTTGAATGAATTAGTGATAATTGTTGTTGATGTATCCAGGAGGAAATCATTGCAGATAATCATCATGTTTATGAAGCACACTCTTCCTTGGGGCATGAGAATATGGGGAACGCTAGAAATCCCGAACCGAATGAAGATAGTGGAGTTGCCAATGGGGTTCCGGCATTATTGAGCCTTCAAATGATTTAGAGACCCCTCTAGTTAGTGTATCTGATGTAATTTCTTCATAGAAGTATGAAATTTCTGATTTGTGAATGAATGAACGAAAACCCATGTGAATATACGAGTAATTTCGCGAAAATACGTCACCAGAAAATTTCAGACTTCAGCCTTTTAGTAAAAATACCGTAGAATCTTCGTTCGAATTCAGAATTTCGAGATCTGCATATGTATCCTCAAGCCCAGAAAATTTCCAAGATTTAACGGAGAATCTTTTTGAGTTTTGAGCATGTTTAGGGCCTGAAAAAGGCGAAACAGTAAACTTCCAGGAGACTTTCAGAACTTTTTCAGATCGTATGTTGTCCAATGTTTTGGCCACATCTCCTTGATCTTTCATCCGATTGTTATGAAATTTTGATATGTTGTAGAGGACATTCATATGAAGAGAACGGTATATGACCCATCCTTGGATTCTTTACCAATAGATCCCAGTTCATCGTTTCATGCAGGGCAGTGTAGAATTTCTTCAGATGCGCTTGTTTGAAAACGTGTTTCATGACCTCTACACTATTTACTCATGTCTTGGATGCATAGTAAAGAACTTAGATAACGATAGTTCACTTACATACTGGATTTCATGATTGTGTTGGGTTTCCATGTTTAATCCGCCTCTAATCCCATGTAATCTTCGCATTAGGTGCCAAATACCGAAGTTGGGAATAATGAAACCAATAATGATGAATTGAGCAATCCTGGAGCTATTGACAATGAGAAACACATCTCTTCACCTCAATACCATGAAATTCTTGTGGTTGATGTTGTAGAGGTGGTGACTGGAACTCCAATTTCGCCCGAGACGGTGGAACCCGAGTCGAGAATGGAAGAGACTACTTAGGGAGAAGTTGCGTCTATAACTGTTGATGTTGCTCCGGTAGTTGAGAATCGCATAGTGGTACACGAGTACCCTACTGAAGGGATTGTTTGCGATCCTCCTTTTGGTGTTTCACTCGCGTATCATGTATCTGTTGGCGGATTCAGCATTCCCACTGGGTATGCCAATATGTATGAGAAGTTGTGGTTGATGTATGGCCATATTGTCGTTACAAGAGATCCTGAGCGTAGCTATTTCTTGACAATGAAATTAGGAAACATATTGCGTGTCATAGATGATATTCGTACCAGACCCAGAAGTCCTGTCACTCGAGATGTACTCTTTGATTGGGAGTACAATTTGAAGAATGCTGAAGAACTCGGCTTTAATCTGAAGTGGCTTCGTCAAAAGGTTGATACTATCAAGGAAGCAGTAGAAGGCAACACACCGTTTACCAGTGAGGCCGTGATGAAGAAAATGGCTGAAGTAGCTGAGTTGACCAGGAAGCTGGAGTTGGAGAAAGTGGCTTTGCAAGTTTTGGAGAATGCTGAGAAGCAGAAATCGTACTTCGATGGCTTCTTTTAGTTTTCTTTCCATAATATCTTGAACTTTGAACTTCTGAGAGACGTGAGGTTTTATTTTGGTTTTGAATTTCTTGATTGACTAAGGATTTTCTTTTGGATTTTGGGTTTGAAAGAGTTGTTTCTTAAATAAAGAACTTTTGATAAATTGCTGAATTCAAATATTGGATGCAAGTATGGCGAACGTTTTGGAGGAATTGAAATTACAGGTAAAAGAAAATCCTAAGGTGTAAACGTCAAATGTCTTGAGCGTTTGTCTTGGACATAAAACGCCCAATGCTGAATGCTTCATGCGTCAAAAAACTTGAGACAATTCTCATGAATCACTGGGATACTTGTCTTGCCCTTGATATTAGCCAATTTGTAGTATCCTCCAGCAACTGACTTAGCAATCATGAAAGGTCCTTCCCAGTTAGAATTCTTTGCTGAATGCAAATTGCGTCTAGTTGCCTTAAGAACCAAATCTCCTTCATGAAATTTGTTAGGCTTGGTCGTCCGTGCTTTGAATATTTTCTGCTGGTTTGGAATTTCTCATATAGTGGGATTCCATGTTGGTGGAGCTTTCCAATTCTGTGGCACATGTGGACACTCGTGCAAAGGGGAATATTTAGGATATTAATTGTGAAAATCAGTCATTATCCTAGCGATGACTGTGTTAGTGAGATGATGGATTTGAAGAGGTTCTGCGTCTAACCATTTTGTGAAGTATTGTTGAGGTGAGACTAACCACTCATAGCGCTTGGCGATAGCTAGGTTTTGAGCAGAACTGAGTCCTCAGACTAGGGTAGCATATTTGAAAGTTGGTAATACATATGCATCAGGGGGAATAAGACTTTCCTGAGTGCGGAACCTGCTGACGAATTCGTGGGCATTTTCCTCAGGTTTTTGTGTGAGTTCCATCAAGGCTTCGACTTTTCCCAAATGTTCGAACGGTTGATCATCTTCCAACTCATAGCTTTCTTCAACGGAGAATTGTGCAACTGAAGATGAAGATATCGCAACAACTTTCCTATCATGAATCCATGCTCGCCCAAGAATCATGTCATATCCCGGATCCTCCTTAATTATGAAGAATTTAGTTTCTTTCCAGGTTGAATTGTTTCTTATGTTGAGAACGATGTAACCGTAAGCATCCCTGGAGATTCGTTCATGGTCTCTGACTGAGATAAGAGCATGAGTTGCTTCTTGTCGAGTGATTCCATCATCTCTGAGGGTTTTCAAAGGGATGATGTTAACAGCAGTGCCGACGTCGACCAATGCTCGCTTGAATTCATTTCCCTTGAGACAGACCATGGTGAGAAGTCCCCAGTCGTACATCTCCTTGTCTGTTACTGGAGGTTCAGGGACGGTCTCTTGAATTGTTAGCTGTTGGCCTGACACAATATAGTTCAATGCAGCAAACATATCATCTTTTTGGGCCTTTGACAAGTACAACAACTCGCAGACATGCTCAATTAAGGATTGAACTGCTTCCTTGACCGGCTGCTCGGAGAGTGCGAATGTTCTGATTGGAAAGGGATTTCTATGCACTCCTTCAGTCCCTAGTTCTCCTGAGTCGGCCTTCTCTTTGAATATGTGCTTCAAATTTCTGCAATCATTTGTTGGATGACTGACATACCTATGGAAATGGCAGTAGCGTGCATTTTCCATTTGTTCCGCAGTTGGTTCCCTTTTGAAAGGAGGTAATTTGGTCGCACCGTCTTGGATCCAGACTTCCAATAGTTCGATCACTTATTCAATGGGAAAAGGGAAGTCAGGTACTTCCTGGTCATTCTGCTGAACTGGTGGTTGTGCGTTTGTAGTCTGGTTGTTCTTCCTTGGAGCTTTTGGAGGATGAGACGTTGGAGAAGCATTCTTATGTTGTTGTGTTTCAGCTTTTCTCTTGCTCCGTTAAGCAACATTCACGGAAGCTTCAACATTGTACTGCTTGTTGATCAAACGCCTGTTGGTGTTGCTTCGAGCGTTCGGTTCCTCGACTTTGATAGTCTTGGTTAGTTCTAACAAAGCTGGAGCAGTAGTTGCTGATCGTTTGGCAGCTTCATGAAGCTCTGAAAAGGTTTGAAACCGGAGATTTTCCAGCAGGGATCTGTAAACAGGAATCATCCCGTTGATGCACAAGTCGACCAATTGTTGTTCAGTAACATTAGGATCATGACAATCCAAAGCTTGAATCATGAACCTCTTCACATAGTCATTCGGGTTTTCAGCAGTCTTCTGAGCCATCCTTCCTAAGTCAGAAAGGGTAATCTGCTCAGAAACAAAGAAGTATTTCCTGTAGAAAGCATTAATCATCTCTCCCCAATTGGCTATGCTTCCTGGTGCAATGTTGTTGTACCAAGTATATGCTCGACCTGTCAGGGATTTTGAAAACTCTTTCAGACGGATAACATGGTTGTGTTCATGCTCTCCTAATGCTTCCAAGAATCGAGAAACGTGTTCTCGAGCATTTCATGTTCCATTGTAGAGATTGAACGTTGGAGAGGTGTAACCCTTTGGGAGAGGGACTCTTTTGTATGGCAGCAGGGTATGGAGGCTGATGATGGTGTTGTAGATGGTGGATTTTCGACAATGGATAAAATCGTGAACTCGTAATTATACGAAGCTCTGATCCATCAATCAGACATGAGTATTGAGACACGGGTCTCTCATCGAATTCTCAACGGAGAGTACTTTCTCTCAGAGTACATGTAGATATGTAGTCTCACGACTGGACAACGGCATATCTCATGAACACTGAACACTTTCAGTGATTATTTCTATATAGTATCACTAGATGGACGGCTCCTAGACAGCTTGCTCTGCTAGTATAGAGCGATAACGTCTTCAGGAACAAACAACGAGTTTACCCTGACTATATAAAGGATATGACTTACCGATAAGCTCATATCGGGATAATTAATGCTCCTAGACAGCTTGCTCTGCTAGTATAGAGCCACAAAGTTAATTATTCCTAATTAAGATTAATTTTGCCGTGACATTCACTACTGAATTCCCAGAATAATCTATTATTGCTCCTATTCCATGGTCGAATCCACGACTGGTCCCATGGAATGGCAATAACAATTGCTCCTGAAGCCTGGAATAGTCCTCGTTCAAGACAGAACCGAATAGCAGCACAAGGAGTCACCAATTTCTTTTGAGTGACCGTCCTGGGATTGATCAGAAGGCGATATATCGGGGACTTGAGACGATTTTCGGGATCCGGAACTTCAAAGAATGTGTCATCTATGTTTGGGACATTCTTGACTCCGGGTGTTTCGTCTTCCTCACCAACGGAAGTCTCATCCGTGCATGTTTCCTCTATGGAGATATCATCATCTGCACACCTTTCATCTCTGGAAGCATCATTGGCTGGAGAATCAGACATCCTCGCAAAGCTGCTGTGAAATACACACAATGTTTCAGTCATCCGCGAATTCAATAAGATGATGGAATCATGCAAATTAAAACGCCAGTGTCTACAAATTGTAAATCTTGAACTCTTACCTCTTTCAATTTCACTAACAATAGTGATTGCAATACAAGAGTTAACACACGAAATTAGTTCGTTCCTTGAAACCTGTAGTAACGAAAAAAACTTTATTAACCTTCAAAATTGATTTTCTCATAAAATCATATACATAATTTTCATAACGTGAACACTCACACAACTGAACTATGAAATTTACAATAATACATGACTTCATCATAAATAAGTTGTCTAGTTTGAAGGTTACTCAAAACCCATGTCTTGATTTTACAAATCAATAATTAATGCAATTTGTTCATATAAATTTTCAGAATTTATCTAATAAGAACAAATCCATGTGAATAAAATATGTCATCATGTTTCACATAAAATATATCACGGCTACATATATATTAAAAAAAAATCTATTTTCCTTCGTATTAGCGTTTTATTAAAAAACGAAGGTTTATGCTAGTTTTGTGAAAGCTCACACCTATTGTGATAAAATACTAATTCTCATGAAAGCTCATAAATAAAGTATCACTGGACATAAATTTACATACATAAAAATATATATGTCTATTTTCCTCGAATGAGCATTATCCTTTAAAATGGAGTTTATTTCGGTTTTGTGAAAGCTCACATCTATTAAGGTAAAATATTGGTTCACATGAAAGCTCATACACTAAGTTTTATCACTGGACCTAAGTCCACATATATAAAGAAATCTCTCATAAATCAGGGATTTTTATTAGAATTTTAACAAGGGTTTTTCCTACAAAACTCACATCAACATATACACATGTATAGAATTTTAACATGATGGAAGCATGAACACCTCATGAAATCAACAAACTTTGAAAAAAAAATCGACTCACCTGACGGCACCGGTCGGAAACTGGCCGGACGGTGATCGGACGGCGGCGGCAGCGGCAACTCAGGCGGGAAAACTTCCTGTTCTCTGCTGCGACGTGAAGAGAGGGAGGAGGTGACGATGGTGGTCGGTCGTGAAAGAATAAAAAAAAAGGGATTAATTCCCTTTTATACCTAATTTTATTTCCAAAACCTAATTCCTTAAGGATTTCCTTTTTGGGACCGACCCATGAATCCTAAACCAACCAAGGTTACACATCAATTTATGTTCACTGGATGATGTTTTATTATGCCACATAGGTTTCCGCTCAAACCATGGCTTGCTCATTCAGTCGAAATCTGGTAATATCTTATCTTATGACCAAGTTCAATTAATTATTTTTGTCTTATCTTATGACCAAGTTCAATTACTTATGACCAAGTTCAATTACATGACTGTTCCTCACTAAGCAGGGGACTTAATGTAGATGGTGGATTTTCGACAAAGGGTAGAATTGTAAAACTATACTCCAGATTCGGCAACCGGATGAGTATTGAGGCTCATGTCTCTCATCAAAGCATGAAATCTCATTCCATAAAATCTCTGACTGAGAAGTCCGTCTCTCAGAGTACATGTAGATGTGTAGTCTCTCAGCTGAGGCCACGACACATCTCATGAATACTGAGCAATTTCAGTAATTACTTCGGATCCGGCAATCAGATGAGTATCGAGACTCATGTCTCTATGCATGAAAGCTCATGCCACCTCTGATGGATAAAGTCTCTCAGGAAAGACGAAGATGTGTAGTCTCTCAGCTGAGGCCACGGCACATCTCATACTGTATATAATCGAAAGATTGGGCGGCTCTTAGACAGCATGTCTGATAGTATAGAGCGACAACATCTTCGGGATGTAACCAGGTTTTCCCCGACTATGCAAGAGGAATATGACACTCCAGCAAGTTCATATTGCTCAACCCTCAGATAATTAATGCTCCTAGACAGGAAGCCCTTCTAGTATAGATCCAACAATTAATTATCTTAAATCGTCTGAATATCCTGCAATATTCTACAAGCCATCGTCTGAATATCCAGCAATATTCTACGAGTCGTCAATTAATCGCCTGAATATCCAGCAATACTCTACGATTCCTCGTTATATTTCGTTACTTCAATCTGTGGTTCTTCCCAACAGAATAGGCATCTGTTGGGTTAATTAATCGCCTGAATATCCAGCAATACTCTACGATTACTTCCCACAGGTTAGTAATAAATATTCAACGAAATAGGCATCTGAGCATCGAATAAGCCCTGACAAAAATGGTGCAAGTGTAATTAGCAGATAATGCACAGACCAGCATTTTGAATGCACGAACGAGCATTTCAAAAATACGAACGAACGAGGAACCTATGCAAAATAGGAAGGGAAAATAATAATAATAAAATATTAAGCAAAAGCGTCAGGGGACTAGGCTCACCAGCCGGCTAGTCATGCCGTGACTAGTCCCGCGCCCAATTTTATATTTTATCATATTTTTACTATTTTCACGATCTCATGAAAATCCTCTTGTTTGAGCAAATTTCCTTTATTTCAAAGAAATTATTTAAATCACATGATTTTATCAAAAATAATAAAATTAGGGAAAGGTGCGCGGGACCGAGCACCATCCGACCATGTCTTTATCAGGGCCGGTCCCACAACTCACGTCCCATTATTTTATTATTTCTTCTCAAATTATGAAAATTCCTTGATTTTGTGAATTTTCCCTAAAATCATGAAAATTACCTAATTTCATGTATTTTTATCTAAATCACATGATTTTATCAAAAATAATAAAATTAGGGAAAGGTGTCGCGGGACCGCCGGCCGATCGGTCATGCCTTGGCCGTGGCCGGTCCCACACCTCACGTCCCATTATTTTATTATTCCTTTTCAAATATGAAAATTCCTTGATTTTATGAATTTTCCCTAAAATTACTTAATTTCATGTATTTTCTCTAAAATCATGGAAAATATTAAAAAATTAGGAAAACTTGTGGGACCGGGCTCTAGCCAGCCGGCCATGCCCTAACCGGTCCCACATTCCATTATTTTATTATTATTTGGTGTTTTGTTTCCTGATTTCATGAAAACTCCTGATTTCAACAAAATATCTTGATTTTCAACAAATCCCTTTGATTTTATGAAAATTATGTAAAATCATTAAAATCACATAAAATTGGGAAGAGTGCCTTGGGACCCGCGCCCATTGGCCGACCGGCCATGCCACGGCCGTTGTCGGTCCCACACTCCCATTCCCTATTTTATATTTTAATTTATGTCTCTCATCTCATGGAAGTTCCCTAATTTTGCCAAACTCTCCAGTTTCATGGAATTTCCCTTAAATCAGAGAAAAATACATAAAATCACATAAAACTGGGAAAAGCATGTGGGACCGCGTGTCAGCCGGCCGGCCATGCCCTAGCCATGGCCGGTCCCACACCTTGTAATTCCTTGTTTTATTTATTATTTTCATCATCTCATGTATTTTTGCCGGTTTCAGCAAAACCATGGATTTTGCATATTTTCTCCAAATGTTGCTCAAACGTGCACCAGAAAATATCAAAATTCTCAGGACTGAAGCGTGAACATTATGGTGACATGGGAACATCCCCTTGACCGGCCAAGGGTGACCCTGAGGCTTACAAACAGATGGTCCCGCGTGCTTTAATGATTTTAACCTAATTTGCTCAGCTGCTCATATTAGGTTCAAAATCTTTCCAAACAATTGGAAGTTTGCTCAAATGACCATCTACTGGTCCCACGACCATCAAGAGCCGGTCCCATGACCTCTTGGACGGTCCCTCATATTTTCCATAAAACCAGGTTTTATGATTTGTCGCTCACACGAGCATTATTTCAGTAAATGATTAAACCAACATTTAATCATTCTTTCACCAACTGGTCCTCAAGAGACTTTGGTATTTTTGCTCATTCGAGCATCTGGCCGTTATATGGTGAACCCATCATCCCATGTAGACGGTCTTATGTAGTTTGCAATAAATCATTATCTCGGTAAGATTAGGGTTTTGAATCCAGAGCTCTGCAGAAACGTAATTCTGAGCAGATTCGAACACTCTGATAATTTTATGTTGATTCCATGATTAACATTCGTATTTATTTTGCTCGACCCAGCTAATATTTTACTTGGTCCAGCTACCAACAATTCATTAAAAGAACGATATTTGTTCAAACTAGCAATATTTGCTCGAACTAGAAATATTCGCTCGAACCGGCAATATTTACTAAATTAGAAATATTCGCTCGGACTAGCAATATTTTCTCAAACCATAGAATGTTGGTTCAACTATCAATATTCAACAATTTAGCAACACAGTTTTGCTCGTCTTAGGTTATGGTGATACCTCGTCTCAGCGTACACGTTAAATTCATGAGTTTCGAAAAATTTACTCACACATGTTCAACTCAGCGCTACATGGACTCATCGTCCCATAAAGTCAGCAACTGACTCCAAAATCACGAGATTTCAATCGTGTCACATGGGGGGATATTAACTAGGGTTTTGGTCTGGCGGTCTACGGTACGTGTGTTCACCCACGATGAGAATGTGAGCAAGTCGTGCAATCAGTTGGAAGAGTCAGCAAAGTAGTGGGTGGAAAGTTAACCAAGTCTCCGCACGATGAGTAATTGGTTTTAACATGATTTCCCCATTTCCCATTCTCTGATTCCAACAACTGTCACACTTCATGGGATCATGGTGTTTTCAACTATGGCATTATAAAATGTCTCTGAATCCTAATTGAAAAGACAGAAATTTTCGAACATTCGAACAACATTCGCCAAAACGAGCAATTTCTCATCAAAAGTTCATACAGACAATCTTTCGTCTACACGAACTCACAGAAATTACTCTCAATTGAGTAAAATTCAATCATTCAGAGCCTCCTCATGCTGATTCACAACACACCTAAAATCTCAGATCACCATTGATCTCACGTATTTCTCAGCTTCCCTCCTACAGATCAACCCATCCTCTCTTGTGACCGAATTGACTCTGGAACGACCATTGTTCTTGGTTCAGGCCGGGGTCTTAAAGATTGATCTCTTGAACTTAAAGCACTCCCTTCTTGCAGTGCATCTGTGTGAGGTTCAACATTTCGCTCGGTTCAAGGAGCCTCCACACGGTCGACTCTTCCATTCCGTAAAAACCAGCAAATCGTTTTTCCCCACTAACAGCGGGCAATGGTGGCTATTTTTCACGACATGATGCATCAAATAATGGAGGTATACATAGATGATATCGTGGTAAAATCCAAGGCGCGAGAAGACCATCTCGATCACTTGAAGCGCGTCTTTGACAGATGCAGGAAATATCACCTAAAGATGAACCCTCTCAAATGCGCTTTTGGCGTCACTTCCGGAAAGTTTTTGGGATTCTTTGTCACAGAAAAAGGGATATAGATTGACCTGAGAAATGTAGAGGCGATAACCACTATGAAACCACCCGCAAACGTGAAGGATCTCAATTGCTATCCGCTTTCTCTCCACTACTAAAGAAAAATAAGCCATACAAATGGGAAGATGATCAAGAGCGAGCTCTTCAAAATCTTAAAGAATGCCTAATCATTGCGCGAGTTCTACGACCACCAATTAAAGGTGGACCTCTCTATTTGTACACATCTTTTACCAACATGGCAATCGGAGCATTGCTAGCCCAAGACCTCAACAATCACCAGCTAGTACGATTCATTACATCAATAGAGGCTTTGGAGACGCGGAATTTAGATACTCGAAAGGGAAACAAGCATGTTTGACGCTCATATATGCCACACAAAAATCACGATCGCATTTGCTCACTCATGAGACCATAGTGGTAGCAACTTCCAACCCGATCGCTTATCTAGCCACAAAGCCAGTCTTATCCGGCTGAACAGCTCGATGGTTATTATAACTATCTGAGTTTGAACTAAAGTATCAACGGTCCAAAGGCGTACACGGGAAGGCATTTGCGGATCTGTTAGTCGCGTTTCCAAGAACATATATTATGGAAATAAGTGACGAAATACCCGGAGAAATCGCGTAAGTGGAGTGTAGATGGGGCAAAACGAGTTACTGGTTTTTACGGAATTGAGGAGACGACCATGTGGAGGAAACTCCTTGAACCGAGCGAACTGTTAACCCTCACACAGATGCACTGCAAAAAGGGAGTGCTTTGAATTCGAGAGATCAATTTGTAGGACTCCGGCCTAAACCAAGACAATGGTTGTTCCAGAGTCAATTCGATCACAAGAGAGGATGGGTCGATCTGTAGGAGGAAAGCTAAGAAATGCGTGAGATCAATGATGATCGAAGATTGTAGGTGTGTTGTGTATTTTGTGTAAAGAAATAAAATAAGCTCTGATTGATTGAATTTGCTCTGTTGAGAGTAAATTCTCAGACGTTGAGTTGTTAATCTCGTGTTGTCTATTTTTACGAAAGATTGTATTTTTCAATCATGATTCAGAGACTTATTTATATTGCTAGAATTGTAAACACCTTGATCCTATCAAGTGTGACGGTTGCTGGAGTCAAAGAGTGGGGAAGTGGAAATCGTGTCAAAACTAGTTGCTCATCACGCGGAGACTTGGTTGATTTTCTACCCACTACTTTGATAACTCATTCAACTGATTGCACGACTTGCTCACATTCTCATCGTGTGTATGAATACACGTGTCGTAGACCTCCTGACCAAAACCCTAGTTAATATCCCCCCATGTAACACGATTGATGTCTTGTGATTGTGGAGTCCGCAAGGCAGACGTGTCTTTAGTTAGTCAGTTGCTGACTTTATGGGACGATGAGTCCTTGTATTGCTGAGTCGAACGTGATTTGCGAATGTTCTGAGACTCATGAATTGAACGTGTCTGTTGAGACAGAGGTATGATTTTCAAGTAAATGTTGATAGTTAAGGTGAGCAAATATTGCTCATTCAATGGATTGTTGAACATTGATAGTTGAACCAATATTCTTTAGTGTGAGCAAATATTGCTCATTTGAGAAAATGTTGCTCGTTTGATGAATTATTGGTAGCAGGACCGAAGAAAATATTAATTTAAAACACTGGCAACTTAACCGAGTATAATTAATAAAAATGTTGATCATGGGATCAACGTAAAATTATTAGCGTTTGAATCTGGAATTATGAACCTTGGACTCGAAACCATAATTCGATCAATTGATGATTTATTGAAAATCAACTACAGAGTGAAGGAGGGACCGGCTACATGGGATGATGGATCGACCATGTAGCGCCCATATGCTCGAGTGAACAAAATACCAAAGTCTATTGAAGACCAGTTGGTGAAAAAATGATTAAATGTTGGTTTAATTGTTTATTCAAACAATGTTCGTCTGAACCTTAGGTGATAAAACCTAATAAATTATGAAGAGATGAAGGACCGACCAAGGGGTCATGAAACCGGCCCTAGTTGGTCACGGGATCGACTGATGATCGCTTTATGAAATTCCAAAATTGTTTGGAAGAGTTTAAACCTAATATGACCAAATTAGGTCAAATGATGAAAAGTATGTGGGACCGACCTCTTGCAAGCCAAAGATCCAACCTTGGTCGGTCAAGGTAATATGCTCATGTCACCAAAATGCTCGCGTCTCACTCCTGAGAATTTTGATATTTTCTGGTGTGCATTTGAGCAATCATTTGAGAAAATATGAAGAAATCAAGGTTTTACTCAAACTGAGGAAACTTCATAAGATGAAGGAAATAATAATAATAAAATGAAGGAATCATGAAGTGCGGGACCGGCTATGGCCAAGGCATGGCCGGCCGGCCAATAAGCCCATCCCATGGCACTTTTCCTAATTTTATATTATTTTCATGATTTTAGGGAAATATCATGAAATCAAGGAATTTTGTTGAAATCAAGGAGTTTCCTTGAAGTGAAGGAGTTTCCATGAGATGAGAGAAACAAATAATATTAGGAATAATAAAATAAGGGCGTGTGGGACCGGCTTTGGCATGGCCGGCCGGCTAGGTCCCGATCCCGTGAGCTTTCCCTAATTTTATATTGTTTTCATGATTTGAAGGAAATTTCATGAGATTAAGGAATTTCATGGGATCAAGGACATAATAATAATAAAATAATAAGGAACTCAAGGTGTGGGACCGGCCATAACTAGGGCATGACCGTCCGGCTAGTAGGCTTGGTTCCGCACACCTTTCCTAATTATTTATTATTTCCTTTGATGTGAAGGAAACACGATAAAACTGAGGAGTTTCCTTGAAACGAAGGAATTTTGTTCAAATGAGGGAATTTTCATGAGATCAAGGAAAATAATAAAAATATAATAAATTATAGAATTGAGCGTGGGACTGGCCATGGAACGACCGGCCGGCCGGTGGGCTCAGTCCCCCAACGCCTTGATTAATATTTTATTATTTATTATTTTCTTCCTATTTTTGCATAGGTTCATCGTTCCTTCGTGTTTTGGAATGCTCGTTCGTGCATTCAGGTGCTCGTTAGTGCATTATTGCTGAGTACACTTGCACCATTTTGGTCGGGGATTACTCGATAGTGGCTCAGATACCCGTACATTGAATATTTATTACTAACCCATGGAATTCTGCTTGGAAGAACCATAAATTAAAGTAACGAAATATTATGAATAATGTAGAATATTTTCCAGGGATTCTGTTAATGAATCTAATAATTTAGGAATAATTAATTGATGACTCTATACTAGTACGATCCTCTAGGAGCATTAATTATTCAGGATTTGGGCAATATGAGCTTGTTGAAGCGTCATATTTCTTTTATATAGTCAGGGAAAACATTGTTACATCCTTAAGACGTTATTGCTCTATACCAGCAAGCAAGTTGTCTAAAAGCCATCCAATCTTGCGGCTCTATATAGAATAACTTACTGAAATTGCTCAGTATTCATGAGATATGTCGTTGCCTCAGCTGAGAGACTACACATCTACATATACTCTGAGAGACAGTATTCTCAGTCAGAGATTCTTGTGGCATGAGCTTTCATGCTTCGATGAGAGACATGAGTCTCAATATTCATCTGATTGCTGGATCAGGAGTATGTATAATCATGGTTTTATGATTTTAGCCCTTGTCGAAAATCCACCATCTACATTAAGTCCCATGCTTAGTGAGGGACAGTCATGTTCCTCAGTCAGCACTGGATGGTGATTTTCCAGTTACAAACAAAATAAGTAATTGAACTTAGTCGTAAGATAAGATGTTACCGGATTTTCGATTGCGTGAGAGAACCATGGCTTGGACGAAGATTCCAGTGTATGATAGAATATCGTCTAACGAGCGTAAATTGGTGTAGCACCGCTGATTTGGTGATGAAACCTTGGTCGGTTTAGGATTCGCGGGTCCGGGCCCAAAAAGGAAATCCTTGTGACATTAGGTTTTGGAAATAAATTTTGATATAAAAGGAATTAATCCCCCCCTTTTTTTTATTTCACCTACATGACCACCACCTTCATCGCTTGTCCATCTCCTTCGCGCCAACAACAGCAGTAGAGGAAGGAAGGGTTTCGCCGAAAATCTTCATCGTCGGCCGTCCGTTCACCGTCCGGCCAGTTCCCGGCCGACACCGACAGGTGTATAATTTTTTTTTCCAGAAGTTTCATGAGTTTTTCATTCCTTGATCATGTTGAAGTTTTATACATGTGCATATATGAGTGTGAGTTTTGTAGAAAAACCCTTGTTTTTAGAAAACGTATGTTCGTTCGATCGTTAGTTTAAGAAACTAGTAATAATTCTTGACTTAGGAGAGATTTTTTTTTTACATAGACCTGTGGCCAGTGATAAAATTTTTTTTATGAGCTTTCATGAGAACCAAAACTTTATCTTAAAAGGTGTGAGTTTTCACAAAATCGAAATAAACCTTCGTTTTAAAGACGGACGATCGTACGAAGGAAAAGATTTTTTTTTGTTGAGAAAACCGTGGAATATCCACGAATTTTATGTGAAACCGTGACATGTTCACGAAATATTTTTTTTATGTGAGTTGTTGCTCACATCAAAATAATAAAATTTATTTATTTACGTGAATAATTCACGTTTTATATATACATATTAAATATATATTTTGAAAATCAAAGTTGATTTTGAGTAATATTTAATGTAAACAATCATTTATGATGAAATATTGTTTAGGTTTCATAATTCTATGGTGATTGTTCACACAGTAGAAGTGTTTATGATCTTATGAAAACCTGAGTTTTGCTCGTTTTTTGTAGATTTCGAAGAAACGAACGAGTCTTGAAGTGTTAACTCTTGAATCACAATCACTATTGTTAGTATAATCGTAAAAAGGTAAGAGTTGGGAATTACCATTTTTGTAGATGCTAGTTGAGCATTTATCATTTGCATGATGCTGTCATCTTGTCAAAGTTTACATCTTGTATGGATGACTGACGTAGAATGTTATGTGAACCTTACAGCTATTTCGCAAGGATGTATGATTCCCAATCTAATGATGCCTCCAGAGATGATGCATGCATAGATAATGATGTCTCAAGCGATGATACATGCATGGATGAGACTTCCATTGGCGAAGAAGAAGATGAAACACCTGGAATCAAGAATGTTCCAAACATAGAGGATGCGTTCTTTGTGGATCAAGGGCCTGAAAAGCGTCTCAGAATCCATCATTTTGTCTTCTGATAAATCCTAGAGAGGTTACTCAAAAAAAGTTGGTGACTCCTCAGGAAGCCATTCGGTTCTGTCTTGAACGAGGATATTTTTCTGCGTCAATCATTGAATTCAAGCTTTCTCGACAGCCTTTAGAAAAGTTCTGGATGGGCGAGGTATATGCTGGGTTTTCCTCGTGTTCGAGCAAAGCTGCATGATGCACAAATAATATGGGCTATCCAAGCTTCTGGAGACTTGTTCATTTTTCATGATGCGCGAGGTATGGTAGCTCTACTTGCTCGTTAGTGTATTCCAACTCACTCCTTCATATGCAGATGGGGAGAGTTTACCATCACTTTAGTAGATGTAGTTGCTTTGTTGCATCTTCCAATCACGGGTAACCTTCCTGAAGGTCTTTCTTCCTTAGAGGAAACTGCAATCTCTAACATCTTATCAGCCACAATGTAAGAGATCAATAAGGAATCCGGAAACAAAGGTTGTTATGCTCATTGGTTAATACATTGGTGGCCGAGATATACTCCTCTGGAGTGGCCTGTTGACGGTACGTTATCTATTGCTGCTTTCTTGTGTTTATGGATGTCCAGAGATGTATTTGAAGATACTGGAAATTTTTTGAAGACGTTCGTGATTCCTTTTGCAATTAAGATGGCTCAGGGTATCAACACTAAATTGCTTAAGTTAGAAAAATACACAATCAACTGGGTTCAGAATTCACTTCTAGCAATATTGATTCAACTATCAATATTCAATTGCTGGACCGAGCAATATTCCTCATGTTGATTCGACTATCGACATTTGAGAATTCCACTGATCCAGCTATTAATATTTCATTGGTTCATAACCAATATTTGGTTCGTCAGTTGACCATTATAATCTTTCTTCGTCTCGACAACTCATGAGTCAGATAAGTGCTCAATAGCATTTCCTATCAATAAGTCCATAATCGAGCAATCTCATTGGATGCTCGTTGATTCAAGTTATCAAAACATCATTATTACCTCAACTGGTAAAATGATGTATCACAATCCAGCAAGACTCAACGTCTTTGCATTATTATACCTCAAAAGACTCAACGTCTTTCCATTATTCTGTCTCAGCAGACACCTTATGCTCAATCCATGAGTCTCATAGCATACCACATTCGTTCATTATTCTCTAATCATCAAGGATAAGACTCATGTCTAGTCAAATCAACAATTGACCAATTAAATACACGTATGCCTTGCA
This sequence comes from Papaver somniferum, assembly GCF_003573695.1. Taxonomy (NCBI): domain Eukaryota; kingdom Viridiplantae; phylum Streptophyta; class Magnoliopsida; order Ranunculales; family Papaveraceae; genus Papaver; species Papaver somniferum. Next base: position 96,439,196 of record NC_039362.1, on the reverse strand, counting down.
GACTCCACATTCATGAGACATCAATCATGTCACATGGGGGGACATTCACTAGGGTTTTGGTCTGGTGGCCTACGGCACGTGTGTGCACCCACGATGAGAAATGTGAGTACGTCGCGCAAGCTATTGGGGGAGTTAGCAAAGTAGTGTATGGACAATCAACCAAGTCTCCGCACGACTTGGAACTGGTTTAACCACGATTTCCCACTTTCCCACTCTTTCACTCCAGCAACCGTCACACTTATTGGGATTAATGTGTCTACTGTTCTGGCAGTTTAAATAAGTTTCTGAATCCACGATTGAAAATACGAAGAATTCTCATCTGAACAACAACTCTCAACAGAGTAAAATTCAATCAATCAGAACTTATCGTATTCGAACTCAATAGTTCATAAAAACTTGCAAAGTCTATAACACATCCACAATTCTTGATCATCATTGATCTCCCACACTTCTCAGCTTCCCTCCTACAAATCGACCTTCATCCCTCTTTGTGACCGAATTGACTCTGGAACGACAATTGTCTTGGTTTAGGCCGGATTCCTACAGATTGATCTCTCGAACTCAAAGCACTCCCGTGCAGTGCATCTGTTTGCAAAAGGGTTAGGAAATTTTCTCTGTCGAGGAGTCTCCTCCCGTACATTCGAGTCTCTGCTTTCCTAAAAAACCAGCAAATTATTTTCACCCATCAACAAGTATAATCTAGACAGTTCCAATTAACACTGTCAAAAGCCTTATCTATATCAAACTTCACAACCAAACCAGGAGTACCATCACTTTCTCTAGTATCAATCCACTCAGAGGCAATTAGGATCCCGTATGTTATTTGCATGTTATCCACAAAAGCACCTTGGAATTCCGAGATGATATAAGGAAGAACAATTTATAGTCTATCAGTCAACAACTCAGAGATTATTTCGTGAACACCTCCAATCAGGCTTATTGGTCTGAAATTGTTCATAGAGACTACGCCATCGCATTTAGGGATCAAAATGATGTTAGTGCAATTTAATCTCCAATCAATATTTCTAGTTTGATCAAACTCTTTCATAAGATACATTAATTCTAGCTTAATGATAACCTACACAGCTTTGAAGAACTCCATTGTATAGCCATCGGGCCCTGGAGACTTGTTTTTGTCAAAATTCCAGATCACATTCTTCACTTCCTCAAGAATAGGTTTATCCAACATAATACTCTGTTGCACATTAAGAGAAGGAAACTCAAGACCATCAAAAGTAGGTCTGATCTGCACATTCTCCAACATGAGCAATAGAACCCATCTCCTAGCTGACTTGAACTTCCTTAAATAATCAGAAGACTTATTTTGAGTATAAAAGAACCATGTGTCTTGTGATACTACACAACTTTCCCGGATACTACACAACCTTGCAGATTCTATCTCAACTGAACCTTTTCTATAGAATTAAGAGAAAACAAGTCATACTTTCGATGAGTGACACTAATTAATGTTTAGGATAAAACAAAGCCTCTCTTAAATATAGCTCACACTTTTATTAACCGTAACCCATGTTGATTATAACCCACCCTTTTTTTTCCAATTTATTAACCATAACACACATCATACCCAAAAATAGCATGGGTTCGTGGCTAGTTAGGTGAGTAAGCTGAGATATAATCGATTCAAATATGTCAACTGATTTCATTCATCAATTCTAATTAATTTTAAAAATATTTCCCGTTTAAGAAAAACACAAAAAATTTCCTTTTCTTCGTAAACATTCATTTTCTTCCTAAATCGGGTCATAAATTCTTTTTTGCCAATCAACTGAATCGTTATTGGAAGATCTAAAAGAATCAAATCATCTTCACAATATCTCTCAAGGATAGCTGAATTAACTATTTAATATTTTAAATTAAAAATCAAAACCCTTTAGATAAAAATCTTTTTTATGGTTGGGTTTTTGAGTTTTAGTTGATTTTTTTGTTGAGGCTAATTCATTAGTTGTTATCCAACTGGTGTTCGATGGTATTTTTGATTTAAAGGATTTATCAAAGTTGTTTAGTATTGAAATGTTTGTGTTATGATTATGCATTCCAAATGTTTTGTGACTACTAATTTTCACATAGTCTACGTAATGTATACAACTCAGAGAATCGGATACAAAGTAGTATTGATGCCTATGGTGAACTGATAATGCTAAGTAATAAAAGATATTCGAGGTCACAAATATAACGTAAATGCTACTAAGTTATCATGAGACACAAGTGATTACGTGGTTCGACTTTCGTCTACGTCCACGGGGTAATGAGTGATTGTTTGCATTAAGTTGTGGTGGTTACACAGATCTTAAATGCTTCCCAAAGTAATAGAGAGAACCCAAGTTGAAGTAAATACTTAAGTTCTAAACATTAAAGAGGTATAATCTTAAGACTAGATCTTCTATCCTAGATATTGAATGCCCTTAATTTGTTGGTGAAGCTTGGTATTTATACCCCCTTCTGCTCCAGGTATACCTTTGTTGTCTTTGGATCCATCGTTCCCTGATATACCTTCCGTATAAATGGTACCTTCGTTCACCGCGTGCTTTCTCCAGTCGGACTATGCCACCTCAGTTGTCTCACGTTCCTTCAGGAACTTCCCATCCTCAGTACAGATTGTACCTTCATTCACCGCTAGCCTTTGCCAGTCAGATTTCGTCACGTCATCTCTATCCACGTGCTTTGGTTATGCGTATAGATGAGAGATTTGTGCATTTAATTCTGATTAGATATGTCATCTACCTCTGTCCCTTCGCCATCTGCCTCTCTCTAGACTAGGCTTTACTGTCTCCATCTTGGCCATCGAGGTATCCCTCCTTGGGATGAGATAAAGTAGATCTGCGAAGGTATCCTCTGTTACTCAGGTTTCTCTATATAGCGAGGGATACACAGTTATCCTGTACACGACCACTAAGATCGTGACTCGTGCTCCGCGGAATATTGGTATTCACAGTTTGCCCATTTTCTTTCATATTCTAGCATCTGGTAGGATTGGAAGAAAATCTCCCATAACGCCACCATTTTTGCACGTACCGATTGGGTGGTCCCCCACATGTATTTTCACGCAATAACTTCCCCTTGAATTTCGGGACATCCAAATTTTTGGATTCTCCAGCCGCCTATAAGAAGAGAATAAAGAGAAGGAATCTCATTAACTTGCTCTTCTCCTCTCGAACTGTCGCTTTCTCTCCCTTTCTCAGAAATTTCTTCTGTCTCTTTTTTCTTCAACTGCCGACTCCCAAAAGCTCTTGCTCCTCCGCGCTTCAATCGCCATATTCAGGTTAGTAAGCTTTTGCTCTGTTACTGTTGCTTTTTGTATTTTCCATGCCCGGTTCTGTCTTCCCTTTTTTGGTTATTCGAAGTGGTTGTTGTATTTGCATGTGATAATTTCAATTCTCTTTTACTTCTTTATGTTGTATGGGAACTTGGGGTTTGTTCTAATTTCGTATTTCAACAATGATTGTGCCATGATTGTTCTTCGTCTGTAACTCTTCTTATCATGTTGAATCATCCTTTGTTTCGGTCCATAGAAGAATTGTGTTGTTTTCTTTGGTTGGTTTAAGCAAATCATGCCCAAAGTATGTTTGTCTTTTCCCCCAACTTGTTTTTGGGTCGACTGTAATTTTGGCCCGCCATTGTTGATGGACTATTCTTCATGCTGATGTTAGGAATCATGAGACTCCCGAAGAAGCCTGTGCGTAGTGATCCGAAGCCTAGGTCGTCTACTGAGCCACCTCTGCGGATGGATCATCCTGATGCTACGCCTTATCCACCTCCTGAGGATGCTGGGGTACCTGCTGAGAATTCTACGGATCTTGAAGTTGAGGAGGTTGACGTTGAGGATCTTCCTCCTCCTCCGCCTCAATATGAGCTTCAAAGACTGCAACTACGTGACAAAGATAGCTACGCTCACTTGTCCTTAGCTGAGATTACCAAGTCTTTTCGCCTCCATAAGTTTGATATCTCCTTTGTCAATGGTCCTGAGTCCCTAATCTGGGATTTTCCTTACGATGAGAACACTCTTTTGATCAGTGTTGGCCAGTTGGCCGCGGGTATGCTTCTTCATTTGTTTAGTAGAAAGAATCCTTTCTACTATGACGTTTTGTCTACCAGGGATGACCCAGCGAACAAGACTCAGGTCCGAGGAGTCATGCAATACACTGGTAATTATTGGCGTGCCCTTCGTGAGCGGTGGTACCGTAGCAAAGGAAAGACTACTTTGAAGTCTTATGACCCTTTTGCTGCTGGGAGGTCTAAGCAAGAGGATTACACCCCTGCCAACTTCAATGCTACATATGATGATGCTATTCAAAAGAGTAACCTTCTTCCTTGGAGTGTTGGCCCCCATCGTATCCATGTTACTGCTAAGCAGATTTAGGGAAGGTAACAGCCTTCGTATGTTGGAGGAGATTGATAAGACCGGTTTGAATATTATCCCTTATTCTTCTAAGTTGTCTTTGCCGAAGCCTGAGCGTATCCGTCTTGATCATGATGATCGTCAGGCTCGTACTCCTCTTCGTGTGGTAGGTCCTTGGGCCTACGGTTTTACTACCGCAGATCCCAACGTCCCTCGTACAACTTTCTCCTTGCCCGAGAAGTATGATGGATATCAGCCTTGGGTTTTCAACCCTGCTGCTTCTCATGAGGTAACCTTCGCTTCCTTTGGAGGTTCTTCATTTTATTATTTTCTTTGCAGTCTTTGTTTGGTATTCTGATAGCTTTCTTTTGTAGTCTGTCCCTGCTTCTTCTGCTGGAACTACCCCGGGTTCTTCTGCAAGGGATGTGAAAAAGCGAGGGTCTAACAACACCACCCAATAATTCGATTAGCAATCTGTATGGACAAAATCCGAAATACTTTGCTAGAGAATCAACTAGACAGTCAGACTCAATCTAGATTAAAGTATCTCAAGGAGTCAATATCCCTCACTTGTTTTGATTTACTCAAGCTAAAACAATAGCGAGTCTTTAATCAAACACAAGGAATAACTTGGACGGTACCAAAGACCAATATCCAAGGATCAATCAATATCAATCAACAACCAAAGGTTGGATTTCCAATTGATGATCTTAACGCACAACCTGTATTATTTCAATTATATAAAATATAATGCGGAAAAGAAATAACACAGACACCAGAAGTTTTGTTAACGAGGAAACCACAAATGCAGAAAAATCCCGGGACCTAGTCCAGATTGAATACACACTGTATTAAGCCGCTACAGAAACTAGCCTACTCCAAGCTAACTTCAGACTGGATTATAGTTGAACACCAATCAGTCTCCCACTGATCCAAGGACAGTTATACTCCTACGTCTCTGATCCCGGCAATATACTACGCACTTGATTTCCTTAGCTGATCTCACCCACAACCAAGAGTTGCTGCAACCCAAAATCACAGACTTGATAATAAACAGATCTGTCTCACACAGAAAAGTATATTAATGGATAAATCTGTCTCCCACAGATAAACCCTAGGTTTTGTTCCGTCTTAAGATATAAAATCAAGGTGAACAGGAACCAATTGATAATCCGGTCTTATATTACCGAAGAACAACCTAGATTAATCAATCACCTCTCTACAATCCTTCCTGACTACACAGGCGGTTTGTCGAGGAATCACAAACAGTGAGACGAAGATGTTTGTGACTTCTTTATGTTGCCTATCGGAGAACTCTCACGATCTCAAGCCAATCAATCGATTGTACTCGTACGATAGAAGATGCAAGAACAGATCACACAACTACGATAAAAGTAGTATCGGTCTGGCTTCAAAACCCCAATGAAGTCTTTAAGTCGTTAACCTGATTTTAGATAAGAAAATCAAAGGTTAATGGAGATTGACTCTAGCGGGCGCACTAGTAGCACACAGACGTGTGGGGATTAGTTTTGCACAATGCTAGATGTCTCCTTTTTATAGCCTTCAAATCAGGGTTTGGCCTTAGTTACAAAGCAATCCATATTCACCGTTAGATGAAAACCTGATTTAGATTCAAGCTAATATTTCTCAACCGTTAGATCGAAAACTTAGTTTGTCACACACACTTGGGTAGAAGTTTACTGGGTTCGTGAAAACCATTCCCAAACGTGTACGTGTATGTTGGTTCAACATAGTAACCCAAAAAGGTCAACCATATGAGCATTTCATATTAACCTTGTTCTTCTTCACCATAACTAGTTCAATTGACTCAAATGAACTAGTTAAACAGTTGTTCAATTGCTATGAGATCTTATGTAACTACACAAGACACAATTGAAACAAAGATGATTCGATTCGATTGAATCGTCTCATGAACATTATAGCCACGGTTTGCATAAAGCATTCCTTAGTAATTTAATGTTTCATGTTCAGAGCACATATTTAGATCATAACCTCTTAAGTTCACAAACAAGTTCGCGGACTTAAGTTAATCGGTTGAGTTTTCCAAACTCAGCAGAAATTCTCGGAAAGAGAATTTCCGCCAGTTTGCGGACTGGGTTCGCGGATTGAGTTCGCGGACTTAGCACACAAACGAGTTTTGGAAAATCCAGCAGAAATTCTCGGTCGAGAACTTCCGACAGTTCGCGGACTGGGTTCGCGGACTTGGCAAGCCAATTCCACAATCCTCCTGATTTCTCTTGATCAACAAAGTTCGAAAACTTCGGTTCAAGGAATACATGGTTATGTAATCTAAACTCTAATTTCAATCATTGAGACATTCTCAGAGGACGCTATGTAGCCGTTATTCACAGATAGATTCACGTCAGAGCAATTCTCAAAGTGATTGAAACTTTTCATGACTTTAGTCACTAGGTGAAGATAAACTTGATTAAAGCGAAACGCTTTACCAACACACGATTTCGAGATAAAAGATAAGCAATGAATGCTCAGCTCGAAATGTCAAATGTGTATGATCTAGTCTATATAGCATACGATTTTTGTCTCATAAGAAGTAGGAGATAGAAGAGATAGACTTTTGAGTGATAGATAAGTTCAAGTCTCCACATACCTTTTTGTTGATGAAGTTCCACGGTTGCTTGTATAGATCTTCGTCGTTGTATGATGAATCGCCATGAAGTCCTTGATCTCAACTACACTTTTCTATCCTAGTCCGAGACTTAGCTATGTAGGCTAGAAATCAAGACTCATAGTTTTGATCACTACCATTGACAAACATGCTTGAGATAGCAACGCATGCGAGGTCGACCGAGTTATGCTCTAACAATATCCCCCTTTGTCACTTTTAGTGACAAAACTATTAATACATATGGAATACAAAAAAGATAAACTTTAGTGGCTCCTATTCCATAGTCTAATCTTCAAAGTTCCCTGAAATCTTCGTCCTTCCAAGTACTCCAATGATCCCAAAGGTTGTGAGTTTAGCATCACTGGTGGGTTTTGAAAACAACCTACAAACTGACCTGCAAGTGCACAGGGTCAGTTGTAGCTAGTGATGGGAAGAAAGGGTTTGTCCACAGGGACTTGGAGGGGGCTATTGAAGTTTCCTAGATAGTCTGAGCTAGTGACAGGCAGTGAACTAAAGAATGAAGGTACTAGGGTCTTTGAATCTACTTCTTGATCCTAAACTAAGGCAGATACTAATCAACCATGTTCTTGTTTCATCTCAGGGCAGATTGTAATGGATGATTTATCAACTAATTTTACTAGCATACCCCTAGCATCAGCTGTCTTTCTACAGTACAGCTGATCACAGGTTTGCTTGCACAACCACTTAATCTATCAACTCTAAGGCATTTGGGCTCAATCCTTCTAATGTACTGAATTTTTAACCATTATCACTTACTTACCCCTAGCATCAGCTGTCTTTCTACAGCACAGCTGATCACAGGTTTGCTTGTTCAAATGGATACTAGCAGTCCTAACTCATTTGTAGCACTACAAGAACAATGACAAATTACTAACTATCTTAACATAAAATCAAGAGTTTCATCTAAACCCTAGCACATGAAATTAAAACATGATAAACATAATTAACATTTGAAATTAACTGACTTCAAAACATGAACTGAAAAGAACTTGGAGGCACTGGCTATTCCAGGCCCCTTGGGTGAAGCTCTGGCTAGCCCAGGCATGTCTTTAACACAACCCAACAATACATATTTATACCCACAGACCCAATTTCCCAAAACTACAAAATTAGGGTTCTTCCCCAAAAATCAGTTGAATTAGGGTTACCTAATTTTTTGAAATTGATCCTTGAAATCGTCGACCCATGCTTTGTAATTGCTCCCTGACCTCTTCTCATGCGCCAATTGCAACTCTAGGTTACCTAATTCATCAGTTTTTCACGCCTAGGGATTCAGGCAAAGAAGCGTGAAAAAGTGAGAAAATATGGAACTAGAGGGCTAGGGGGGAGATGGGTTTTGGTTGTTGGTCGATAGGGTGATGATGGTGGCGGAACTAGGGTGGCTGTGGCAGGGAGAAGGTGGTGGCGACAGTTGCAGGGAGAGGTGGTTTTGCAGCAGGGTAAGGTGGAGAAGAAAGAGGTCGACTGAGTTTGGGGTAGGGGGCGTTTGGTAGAGGTGTAGGGTGTTTGGTACTGTAGTGTTGAGCGGTTTCAGCGAGGGATGACGTTTCGCGATCTGGTCTGTGGGATGTGACGATGGTAGGTGGATCCAACGGTGAGATGGGAGGCTGTGGGTAGCGACCGTCGGATGGAGGAATGCAACGAAAAGGACGGCCCAAGATGGAGATGGGCGTTGCGATGTAAAGCGGGAGCTTCGGAGTTTGATGTGCGATGATGGAGCGACCGTAGGATGCTGAAATGCTTCGATCTGACGGCTGAAATCCGAGACGGGCTTGGATAGTGGAAATGGGTTTGAGAAAGGGTTTTGGGCCTTGGGTATACCAATCCCATATCTTCTTTAAGGACAATTCTTCTTCTTCAAGCCCATTCCTAGCCTCTTGGTCTTATGCACAACGTTCTTCGCGGCTTCCTTGCGTAACTCCTCCCGGCTTTTCACTACTTTTCTGCTCTATTCCGCTCCGCAATTCATCCATACTTGATTTATTACCTAAAAATGCAAAATTAAGTAAGAAAAATATTTATTCTTGAAAACAATGAAAATACAGAATATGGGATAAAATGTAGAATTAATGCACAAAAGATGAGTTAAATGCCAAGAAAAATATATAGAAATATGCACTTTTTAGGACTCATCAAATACCCCCAAACCTGAATTTTACTTGTCCTCAAGTAAAACAAAACTAAGGAAATCCTACCTATACCACTGTCGCTGGTCTCTCGAATGCATTTAGCGTATGCACTAAGCCTTTTAAACCACTAAGTGTCCCTAGTGGACGAGTCAAGTCTCGTGAAGGTTTGCTTAGAACGTACCTACAAAGTTCTAGGTCAAAATATAAGCTCAGATTCCATCAAATGTGACATGTGCAAGTCAGTTTAAGCTCACAGCAAAATGGAGATGTCAATCTAGCTATCAAAGGCACAATCCTAGCACTGATAACAAATAAAGACATGTGATAAGAGTGTAAAGTGTATCTACACATGTGTAAAGAAAGATCTGAAGTTATGACTACTAATCACCAAGAGATAGTTTCTCAGGCTAAGAACCAAGGTCGAAATCTAGCTAGCTGTCCGGACTTTACGAGAATTGTGAATGAGTTGGAGGTATTTCACAATTACTCGCGTTGTACATCAATGGCATACACCCTCCTTGCTTATTACAATGAAACAACAAAATGACTATTTACATGACTCTTATTTACATTGACTATTCTCTTTTTATTTTTGGAACAAGAGAGATGGAATTGATAAATACTTGATTTTTTTGTATTTTTCTGATATGTTTTTTTCTCATATTTTTTTTTTCTGAAATATACATCGTTTTTTTTTTTTTTTTTTTTTTTTTTTTTTTTTTGAGAAGGAAACACTTTGATACATACAAAAGAAACAAAAATTACATGACACTTTGCAAGAGGTAGCCCTTTTTGATGCACCCAGTTAAATTCGATGGTTGTTTTCTTAATGTAACCTCCACCTTCTATCCCAACCAACCAAAGAACAAGCTAGTCAAGTTTCGTTCAGTATTCTAAAGTGATTGGCAATCGTAACTTCCTATCAAACACCTTGAAGATCGAGGCCATACATGTATTGGTAGATCGTGCGCGTGCAAATTTCTTATCACTATGTGAATTGTGCTAGAATCAGGGTGCCTAAATATCTAGACTAAGACTCCTAATAAAAATACATATTTGCACAAGAGTCAACATTTCAAGGTAAATGAGCTCCATTTTTATGATTTTTTCAATTTTTTTTTTAATTTTTTTTGAAATTTTTCAATTTTTTCAAAAAGAAGAAGGAGTTCGTTTTCAATTATAGCATATTATCGTGGTATCTACTCTATACCCCCAAACCTAAACTAAACATTGTCCTCAATGTTTCAAAATATGGAAAGAATTAAAATGCATCATATGGAAAGGGACATGCTGAGTAGAGTAAAAGGAGAGAGAATACCCGATTTCGGCGAAAGCAGAATTAAAACTCCGTTATTCAAGGCAAAAATCCAACATATTTCAGCCGAGATCATATTGGATTAGCAAAATATATACAAAAGGAACAAAAGGGTTTTTAAGAAATTTTAACTACTGGATTATATACAAAAAATTCACCATACACCAAAAGTCTAAAAGTTGAGGATCAACCCAAAAGACAAAGTGTAGAGGTTTCAACAGCTTCAAATAATAATAGGAAAGAAACGCAAGTGAAACTGTGAAACAAAATGAGCTACCCCCAAACCTGGATTTTACAGAAGATATAATTTTGAAAACAAAATCGCGCAGTTTCGGGGGTTCATCATGCAAAAGGTCTAGCTCGAAATGAACTGTGCTAGGGACGGGCAAACATGCTAATTCCAACTGTGGTTCCTCAGATGTATTATACTTAGAAGCAAAATAGTCCAAGAGGACTTGGGAAGCACACAGTTCCAAACCTAGGTTGGGCATTCTCAGAAAAATTGGTTTTACAATATTGGTACAAACCAAATCTAGGTTGGGTGGAAGGCCATCAGATTGTGACTCGTGTAGGAGGATAGGCACATCATTACTAATCACATCAACATCTCCTAAGTCTTCTACAAGTGTCACAACATGCTCACAATCATCAAACAAATTGGCAAGATCACAATCAGAGTCATCAACATCATTAACAGATTCATTCTCATGCATTGGCAAATCAGGAGAAATATCACAATGTGACCTAGGTAGAGAATCAGACACATCAAATATATTTTCATGCATATTGTGTCTACAGAAGATTCAACTATTCCTATGTCATGTTCATCTTCACAGAATAATTGTACGAATCCCATGTCAATATCAAAATCATATGAATTACAATGAGTATTAGAAAAAACAACATTCATGAAGGTCGAGGGCGAGAAGCCATATGTTATTGAACCAACAGGTTCCACAATAATTTCATGTTCTTCTAACACATCATCATAATCATCATAATCATCATCATGGTAGTATGCATATTGGTCCTCATTAAAAGTTGTGGTGTCGTTAGTCGATTCATGTTCCTCTAAATTAGGTTCATATTCAACATCATTTACATGAATGGGACTAGACACTTCATTAGGGACAACATACATTTCCTCATGAATTTCCTCCTTTTGTAGGTGAAGCAAAATCTGATCTAAATATGCCTGAATTCGTGATGTAGATCTATCGAAGTTTTGCTCACTGAGTCTGAAAGCTTCTGTGGTGGAGTCTAAATTCATGGGAGTACAAAATTCTTCATGTTCAAATTGTGGTGATTGGTACATGTGTACATGGTCATTAGGGTTTATAAAAGATTGATCGCAACCCTCAAAGGATTGATTATGGTCCCAATGACTACCATTCTCACAATTTATGGGCATTTCATACCTTGGATTTTCTCTAGATTGCCTAAAATTATGCAAAATATGACAATTCTCAACAGGGTGGTCTAAACTACCACATGCGGGACATGCATAGATTTTAGGTTGCCTAAGAAAATTAGATGTGACAGATTCCTCATGTGATTGCATTTCTAAAGCTACGATTCGAGCTTCTAATTGATCCACAAGAGATGATTGTGTGAGTGAGGCACTAGCAAAATGTTCATTTTCACGTTGTGGCGAATGATGCATGTGTGAATAGTCATTAGGGTTCATGTATTGAGGCTCGGGACTTTGAAAATGTCCATAATAATTCCTATGACTATTGACATCATGGTCTGTGGGAGGTTCATAACGTGAGGTTTGTCCATACGCAAGTTCTCTAAGGGATTCGTTGTATTCCCCAACTGTAGAAAAAGATCTAGACATGATTGGGCTCAAAGGCTAAGTAAAGAGTTTATAAAGCTCAAAATTTGGTTTTTAAGGGATTGGACTTTTTGGAAAAATTTGGTTTTGTTGGGAAAAATTTGGTTTTGGCGGGAGACATTTGGTTTTGATGGGAAAAAGAAAAATTTTGGTTTTTAATGTGGGAGCAGAATAAAATTTGGTTTTTTGAATTTGGGAGCAAGTAAATTTTTTTTTTTTTTTTTTTTTTTTTTTAAAAAAATTATCCTATCATAAATTAGCACAACCCATAAAAACAACAATAATAATTACAAACCCATAAAAGAAAGAAAAAGAAGAAAAAGAAAATTATTACAAGCCCAAATAAATAAAAAAAATAAAGAAAAACAAAAATTATTACAAGCCCACAAATTAAAAATGGAAGCCCACAGGTTGGGTTCTCTTAATGGGTTTAGGCTTACCTTTGAAGCACAGCCCAGCTGTTCAGTTAGGTTGCAAAAGCCCAGTTGGGCTTTGGATCATCCTAAGCTTTGGCTTTTCTGAGGCCCAGTTGGGCTTTGGTTCACCTTCTGCAGCTTACAGCCCAGTTGGGCTTTGGTTCACTTTCTTCACCTTCTGCAGCTTACAGCCCAGTTGGGCTTTGGTTCAGCAAAGCTGCAAGTGCACAGGGTCAGTTGGCCTGGCACCAGGTGCAGCAGCTTTGGTTCAGCAACAGGTGCAACAGCTCACAGGATTCTTGGCCTGGCACCAGCAGGAGCACCACAGCAGCACAAGAGCATCAGCAGCAGCAGGTGGTTCAGTTCAGGGCTTGCAGGCAGGGCAGCAGCAACAAGGGTCAAGTTCTTACAACCCAGCAGCTTGGCAAGCTCAGCAGCAAGGTTAAGAAAGGTCTAGCAGCAACATGCAACAGTTAGCTAGCTAGCTAGCAAAGGATAGCCAGCAACAAGACCTGCACCAGCAAACAAATGCAGAGAACAGCAAACAAAGGTAGAACAAAAAAAAATCAAAATTCAAAAAAAAACAACAACAGCGCCGCTAACCGAGTCCCCGGCAGCGGCGCCAAAAACTTGGTGGGTTTTGAAAACAACCTACAAACTGACCTGCAAGTGCACAGGGTCAGTTGTAGCTAGTGATGGGAAGAAAGGGTTTGTCCACAGGGACTTGGAGGGGGCTATTGAAGTTTCCTAGATAGTCTGAGCTAGTGACAGGCAGTGAACTAAAGAATGAAGGTACTAGGGTCTTTGAATCTACTTCTTGATCCTAAACTAAGGCAGATACTAATCAACCATGTTCTTGTTTCATCTCAGGGCAGATTGTAATGGATGATTTATCAACTAATTTTACTAGCATACCCCTAGCATCAGCTGTCTTTCTACAGCACAGCTGATCACAGGTTTGCTTGCACAACCACTTAATCTATCAACTCTAAGGCATTTGGGCTCAATCCTTCTAATGTACTGAATTTTTAACCATTATCACTTACTTACCCCTAGCATCAGCTGTCTTTCTACAGCACAGCTGATCACAGGTTTGCTTGTTCAAATGGATACTAGCAGTCCTAACTCATTTGTAGCACTACAAGAACAATGACAAATTACTAACTATCTTAACATAAAATCAAGAGTTTCATCTAAACCCTAGCACATGAAATTAAAACATGATAAACTTAATTAACATTTGAAATTAACTGACTTCAAAACATGAACTGAAAAGAACTTGGAGGCACTGGCTATTCCAGGCCCCTTGGGTGAAGCTCTGGCTAGCCCAGGCATGTCTTTAACACAACCCAACAATACATATTTATACCCACAGACCCAATTTCCCAAAACTACAAAATTAGGGTTCTTCCCCAAAAATCAGTTGAATTAGGGTTACCTAATTTTTTGAAATTGATCCTTGAAATCGTCGACCCATGCTTTGTAATTGCTCCCTGACCTCTTCTCATGCGCCAATTGCAACTCTAGGTTACCTAATTCATCAGTTTTTCACGCCTAGGGATTCAGGCAAAGAAGCGTGAAAAAGTGAGAAAATAGGGAACTAGAGGGCTAGGGGGGAGATGGGTTTTGGTTGTTGGTCGATAGGGTGATGATGGTGGCGGAACTAGGGTGGCTGTGGCAGGGAGAAGGTGGTGGCGACAGTTGCAGGGAGAGTTGGTTTTGCAGCAGGGTAAGGTGGAGAAGAAAGAGGTCGACTGAGTTTGGGGTAGGGGGCGTTTGGTAGAGGTGTAGGGTGTTTGGTACTGTAGTGTTGAGCGGTTTCAGCGAGGGATGACGTTTCGCGATCTGGTCTGTGGGATGTGACGATGGTAGGTGGATCCAACGGTGAGATGGGAGGCTGTGGGTAGCGACCGTCGGATGGAGGAATGCAACGAAAAGGACGGCCCAAGATGGAGATGGGCGTTGCGATGTAAAGCGGGAGCTTCGGAGTTTGATGTGCGATGATGGAGCGACCGTAGGATGCTGAAATGCTTCGATCTGACGGCTGAAATCCGAGACGGGCTTGGATAGTGGAAATGGGTTTGAGAAAGGGCTTTGGGCCTTGGGTATGCCAATCCCATATCTTCTTTAAGGACAATTCTTCTTCTTCAAGCCCATTCCTAGCCTCTTGGTCTTATGCACAACGTTCTTCGCGGCTTCCTTGCGTAACTCCTCCCGGCTTTTCACTACTTTTCTGCTCTATTCCGCTCCGCAATTCATCCATACTTTATTTATTACCTAAAAATGCAAAATTAAGTAAGAAAAATATTTATTCTTGAAAACAATGAAAATACAGAATATGGGATAAAATGTAGAATTAATGCACAAAAGATGAGTTAAATGCCAAGAAAAATATATAGAAATATGCACTTTTTAGCACTCATCAATCACTGTTGTTGAAGATCCGTAGCTATAATAATGAGAGAAATCGAGATTCTCAATTATTATTATACAGTGTCATAGTATTATTATGTAATATCAAAGTCCAATTGTATCACGACTTTAACAATAATACTACGGTGATATGTATCACTCCTCCTTAGTCAATACTCCATCTCGATCATGGAAACCACTCCCCCTTACACAATGATCCGAAAACCATATGTATTTGTAGTGTGAACTACATTATTTCTCCCCCTTTTTGTCAATAAAATTGGCAAAGGTACAAGAACGGGATCATAATGAAATTTCCACAAGAGACATTTCATAGACTAAAAGAAAAATACATACCAACTTAATTTAGATGCAATCATAAAGCCGAAGCTAAATGCATTCATCAAGGAGTTTTAAGATACAAGATAACCCCTATAAAATTCCACAGCCGCACACCCCGTAAGATATTACCATTAAGCACAAGTTCAAAAGAACTCTCCCCCATTTGATGTCATTCCCGAAAGAACAACAAGAGCGACCTAAATTTCGAAAGAAAAGAAGGATTTTTTAATTGGACACCAAAAACCATAGGAATGATTTTCTATATCCAAAGCTCAACCAAATTAATCACAATTAAACCCATGATTAATTCAATTGAAAACGAAACTAAATCAAACCACAAAAGAGATCTATTTAATTGAAAGTGATCAACATAAGTAAACTTACGGAGCTACGACTAAGGTAATCATACGGAGATGACTAACTTAATCGTTCACATACTCAACATAAGGAAAACCTTACGGAATATACAACTACATTAACCAATAGAACATGATTAGTATAGCCGTTCATATACTCAACACAAGAATTTGTGGAATATATGAAAACTCAACTAGATTAATTACAAGAGAACCTATAATTAATCTAATTGGAATACAAACAACCAAACTAATCACCGAAGTAATCAATTTAATTATTTTGGGCTCAACATAAGAGGATTTATGGAACCCCGACTAAGTTCATCATAGAATATGACAACCTTAATCGTACATGTACTCGACATAAGAAAGAAAACTTATGGAGTACAAACTAAATAACCAAACTGGTTGATTAATTTAGTTCCTAATGCTCGACATATAGCATCATATGGAACAACCAACAAGCCAATAAGAATAATCGACTTAGTTGTATCGTGCTCAACATAAGACACTCCATGGAGCCTTCACGGTAAAACATAACAAGATGGATCAATGAAGATCAATACCGTGGATAACATACAAGGATCTAATCTATCTTTCCATCACTATATGCATAATGATATAATAGACTTTATCCTTGTCACACAAAAGATTTTATCCTATTTTCCATCAAGTAAAATGACTGCATAGGCATAACTTTTGTATTTATCAAAAGTCCATTCGTCCTTTCATTAATACGAATACCAATTCATGAACGACTTTACTTTTGACAACATATGGTACCTTCAAGTTCACAGAAGCAAACAATACATATCCCATAAAAATATTGCAATACTTTAAAATCAAACAGATTAATACTGCAAAAATCATCTCCCAAAAAGTTTTAGAATTTAAACAAATAAATCTAAAAACACGAAGATGAAAACGTTGGACATAGATATGTGTAATCACAATATTTGCTATTCCAAACTCTAGTAATCCTTCTCAAAAACAAGAATAAATTCTCATAAGAAGTTTCCTAGGCATCAAGACAAACTCGTAATGCACATATAAGATGATTTGTCCTTAGAGGGTAGAATCAATCTTTTTCGCCCGTATTTATACCAAGAATAGCTACCAAAGACGTATAAAAATAATTTCTTAACAAAGAAGAATATACAAATTCAATAACGACCATGCACCATAGTTCACATAGGATGATTGTGAACATTCAAGAATTCCATAGCACTGCGTACTACTTTCCATTCTTGAACATCCTTCTTTGTGATTCACCAACAACATTCTTTTAAAATCTACAACTTAGCTTAGAAGAGTAGTACTCCAAGAATCCAAGTGCCCAAGTTCAAGAGAAGTGGAACAAGTGCAACGAAACGGAGCAAAATACTCAAAAACAAGATACAGGACAAATACCAATCTTAAATCATCCAAATTCAAGGATTCTCATCTCCATTTTGAAGATAATTCAAAGAGGAAGAGAGTTAAAAAAGAATGAGGTCAATCCGAGTTCGGACGAAGAAGTTACGACCAAAACAAGTTTACCGAATATCGACGTCAAGTATGCATACAGGTTTGTAAAAGAATTTTCGTATCCTGGAGCAGTCTGCAGACGGGGTTTTGCGAACTTAAACACCTGGATTTTGGTTTTAAATGATGTTATGCATACTTGGTATGTGTACCATGAAGTCCAAACATCCCTAACTAATGTTTTCAAACCTAAACATTTAAGAACCTTAAACACAGATCAAGTTAGGTAGAAATGAACGATAAACAAGGTACATGTATCATTATAAGTACTCAAACAAGTAATAAAAACATAAAACTTGCTCAAGTTTAAAGAAATACCTTTTTAGAAAATTCCAATTGAATTCTACAGTCTTACCGAATATAATCTGTGTGCCCCAATTGTTGTGCTTCCCTCACCATATACATAGCAGGGCATTTCTTGGTGAGGATGCACTTTCAACACAAACAAGTTATGTTGAGGTGAACAATTTCTTGCTCACCATGGCACCAAGAAAGAGTTTCTTTCCAACAACTCTTAAATCTTGTAGTGTTGAGAAACACCCAAGGAACTGTTTTTATAAGTCTATCAAAGAACTTCAAGAGAACCCAAAAAGATTTGTGTTTCTGATTTCTTATTTTCCAACTTATAAAAAACAGTTTCTGCAGATAGTTTTTAGTACTGCGAAGGGAAACTCTTTTGATAAAAAAGAGACGTCCTAGATTCTTCCTAAAAGAATACAATACTACTATCTTGGTAGGAAGTATCAGGAATTGAGCAACAAATCAATTCATGCTTTGAGGTGATACACTCAGATAACTGAGATTTAAACTCCTCTTGTAATTCGTTTAGTTTATCACAACTAATTGGATTACGCAGAGGAGGAGCATTGCTCTCACTGATTAGTAAATCAATATCAACCTCAACATGAATATTATTCATCATAACTTGATTTATCCTGTCAAGAGATTCTTGCTCTTTCTGGAGGTATAACTCAACATCAAGAGATAAGCTCTCAAGCTTCTTTTCAAGCCCTGAAAACACTTCAAGGTATTTTAAACCCGATGGAAGTTTAGATAGAATTTCTTCTACAGATTTTATTAAATCAGTCATGGAAGAGAATTCTGAAATCCCTGGATCTGGTGGTGCATTTATAGAGATAGCACTACTGTCCATAGAGTCAGATCGCTACAAACACAGACTTGTAATGTCTTGAACGTGTTTGCTTGCTCTGATACCAATTGAAAAAACGGGGGTCTAACAACACTACCCAATAATTCGATTAGCAATCCGTATGGTCAAACTCCGAAATACTTTGCTATAGAATCAAATAGACAGTCAGACTCAATCTAGATTAAAGTATCTCAAGGAGTCAATATCTCTTACTTGTTTTGATTTACGAGTCTCAAGGAGTCAATATCTCTCAATAGCGAATCTTTAATCAAGGACAAGGAATAACTTGGAAGGTACCAAAGACCAATATCCAAGGATCAATCAATATCAATCAACAACCAAAGGTTGGATTTCCAATTGATGATCTTAACGCACAACCTGTATTATTTCAATTATATAAAATATAATGCGGAAAAGAAATAACACAGACACCAGAAGTTTTGTTAACGAGGAAACCGCAAATGCAGAAAAACCCCGGGACCTAGTCCAGATTGAATACACACTGTATTAAGCCGCTACAGACACTAGCCTACTCCAAGCTAACTTCGGACTGGACTATAATTGAACCCCAATCAGTCTCCCACCGATCCAAGGTACAGTCGTACTGCTACGCCTCTGATCCCAGCAGGATACTACGCATTTGATTCCCTTAGCTGATCTCACCCACAACCAAGAGTTGCTGCAACCCAAAATCACAGACTTGATAATAAACAGATATGTCTCACACAGAAAAGTCTATCAAAGGATAAATATATCTCCCACAGATAAACCCTAGGTTTTGTTCTGTCTTAAGATATAAAATTAAGGTGAACAGGAACCAATTGATAATCCGGTCTTATATTCCCGAAGAACAACCTAGATTAATCAATCACCTCTCTACAATCCTTCCTGACTACACAGGCGGTTTGTCGAGGAATCACAAACAGTGAGACGAAGATGTTTGTGACTTCTTTATGTTGCCTATCGGAGAACTCTCACGATCTCAAGCCAATCAATCGATTGTACTCGTACGATAGAATATGCAAGATCAGATCACATAACTACGATAAAGGTAGTATCGGTCTGGCTTCACAATCCCAATGAAGTCTTTAAGTCGTTAACCTGATTTTATATAAGAAAATCAAAGGTTAATGGAGATCGACTCTAGCGGGCGCACTAGTAGCTCACAGACGTGTGGGTATTAGTTTTGCACAATGCTAGATGTCTCCTTTATATAGCCTTCAAATCAGGGTTTTTCCTTAGTTACAAAGCAATCTATATTCACCGTTAGATGAAAACCTGATTTAGATTCAAGCTAATATTTCTCAACCATTAGATCGAAACCTGATTTAGATCCAACATACTTGGGTAGACGTTTACTGGGTTCGTGAAAACCATTCCCAAACGTGTACATGTATGTTGGTTCAACATAGTAACCCAAAAAGGTCAACCATATGAGCATTTCATATTAACCTTGTTCTTCTTCACCATAACTAGTTCAATTGACTCAAATGAACTAGTTAAAGAGTTGTTCAATTGCTATGAGATCTTATGTAACTACACAAGACACAATTGAAACAAAGATGATTCAATTCGATTGAATTGGCTCATGAACATTATAGCCACGGTTTTCTTAAAGCATTCCTTAGTAATTTAATGTTTCATGTTCAGAGCACATATTTAGATCATAACCTCTTAAGTTCACAAACAAGTTCGCGTACTTAAGTTAATCGGTTGAGTTTTCCAAACTCAGCAGAAATTCTCGGAAAGAGAATTTCCGCCAGTTAGCGAACTGGGTTCGCGGACTGAGTTCGCGGACTTAGCACACAAACGAGTTTTGGAAAATCCATCAGAAATTCTCGGTCGAGAACTGCCGACAGTTCGCGGACTGAGTCTGCGGACTGGGTTCGCGGACTTGGCAAGCCAATTTCACAATCCTCCCGATTTTTCTTGATCAACAAAGTTCGAAAACTTCGGTTCAAGGAATACATGGTTATGTAATCTAAACTCTCATTTCAATAATTGAGACATTCTCAGAGGACGCTATGTAACCGTTATTCACAGACCGATTCACGTCAGAGCAATTCTCAAAGTGATTGAAACTTTTCATGACTTTCGTCACTAGGTGAAGATAAACTTGATCAAAGCGAAATGCTTTACCAACACATGATTTCGAGATAAAAGATAAGCAATGAATGCTCAGCTCGAAATGTCAAATATGTATGATCTAGTCTATATAGCATACGACTTTTGTCTCATAAGAAGTAGGAGATAGAAGAGATAGACTTTTGAGTGATAGATAAGTTCAAGTCTCCACATACCTTTTTGTTGATGAAGTTCCACGGTTCCTTGTATAGATATTCGTCGTTGTATGATGAATCGCCATGAATTCCTTGAGCTCAACTACACTTTTCTATCCTAGTCTGAGACTTAGCTATGTAGGATAGAAATCAAGACTCATAGTTTTGATCACTAACATTGAAAAACATGCTTGAGATATCAACGCATGCGAGGTCGACCGAGCTATGCTCTAACAGGATGCTCCGGGATCTGCTGGTAACTCCATAGCCACTAGGACCAGGAAAAGAAAGGTTTCGGCTTAAGCAGCAACGCCAACACCTGCGGAGGTAAGGATTATATCCTAGCCATGTCGTTTTGCTTGTATGCTTCATATTATCTTGCCCTTAATCCTTGGCTTGCACATGTGTTTTTCCACAGTATTCCAAGAGAAAAGGCAAGTTGAAGGCTGTGATTAATCTTGAGGATCCCAAGGTTAATGAGGAGGTGTCGGATGACGAGGACATGGAGGACGTTGAAGATATTGCCTTTAGTCCCCATTTGGACGATATTGAGGAAGATTTTTCCAAGAATAGCCCCAGTCCTATCCGTGATGGCTCTATGGAGGGTGAGAACTTCCCAGTTGGTGGTGGTACTTCACTGGTAAACCTAATTAGTGTTCAAGCTGCAACTCCTGCTTCGTTTCCTAAGGTACCTTCGTTTTCTGCTCCAAGCAGTATACTGGATGTTGTCTCGGCTACTACTAGTGTTGTAGTTGTATCTTCCAAGAGCGTTCCATCATCTCTTGCTACTTCGCTCCATTCGAGTGGTTCGTCTGCGAAAAATGGTACTCCGGTGGTGAGGATTACAGCTCAGACTCTCAGTCGAAAAAGAAGGTTGTGATTTCACTGGCCAGCTTCTCCTTCAATGCTAGGCCCACCTCATTGGGGAGCGATCAGTCTGTTTCTACTGCCCATGTTAGCAAGGTTGTTGGACTTCCACCTTCATCACCAGATTGGACCGTACTGGGAAATATTTCTTCTGCTGGTGATATGGACTTAGGTGGTGTTCAAGATTTTTCTTCGGTTCCCAGCTCGTCCACCATGTCGTCTCTTCGTCGTGGTGAGGGTTCAGTACTCGTGCCCCACGCTCGGTCTCAAGTGATTGGAGGAGTTGTTGCTGAGTCTGAGAAGGGTAAGTTGTCTGAGAGCTTGAGCCTCGGGAGTTTTGACGATGTTATCCTTGAAGACATTCTTCGAGATTCAAAGGGTCCCTTTTCTGCTGAGGTTGATCGTCACCAACTGGCTGGTTCTTTGGAGGTAGCTTCGCAGTTAGATGTTTTGTCTGCTCAGTATCGTGTGGCTAAGGATCTATTCTTTGACCCGGACTGCCTTCGCTCTAGTCAGAGATTTGGTGAAATCCTCAGGGGTAGAATCCAAGATATGGAGGCCTTCATGGACACCTACGTTGATTTCCTTCATCGTCTTTCGCTGTTCTCAGTAAGTGATTCTTACCTTACTGTTTCATGTTTTTTTTTGAACCTCTATATGTTCTTATGCTCTGTTGTTTGCATCTGTGCAAACAAATCGATGTTGGTTGTACCTTTTTCTAGTTCTACAGGGCTAAGTGTACTCACTTGAGTGCTCTGTTGGAGCGTCCTTATCACGACTATGCCTTTTCTAGTGCACAACAACCTTCGTCCATTGGTATTGTTGTTGCTGCTAGAGTATCTTCGTTGGAGGATGATCTGAAAAAGACTCAGAGATCCTTGGAGACTTTCTTGTTGGCACTTGAGAGCGCTAACAATGCTTCTAAAGTTGTTGAGGATGGGCGCAAAGCTGCTGATTCTGCTCTGGCTGTTGAGTCCTCTAAAGCCATAGGTTCATTTCTTCTTTATCTTCGTTTTCATTTTTGTTTGGTTGCATAGTCCTGAGACAACCTACGCCTGCCAGCTGATATCTCTAGTGAGCTTAGACATCTCTGGGAGCAGGTATCCAAGTTGACCTCCGATGTTTGCTATTATCACAAGAAGTCTGACAAGTTGATGAACGTGATTGTTCATAACGAGGCCCAAATCTCTATTGAATCTGCTCATGACGCAGATCTTGTGAAGCATATGGCTTTGCTCCATGAAGAGCATGACAAGGCCCTTAAATGGAAATAGGGTCTCATTTTAAAGCAAAAGGAGGATATTTCCTTAGTTGAGAAACGCCTCTCAGCCCAAGAAATTATCTGTAAAAAGTATCATGCAGATTTCAAAGATGCATGTGCTTCCTTGGATAAGGTTACTACAGAGCGTATTGTTTTGTCTTCTGAGGTTTGTTCTCTTAAGAATAGACTTGTCGAGGCTGGATCCACGTCTTCTTCATGTCTCGTAAATCTTTACTAAAGAGATTGGAAGAGTTAGAGAATGTTTACCAAGTTTTATCCTCTGAGAATGCTTCGCTCCGGATTGATGTTGAGGATCTCCGAACTGAGCGAGATACCCTTGTGGAGGATCTCGAAGCCGCTGAGGTTGACCTTGCTGAGGCCCAGTATAGTTTAGAAGAATCCCTTAGCCATGCCAGAGGTAGCTTAGGGTTCTTATATTCTATCAGCATTCTTTGTGCCCTTTGATGCCTTTTCTTATTACTTGCACCTTTCGTATTCGCAGGTCTCCAGGAGCAGCTTGTGGGTGCAAATGCCAAGATTAACCGTCTTGAAGGCCAAATATCTTCATTGGAGATTTCTCGTCAGTTTGATGCTGCCGTTAAGTTCAAGGATGAGTCTCTCCAGCAGGCTAACGATCAGCTTAGCGCTCAGATGATGGATCTTCATCGAAAGTCAGCTTCGGATCTGGAGGCTCATTCCTCCCAGATGAAGGTGCAATTTGAGCGTTCGGCCATTTACTACACGAACAATGCCTTCGCGGAAGCCGAACTCCAAGATGAGGGTGTTGTGTTTACTCGTCGTATCCGACTTAGTTTAACCAGACTCTTTGTTGTACTGTGCCCCCAGTTGAGGTGCCCTTGTATTGTCTCCTTTCTTTAAAACAATGTTTTGTGATGGTTTGAACCTTCTTTATCTGCAACTTTTAAGACATGTTAGTCGTATTTTGGTAACATTATTATTTTACCTATGTTACTACATGTACATTTTTGTTTGTAGACGTATTGTGTCTAATTGATTGCAAAATCAAGTTATCACAAGGTGCTAAGGTATGTTTAACCTCTGGTGGAAAATTCATCGTCCTACCTAAATATCCTTTGGCCAGAAGGTACCGTGGGGGCGAAGGTTCCTACGTGGGTAATAGTTTTCCTGTAACCCTACGCGTTCAGCGCAAAGACTGTTTTACTTCGACAAGGTATCTCTACAGGGGATATCTTACTTTTTCTTATTGCCTAATGAAGGGAGCTATTACCCCGAGGATCCAAGTATTGACATATGCGCAGTTATGTCTTGCCTTTGTCTCATCGTCAATCCTGACGAAGGGTGTCTATTCTAACCCAATTATATTAATCAAACTGACTTTTTAGCAAAAAGTTTCTTTCATTGATTAGTAAGGTTCATAATACCTTTGATCAGGGATAGAACATGGTGGGTCATGGCCCGTTCCTTTCTTCTCCTGAGTAATCACCATTCTCTTATGGGTAGTACTTTTTTAGGTACATTGCATTCCAAAGGTGTTGTAATACTTCAACTTTTGGGGTCCTTAGGTAGTAAGACCCTTTTCCGGCGATATCATGTATGATGTAGGGCCCGTCCCATGTCGGAGCTAGCTTTCCTCTCTCCTTTTTTCTTTGATATGGTGGTATCTGACGTAGCACGTATTCCTCGACCACAAAGTTTCTAGGAATGACTCGTTTGTTGTATTTCCGTGCTATCCTTCGTTGGTAATTCACAATCTTTTGAAAAGCTACTTCTCGTCTTTCTTCAAGATCATCCAACTTTTCCAACATCAAGTATGTTTTTAAATTCTTCTATCATGCCTCCATTTTTGTTGTTGGAAGTATTATCTCCATTGGGATGACTGCTTCAGCTCCGTAGGTCCGTAAGAACGGAGTTTCTCCCGTGGATGATCTTCTGGTAGTTCGATGGGATCATAGGACGTTGTGCAGTTGTTCACACAATCTCTTCTTGTATGCTCATAGCTTCTTCTTCAAGTTCATTTGTTATGGTTTTGTTGGTCGCCTCCGCTTGTCCATTGCTCTTAGGATATATTGGAGTGGACTTGTTCTTCTGAATGTTGAAAGTATCAAACAACATGTCAATGTTTTTTCCTTGCAACTGCTTTCCATTGTCAGAGACTGTGGCGGATGGTATTCTGAACCTGCATATGATTTGCTCAAATAAGAATTTAAATACATATGTGTATCTAATTCTTGCCAAAGGTTTTTCTTCCACCCACTTGGTGAAGTAATCCGTAGCCACAATGAGGTACTTCCTTTTTGAGATTCCCTCTATCAAGGGTCCAACAATATCAACCCCCCATTTGAAAAATGGTCAAGGGATGATGACTGAATTAAGCTATGTTGTTGGTGCTTTGATCTTTCTGGCAAAGCGTTGGCATCTCTCACACCGCTTAGCCACGTTCTTTGAGTCTTCGTCCATGCTTAGCCAGTAGTATCCTTGCATTTTGGCTTTGACCGCCAAGGACCTTCTTCCGCTATGATTACCGACATCTCCGCTGTGTATATCGTGGAGTATTCTCCTCCCTTCGATTCGTGAGAGGCAACACATTAGAGGTCCGAGAAACGACCTCATATACAGTATTCCATCACGAAGGTTGTACATTGCTGCTTTTGATTCGAGTTTCCGAGATTCCTTAACATCGGTTGGTAAGGTACCTTTGTCGAGATACTGCTGAATTGGAATCCTCCAATCATCTTCCGCTTCTTCTTCGTTGCCTTTATCTGACATGGATTGGTCTTTGCAGATTCTTCGGCTTCGTTTTCTGATTCTATTATGTGTTCGTCTTCTTTTTCTTTATATACTTCTCTCATGGCTCGAGTTTGAATGGCCAAAGCCTCCTCAACACCTGAGATAGGTCCTTCTATCGAAGGTTCGTATATTCTTCCAATTTGTACGGCGGTGGTGTTTCTATCCCTTAGCATTGATGATATGAATGCTAAGGAATCTGCATGTCTATTATCTTTTCGACATAATGTCTGAATGTTATGTTGCTGAGTTTTGACGCATGCTCCTGATCTAGCTTTAGGTATGAAGATAACACTGGATACAGAGTTTGGTATTTGAGATCGATTTGTCTAATAACCAACTGTGAGTCACTAGTCAACTGAACATCTGATAATCCTAGTTTTCGTGCCAAGCATAGACCATGTATGACAGCCTCATACTCTGTGATGTTATTGGTGTATTGTTCGAATTCTAACCTGAATGCGTAGATGAGTCGGTATCCGGTAGGGGTTGTTATCACAATCTCAATGCATGCGCCTTCTCCGTTGGAGGAGCCATCTACAAATATCTCCCATCTTCGTGAATTCTGAGGTTCCAGGAGATCTTCTGGTTCTTGCTTGTCTTCCTCCATTCCTGGGATGTCGTCTATCTCTGCTTCGTCGCTGGGAGGTAGGTCTGCCAGAAAATCCGCTAAGATCTGTGATTTCTCATCCTTCCTAGTTTCAAAGATTATGTGAAACTGTTTGATCATGGCATTCCATTTTTCCACCCTCCCGATTTTCTCCGTGCTATCGAGGATTTGACCAATCCGATCCTTGGTGAAGACTCGGATGGTATATGCGTCAAAATATATCCTTAGCTTTTGTGTTACCACTACTATGGCATATATAAGTTGCTCCACCTTGGTGTAGTTACGCTCCGCTGAACTGAGCGTCTTGCTGATGTAATATATGGGTTTTTATCCTTTCCCTTGGTCTCGTACCAATATTGCGCTCACAGCGTAGCTTGTTGCTGCTAAGTATAAGGTGAGTATTTCACCTGGATCCGACTTCTGTAGGATGGGTACTGAATCCAAGTATTCCTTGATCTTTCAAAAATCTTGTTCGCACTCCGTGGTCCACATGAACCTACTTCCTTTCCTTATCGTATCGAAAAATGCTTTGCATTTATCCGATGACCTTGTTATGAATCTCCCTATGGACACTAGGATTCCATTTAGCTTTTGTACTCCTTTTAGCATATGTGGATATGGCATTTCCATTATTTCTCTGACCCTTTCGGGGTCCACTTCTATTCCTCGCTTAGTCACCAAGTATCCTAGGAATTTCCTGAGGTTACTCTGAATGTGCATTTCTCCGGGTTTACTTTCATGTGAAAGTTTCTCATGACTTCGAATATTTCCTTTAGGTCTGACAGGTGGTTTTTCGCCTCTTTGCTCTTGACAAGCATATCGTCCATGTAGACCTTCAGTATCTTGCCTATCCATGGCTTAAAGATTTTGTCTACCAATTTCTGGTATGTTACCCCGCGTTCTTTAGTCCAAAAGGCATCTTTGTATAGCAATACAAGCCTCGTGGGGTAAAGAACGCAGTATGCTCCTGGTCTTCTTCTGCAAGGGCGATTTGGTTGTAACCGGAGTATCCATCCATGAAGGATTGCCTCTGATGACCTTTTGTTGCATTGACCAGTTGGTCAATGTTTGGCAGCGGGTAGCTGTCCTTACGACACGCTTTGTTGAGATTGCTAAAGTCGATGCAAATGCGTACGCCTCCGTTCTTCTTAGGCACAATCACCATGTTGGATATCCACGTGGGAAACTTGACTTCTCATATGAATCCTGCTGCTAGAAGTTTTTGCAACTCCTTTTCTACTGCTTCCTGGTAGACATCCGCCACCTTGCGGATACGTTGCTTGAACGGTGTCATTTCCGGTTTGATCCGAAGGTGGTGGGAGACCAGATTCGGGTCAATCCCTGGAATGTCTTCCATTGACCACGCAAAGACATCTACGTAGTCCCTTAGTAACCTTTGTAGTTGCATCTCCTCTTCCTCTTCTAGTAAAGTTCCGTTGTTGATCATCTTTGGCTCTGCCTCTGTTCCGATGTTGATTATCTTTGTTGGTTCCACCGGCGAGAAGGTTTTCTTCTGAGGTCGTAGAGGAGTGCATTTCTGTAATTATCATTTGGCAGAGACGTTCACTCACGGAGTGGCGGAGGTGCTTGCTTCCGGAACTGAGGTGGCTTCGGTTACTAGAAAGGCCCCGTCCTTTACTTCCTTGGTGTTCGCTTTTCGTCTTTTACTTTCGTGTTGCTGTGCAGCGTCTCTTTCTTCGTTGAGTCTGACCTCTGCTAGATTGCATATCCTTGCATCCTGTTGATCACCTTTGATTTCCATTTCACCCACAGGTGTAGGGAATCAAAGGTACTGGTGATATGTCAAAGTTGTTCCTCATAATCGATGGACCCATAGTCTACCCATCATTACGTTGTAGGGAGAAGGTGCTTCCACAACACAGAACCTTTTATTGGTTACTAAGGGTCATGCGTGTACCTGTAAGAAATTTATCCTTTTGGTCTAGAGACTGCTCCGTTAAAACCGTATATTGTGCAAGTGGATGAATCCATTTGCTCAGCTGCCAAATCCATACGTAGGTAAGGTTCGTAGAACGATACATTTAATGTGCTCTCCCCATCAATGAGGACCTTCGTAACGTTCCATCCATGTATTGGAAGAGTGATCACAAGTGGATCATTGTCCATATCGACCTCCTGGTTGACATCTCTTGTTGAGAATGTTAATATCGTAGTCATACATTCTTCCCAAGTGCTACTAGGTGGTCCACTTAGTTTGAACACCTCGTGGGATTCTAGCTTTCTTCTGTTTCGAGCTAACTTGAGGATGTCTTCGAGTAGCTCCTCCTGGCCTCTGCTGGAGAAGGTGATCATGTTGATGTATTTGTTGTCCTGAGGTAGTTCTACTCTTTTCTTGGGGGCTACCTCAGTGTCAGCTGGTTGTATCTGCACGTACTCCATGAATTTTCCTTCCTCTATGAATCTCTGAATCATGTTC
The DNA here is from genome assembly GCF_003573695.1 of Papaver somniferum. Taxonomy (NCBI): domain Eukaryota; kingdom Viridiplantae; phylum Streptophyta; class Magnoliopsida; order Ranunculales; family Papaveraceae; genus Papaver; species Papaver somniferum. The sequence continues at coordinate 96,410,470 of NC_039362.1, read as the reverse complement.
ATTAGGTGATAGCATGTATCAGCTGTATGCCCATAGTACTGGTGGTATTCACAGTACTCCTTACCCTCCTTTGTTTTATTCGGTTGCTTCCCCTAGTGTTAGGGTACGGAAAGCCCGACTTTTCTCCTTCCTTGCTTAGAATATGGGATAATGTGGTGTTTAATTTTGTGTAGATCTTATCTACAAATTCTTCTCTACCGTTGCCATCTCCGTATTTTGATCTTTTGTCTCGAGAGCTGGTTCTTCCCCCGACTTCATTTTGCCTCTTAGGTATCTCCGGAATTGGTTCCAGAGAGTTGGTTCGTTGCGGAGCTATTGTTGTCTTTGCTTGTGCCCTGGGTTGTCCTTCTGACTTTCTTCAAGTCTGATGTAGCGGTCTTGGACAACCCTAAGCTCTCATTCGGAGTCAAGGGCTCGGTTGTGGATCTCCATGAAGATAGCTGAGGTTCTATCAAGTCTGTACTTATATCAATTAATGCTAATTTATGGATTGACTTTCTCGATTGCTTGGCATGTCTTCTGCCACCTGTCTGTGTATTGCATCAATGTTTCGCGAGGTCCGATAGCTAAATCAAATAGCCTATCTAACCCTGCCTTTGTTGACTTGTGATACATGTATGTCTCCAAGATCACCGTAGACAATTGCTCAAAATAGTCAATTGAGTTTGTTGGTAAATTGTCATATCATGCCAATGTTGACCCTGTCAAGCTTGCAGGAAAGTACCTACAAAGTACTACCTCATCTCATTCCCAATGGGAAAGGACACGAGTGTAGTATCGTAGGTAGGATGCTGGATCAGAGGTACCAATGTATGCCTGAAATGTAGTACTGGGAATTTCGCAGGGATAGAATCCCTTAAAATGCGAAAAGACAACGGAGATGTTGTCGCTTCCTGGAGCACCTCTTCTAGCCTTGCTCCTGCGTGACCGGTTTTCAATCCTTGTATCTCCTTCCGCATTTTCTCCATTTGCTCCATGACCATGTTCACGTTGTGAGCATCTCTAGAAAATGTATCATCATAATAAGACTGAGGGGTCTTGTAAGTTGGATCTATTTCGTTTGGATCATGTTGCGTTCTCCTGGATCCCCCTGGTGGGTTAGCCTTTGGTGGGTTAAGATCCATCCTTCGTCTTCCTGATATAACTCTGTTCTCACGCCTCTTTAACGGAGGGTGAGTTTGGGAACCTTCGATCTGTACATCCAGCATATCTTTTAGGTTCAGGTTCTCATGGGCCATCACGTGCATTGCATCCTCATGCTCCTTGTTACGGAGTAGCAAAGCTTCTGCTTGTGCTGCCATTTGATCTTCATTGTGGATTCCACCACCCTGAGGAGTGCTGTCGGCCGGATCCTCAGAGTCATCCACTCTTTCTTTTATGACCGTAGCGTCGGGATATAGTTGGATTGGGGTTAGGTTTCCCAACCCCCGCTCTGTAGGAGCTAAGGTTCTGGGTAACCCTGCGTTGGCCGCATGTGGCTTTGTTACATTAGGATGCTCCAGTAATGGCATGCCGTAAAGTGGTTGAGCTCCCGATGTTTGCCCCATCCCTTCAGCAAGAATGGGTGGCTTGTTAGCAACCGTTCTTCTTGCTATTTCACTTTGCCCGTCCTCTGCTTCTGTGCTTTGATTCGCTTGAGATGGGTTTTGAGATCTTCCTCTCGTAACTACTGGTCGTGAGCTTGTTGGTACATCACTTGGTTTCTGCATGCCTTCGGCTTTTGCTATCCTGCGGTCAGTGAAAAACGACAAAATCTGCTACTTGGGTACCTTTGTTAAAAAGTAGCAATTAATGCTCTGACATAGAAGACGGCTAAGCATCTTTTTAAGAAAAATGACTGAAATGATGCCTGGAAAGACAGGTATTAAATTTCTTATGACACCCTTGGAAAAACAACCTTAAATGTTGAAAACAATTGAAAAGGGTGCCAGGTCTTTTCGAAAGATGGGGTATTAAATGCTTGAAAAGATTTTTGCTTCCTTAAATTCTTGTTGAGATTCCTCAGTGCTCAGAGGTATTCAGATCTTAGGGATACTTTGTCGGAAATGGTTTTTTCTAGTACAAAACAAAAGTTTTAACATTTTGTGAGTGCATTTTTGCAGAGTTTTTTGTAGATCTGTAAGATTGCGAGTCTTTAGAGGCTATGAACTCCAAGAACTTGCAAAAACAATGAACGAATCACTAGAAAGTGAGATTCATCGCAGTTGAACTCAGATCTCTTCGTTAAAGAAGATGCGTAAGTTAAAATAAATGACGGAACATAAAAACTCAAGTTGGTGAGCAAAACCTTCTAGCGCCAAACTGTGACTACTAATTTTCCCATAGTCTACATAATGTATACAGCTCAGAGAATCGGATACTAAGTAGTATTGATGCCTCTGTTGAACTGATAATGCTAAGTAATAAAAGATATTCGAGGTCACAACAATAATGAAGAACAAAAATATAACGTAAATGCTACTAAGTTATCAAGAGACACAAGTGATTACGTGGTTCGACTTTCGTCTACGTCCACGGGGTAATGAGTGATTTTTTGCTTTAAGTTGTGGTGGTTACAAAGATCTTAAATGCTTCCCAAAGTAATAGACAGAACTCAAGTTGAAGTAAATACTTAAGTTCTAAACATTAAAGAGGTATAAGCTTAAGACTAGTGAAAAGGCGAGGGTACCCAAATATACCTCAAGCTAAAACTTTTCCTACCTATAAGTCTTTTCTCCTAAAGTGATTGTCTATGGACTGAGTCGAGACAATACAACTAATCGGTTCACACTTCGTTTTATCGTCTATGGATACGAGATCGAGACAATACAACAACGAAGTATGTTTACTTAATAAGAGGTTCGGACTTAACCAAAGACAATAGGATTACTATCAAGTAAAATAGGAATTAGCGTTTGTGCAATTTACTTTAAATTATAATAACAACAATTATATTTGCAAAAAATAAAAGTAAACGACACAACAAGATTTTGTTAACGAGGAAACCGCAAATGCAGAAAAACCCCGGGACCTTGTCCAGAAGTGAATACTCTCAGGATTAAGCCGCTATACAAAATCAAACCAACTCCGTATAGTTGAGACCAAGCAACTAAACATATAGTTCACCTAGTTCTGTCTGTATTCCCACGCCTCCAACTTATGAATAAGTCACGTACTTGGAACAATTCCTTTGGTTCGTGTTCCAAACAGTAGAGAAACAACAAATCTGTTTGGTATCAACTCTTTTCAACCAAGTGATGTGAGTTCGGCAAAGGCTCTTCTGTTTATCTCAATAAACTCCTTCGTCAGGTTCTTAGATCTATCTTATGATCAACTACCAAAGGTCATTGTTAAGATTTTGTAATCAATACTTTTAATCACAAAGAATTGTATTGATGTCGATCTACACAACTAATCAATCTAATCTACCACAAGGATAAACCGATTATAGTTGGATCCTCTATATCGAAACAAGTATTGTGCACACCAAAGATTATGAACCCCAAATCAGAAATCTTCAATATCTTCTTTGTCTTCAAATCTTCTTAGATCTTCAATAAACGCCTGCACACAAAAACTTGAATCTCTTGTGATCAATCACGCACAGAACGGAGTCTGTTAACAATGGATTATCACAAGACGTCTTTAAATCTACAAACAGTCTAAAGATCCCTGTCGAAATTTCGATATAGTTTGAGTGAATCTTATATCAAAAGAGAAGATTCTCAAGCATAAACAAACTAGGTGCAATCAAAGTTCAACCTCCGTTAGTCAATCAAATCAATCGAAAACAAAAGATAAACCGCAATTATCTAGTTTCCAACCAACGGTACTAATAGAGCTTGTCAATCCTAAAGAAGAATTTAAACTGAGCGGTCGTAAGAGATGTCGCCTAATTTGGTTACTCTCCTCTCCGAATAGGCGGCTTTACCAGTAATAACACAATCGAGGAAGTTTTCTATCACGAAGGATTAGTTTGCTAGAAATGCAAACTTCAAGTATTTATAGACAAGGAAGTTTGGACACCAAGGAATTTCCAAAACCGAAAATATTCTCAAGATATGCAATATATTCCAAATTCGGTTTCCATAATTCCTGGAAATGTTCTGTCCAAAATATTGACCGAAAATCTCTTTGGAAAATCTTCAACTAGTAAATGCACATTACTAATTCTCATTTTCCTAAAATAAAATTAAAAACCTTAAATAAAAGATTCTTAACTTATTTATGTTTCGATCCTGGGATTTTCTTCGTTTAGTTATTAAGGAATAACTTTGAACAGTTAAAGATTAGCGTTACTGCACATGTTCAAAGTATGTCGACATCCTTACACTGTAAGTCTTTTTTCATACTTATAACCTTGAAACCGATTTGCCACACTTACAAACAAGTTTATAATTGGTTCATTTGACTTTCAAGTACTATGTGATTGATCAAGAACACTCAATCACAAATCATGGGTTTCATGGTTCTATCAAAACAAGTTTTGGTTCTACCTCCACGTGAGTATTGTGCATAGTCACACTAGATTTCCAAAATTTGGTTGACTAAGTACTAGGATCGGTTCCCCACATATGTATGGTATCTAACTTGAATGTGTTGCACATGTCCATAAGATCGGTTCCCCTTTCAGCTAAAACATGTTGCACCCCGTATAAGGATCGATTCCCCTTTGTGATGTGTTGCACCTCTTACTAGGATCGGTTCCCCTTTACCCAGAGTCGGTCTTACACAAAACCACAAACTCGATCATACCATCTCAGGTGATTACTTAAGATTGGTTTCACTAATAAAAGTCATACTAATACAAAAGTCAGGCCTTTGTGAATATTTTTAGCAAGAAAACAAACAAGTCATGAGTGGTTATACTAATCACACATATTGGTTGTTCACAAGATATGCAATGAATATCAATGCCAATAACGCCTGGAGGTTTCCTTTTCGATTCACAAAACAAGTTCATGAATTTACTTCCTTAAAACACATGTAAAAACATTGTTTCCTAGGATGGAATCCTCACCTCATACCCATACATAATCACAATAGCATTTAAACGATTATGTCGATGTATTATCTACAAAGTTTAATGGTTAAGCAATAAACCTCGTATTGTATTCCTTAATACTATGTCTATCTAGAGTGTTCATGCTTCGCAGTTTTGTTTTCAATATGCACGACTTGAAAGATACGTTAGGGAATGAAACAGTTCAAGTCAAATATCACTAACCTCAAGTGGAAGGATGATGTTGTCGTTGTAGCTTCTTACTTGTTCACTTCTTCAGGTCTTCGTAATACTTGTAATGTCTAATATCCTAATACTTTCAAGCTAACCTATACGAAGTTGACTCTAGTACATAATCAAGCGACTCTTTAAATGAGTTTTGATTCACTAAAATATGACAATCAAACTTGACATACCAACGCTTGGTGGGTTCAACCGAGCTATGCTCTAACAATCTCCCCCTTTGTCAATTTTAGTGACAAAACTCTTACATCATATGGATGAAAAAAATTACAAGAATTCATCACACATACGCTTGATTCCCGAATTCAACAACACAATAACCTGTATACATTCAATCCTTAAATTCTACTGTTGACATTATAATAACAAAGAATATTACTCCCCCTAAAGGTAAGATAGGTAGATTTTATCAATCCGCACGTCTTTGTTATTCCTTTGTAATGATATGTTACTCCCCCTTAGTCTATGCTTTCACTCTTTCGTTAGATTAACGTTTAAGCACCAATGTCCTTTTTCTTAGTGATACCAATCAATATAAAATCAATGCCAGTATCACTTGTTTACTCCATATATTTCTCCCCCTTTTGTCACAAAACGACAAAGAAACGAAAAAATAAAGGACAAACCGAAAAGAATCTTACAAATATCAAAATAGACTTGCAACCTATAGAGTTAAGCAGGAGGGTTCCACACACCATTTTTGATAACCAATATCAAAACCGAAACTATAAAGTAATTATGTTTTGATATGTTATCAAGGAAATAATTGCCCGAAGCAATTTTCCCTAATAGTTTAGCAAACCCAAAATAAACTAAGAACCTTAGTTCCTTTGCTAAACCGATTGTACAAATACAATCGCTTGTTCGATAAGACCAAAATAAAGATAACTCTATTTTTCTTATCAGGTTCTAATCATCCATATAACTTATACCTTTAACTTTTAAACAAGACAAGTACTAGGTTAGTTAACTAGCATTTCCTTTTAAGGCATTCGATTAGACTTGAATAACCGAAACCTCCACTTTGATAAGTCTAACTAAGATCAGAATTAACTTAGTTTCTCTTATCCGTAATCGAATTGGACTAAACAATTCATCTCGTAAACCTTTTCTTTCGTTAATCCATAAAAAATTCATACAAACCAAAATGAATCAACTTGCATAATTATTCACCTCAACCGGAAGCAATTGAAACAACATAGACATTAAAGCACCGCAATTCCACCGAAATTTTGTAAGCCTAAGCAATTGATTCCACACAATAAAGCAAGATAACAATAGTTTTTCTTAACCGGAAACAATTGAATCACACACACATCCATACACACATAATGGAATAAAACATTAATTTTACCGAAATTTTGTTAAGCAAAAGCAATAAATATATGAAATAACATCAGGCTTTTCTTAAACAGGAAAAAAATTAACTAACAAGATTGTTACCTCAAATTTCGCATCCTCTTCTCCAATATGTTTGCATCTTCTTCCAGGGAGAATTGATATCGAAATATCATTATGTTGTTATCCTTATGCAAAACAAAAGAATAACAACGACCAACCTTTACCAGAGAAAGGTTGAAAACCGGTTTTTAACTATTTCAAGCAAAAGTTGAAAACCCCGAAACACATATGTTTTTATGCTAAACCAAAACCGATTCAACATATTGTGACTTTTTCACATATTGTTTCTATCAGAACCCCTCGTGATCCTTTGATAAAGCCTACCAACATGGGATAGAACTTAATCCTGCTAAATCAAAAAGTCACCCAAACCATAAGGGTTCACAACATTATGAGATCGAATATCAAGGTAATAAAACCGAAATCAAACATCCTATAAACATACATAGCAATAAGAAAGCATTCAAGCACAGGCTATGTAAATCAAAAACAATCATAAGAAAAATTATAAATCAAATAATTTTATTCATAATAGACTTAGTACAATTATTGAAAGAAATAAAAAATTGATGTCTATTTCCTTTTGCAACTCAGTCCTTCATATCAGTGTTTAATGAAGGCGGATTACTATTTTCAGTATCCAGCTTGTGAATTTCTTCAAGTAGAAAACCTTGTTGCTTGACCAGAATTTCTTGCAGGTGAGAAATTTTTGTGAAGGATTCTGCAAGAGCATGTAATTTTGTCTTTGATTGAACATAAAAGTGTGTCAATGCTTCAATAAACTGGTTTTTCCTCAGCGTATTCTCTCTTTCCTTCTTGCTAAGCCAGTATACCCTTTTGATTTTACTCTTAATATCAAGAGAAGATCCAGACTTAATCTTAAGTTGATCTTTCTGATCTAGTATCTTGCCATAAGAAGATGTTGGATCCAGACTCATGGTTCGGACAAGGAATGACCAAAGAAGGAGAAGGATCTTTTTATAATTTTCATACTTCCGAAAATATAATATTCTTATAAATCTGAATATATCAAGTATTTTCAAATACTAGATTTTATTCCCATAATCTACACATAAGTGCCTTGATTTTCCTTCTTCCTCACTCAATTCGGCACACAAGGTGAGGAAAGAATTCTAATACCGATCAAGTGGTACTAGTATGAGATTTTCTCTCATTATGGGGTTTCGAACAACCAGAGTGTCCTTGATCTAGTATCGTATGAGAAATTCTCTTCTTGTTACCCCGAACTAGCGAAGTATCTTGAGATTGACTTGGGTTGCCTATGCAACTTTTAGCAATTCTGTTTTTGAGACAATTTTTGAATCTTGTCTTATTTTTCCCTTTAGCATTAGATGATTTTATAACATCGGAAGACATGTCCATCTTTAAATTGGGTAAATCATTAATGGAGGAGGAAGAAATAAGATTGACAACTAATGCAATATTAGTTGTTTCCTCTTCTTCAGAATCGTATGAATCAGAGGTCTCATCTAGAGTTAGAGCCAAAGCCTTGGTTCGAGTGTATTTCTTAAGATTGGGACAGTCTTTAGCAATATGACCAAACCCTTTACACTTAAAGCATTGCGGTTGATATTCATCATCTTCTTCATGATCCTTTTTGACAGGAACTCGATCATGTGGACGAGAAGATCGATGAGTATCCTTTATGAATCTCTTATTTCTTTTCTTTAAGAGATCTCGAAATTGTCTGGTAATCAATGATAATGATTGTTCAATTTCATCATCACAATTTTCTGCAATCTGTTCATCTGAATCATCCATCTGTCTATTCCTCTCCATTGGAGCTTTCGGAATTTTTGCAGCTTTAAAAGCAATTCCTTTATTTTGAATAGACTGTGATTCATGATCAAAGATCTTTAACTTTCCAACGAGTGTGCTTCGTGAGAGAATTGAGAGATCATTTGCTTCTATGATTTCATGCTTCTTAGAATCGTATCTTGGTGGCAACGATTTGAGAATTTTGCACACTATATCTTTTTCAGAGATAGTCTTTCCAAGAGAGAAAGAGGCATTAATTATCTCAGAGAGTTTAAGATGAAACTCTTCAAAAGTGTCATTATCATCCATTCGAAGGTTTTCCCAATCAGACGTAAGAGTTTGAAGTCTAGATTCTTTCCCTGAAGTGTTTCCTTCGAATACGATCTGAAGATTATCCCAAGCTTCTTTCGAAGTTTTACATGTTGATACATGATGTTGTAGATCACGACTTACAGCATGTATTATAGCATTCAAACCATCTGAATTCTGCTTTGCAAGCGCCTTTTCTTCGTTTGAAAAATTTACTAAGCATTTAAACTCAGTTTCTGAATTATCTATCTTTGGACGAATATAACCATCGACGACTAATATCCAAGTATTAAAGTCTCGTTATTGAAGAAAAGATCTCACAGCAGATTTCCACCATAGATAGTTTGTTCCGTCAAATCTTGGTGGTACGTTTATTGAAGTCGATTCATGAGAACTCGATTTCATTCTTATAAGTTGGATCGCACCAAACACAGATTGTTAGATATTTTTGTGTTTTCCTGCTCTGATACCAATTGAAAAGGCGAGGGTACCCAAATATACCTCAACATAAAACTTTTCCTACCTATAAGTCCTTTCTCCGAAAGTGATTGTCTATGGAGTGAGTCGATACAATACAACTAATCGGTCCACACTTCGTGTGATCATCTATGGATACGAGATCGAGACAGTACAACAACGAAGTATGTTTACATGATAAGAGGTTCGGACTTAACCAAACAAAATAGGATTACTATCAAGTAAAATAGGAATTAACGTTTGTGTAATTTACTTTAAATTATAATAACAACAATTATAATTGCGGAAAATAAAAGTAAATGACACAACAATATTTTGTTAACGAGGAAACCGCAAATGCAGAAAAACCCCGGGACCTTGTCCAGAATTGAATACTCTCAGGATTAAGCCGCTATACAAAATCAAACCAACTTCGTATAGTTGAGACCAAGCAACTAAACCTATAGTTCACCTAGTTCCGTCTGTATTCCCACGCCTCCAACTTATGAATAAGTCACGTACTTGGAACAATTCCTTTGGTTCGTGTTCCAAACAATAAAGGAACAAAAAATCTGTGAGTTCGACAAAGGCTCTTATGTTTATCTCAATAAACCCCTTCGTTAGGTTCTTAGATCTATCTTATGATCAACTACTAAAGGTAATTGTTAAGATTTTGCAATCAATACTTTTAATCACAAAGAATTGTATTGATTCTGATCTACAAAACTAATCAATCGAATCTACCACAAGGATAAACCGATTATAGTTGGATCCTCTATACCGAAACAAGTATTGTGCAGACCAAAGATTATGAACCCCAAATCAGAAATCTTCAATATCTTCTTTGTCTTCAAATCTTCTGAGATCTTCAATAAACGCCTGCACACAACAACTTGAATCTCTTGTGAAGAATCATGCACAGAACGGAGTCTGTTAACAATGGATTATCACAAGACGTCTTTAGATCTACAAACAGTCTAAAGATCCATATTGAAACTTCGATCTAGTTTGAGAGAATCTTATATCAGAAGAGAAGATTCTCAAGCATAAACAAACTAGGTGCAATCAAAGTTCAACAACCGCTAGTCAATCAAATCAATCGAAAACAAAAGATAAACCGCAATTATCTAGTTTCCCACCAACGGTACTAATAGAGCTTCTCAATCCCAAAGAAGACTTTGAACTGAGCGGTCGTAAGAGATTTCTCCTAATTAGGTTACTCTCCTCTCCGAATAGGAGGCTTCACCAGTAACAACACAACCGAGGAAGTTTGCTTTCATGAAGGATTAGTTTGCTAGAAATGCAAACTTCAAGTATTTATAGACTAGGAAGTTTGGAAACCAAGGAATTTCCAAAACCGAAAATATTCTTAAGATATGCAATATATTCCAAATTCGGTTTCCATAATTCCTGGAAATGCTTTGTCCAAAATAATTACCGAAAATCTCTTTGGAAAATCTTCAACTATTAAATGCACATTACTAATTTTCATTTTCTTAAAATAAAATTATAAACCTTAAATAAAAGATTATTAACTTATTTATGTTTCGATCCTGGGATTTTCTTCCTTTAGCTATTAAGGAATAACTTTGAACAATTAAAGATTAGCGTTACTGCACATGTTCAAAGTATGTCTACATCCTTACACTGTAAGTCATCTTTCATACTTACAACCTTGAAAGCGATTTTCCACACTTCCAAACAAGTTTAGAATTGGTTCATCTAACTTTCAAGAACTATGTGATTTATCAAGAACACTCAATCACAAATCATGGGTTTCACGGTTCTACCAAAACAAGTTTCGATTCTACCTCCATGTGAGTACTGTGCATATTCACACTAGCTTTCCAAAATTCGGTTGACTAGGTACTAGGATCGGTTCCCCACATATATATGGTATCTAACTTGAATGTGTTGCACATGTCCATAGGATCGGTTCCCCTTTCTGCTAAAACATGCTGCATCTCATGCAAGGATCGATTCCCTTTTATGATGTGTTGTACCTCTTACTAGGATCGGTTCTCCTTTACCCAGAGTCGGTCTTACACAAAATCACAAACTCGATCATACCATCTCAGGTGATTATTTAAGATCGGTTTCACTAATAAAAGTCATACAAATACAAAAGTCGGGCCTTTGTGAATAGTTTTACCAAGAACACAAACAAGTCATGAGCGGTTATACTAATCACACATATTGGTTGTTCACAAGATACACAATGAATAACAATACCAATAACGCCTGGCGATTTCCTTTTCGATTCACAAAACAAGTTCATGAATTTACTTCCTTAAACACATGTAAAAACATTGTTTCCTAGGATGAAATCCTCACCTCATACCCATACATAATCACAATAGCATTTAAACGATTATGTCGATGTCTTATCTACAAAGTATAATAGTTAAGCAATAAACCTCGTATTGTATTCCTTAATACTATGTCTATCTAGAATGTTCATGCTTCACAGTTTTTTTTTCCAATATGTATGACTTGAAAGATACGTTAGGAAATGAAACAGTTCAAGTCAAATATCACTAACCTCAAGTGGAAGGATGATGTTGTCGTTGTAGCTTCTTACTTCTTCACTTCTTCAAGTATTCGCAATACTTGTAATGTCTCATATCCTAATAATTTCAGGCTAACCTATACGAAGTTGACTCTAGTGCATAATCAATTGACTATTTAAATGAGTTTTGATTCACTAAAATATGACAACCAAACTTGACATACCAACGCTTGGTGGGTTCAACCGAGCTATGCTCTAACAACTAGATATTTTCTCCTAGATAATGAATGCCCTTAATTTGTTGGTCAAGCTTGGTATTTATAGCCCCTTCTGCTCCAGGTATATCTTTGTTGTCTTTGGATCCACCGTTCCGTGATATACCTTCCGTACAAATGGTACCTTCGTTCTCCGCACGCTTTCTCCAGTCGGACTCTGCCATCTCAGCTGACCCACGTTCCTTCGGGGACTTCCCATCCTCAGTACAGATTGTACCTTCGTTCACCGCTAGCCTTTTCCAGTCAGATTCCGCCACATCATCTCTCTCCACGTGCTTTGGTTATGCGTGTAGATAAGAGATTTGTGCATTTAGTGCTGATTAGATATGTCATCTACCTCTGTCCCTTCGCCAGCGGCCTCTCTCTAGACTAGGATTTACTGTCTCCATCTTGGCCGTCGAGGTATCCCTCATTGGGATGAGATAAAGTAGATCTGCGAAGGTATACCCTGATACTCAGGTTTCTCTGTATAGCGAGGGCTACACAGTTATCTTGTACACGACCACTAAGATCGTGATACGTGCTCCGCGGAATATTGGTATTCACATGTTTGATAAAATGTTTGAATCAGTTACAGATATGTAGAATGTACAATTTAGTTTATAGCCCAAATGGAAGCATATTTTATGGTTATCATCCATGTTTTTGTTATATTATTGCTCTGATTTTTATGTTGAGATACACAAATAGACATGATAGAACAAGAATTAATTGAAAATTTATTGCCCCTCTTATTTTTTTAGGTTTATAAAAAGAACTAAAAAAATGGCCTCATCGTGAATTCGAAGGGGTGATCGACTGCCAAGACAAGAGGTTGCAAAAGAGATAGGCCAAAATATTGTGGAAGAGAGTGAAAAAGATGAAAACAATGAGGATTTGTATATGAAAGAGGGAAACAGTGATGAGGTTGATGATGTCAATGGTGATAAGGATGATGAAGACATCAATATTTATGAGAATGACAGCGAAGCCGTGCGGTCAACACAAAACGAACTTTTCTTTCGCCTTTTATTAAAGAATACCGTGTGCTTGCCGCATATAAACGGCATACGCCTATTTTTGAAAGGATTTCTCTTTGCTAAGAGAAACCCGATAAAAAAAATGAGAATGATGATAAGGTGACGAAAAGAATATAGGAAAAATGGTGGTTGAAGCAAGTGAACTCTCCAAACTATTTATCCACATCTTTTGCGCTACCATAAAGACCACATTCCACGCTAGTATCACTACATGAAAACCTCAAATAGCTGAATGGGCCAAAATTGTCGGGCTGAAGTAGATTTTGGCTACAACTAGGATTTGCTGAGTGAAATTGACAGTTAGATCTAGTGTTGGTCAAGCCATTCATGCCATGGGGATTTTCCAACACTGCAATCGCCTGAAGTTTGGCCCACTACAAGTTTGTGAAAAAACTGGACGTGACATAAACTTGGTACTTCGAAAATAAGCAGCGGCCATGTGGTTGCTTAGGCTATGGTCGACTCCATTTGAGAGTTGGAAAAGTATATTCAATCAGGGAAATAAACTTGGTACTTCGATAATAAGTAGTGGTCATATTTCTTAGGTTATGGCTTACTCCATTGAGTTGGAAAGTTATTTTTGATCAGTTGGATAAAGATTCAGCCACTCGATATGGTAGAGGGTAGGCAGTCGGTTATATTTTAAACGACCAAATGTGAGACTTGGAAAGTAACTTTTAATGAGTTGGAAGATCGATAAACAACTTATAGTGGTAGTTACTAAGTAGTGGGGTTATATTATGCCAAGTTAATGTGGTTGATGGTAGAATATGTTTAACCAGTCGGGATGGATGATTTTGCCTTTGATCTTGAAAAGACGTATTTGCTCGTTACCCAAATTTCACCATCTACAATGACTTTATTTACAGAATAAATCAATATTCACCTCTGTAAAAAGTTCTTATAGTAGAGCCAGCGCTTGTTGAAATACTCCCAAATATTATAAATTTTTTACAGGAAAAATGTCAAGCCCCTATATGAATTTACTACTACTATAAAGAAATTTGAGTGTTCTCTAGTATTATATTTCACATCTGAATTACTGAAAAGAATCTTATATCAATAATCATATTGCATTGAATGATAATTATTCATTATAGTGCCTTTGCAAGCCTATATAAAATTATGTAGGAAGTTGCGCATGAATATACCTGATGAAACACCGTGTCCAAATTGTCATCTTATAATCTTGTAGTCTCAAACAAGTTATGGTAGGATAGAAAGGAAAAACGAGGACTTTCCAAGAAGTCACCCATCTTGGTATTGCCCCCTGTTTTCGAAAAGGAATGGATGGTATTCAACCAAACTTATGTACACAAGAACTCTAAAATCGGTCACCCATCGTGGTACTGCCCTCGTCCTCTGTTATTATATTGATTGCTCACCACGCCTATCGCGACTCTATTTTCATAAGGAAATGGATGGATTTACCTTTGGCTCGCCACACCAATCACTTACACTCCTCCTTTATCCTGGCTTGCGACATGTTACTAGCCAATACCTTACCTTGTCCGATCTTAAGAATCACATTTCTCATGATTGGTTGTACAAAAAACCTAATAATGGTCTTGGAATAGCAAAACCCTATTTTTGGGCTTAAGAATGGGCCGATTAAAAAGATCTTTTGTTTTCCCAACTTGGCCGGCCCCAAAATTAATTTCAGGGAAGAACAACTTGATCGGCCAGCCCTCTTCTTATATAACCAAGTTGGCTGGCCAACTCACGGTTGACCAGGTTGGCCAGCCAAACTCCTTTACAACCCGCGAATGTCGCAGCTGGTGAAACAGAAGTCTACATCACAAATAAACGTTGCAATTATAAGTTTAAAACCTATGACGAGTGTCCTACCCCTATGTTAAAGTTGTAAAAAATCATTGTAAACCTAGGGATGGATCCCACCCCTTTGTAAACGTTGCAAACCTAGGGATGGTGTCCCACCCCCTCCATATACGTTGCAATTTCTTTGAAAGGGACATATAACATTCTTTCCTTATCGAATTTGTGTGACTAGCACATGCGACAAGCGATGTTCTTCTTAGCTCATGTGCCTTCCCAAATTCGACGGATTACGTGAGTCGTCCACTACTTTGGCCGGGCATTAATGTCTTCACAACATAAGACTTACACGATGAGTTATTATTCATAAAAAGACGTCCCTCCATAAACACCTTTTTTTCTCCACTTCCCATATATGACAAGCCATATGTGTTTGACCACATGTGTCTGGCATGCTAATCCCTATTTCCATAGAACGTGACTTATCACATGCGACTGACCATATGTGTCAGGCACGGTAAATCCCAAAACATTTGCTTGTCATATGTGACTTCCTACACATGTCAGGATACATATAAATTGTATATGTATGACTTTCATATATATACAATTTATTTTATACGACTGATTATAAATAACTTATCGTAACACCTGGACATGGATGTCGTATTCCATATAGCTAACATACAAGTCTTGTTATATATGGTAATCACTCTAGTTCTCATGTAATTTCTTCTCCTATTTTTGATGACCATCCATCACCTCACGTTGATGTTATGAAGTAAAGTGATTGACTCACTCAATGACCATATCAGGCATCACCTGTTCACTAAGACATGTCATGCGGATTGATATACCTAAACTCTTATTGCACATTTGAGTTTTTCAGAGACTTGACATAAGTATTAAATAACTACGTATTTATTTTAGTTTTCCTATTCTCCACAAGTCTCTCCATTCTTGTCAAACTCATCAATACTTATCAGATAAGACAAGTCCGTAGCCAATTGATCTATTATGCAAGTCTCATCTGACTTCAAATTGTAGTATTTAATTTTATTAAAAATAATATGAGACATCAAAGATGTCATAAATGGGGGATATTATTTTTGGTATTGGTCTGGCCTTCTAAGACATACAGTGTAGCAATACATCCATTACGAGCAAGTATCGGGATGTGTGAACTGTTGACAGAGTAGAGAAGTAACAGGTTTGATACCGTGCAGTCTTCCCTAACAAATGGGACGCAGTTTTCAATATATTCACCACGACCTCCACTTTAACACTATTTCACATCTTCTACTTCTTACGACCATTTTCCAAACACAACCATGAAAATTCTCAACCGAAAACGTTCTCAACCAACATCATATTTTCTAAAAGCAACGGAAACAAGTTACATATGTGGAAGCAAAAGAGTTTGTCCATTATGTTTCATGAATGACCATATTATGATGTAATTCCATTTGATGTATTCTAAGTATACGCATGTAGGTTGTTCAGCTAACAAAAAGGTCCTTGAATCACAACCAAAAAAGCTCGGGCATTTGCAATGTCAAGATCCTAACTGTCGTGAGGAACCACGAATGTTAGTTTATGTTATAAAGGAGCAAGAAGATGAAAAGATAGCTGCATTGTGGAAAAGCTCAAAACTTGAAGTCATGTTGAAGAAGCCACTGCAAGACCAATGCGCGGAAGTAAAGTCTACAAAACAGATGATTAATGAATGGTCAAGCCTTGGTTGCAAATATTTTATGCATTTGCACATTTTAACAGAAGAAGACACATTTGGAAAACACTTCTAGTAATGTCCGTCGTGTTTTAAGTTGGAGTGAAATGATTAAGTGTATGAACTGATTCCAGCATCGTTATTTAGTCATGTGCTTAATTAATGAAAATATCTTTGTCTTTGCACCATCAGTGTACTAGCATAACCAATTTGCACATTTCTATTTTTGAATCAAAGTACATTAGATTAAATAATATTATGTTAGACTCAATTACAGTAAATCATAAAAGCGAGATAATCAACATCTAGGAGGCAGAGGGTTAAACCTGTGAAGTTCTCTAAGGATTTTGAAACAAGCTAAAAACTGAAAAAAAAGTCTTCCGTTAGTTTGCTTCCAAGTCGTTGTAGTTCTTTGGATCACTTCAGCTTCAGTTTCACTGTTAAGCCTATTTCGGTTAATCTGCATTAGCATACCAATAAATTGGTTGACAACACGACAAATTGATTAAAAACGAGCACACAATCCATTAGGTTCACGGTTTCTCAGATTCCACGTTTCTGCAACGAACTTTGCGAAAACTTGTTGCCAAAAAATTATTTGGGAAAATTCGTAACACTGTGAATATTTTCACTATCTTGAATATCCATGTGTCTACGAACGTCTGGTCACGCATATGAATTCCATGACAGATATCACTATCTTGAGTTTCTTTACCGATGTAAAGTCTTAAGCACTCAACTCCATTTGATCGTCTTCTGAACAGTAAAGGAACAAAGTTGTTTGGTAACTGCTCCAATAATCTTTTAAAAAAAGATTCGTTGAGTCTTGACAAAGGCTCTTCCGTTTAAAATAGTAAACTCATTTGTCGGATTAGATCAATCCAAATCAGTAACTAAGATTCGGATTCACAACTATCAGATTTGGATATTGAAGAATACCACCAAATGATAGTTGCCGACCAAAACGACTATAGGATCAAATCTTTCAAAAAATAAACCGGATCTAAGTCGGATCCTAGCCGATCAAGATGCATGCACAAATCACGAGATACTAGAACCAATAACAAAAATATTCTTGTCTTCAAATCTTCAATTTCCTTTTTATGTACTTGCACACCACAAACTTGAATCCACTTATGATCAATCACACACAGAACGGATTCTGTTAACAATGGATGATCACAAGTTGTCTTTATATCTAAAAACAGTTCTAAAAATCCCGTCAATACTTTGATCTAGTTTGAGTGACTCTTATGTCAGAAGAGAAAGCTCTCAAGAATAATCAAACTACGTGCGATCAAATTTTCAACAACCGTTAGTCAATAAAAATCGAAAACTAAAATAACAAAGAAATTATCTAGTTTCCCACCAATGGTACTCGTAGAGCTTCTTGATCACACAGAAGTTGTTAAACGAGCGATCGTAAGAGATTTCGCCTAATTATAGTACTTTTCTCTCCGGATAGATGGCTCCACCAGAAACAACACGAATGAAGTTTTCCTGGCTCTTAGGATAGTTTACAACAAATGCAAACTCAACTATTTATAGACCAAGGTTGTTTTTGAAAACACGAGGGTACCAAAATACACCACAATCTTTTAATGATCCACATATAAGTCCTCTTACCTAAAGTGATCGTGAATGGACAAAGTCGAGACAATGCAACAAATCGGTATTTACACTTTGTGTGATTGTCTATGGATACGAGATCGAGACAATACGACTACCAAAGTGTGATACTTGGTAATAGGTTCGGACTTAACCAAACTCTATAGGATCACTATAAAGTATATCGGAGTTAACGCTTGTGTATTTTACTTTTAATTATAATAAACAATTATAATTGCGGAAATAGAAAAGTAAAAGACACATCAAGATTTTGTTAATGAGGAAACTGCAAATGCAGAAAACCTCAGGACCTAGTTCAGATTTAAATACTCTCATAATTAAGCCGCTTTACAAAATATAAACCAACTTCGTATAGTTGAGACCAAGCAACTACCCCTAGTTCACTTAGTTTCCTCAGTATCCCTATGCTTCTGATTTCGATGAGTGCACGAACTGGAACAACTTCTTTGGATCGTATTCCAAACATTAAAGGAACAACATATATGTTTGGTAACAACTCTTTCGATTCTTTCAAGATAAAGATATATCAAGTCATACGCAAAGGCTCTTCCCTTTAATCTAATAAACTCCTTTGCCTGGTTAGATCAATCTATCCAGTAACTACCAAAGTAGTCAAGTTTAGATTCACAATCAATCAGTATAGATCTCAACGAGAAACTATAAAGCGATGTCGATCTCACGCAACTAATCATTCGAATAAATTCGATTCTAGTTGGATCCCAGCCGATCAAGGTTTTGCGCACACCAAAGATATGAGAACTAAATCGTCTTCGTCTTCAAATCTTCTTTGATCTTCAATAAACACCTGCACAACATCACTTGAATCTCTTGTGATCAATCATACACAAGACGGAGTCTGTTAACAATGGATTATCACAAGATGTCTTTAGATCTACAAACAGTTCTAAAGATCTCGTTGATACTTCGATCTAGTTTGACTGAATATTATCTCAGAAGAGAACATTCCCAAGAATAAACAAACTAGGTGCAATCAAAGTTTCAACATCCATTAGTCAATTAAATTAATCGAAAACTAATAACACTGCAATTATCTAGTTTCCCACCAACGGTACTCGTAGAGCTTCTTGATCCCACAAAAGTCTTTAAACGAGCGGTCGTAAGAGATTTCACCTAATTAGGATACTTTCCTCTCCGATTAGACGGCTCCACCAAAAACAACAAGAATGAAGTTTGCCTGGCTCTTAGAATACTTTGTTAGAAATGCAAACTTAGGTATTTATAGAACAAGGATGTTTGGACACCAAGGAATTTCCAAAACCGAATATATTCTCAAGATATGCAATGAATAGAAAAATTCGTTTTTCCTAATTCCAGTAAAACCACATTACTAATTTTTAATCTCTAGATATATGCATTTAATTGCTGGTAATTAAAGTATATAAAACCAAAAAACTTAATTAAAGGATTATCAATTTATTTCGGTACAGGTTCTCCTTGAGTACTAAGGAATATCTTTGAACAATAAAAGATAAGAGTTACTATAGGTGTTCAAAGTATGTTGACATTTCTTCACTATAAATCCTTATTCATATTTACATGGATTTACATTCTGGGAATCGGTTATACCAAACTTCCAAACAAGTTTAGAATTGGTTCACCTGTATTCCAAGATTACTATGTGATTGATCAAATATTAAATTAAATACATGGGTTCAATCGGTTATACCAATCACTAGGATCGGTTGTAACCTAATATGGAAACACTTGTGATCGGTTACACAAGTTACCAGAACCGGTTACATCAGTTACCAGGATTGGTTACATCAATTACCAGGACCGGTTACCATATTCTCATGGTATTTCTTGTGATCGGTGTCACCGGTTACCAGGATCGGTTACACCAATTACCAGGACCGGTTACACCAATTACAAGGATCGATTACACAACACTCTGTGATCGGTCACACCAAATACAAATATCGATCATAGCATCTCATGGTGATTACTTAGGATCGGTTACACTAATTAATAGAAACTAGTCATACCAAATCATAAGTCAGGCACTTGTGATTAGTTGTACCAATATACATAAAAATTTACGATCGGTTCTACCATCTCCCACATATTTGTAATCCAAGGATTTGCAATGAATAGTCGTACCAATAAGACTAACGATTTCCCTTTTGATTCATAAAACAAGTTCATGAATGTACTTCCTTTAAACAAATGTAAAACATTGTTTCCTAGGATGAAATCTTCACCATAACACATTCACATAATCATAACAGTATATACAAGATTATGTCGATGTCATATCTACGAAGTTCAAAAGATAAGCGTTATACTTCGTAGTCTAATTCCCTAATACTATGATCATACAAATATGACCATGTCACATCAGTAGAGTATTATACAATATGTACATTATATAGAGCTTCTCATTCATGTTTTCAATATAGCACGACTTGAAAGATACGTTAGGAATGAAACAACTCAAGTCAGTATTACTAACCTCAAAAGGAAGGATGATGTTGTCGTTGTAGTTCGCTTCTTCTTCACATTCTTCAGGTCTTCGAAGTAATACTTGTATTCTGAACATTCCTAGACTTTCTAATCTAACCTAAACGAAGTTGACTCTAGTTTACAATCAAGCAACTTTAGATGAGTTTTGACACACTAAATTATAACAACCAAACTTGACATACCAACGCTTGGTGAGTTCAACCGATCTATGCTCTAACCATCTCCCCCTTTGTCAATTTTAGTGACGAAACTCTTATTACATATGGATAAACAAATTACAAGAATTCATTTTACATACGTTGGATTTCAAGTTTCAACAACACAATAACCTACATATATTCAATCAATATATGTCGTTGTTGACATTTGAATAACAAAGCTTTTACTCCCCCTAAAGGTAAGAGCTCAGTAAATATTCAATCCGAACATTTTTGTTATTCCCCCTTTTGTAGTCAGAATACTGCAAAAATCACATAAGGTACACTGTTGTAGTATTTTCCTTAGTGATTACAACAACATGATATGTTTCTCCCCCTTAGTCAATGTCTTACTCTTTCGTTAGATATAATGTCTAAGCACAATTGTCCTTTCATTAGCGATTGCAAATCACTTATTTACTCTATATATTTCTCCCCCTTTTTGTCACAAAATGACAAAGGTTCGAGCAAATAAAGGACAAACCGAAAGGATCTTACAAATCTAAAAGACTTGTAAAAAACCTATAAGAGTTAAGCACGAAGGTTTCACATACCATTTTAGATAACCAATATTAAAACTGAAACTACAAGTAATTTAGTTTTAGTATGTTATCAAGGAAACAATTGCCTGAAGCAATTTTCCCTAATAGTTTAACAATTCGACTAAGAAACTTAATTCCCTTGTTAAACCGGTTGACCAAAAAATTTGATCAATGCATACGCAACCGGTTGTTTCGATAAGACCAAAACAAAGATCAGAATTAACTTTATTTCTCTCATCAGGCTCTAATTATTTAGACAATAACTTAGACCTTTCTCTTTAGACAAGACAAACACTAGGTTAGTTAGCTAGTTTTTCTTGTTAAGGCATTCAGTTAGACTTGAATAACCGAATCCTCCGATTTGATAAGTCTAACTAAGATCAAAATTAACTTAATTAGTTTCTCTTATCCAGAATCGATTATGACTAAACAAATGATCTGGTATTTCGTTAAGCCATAAACAATAGATACAAACCAAAATAAATTGACTTGCACAATTATTTTCTTAACCAGAAGCAATTGAAACAATCATAGACATTATAGCACCGCAATTGCACCGAAATTTCGTTAAGAAAAAACACTTGATACCCAACAATAAAGAAGATACCAAACAATAAGTCAAATAAATTGACATAGTTTTTCTTAACCGGAAACAATTGAATCATACACACACACATCCATACAAAATAATGATATATATCAATTGTACCGAAATTTTTTTAAGCAAAAGCAAAATATATGCAATATAAACAGGCTTTTCTTAAACAGGAAAACAATTAACTAACAATTTGTTACCTCAGATTCCGCAACCTCTTCTCCCCAAAAAGATATATCATTAAGCGCAAGTTCAAGTAAGAACTCTCCCCCAGTGTGTTGTCATCCTCTCGCAAGAACAAAAGAAAAACAACAAGAGAAACCTTTACCAGAGAAAGGTTTAAACGGTTTTAACTAATGCGTGCCAATAACAAAAGTTGAAAACCCGAAACACATATGTTATGCTAAACACAACTCATGTAAACATAAAGTGATTCAACATATTGTGACTTTTCACATATGAGTTTCAATCTGAACACCTTATGATCCTTTGATAAAGCCTACCAACATCGGCTAGAACTTAATCCCACTAAATCAAAAAGTCACACAAACCATAAGGGTTACATCATATGAGATCGAATATTATGGTTAATGAAAATATAAATCAGACATCCCATAAACCGAATACACATAGCAAAAATATAAGCATTCACTCAGTGGCTATGTAACCGGTAACTATCACAAGAAAAATTATAAAGAAATAATTTTATTCATAAATAATGATAGTTTTATTCAAAATAGACCTTATACAATAATTGAAATAAATCAAACATTGATGTCTATTTTTCTGATTAAGTATTACAACATATAATTTAATCCCTAGTGGTGCTCTGATTGTTCACTGAGGTTTCTTCAATGTTCAAACTCTTGAAGCATTTCTCGAGAGACTTGTCAGCAACCACTTCTTGTTTTTCAAGCTTTTCAACTTGAGCCTTCATATCTGCAAAATCAGCTTTTGTTTCCTCAATCATATCCTTGAGCCAATCTTGATTTCGAACCGTTATTATGAGATTGGTTCTTAGTTCTTCAAAACCATGGATATAGTCTATCATACTATCAGAAGGAATCCACTTGGTTTTTGTTGGATCTTGAAGGTTGTAAGCCAATGGACATGACTCATCTTGAGATCCAGCAAAACTATCAGAATCATAATCAGACATGATTTTTTATATGATTTTCTTCTTCCTTTCTGTATTAATTCCTTGACAATCCTTAACCTTTTGATCTTCCTACTTATTTACCTTTGTAATACTGCGAGTTATTTGAGGCATTCTCAAGTATTTAAATAAGAATTAATCAGGGTTTTCCAATACAAGCAAGAGAGAGTTTCTCTTTAGAAGAGACAACTTTCGGACCGAAAATACAAAGGATTTTCCAAAAATATATTAAAAAATATATTTTGTTTCATGTGTCTGAACTTCTCAAGCTGGAAGGTTTATTAAAATTTAAAAATTTAAAATAAAACCTAATTATGGAAGATCATGATAAACATGAAAACTAATTTTTTAAGACAAGATGGATTCACAGCTTATCCAAGAATTGTCACAATTTTTCTGATAAAAACACAATAACATGTGCTCTCGTTTTATGTGCTTTCTCATCCCACAAAGTGAGCACGAATTTGGATGAGGGTACACATTCTCCATACAACTAGGTTGTATCGGAGTAAGCCTTATCGAGCTTACAACGAGCATCATAAACATAGTTCATGTTTCTCTTTGGAAGTTTTTGTCCAAAGTATTTTTCTCCCAAGAAGATGATCCTTTCTTGATCTAAAGATATGATCATGAGGAGAAACCATACTGATATGAGAATTTTTAGAGATAGATAAATCTCTCTTAATTCTGTCAATGAGATTTTCATAAGATTTTCTCATTCAAAGGATTTCCTTATTATGCACATCCGTTTGATTGTCTGAAAAAAATTATCGGAAATCTTCCCTGATTATTTCTTTTGGCAGAAATTATTTCCTTCCATTTCTTCTGAAAATGTTCTTTATGTAAACAAAGACTGTTTCGACATGACTGAGGAGGAAGCTTTTTCCATAAGTGATTATCAACCCTTTCTTATGAATTTATTGAGTTGATTTTATCAGTTTGGGGTATATTCTGTCTTTCTACTGAGGAATGATCTTTCAGTTTTTTAAGATAGGAAACTTCTTTTAATACTTTTACCACGGTATTTTGAAGAAGTATAAATTTCCTGTCAAGTGACTGAAAGTTGTATTCCTTAAGATCTTTTTCACGGAATCGGTTCAAAGTTTCTCTTGGACAAGATTTCGTTTGATCATCGGTAGTTGTAGAACATGGTTCTTCATTCTCTTCTGACTTAATGTAGTTAGGCAAACTCCCATCATCATGATCTAATTCAGACATGATCAAACAAGTCTTGTTATCACGATCTGTAAAGGTCGAGCAAGGACTTTTGTTTTCCTCATCAGAAGAAATTATAAGAGAATCATTAGTCAGAGTAATAGGATGAATCTCTTGATCTCGAGTAAGAGATCTACCAAGAGCTTCAACTTTGACAGTGAGATTCATATTCTCTTTGGCTAGAATATTTAGTTGAATGTATTTTTCTCCGATCTCTTGCTTAGGAAGATTAGATTTTGTCTTTAATATCAAAATCCTTGCAGACAGAGATCTTATAGGCTTTAGGAGTTTTACAAGCTCTTTATCATCATCTTCTTTTCCATCAGAGATAGACTCAGATGTACTTTTAATTTTCGTAACTTGATGAGTGCCAAATATTGTATATATTTATCCCTTTTTGTTGGCATTTTAACTCATCTTTTGTGCATTAATTCTACATTTTATCCCATATTCTGTATTTTCATTGTTTTCAAGAATAAATATTTTTATTAATTAATTTTGCATTTTTAGGTAGTAAATAAAGTTCGGATGAGTCGTGGAGCGAAAAGAGCAGAAAAGTAATGAAAAGCCGGGAGAAATTACGCAAGGAAGCCGCGAAGAATGGTGCACAACCTCATTTTCCACACACAAAAGCGCCTCCGTTCTCAGCCATCAGATCAGTTCTCGGAAGCATCCGACGGTCGCTCCTTCATAGAGCATCAGAATCTGATGTCTCTGCCGAGCACCACAGCGCTGAAATTCCAAGCCTTCAGATTAGATGGTAGTTGAATCCAACGGTCGCTCCTATGCCTGTGCATCAACTCCCGATGATTCCGCCTTACACTACAGTACCTAACTCCATCTGGTGCCGTTAACTTCGTTGCACCTCAGAATCCGACGGTCGCTTCACACATCCTTCCATCTACCCGTTCGATTCCACTCAGATCCAATGATCCAACATCTCAGATTCGCCAACATCTAAATTTGATATCCCGCCTCACACAGTAGCAGCCTATACCTATATCCTGAACCCGACCCAATCTTCTCCTCTTTCTTTCTTCTCCTCCACCCGACAGTAGCTCTGCAACTGCAACTGCACCTCCCCTCTCTGCCATGCCGCTGTCGCTTACACCACCATCACCTCCACAGTTCTGCCACCACCACTAGTTCCATCACTGCCACTACCATCCCCAACACCCTAGCCTAGCTATTTTCTTCATCTCACAACCTCTGAAACCCTAGGTTTTTGGGTGAGTAAAATAGCTAGAAATTAGGGGACAATAGGAGAAGGAAAAGCATCAGAGAAACATCAAGAAGCATGGGTCGAGCAGAGGAAGCTAAATTTTGGGTAATAATTTAAACCCTAATTGTACTGTGTATTGATATTTTTGGGGAAAATGTGTTTAAACCCTAATTTGTTAATTTGGGTATAAATAGAACTGATGTATGAGATGTAAAACTGGTTCTTGGACTAGCCAAGTTTCCACCCAATTTGGGTTAGCCTAATTTCAATTGTTCATTGTTAGTGTCTTGTTTCTGTTAGTGTCTTGTTACTGTTAATGTGCAATGTGCAATTTTCAATTGTTCCTGTTAGTGTCTTGTTCCTGTTAGTGTCTTGTTCATGTCATTCTTAGATGTGTGAAATGTTCTAGGATAAAATTGAATCAAGGTAAGCCACATTTTACTCTCACAGTGCATATCATGTATGCTTTGTAGTTAGGATAAAACTATGTGATATTACCACAACTCATACCTTATTGACATTGTCAAATTCTTTGACTAATTGTGCTTTAGTCAGACATTTAGTGCTTAGGATTGACACATTAGTTGTGATTCAACTATCCATTGGTGAAACACCTTAGGTAAAAGGCAGACTTGAACCTTACCTTTACCTGCTGTAAGGAAGAATTGGCATGATCAGTTGAATTCATCCTCTTGTCTTCACTGATTTGTTTTGCTCTTTTTCATGTTTAGAATCATTCCATTGTTCACTGTTTTCTTTCTTTCATTTGCTATTTTCTTCACATCACTGCCCTTGGCCTTAGGCCTTGGTTCACCTTGCATTGATTTCTGATTGTTGTTGCTGTGTTCTTTCCCTTTGCTAATTTACATTGTTCTTTGCTTATAGTTGAGGTGTTCTGTCACTTTTTCCTATT
Source organism: Papaver somniferum (assembly GCF_003573695.1). Classification (NCBI taxonomy): domain Eukaryota; kingdom Viridiplantae; phylum Streptophyta; class Magnoliopsida; order Ranunculales; family Papaveraceae; genus Papaver; species Papaver somniferum. Next base: position 96,384,040 of record NC_039362.1, on the reverse strand, counting down.
GCTTTTACTCTTCTGCCCTGTTGTTGCATTCTCTGCTGTGCAGCACTTGTGTAGCTGCTTCTTCTTCTCCTGCTGCAGCTCCATTCTGCTGCACCACTTCTGTTGCTGCTGCAGCTTCTTCTGCTGTAGCTGCTGTTGCAGTACTGCCTTCTTATCTTGGCCCTGTGCACTGCTTGTGCTGCACTGCTACTTTCCTCTCCTGCTGCCAGTCTTTGTTGCAGCACTGTTGTTAGCCCAGCTGCTTCTGCTTGCATCTGCTCTGCTGTGCACTCAAGCCCAAAGTACAGTTCCTACAGCCCAAAGCTCACTTCATTCTTGAGCCCAAGTTAAACTCAGTGAAGCCCAAAAGCCCAGAACACAATTTGAGCCCAACTGTAAGACCAATACTAAGGCCCATTCCATTAAAGCTCCAAGCCCAGTTTGGGTTAAGGTTGAAGGCCCAATTCAAATCAACTGTGGGCTTAACCCAAAGCTCAATCAAAGGCTCAAAGCCCATTTGCACTTTAAAGATAACTGAGCCCAAGCTCAGTTCATTTTATGTTTAACAAACCCACTAAGCCCAATCCATTCAAAGGGCATTCAAACCCAATAGTACATTAATCCCAACACTTCCAAAGGGCTTCTAAGCCTAAAGCAAATCTAGGAACCCAATTAGCTAAGACACATTTCCGAAATACACCCGATCTCTGCGGATCGACCCGTACTTGCACGAGCTACAACTGACGACCGTGCACTTGCGGTATTACTGTAGGCCCGTTTCCATTGCATCATTTTTATAAACACTTTCCGGACCTGCCATAACTCCTGGATCATGAGTTAACAAAGGAGTAACATCTTCAACTTTTGAGTATTCCTACTCTTGCATAACGTTAACTGAATCAGACATAAATTCAACTCTTATAGGTTGGATCGCACCAAACACAGATTGTTATATCTTTTCGTGTTTGCCTGCTCTGATACCAATTGAAAAGACGAGGGTACTCAAATACGCCACAATCTTTTAATTATCCACCTATAAACCCTCTTACCGAAAGTGATCGTCTATGGACAAATTCGAGACAATGCAACAAATCGGTATTCACACTTTGTGGGATTGTCTATGGATACGAGATCGAGACAATACGACTACCAAAGTGTGATACTTGGTAATATGTTCGGACTTAACCAAACTCTATAGGATCACTATAAAGTATATCGGAGTTAACGCTTGTGTATTTTACTTTTAATTATAATAAACAATTATAATTGCGGAAATAGAAAAGTAAAAGTCACATCAAGATTTTGTTAATGAGGAAACTGCAAATGCAGAAAACCTCAGGACCTAGTTCAGAGTTAAATACTCTCATAATTAAGCCGCTTTACAAAATCTAAACCAACTTCGTATAGTTGAGACCAAGCAACTACCCCTAGTTCACTTAGTTTCCTCAGTATCCCTGCATTTCCGACTTCGATGAGTGCACGCACTGGAACAATTCCTTTGGATCGAATTCCAAACCGTAAAAGAACAACAAATCTGTTTGGTAACAACTCTTTCGGTTCTTTCAAGATAAATATATCTCAAGTCAATACGCAAAGGATCTTCCGTTTAATCTAATAAACTCCTTTTCCTGGTTAGATCAATCTATCCAATAACTACCAAAGTAGTCAAGTTTGGATTCAAAATCAATTAGTATAGATCTCAACGAGAAACTATTAAACGATGCCGATCTCACGCAACTAATCAATCGAATAAATCCGATTCTATTTGGATCCTAGACGATCAAGGTTTGTGCACACCAAAGATATGAGAACTAAATCTTCTTTGATCTTCAATAAACACCTGCACCACACCAATTGAACCTTTTGTGATCAATCACACATAGAATGGAATCTGTTAACAATGGATTATCACAAGATGTCTTTAGATCTACAAACAGTTCTAAAGATTTCGTCGATACTTCGATCTAGTTTGAGTGAATCTTACATCAGAAGAGAAGATTCTCAAGAATAAAAAAACTAGGTGCAATCAAGTTTCAACAACCGTTTGTCAATCAAATCAATCGAAAACTAATAACACTGCAATTATCTAGTTTCCCACCAACGGTACTCGTAGAGCTTCTTGATCTCACAGAAGTCTTTTAATGAGCGGTCATAAGATATTTCATCTAATTAGGATACTTTCCTCTCTGATTAGACAGCTCCACTAGAAACAACAAGAATGAAGTTTGCCTGACTCTTAGGATAGTTTGCCAGAAATAAAAACATAAGTATTTATAGTCCAAGGATGTTTGGACACCAAGGAATTTCCAAAACCGAAAATATTCTCAAGATATGCAATGAATAGCAAAATTCGGTTTTCCGAATTCCAATAATTGCTTGTCCAAAATTTTCGAAATCTCTCAATACAAATCTCCAATTAGTAAATGCACATTACTAATTTTTATTCACTAGAGATATGCATTTAATTGTTGGTAATTAAAGCATATAAAACCAAAAATCTTAATTAAAAGATTCTCAATTTATTTCGGTACAAGATCTCCTTGAGTACTAAGGAATATCTTTGAACAATAAAAGATAAGAGTTATTGTACGTGTTCAAAGTATGTTGACATCTGTTCACTATAAATCCTTATTCATATTTACATGGATTTACATTCTTGGAATCGGTTATACCACACTTCCAAACAAGTTTAGAATTGATTCACCTGTATTCCAAGATTACTATATGATTGATCAAATATCAAATCACATACATGGGTTCAAACGGTTCTACGAATCACTAGGATCAGTTATACCCTAATATGGAAACACTTGTGATCGGTCACACAAGTTACCAGAACCGGTTATGATAAGCACGTAAGTGCTACATTTTATACCCATATTTATATTAGCTAGGACTTGATATTTGACTAATATCATTATCCTAGACTATTTGTAGAAAATGCAAGCAAATCGAATCACCGGAAAGATAAATGACTAAACGAAGGCAAGAGAGCTTCAAAAGTGGCTGGCCTGGTATGTTTATATATCAGCACCACTCAAGCTCGACCCATTAGTGGCTACAGAGAAACTATGGTCAAGGATGAGCATGGGCCGGTATGGACCGGTTTTCACCCCATCCGCATTCAATCCAATACATTACGGATTTCAAATTTAGCATTCGCAACCAATCCAACATCCAACGGATTCGCATCTAATGGATGCACGGATTGGATACGGATAATCCAATGGATTTGTTTTAGTTAAAATTTATAATTTAAAAATAAAGCCAACATAAGTAATTTCTTATAGGACCTACATATCCTATATACGCATGCAAATATATAAGTGCCATGGACAACACCTCGAGCAACCACGTTGAAAATTCTCAATTTATCTATAGTATATTCTAAACTATATTAATGCCCTTAACTTAACGGATATGGATGCCCAACGGATTTTCAAAGTTGCATCCGGACCCAATCCATCATCCGTTGGATATTAAAAATTCCATCCACATCCAACCTATTGGCGAACGGTCTAGGCATCCATCCGCAAAAATACGATTGGTCCCAGTTAAATCCACGGATTACGTGCCAAATGATCATCCCAAGTTCCCAACATTTCACCGCAATTCTTAGTGAAATGTTCAAAGGCATATCTGAACAGCATATTTTGTTCCTTTCTAAAGTATAAGAAATTCATTTCTAAGGCAAGCAGCTCGGGTTTTATCCGAGAGAATGAATCTGAGCTTCATTTCTTCCTCAAGCCGCAGCTGCCAACGAGATGGAGACTTCAACTATTGGAATTTAGGTCATTATCTACAGCAGCAACTGATCCAGGGAGTTTCTATGTGGCAGTGGTGGAGATCATATTCTCAAACTGTTGATTGATGGAGATGGATGAAATCGGTTGGGGTTTAACCTAAATTGAGAGGATTTCAACTGATTGAAGATGATAACTCAAGCTTCCATGGATTAATGTTGCTGAAAACTCTTCGCAGGGGTTGCTGGAGTGAATGGAGATGGCTGCAGTCAGTGAACGATGAATTGTGAGGCATGAATGGTAAGATTCAGCGACATGGGATCGAAGGCTGAAATGGGTATTGACTGAATTGGATTGATGTGGGCTTGATGGAAGTGTTGAAACGAAGAATTTAGATGCTGATGCTATAATTTTTGTGTTTGATTTCGAGAGTTTAAACTTGGGGCTTAGCTGAAGTTCTTAAGACAGCAGACATGCTCGAAGAAGTGAGCTGATTGCAGCCCGTGGTTTGGCAACTGACGGACCTCCAAAAGCACCAAGAATTGCCTGCACCGGCAACATGTTTGTAAAAAGGCCGAGAAGAAAATAGAAAGAGATGTTGTTAACCAACCCAGCTTTCAGTGGAGTTAAGTCGAAGTTCTCCATGAAGAATTGCACAATAGTGAAGAAGAAAAGTGTTGGAAGAATGATGTTGTGAGAATAGAGCTCTTCTGTAGTTCCATGAGCTTTACCGTTGAAGACGCAAGGCAAAGGGAGGAAGGTGATTAGCTGGTCATGAAGATGGAACTGCGGATTATGGGATGGAATCAGGAAAGGAAGAAGATGTTTATTGCTACAGCTGTTGGTGGTGTCTGCCGGTTGAGAATCCAGTTTGAAGGCTCGTCATTTTGTGATAATTTTACAGTAACAATAGCAAAAGATGTTTGGTGGTTTGTCATGGATCAGAAAACTTGGGTTGGTGTCAGTTCATATTGTGGGTTTTGGTGTCTCGGCTATGAAGAGTATTTAGAAGGTCAGGGAATAGTAGTGCCGAGCTGGTGCAATTGGTGTTTTGGCTAGAGTTTTGAAAGGAGTTGGTGCTGTAGTTGAGAAGATATTTGATATTGTGTCTCATTTGGAATTTTAGTTCAAAATATGGAAACAAAATCTGTTGATTTGAATGAGTACGAAATGGATTTGGAGTAGGGTGGTGTCAGAAGGGATGATGTGGCACGTTCTCATTGACTGATATTTGCGACGTGAGGAAGAAAAGAAATAAAAAGAACGGAAATCTTCAAGAAAAAGGGGGTTCGGCCATAGTACCGCAATTAGAGAAGGATTTTGAAGTTTTGTTTTCGATTCTTCGTTTTTCATTAGCTAAGGTTTCATTTATTTATATTGATTTATGGTTTTTGAGAAAACCATGTCTAGCTAATCCATATTAGGATGAAAGGATAAATTTGTAGGTGATTTATTTTTCCTGACATTTTTAGGGGCGACCCAAAAGAAATTAGGGGCGACACTAAAACACAAAAAAGATCACCCAAACGTAATTCTAAGCTACCCCTTATCTCTGTTTTTCGAAACGACCAATATGTCCTTATATAATCGGGAGCCTACACCATAATCGGTAGGTTAGAGGTGAATCGGTAGGTTAAATTGAAACTGTACCTACCGATTGTAGTGTAGATACTTCGGCTAATAATCCCTTTATAATCTGTAGGTTATCCAACATATATGACTACCGATTATAAGTTTCCCCGAAATGAGTTTTTTTTCTAAAATCCTTCATGTATTGAATTTTGAAACCTGGTATAATCGGAAGAGAATACAACTTAACAACCTACCGATTCTAAGGAGCCCCAGATCGAACCCTTGCCATATTCCATAGGTTTTGAGTGTACACAGCCAGCCATAACCACTTGGTTCGTGTTTTGGATGCAGCGTTAATCGGGAGTTAAATATATTACAAAACCTACCGATTATAAGTTGCCCCAAAATGAGTTTTTTTCTAAAATCCTTCATTTATTGAATTTTGAAACCTGTTATAATCGGAAGGGAATACAACTTAACACCCTACCGATTATAAGGAGCCACAGATCGAACCCTTGCCATATTCCATAGGTTTTGAGTGTACACAGCCAGCCGTAACCACTTGGTTCGTGTTTTGGATGCAGCGTTAATCGGGAGTTAAATATATTACAGAACCTACCGATTATAAGTTACCCCAAAATGAGTTTTTTTTCTAAAATCCTTCATGTATTGAATTTTGAAACCTGCTATAATCGGAAGGGAATACAACTTAACAACCTACCGATTATAAGGAGCCACAGATCGAACCCTTGCCATATTCCATAGGTTTTGAGTGTACACAGCCAGCCATAACCACTTGGTTCGTGTTTTGGATGCAGCGTTCATCGGGAGTTAAATATATTACAAAACCTACCGATTATAAGTTGCCCCAAAATGAGTTTTTCTAAAATCCTTCATGTATTGAATTTTGAAACCTGCTATAATCGGAAGGGAATACAACTTAACAACCTACCGATTATAAGGAGCCACAGATCGAACCCTTGCCATATTCCATAGGTTTTGAGTGTACACAGCCAGCCATAACCACTTGGTTCGTGTTTTGGATGCAGCGTTAATCGGGAGTTAAATATATTACAAAACCTACCGATTATAAGTTGCCCCAAATTCAAATTTTGAAAGCTACCATAATCGGTAGATATGCTAAATAAAATACCTATCGATTATACGAAATCGGTAGATTATTTTGTTAAACAACCTACCGATTGTAATATTCGGTTATGTTATGAGTCAACTTTCTTTCCGATTATGGTGTTGTTTGGTTCCAGGAAACAATTTTTTTACATAGAATAATCGAGAGGGTAATAAAAACTAAACCTACCGATTATTATTATTCGGAAGTCAAGGTGCACATTTACATTCCGATTGTGGTGTTGTTTGGTTCCAGGAAACAAAGTTTTTTTACATATAATAATCGATAGGATAATAAAAACTAAACCTACCGATTATTACTATTCGGAAGTCAAGGTGCACATATACCTCCCGATTATGGTGTTGTTTGGTTTCAGGAAACAAAGTGTTTTTACACTGAAAAATCGGAAGGCAAAGTATATTAAAAAAACTCCGAATCTGACAAAATATTTTGAAAAATCCTTAGAATCGGTAGGTTAATAATATATAAAGCTTCTGATTCTGACCAAAAAATGCAAAATCCCCATAGTCGGTAGGTTAATATATAAACTTAGCTTCCGATTGTGTTCCAAAATTCAACAGTTTCATGTCTCTTCATGTGATTCGCTTGCGAGTCATCGTTAAATGCATAAACATAGAAACATAACCATTCATAATCCATACCGATTATAGGAAGCCCCAAATCGAACCACTGCCAAATTCCATAGGTTTCGAGGGTACAGAGCCGACCATAACCATTTGGTTCGTGTTTTGGATGTAGTCATAATCGGAAGGTATATGGATTACATAAACTTCCGATTATAGGTTGCTCCAAAATAAGTTTTCTTCTAAAATCCTTCATTTAATGAATTTGAAATCTACCATAATCGGGAGGTATTGTTACTCGTAGCTTTATGATTATGGGAAGCCCCAAATCGTTAGCTTAGACAAGTTTTAATTCGTCCGATTATATAGGAGCCCCAAATTTCACCATTGCAAAAATCTAAAGATTTCTAATTTCTATACTTTAATAATCGGTAGTCTCTTGAGGATCTTGTTACTCCCGATTTTTATAGAAGCCAGATACGAGTTTGGCACATAAACGAACTTAATCGGTAGTGTAATCTAGTTAATAACCTTCCGATTAGGTATTTACAATCGGGTACAGTATAGCTTCCGATTATGTAAGGGCATTAACGTATTCTCCGCGTTTTTGGACATCCCTTAACGTAGTGTATAGGTTGGGAATAAAAAAGTCGCCCCTAATTCCTTTTGGGTCGCCCCTAAAAATGCCAGGTTATTTTTGTATTCTTGAATAAAGTCTCTACCAATTGAACTTATTGATAATGTTTGTGATTCTCTTTCAATGTTTTACCTTCTAGCTATATTTTTCATGTTCTATGTCATGTATAGTCCATAGTAGAAGAACTCATTGAACCTTTGCAATAATTAAAGTTCAGTTATTCTTTATATGTGCGAGTAGTATTACATATATGAAGTTAAATTATTGTAAAACTGCTCAAGGATTTGGATCTGTAACTTGTATCCATAAACTTATTTATTAAGGTTTCCTCTTCTGTAATCAAACTAATGAAGAAATAAGATGTTTTTTTATGTTTGTCCGTAGTGTAATGGTAGTTTAGTTTAGGTTAAGAAGCCAAATCCTAGAAATTGGTATCAGAGCACTTTCCTGGCACCAATAATGAAGTCTGTACAATTTGGTTATATGGAGAATTCAGCATCTACAACAGAAGAAAGCAAGCAGGATGATGGAAAAGATGATCTGAAAGCCTCCATGGCTTCTCTCAAAGCGGTTGTATGGTGTATACAAAGAAAACTAGATCAATTACTCATTCCACCACAACCACCACCACCACCACCACCTTATGCCCCACCACAACCTCAAACACCATCTTATCAACTAAAACCGTTATATTACTCCCACAACAACTGCCAGTACTTCCGCTTTATCCTCTGCAACAATCACCAATTAATCCACCATCGCAGCTACCCATTTATCCTCCTCAACAACCACCAGTTAATCCACCACCACAAATGCCACTTAATCCACCAAATAAACAATAGAATTATCTACCACCAAAATAACCATTATGTGTACCATATCAACCACCCCTGTCACCACAATTTCAAGTTGCTCAACCCAACTTTACTGGTTTTCGAAGTCGTTTTCGGCTTAATTTTACGGAGTGTGATGGTACTGACCCTCGAGGTTGGGTGTTTAAGGCTGATCAATACAAAATTCTGAATGGAATTCCAGATGAGAATATGGTACACTTAACTTCTGGTCACTTGATAGGGGATTCCATTCCATGGTATCAATGGTTAATCAAAACAATTGGATTTCCAACTTGGCAAGAATTTTTTAATTCATATTATTCTAGGTTAGGTTCTAAGGGAGATGATGATCCGAGGGGTGCATTAGTGAAGTTATATCAAACGAAAATTGTCTGCGAATATAAAACCATATTTGAGCGACTTGTAAATCGTTGTTGCGCCTTACCAGGAAAATTTCTAATACGCTGTTTTGTTTCTGGTCTACGGGAAGATATCAAAGCAGGTGTAAATTTGTTATCTCCTTATTAACTAAATCAAGCATATGTTATGGTAGAGAGACAAGAAGATGCTCTTGGAACATTAAAATCCGCAATTTTCAAAAAAAATGCAAAAATCCTTCACCACTCATCAAATCAAACCAAGCATTACCTACAAAAACTACCCTTGCATTGCCTGTACCACCTACTAACCATTCGACAATTCCTAAATCACCAACCTCGGGAACCGCCGCTTGAGTATTGCTAAGCAACTTGAGAGACGAGCGAAAAATTTGTGTTTCAACTGTGATGAACATTTTAAACCGGATCATCAATGTAAGAAACCTCAACTGTTATTGTTAGAGATGGATGAAACTGCTGGAAATTGTATTACAACTACTGAAGAAGAGTTTGACGATCAATCTCCAATTGAGATAACGTTTAATTCAATGACGTGAACCCACCAATCTAGAATCATGAAACTCTCTGGAAGTGTTTATAACCATCCAATAACAATATTAATGGACTCTGGATTCACTCACAATTTTCTTCATCCTCGAGTTGTAGAGATATACGGGTTGGTTGTTGCTGATTCTGAATCTATAAGTGTTCCGGTAGCAAATGGGAGCAAAGTACACTCTCCTAGTCATTGTTCTAAGGCGCACTTGTCTATCCAAGGTCATACTTTTATTTTAAACTTTTATATTCTTCCTCTTTGTGGGTACGAAGTAGTTTTGTGAACAGAATGGCTTCAAAAGTTGGGAGTCGTTAATTGGGATTTTAAGAATTTAACTATGGACTTTACTGTGGATGCACAATCAATCACTTTAAAAGGAAAACCAACATTGGCTCTTGTACCTGAAGGAAGTGACTTTCGACATTTTTTTCATAACAAGGAAATGAGTGACATGATTGCTACTTGGATTCTTGTGCTCGAGTGGAACCTCAAATATCTACGTCAGTTCTATCATTATCATTGGAACCATGTTCAGATTTGTTTGAAGCTCCAACTAATACTGTAGATGAATTGTTGGATGAGTTAAATTGTTCTGTTGCATTCTCCAAGTTAGATCTTAGATCCGGGTATCACCAGATTAGAGTCGTTAGTTACGAGTTTCTTGTGATGCCCTTTGTTCTTTCGAGTGCACCAACGACATTTCAAATCCTGATGAATAAAAAATTTCGGCCTTACTTGCCACGTACAAGTGTTTTTTCTTCATCAATTCTATTAGTTAAGATGAGGAATGGCTTAATACGTGTGTTTGTTGACTACTGTGAACTTATCAATATCAGAGTCATGTATCATTACACAATTATTGTACACGATAAAATGTTAAAGGAGCTACATGGAACGCCAAAGTCAACAGTAAGTGATCGTAATCCTATTTTTATTTGACAGTTGTGGAAGGCTTACATTGGTCTACAGGGCACTGAACTATGTCGCAGTACCGCGTATCTTCGAAGTTTTACTGGTGACCATCACACTCAATGGACCTACTGGTTATCTTGGACCGATTTTGGGTGCAACACATCAGATCAAACTTCAATCTGTATGTCTCCATTCCAAGCTGTTTATGGTTGTTTTCCGTTGCGGATTGATTCTTCTATTCAAGGTACTATTAATGTACAAGTTGATTCAGCACCTTGTGAGCGTGACAAGCAACTTCATCAATTTGTGAGAAGAACAATTAAGTTGTTCCTAAGTTTTTTATTCTATGGGAAGGGAAGTCATTGGTGATTTAATGACTCAATATAATGCAGTAACGCCTTGAGGACAAGTCGTAATTTGGAGGGGACTGAAATGTTACAATAGGTGTACGTGTGAGTAGTATTATATGAAGTTCAGTTATTTGGTATTTCAGTTATTGTAAAACTTCCCAAAGATTTGGATCTGTAACTTGTATCCAGAAACCTATTTATTAAGGTTTTCTCTTCTATAATCAAACTAATGAAGAAATAAAATGTTTTTTTTATGTTAGTTTGTATGTGTAATGGTAGTTTAGTTTAGGTTAAGAAGCCAAATCCTAGCATAATCAAGTAATAAGGTCATATTTTTCTTTCATTTTTATGATTTAGGTACAATTTTAGGTTTGGTTGTCTGTGAGATTGGTTTCTGTTCTTTTCTATTTTTTTTCGATTTGAGTTTGAATGTTATACCCAATTTCAAACTCTTTGCAATTAGGGTTTTTTCAGTTTACTGTCTAATATAATTTATCCGTTTTAGGGTTTGTCAAGGTTGAAGAACTGAAGTACTTTGAAGAAAGAACTCTGAAGAACCGAAGAACATAGAAGGTACAAGTTTGATCTATTGTGTTTTGTTAGGTTGTTTTAGGGATTTTGATCTATTTATTTTCAGTTGGTAACGTTCATAATGTTTTCTAATTGAATTAGAAGATTTTTTTTGTTACTTCTTTTTTGTTGGTGGGTGTAAGTTTTAAATTGATTTTGTTTGATTAAATTACGAACAGGGTCAGAAGATGGCAATGGTAATTTGTTGTCTTATAGGGAATGTGTGTCTTCTTGCTTGGAACAGTATGTTAACGATGCAGGATTACTATGAATACTTGTTCATGGTATGTTTTTTAGTTTGTTTACCTTTTGCCTTACTTTATGCATTATGTATTTTCAAATTTGTCTCATCATTTTTTTAACATTTATTCGCTACAACTGACACATTTCTTGTAATAGGACAATTTTGACTGACATAAGTATCAGTTTCCAATTATGTCGACGACGACACACCTGAGTTGAACAAATTTTAATCGCGTATAATAATAGATGAGAATGAACTTTCCAACTATTTCGTTGTGTCAAAGAATCTATGTGGTTGTTTTAAGTTTTAACTTGTAATGCCCCATAAGAATTAGAAGTGAAGAGGCCAAAATTGCTTAAGAATCCAGGAACAAAGCCACCAAGAACATAAAACAAATAATTTAGAATACTAGAACATTTTAATATAAGGTCAGCATGTTAATGCTTTAAAATCCGGGAAAATTATAAAATAGAATGGAAATGATCATGATTGTCGATGATGCAACGATTTTAGTTGGTAGAGTAGTTTGACAATGATGGAAGATGGCAACGGTAATTTGTTATCTTCTAGGAAATGCGTGTCTTCTTGCTTGAAGCAGTATGTTAACGATGCATGATTACTATGAATACTTGTTCCTGGCATGTTTTTTAGTTTGTTTACCTTTTGCCTTAATTTTACGCCATATATATGCTTTGAATTGGGAGTTAAAGTGAAATCAGTTTGCATGAATTTTCGTCCTCTGCCCGAGGATGCAATGTGTTTAATAGCTTGAAGGTGCTTTGTTTAATAGTGTTTTTAATAGTCGAGATGGTGTTGTTGGTGACTTGTTGTCATAATAAGGTGGTTGTACTAGAGAAGGTGGTTGGGGATGACTTGTAATGGTGTTGGATGGTAATGGTGATGTTGGTGGTGGTGACTTATAGTAGTAGCTGGTAAGGAGCTAGCTGTAATATAGATGGTGGTGGTGATGACATGTAGAAGTAAGGACGGTGCAGCTAAGTTGCGGTAGGGCCACATACTTAAAGTATGTGGCCCCTTTTCTTTTCTTTTTTGACACGTATTATAAAGTAGAAAATAAAGTCCAAAACAGTTTTATTAGTGGAAATTGAATTATTGTCCTTACTTTTGACGGACTTCAAAAATATCCTTATCACACAATAAATATATCCTTCTCCATCTATAGGCCCATCAGGGGTCCATTAATATTTTTTTTGATTCCATATTTACCCTCCCCACATATTAACGAATATCCTTCTTCTTTGTTTCTATCAAAAATACTCGACACAAATCTCCCACCATCTCTGTCGTCGTCACCACCACCATCTCAATCTCCTCCACACGACCAGTACCATAACCTCTGTTACCACCTCCACAATTACAGTAGATCCATTGTGATTTATATGTTAGATTTCAACTGAGATTTGAAACCAGATTCAAAAATCTTTCTTTTGGGTTCGAGTTCACAATTTCGAGTTAAGATTCAGATTTTAATGGTTATGTTTAAACCAATAAATTTTCGATTCTGGTTTCATAATTTCGATTTCATTAAATTTTTAGATCTGGTGCTAATCGACATGAAGGGTAAATCGAAAGGTAAACAATCAATTTAATGTTTAATCTAGTTTACACTTCTTATGATTTTGATTTTGATTTAATTAAATTCAGCAAAATCAGTTTGTAATCTTCGATAATTTTAGTTGATTTGTGGTTTATTGGTATTGTAGTAGTAATGGTGGTGGAAGGTGTGGCTACCGTGAAAGTAGTAGCGTATGTAGTATGTGCAGCATCGGTGGTGGATGTTTTGCAGCACTAGTATTGGTGCTTGTTCAAATGGTGATGGTGGATGTTGTTTCTAGTGGAGGTGATGGTGGTGGATTTATGGTAATTATCAAATTGAATTGTTTCTTGTTTGACTTGGATTTATGTGATAATTCTTGCTTTGCAAATTTTCATGTTGTTCAAGCTAAGTAGAAGAATCTGACAATATAATGTGCATTTTGGTTCATTACTTTGTTAGAACATCTATAATATATCTTTCTTATTCCCCACAGTATGGGATATGGATTTTTATTGTTTAAGAACTTGATTTTTTTTTTTTTGTTACGCAGAACTTTTTTTGTACCTGATACTAGGTTTGTTAGGTGGAGTGGTAAGTGTGGTGTTCACTAGCTTGGTAAATTGTTTCATCAAGTTGTTCAAAAATACCTAGGAAAGTTTGGCCTTCCTCATGTTGTCCGCCTTGCTTAAGGAGCGTTAGGAGCTGGTAAAATTTGCATAGAAATATATGTTGAATTTTGAGCTGTTATGGGGCGATAATGCATGTTGGTAGTAGTTACTCATGGTGATATCTTACTTTGCTGCTATAATACATCTCCCATATTTCCAAAATGCATGTTTGTTCATTGCTATGGTTATTCGGCTGAATCGTGAAGTGAGAGGCCATCTTCATTGTGAAAAAATATTTTTGGACCTCAATTTTTATGGGGCAACTACTATTGTTTATCCAATTTATGGGATCAACTTTTGTTGTTGACCCCATTTTTTATGGGATCAACTACTGTTATTGATCCATTTTATGGATCAACTCATGTTGTTGACCCAATTTTCTATGGGATCAACTACTATTGTTGATCCTTTCAACTCCTATTGTTGACAATATTTCCTTGGTTGTAGTTTAAATCATGCAAATTTCTTCAAATGTTGAACTTGTGGTGCAATGGTAGCATGACTGACTCCGTGTCAGACGATGCGTGTTCGAATCACGCTAAGTTTACTCCATTTACATGGATCAACTGTCATTGTTGATCCAATTTAGGTAGGTCAACTACCATTGTTGATCCCCTAAATTGGACCAACTTCTACTGTTGATCCTTTTTTTTGGATCAACTACCATTGTTGGTCCCCTAAATTGGATCAACTTCTACTGTTGTACCTATTTTTATATGGATCAACTACTATTGTTGATACAAAAATATATGAACCAGTGGTGGCGGCGGTGGTGGTGGTGGCGACGGCGGACTAGTGATGGTGGCGGCGAAAAACTAGTGGTGGTGGAGGAATGGTGGTGGTGTAATGGTGGTGGTGGAAGATTAGTGGTGGTGGCGGTTGGTAGGTGGTGGTGGTGGAATGGTAGTTGAATGTTGGTGGTGGCGGTGCTAATAGTGGTGGTGAAGTGGTAGTGGAAAATTTTTGTTTCATTTTGAAATAAAGAAAAATAATATATGAGTGAGGGTATTAATGTAATCTAATTTTAAATGGTTAAGGTTATTAAAAAGTATGGACATATTTATTTTTGTATAAGAATATATTTATTGGGTGTCAACAGTAGGGACATATAAATAATGTACCCATTAGTTACACAATTATTTAACTTTTTTTTTTTGTTAACTTCCTATTTTTTCTTAAAAAATAAATCTTTTGCAGGCATTTGAAGAGGAGGGTTTTTAGTTTATATACGTGTCAAAGAAAGAAAAGGACGCACATACTTTGAGTATGTGGCCCGACCACATCGTAGCCGGGGCGAAGTAAGGAGTGGTTTCTGGAAATGACGGAGGTGGTGACTTTAATTTATGTGGTGAAAGCATATGTTTATCTAACATTTTTTTTTCTTTTTCTTCTTAATATGGAAACAGGAGGATAACGCTGTATTTCTAAAGCAAGCACTCACAATATCACTGAACGACCATCAGTCTATTCCATCTGGTGAAGACACCGACATGTCTGAGGCAACGAAAGAAGATCAAAAGCTGGAACTTGGTAAGTTACTTGCATGCCAATGATTGGAGCAGTTAAGTCTGTACTATGATGAGCCTTATTTGAAAAAATAACTCAGATTTATGAACCATTACCCTACAGATTCTCCTGTAGTGGTGATTTTTTAGCCCAATTGTCTATAGCTTTATTAGTAGGTGTCATTTGCATAGTTTAGAGCATGAAATCTACAATAGTATGTACCCCTGATCTATTGGACATGATTTTTTTATGATGTCCATGATCAACTTATCTTAATGGTTCACACTGATACAACATTAAACCTAGAAGACTTAGACCGATATATTAAAATTCCAATTTCCAATAAGTTCTGATTTCCATTTTTTTTTCAAAAATTTGCTTATGAAATACCATAACTTCTGCTTTCTACATATAGCACTCCAGATGTCCACGCAGGTAATGCAGAAAACAAAAATTCTATTTGAACCGAGAACAAAAACCAGGCCAAAAAAACTACTCACAAAAATTCCAATGGATCCCACCATAAGTGGCCCTCTGCTGTCCTCTGCGGGGCCCACAACAAAAAGAACAGTGAGATAAATACATCGCTCGGTTTTGGCGTGGTCTACAGACTCGGTCTGTTAAGAATCACTCTGCAGAAAAACCTACCGACCAGAGTGAAATAAACCAGGTGCTGGGGAATCATGCATATGTCTCATCAATACTTTCTACGGTATATGTAGTTTTCTATGTTAAGTAGTGTGATATACTCTTAGTTTTCTCAATCGGCGGTCCGGTAAAGAAGTCGTTGTCCACCTTCGCAGAGGGCGCTATGGTAGCGTCTTCTTCTCTATTGGATTGCCTCGAGAAGTGCGGTGTTGCTTCACTGCGATGAAGATTGCCTGCATCCCGAGTCCTCAAACATTTTTAGAAGGGACTATGATGGATTCGCGGGTTCCTCACACCCACCATCACTCTTACAAATTGTCTTATGTGCTATTCAAGTGTTTCACGATCTGCTTCGATGTTTTTCTTCATCTTTCCTAGAGAATGGGATTTTGTTTTATTTATTTTTCTTTTCTTATGTGCTATTGAACTGTTTGATGATTTTATTCAATGGAATTCCTTTTTTTTCTTAGTTTTCTAGCTAAATTAGAGATGTTAATCAGAACTTTTGGGAGTTTGGGTTGTCATTTTTTGTAATTGAGTTTTGTTTATATTACGTCCCATGGCATCATAAGAAGAAGCTTGCGCATGAGGTGGGACTTGAAGAAGTCTAGACTATTCATATTGGAAAGGTAAAACGATTGTAACCCTTTTTTGTTTTTGAGTTTTCATTAGGAATTGCTTAATCATTAATTTCTGCTTGTTAAACCTAAGACTGGCTTGTATGTTCGTTAAACCCAATGTTGTATGAAATAGCATCAAACAACAGCAACTTAGGTTTTGTATGAATAATTTGTTAGTTCCTTGAGTCAATAGTTGTAGGTTGTTCTTCATGTTAGTGCAGAATTGACGCTTCAAAATTCAGAATTCCCACTTTGTTGTCTTTAAATTCCAATGGGGTACAAACTTTAATTCGATGGTCGTAAAATCATCATGTGTTTGTTTGTTGAACTTGTTACTAGTTCTTTTGTATCTGACATGCTAGTTGGCTTGAAAACTTCATCTCTTAATTCTGTAGTGATCTACTACAAAGGAACTGAATAAAACAGATTAAGGAAGGAATTTAGATGAGATTTAGTTGAGAAGGAAGAACAGGAGAGAGAATTGATAATAAGATATTTTTTAGAGGAGAATAATTGGTTCATAAAACAACATAAGCATCCAATGCCTGATCAGCTACATAAGTAATGCCATTGGTTACTACAAGGCTAAGTTAAATACACCCAGTAAAGCTAAGGGGCACCCAACTGGGTTAGAGACAAAATACCCAACTACTATACAAGTGGGCCTAAGATCACATATAAGGATAGATGGGTGTATGAAAATACCCCCTACTCAAACTGATTCTTGTCCTCAAGAATCAACTTTGGAAGTTGGCATTTGATAAGAGCTTTGTCCTCCCAAGTGGTCTTAGCAGCTGTTGAATGCATCCAGTGTACTAACACCTGCTCCACTATTTGCTGATTTTTCTTCACAGTTCTAGTAGACAGGACTTGTAAGGGAGTGACCTTCATGCAGCCTTTAGAGTCTAGAGATGGCAATGTGGTTTGAGGAAGTAATCCTGCTCCCAATTTGGGTTTCAATTGTGACACATGGAATACATGATGAATCTTAGCAGTAGCAGGAAGTGATAGTTGATAAGCCACCTTACCAATTCTAGCAGTCACCTGATATGGATCAAAAAAATTGGCAGAGAGCTTCAAATTTCTCCTGAGATGGATAGAGGTTTGTCTGTAAGGCTGGAGTCTCTTTCAGTCCTCTTCTTATCAGCTTGCTGCTTGATTCCATGTTGTGCATCTTCAAGAGTAGATTTCAGTATAACTCCCATTGATTGTCTTCTTTGTAAATAATCTTCTACAGATATATTGGAGCTTGCTTGATGAGAGAAGAGGCCAAATTGTTGGGGACTGTACCCATAAAGTGATTGGAATGGGGTGGTTTTAAGGCTAGTATGGTAAGTGGAATTAAACCACCATTCAGCTAGAGATAGCCACTGCACCCATTTGGTAGGTTTGTAACTAGTCATGCATCTCAAATAAGACTCCAAACATGCATTGACTCTTTTAGTCTGCCCATCAGTTTGAGGATGGTAGGCTGAACTCATGTGTAATGCTGTACCCAATCTAGTAAACAATTCTTGCCAAAAATTGCTGAGAAAGATGCTATCTCTATCAGACACTATGGTAGCTGGTAAACCATGCAGTTCGTAAATATTATCAAGAAATACCTTTGCCACTGAAGAAGCTGTGAATGGGTGGCTAAGTGGAAGGGAATGGCTATACTTGGTGAACCTGTCCACCACCACCAAGATGAATTCTCTACCTTCAGATTTTGGAATCCCAGTGATGAAGTCCATTGAGATATGTTGCCATGCTTGGTATGGTATGGGAAGTGGTTGTAACAAGCCTCCAAGTGAAGTATTTGAATGTTTGTGTTGTTGGCAAATATCATAGTCTTTGATATATTGTAATAAGTCCCTCTTTGTACCTACCAGTGTAAGTAGGTTTTGGCTCTTTGATAACTAGCCTGAGTACCAGCATTCCTTCCCACAGAAGAAGAATGGACTGCAACCATCACTTGTTGCCTCATGGCACCATTAGAGCCAATGTATACTCTATGATTATATCTGATAACCCCTTGTAGAAGAGTATAAGGACTTCTGCTTGTAGGAGAAATGTTAAGTTGTTGAATGAGTTTAGATGCTAGAGATCTGATGTGTAACTAGCTTGTACTTCACCAAACCAAGTAGGTTGAAGTTGGGATATGAGCTGGCAGACATATGAAGATGAATTAGGGACTCTTGACAGAGGATCAACCACTTTATTTTCCACCCCTCTCTTGTAGATAACTGTGTAATTATATCCCAGCAACTTAGAAAGCCATTTTTGTTGCACCATAGTATGAAGTTTCTTCTCCAAGAAGTACTTCAGACTTTGATGATCTGTATAAATAGTGAAAAGGTTATCCAATAAATAACGTCTCCATTTTGAGACAGCCATCACTATAACAAGTAATTCTTTTTCATAAGTGGACATAGAAAGAAACCTTGTACCCATTCCTTTGCTGAAATAAGCAATAGGTCTTTTGTTCTGCATTAAGACAGCTCCCACACCTGTGTCACAAGCATCAATTTCAATCTCAAATGGTAAGGTGAAGTCAGGAAGCACCAGTACTGGTATGGTAGTGACAACTTTCTTAAGTGTCTCAAATGCAGATTGAGCAACATCATTCCAATAGAAATTATCCTTCTTCAACAACTCTGTCATAGGTTTACTGAGAATTCCATAACCTTGCACAAATTTTCTATAATACCCAGTGAGACCAAGAAAGCCTCTAAGTTCTTTTAAAGTTGTTGGTCTTGGCCAGTTGAGTATACAAGCAATCTTTGTTGGGTCAGCTGTGACTCCTTCACCAGTAATAATGTGGCCAAGGTACTCAACTTGAGGTTGTCCAAAGGTGCACTTACTGAGCTTAGCAAAAAGTTGGTGTTGTTGTAGAGTCTTGAGATTAATTTCTAGATGCTCCAAATGTGAAGTCATGTTAGGGATGTACACCAAAATATCGTCGAAGAATACCAAAATGAATTTCCTCAGATGTGGCTGAAAGACATCATTCATTAAGGCCTTAAAGGATGCAGGCGCAGTGGTTCAGCCGAATGACATTACTAGAAATTCATAATGTCCCTGATGTGTCTTAAATGCAGTTTTGTAGACATCAGGAGGAAATACTCGAATTTGGTGATACCCAGCTCGTAAGTCGATTTTGGAGAATACTTTAGAACCAAACAACTCATCTAAGAGTTCCTTTATGATAGGAATAGGGTATTTATCCTCAATGGTGGCTTCATTCAGTTTTCTGTAACCTACGCAGAACCGCCAACTACTATCTTTCTTTTTAACAAGTAAGATTGGAGAAGAAAAAGGACTTCTACTAGGTTGAATCACACCAGTTTTAAGCATCTTCTGCACCAAATACTCAACCACTTCTTTCTGAATGTATGGAATGCGATAAGGTCTTTGATTTGGGGTGGTGGTGAGGGGTTTTAAAGGAATATGGTGATCATGTGCTCTAGAGGGTGGAAGTGTGTTTGGTTCCTGAAACACAGAGTTATATTTTTGAAGTAAGGGTAATATGGGTGTTGGAGTAATTTTTTGTTCTTCGCAAGCAGTAATAGCGAAAAGTCGACCAGCCATGCCACCCTTGTTTTTCTTAAGCCACTTATGTAATGCTTTGCCAGACATCATAGAGAGTTGAGCTGTAGCTGAGTTACCTTGGAGTTTAATATGTTGTCCATCCTTGTCGAACTCCACAGTAAGTTTGTTGAAGTCAAAGACCATTGGACTCATTCCTCGCATCCAGTCCACTCTAAGAACCATGTCACAACCTCCTAGATTTAGGAGCCACATATCAAATCGAAAATCGTGCCCCTGCATCTACCAATTGAAGGAAGGACACTTAGCATCACTTACCATTTTGTTTCTATTAGATACAACTACCTGTAAAGAAGCTGTTGGAACCATCAATCCAGCACATCTTGTTGCTGCTGCTGGGTCCAAAAAACTATGTGTACTCCCACTGTCAATCAAAATAGTTAATGATTGTTTCTTAGCTGCCCCTTCGATACGAATGGTGTTGTGAGAGACATTTCCATCTAATACATGGACTGAAATTTCTACTTCTTCTTCTGTACTTGGAGATAAAGGTGTGTCAAGAGGATTGTCTTCTCTAGATTGTGTGCATTCATCATCATCAACAGCTAGCATATAAATCTATTGTTTAACACACTTGTGCCCTGCTTGAAATGCTTCATCACAGTTATAACAAAGTCCCTTTTCTCCGTGCTTCCTCATTTCAGCATATGATAGCTTCTTAATTGGTGGTAGAGAATTAACAGGAGTAGGTGAAAAAAAATTTGGGCTAGTAACTGGAGAAAATGAGTTCCTTTGAGAATAATTGTTTGGGACAAAGAGTGGTGGGGTCTAAAAGTGTGTTTATTCTTCTTAGCAGCATTTTCAAGGAGTGCCTCTTGCATTCTAGCCAAGTATACTACATTGGAAAGTGATTTTGGAGAAACATCTGAACGTGCAACATGTGTTCATCTTTTAAACCACTGATGAAACTAGAAGTAAAATATGTTTCAGTGAGGTGAGGATTTTTTGCTAACATTAACTCTTTCAATTCCTCAAAAACCTCCTGATAATCTAGGACTGATCCAAGTTGACTGAGTTTGTTAAATTCCCCTGCAACATCATCATGACCAAGCTCTTGAAAACGTAAACATATATCCCTAATGAAATCATCCCACGTAATCACTGGTTTACCAATTTGATAATCTTGAAACCATATGTCAGCCTTGCCTTCTAGATACATGGAAGCTATATTAACCATTTGTGGATCTGACATATTATGGAGAAGAAAAAAATTTCTACACTTACGGATCCAAGATCGGGGGTTGGTACCATCAAATTTTGGGAATTCTATCTTAGGTCTTGGTTGAAGAAATTGATTTTGCTCTTGATTAAAAGGATAGTGAGGTTGTAAGATATTATCACCTGAATTAAATGGGTTTCCGTTGGGTGGAGGATCCAAAACTCCATCAAAAGTACCAGTTTGTGTGTCTCGATTTAAGTTCCTCCTGTCTGAAGCTTCAATATAACGGTCCATTTGAACATTGAAAGCAGCATTAATCACACTCATGAACTCAACAGTAGGGCGCTTTTGAGCATCTTTAATTTCTGCAACCGATTTCATAATTGCATCATATTTAACTGAATCATCCTGAGCTGTAGCAAGCTCATCGATCTTCTTAGTAAGTTCTTCAACAACTGCTTTATTAGCCATAACAGGTCCCGAAGATAGATGATGCTCCTGATACCAATTTGTAGTGATCTACTACAAAGGAACTGAATAAAACCGATTAAGGAAGGAATTTAGATGAGATTTAGTTGAGAAGGAAAAACAGGAGAGAGAATAGATAAGAAGATATTTTTAGAGGAGAATAATTGGTTCATAAAACAACATAAGCATCCAATGCCTGATCGACTACATAAGTAACGCTATTGGTTACTACAAGGCTAAGCTAAATACACCTAGTAAAGCTAAGGGGCACCCAACTGGGTTAGAGACAAAATACCCAACTACTACAAAAGTGGGCCTAAGATCACATATAAGGCTATATGGGTGTATGACAAATTCACACGGAAATTCCCTACTATTGATTTTGTAGGAGTTGAGAAAATTCTGTGTCATAGATTTAAACTATCCAGAATTGAGAAGAAAATTCTTTATTGGTTCTTAATCATTTCGTGTCATAAATTTGAGCTTTCCAGATTTGAGAAGAAAACTCTCTATTGGTTTTTAATTATAGTTGAAGCCTTTCTCGTTTAAACTTCATGGCAGCTGAGCCAAGGGTAGTAAGTACCAAAATGATATATACGGAACCTGTAATGCCCCCACAACTTTCCACCAACGTATTTTTCTTATGTTTAGCCTCATATGTATGAATATTGTATGTATGCTTTAGAAACGATCTAATTTGATTTGCTATTTTGCACATTCTTATAATTTGAATGCTTAACATTATTAATCTAATCATATCCCTCAACTCTCGCTTTTCCGGGGGCGTTGATGCTGTTTTTGATGCCACAGATTGGAACCGGAAAATTAGTGTGCTTGTCACGGCAATAAGGCAGTTACTCATACAATGATATTTCTTACAAACTTCTTTCATGAAGGTTTTTTCTACAGGTTTGTGACATTCAACTGATTAGTTTCTTTCTTTGAATATATTGTTCATTTAGACCTTTTCCCAAAATCCAAACTGTTGGGGAAAGTATCAAAAATAATGGACAATTGGACCCAAAGCTAAAATGTAATGCCTAGTCCTTGAAGGTCTTGGAGGTGATATCTATTCAGTACTCAATGCACCCTTTAGGACTGATATCATGTATAACTTTGGCATGCATATTGATATGTCATTGTGCTGGTTGCTTACTTTTTTTTTTATGAATGACTACTAATACAACTTTGAACCAAAGTTCTTGGTGCAATATCATGTAAGTAGTATTTCATGTTTGTTATTTATTCATCTCACCGAGTTTAGATATATTGCTTTGCAATCTATACTGAGTGTGGTTGATATTAAATGGCGTCACTTGAAAGACTTCCGATTTCTGATGTATTTGCTGTGGACGTATTTCAGCTCAGTTACTGCATTCAGGATGGAAAATAGTTATAGAGCATTGAGGGATGCTTTGATTTCAGATGATGTTAGATCTCAAAGGTATTTTGCATTAACACTTGGTATGCAACTCCATACTCCTGATAATGACTCGATTTTATGTTTGTGCTTCAATTCAATGGACAATATAACATTGATTTTGATAACTTGGGCATTGTGCAGGTCTTGTGCTTGGAGAAGCAAGAAAGTGAAGTGTGCTTTCGAGTTATTTGTGTGTGCGTATATTGTTTCTAAATTCTATAACTCTTCAATAACAAGGATTCTATTCTAATTTCATTTGATTGTGTAAATTTTCAAACTTTTAATGGATTCTCAGTTTGTATGATTTCAAAAGTGGTTTATATGTCATGTCTGATAGTTTCTCATGTTGTTTGTATGATTTGTATTGGATTCTCAGTTTCACAGAATGAAGTCATGGCTTAGTAATGAATTTGTGACTTAGAATTAAGCGGTGGCTTAAAATCTAAGTTGTGGCTTGGTTCTAAGCCTCTCTTTTTTCCGTTGCTAAAAAAAATCGCAACGGAAAATACAAAATAAAAATTTATTCACAGCAAGCGCCGTTGTTGACTAAGATTCGCAATAGAGTTTATGTCGTTGCTAAAATTTGCGACAGGGGTTTAGCAATTGCAAAAGCCTGTTGCGACCCTGTTCAGCAACAATTGTGGTCCGTTGCTAATGTCTAAAAATAGTGTAGTGTTTGTAATATCCTTCTTTATGAGAAATTTTCCCCGGACTCTTCTCTTTGTTTTCACCTTAACATTAAAATCAATCAATCTTTTAGAAGAAGGGGTTAACTTTGCGTACCTTGGGATTGGACTTCTGAACAAGTTTAAGCACATCTGCCAAACTAGCCCTCCGTTGCCGTTTGTTGACATACCTTAGCTTGTGTTTGTACTTGAAACATTGTGTGAGTCCGTAACCCTCAATGGTACAATAAGGACATGTTGATTTGAAGATTGATTCAGGAACGACATTAGCAGCTAAACAAAGAGTACCTGAAATATTAACAGAGTTTTCATTAGTATACGAAAAGTCCATTACATCCTCCAATGATTTTGATGAAGAATCATCAACTAAATTATCAACATTGATACGAGTATTTCTACGATCCTCAAAATTAATAATTTCATCCAAGAGTGTTACACTTGACCCTTCATCCTCTTCGGAATCATAATGATCAGATGTTTCATCAAGTGTTGCGTCCAAACTCTTGTTGCCTGTGTATTTCTGTTGATTTGGACACTCATTGGCAAAGTGACATATCCTCATCGTCAGTATCGTTAGAATCTTTCTTTTTGATAGAAATATGATTATGCGGCTTAGCTGACGTATGATGCTTTTCTCTAGTGAACCGTTTATTTCTCTTCCTAAGAAGTTCTATAAACGGTCTTGTGATCAATGAAACTGAGTTATCAAGATCTACATCTGAAAATCAGGATCAACAAGATTGTTCACAGAGTTGTCAACACTTTCACTTTTAAGAGTTTCAGTGTTTTTCAGTGCCTTGAATGCAATATCCTTTCTGTCTTTGGATTGCAGTTCATGATCAAAGATATTTAACTTTCCAAATAACGTGTTTATGGAAAGTGTAGCAAAGATATTTCCTTCCATGATGGCATGTTTCTTAGACTCGTATCTTGCTGGAAAAGATCAGAGAATTTTTAGCACAATGTCCTTTTGGGGAATAGTCTTCCCTAACGCATAAGATGCATTAACAATTCCAGACACCTTTTGATTAAACTCATCAAATGAATCTTCATCAGTCATACGAAGATTTTCCCAATCAGAATTTAGGATTTGAAGCCTAGCTTCTTTCTCTGAGGTATCTCCTTCGAATACGGTTTCTAAGATATCCCAAGCATCTTTATACGCAGTGCACGAAGTCACATGTTGCTGAAGATCTTGGCTTATGGCATGGATAATAGCATTTAATCCGTCAGAATTATGCTTGCAGTATTTATCTCGATTTTGCTATATTCTCCTAATGGATTTGCAACAGTGGTTTCGTCTCTAAAAACTTTTGGAGGAATGTATCCTATAACCACAAGTTTCCATGTCTGAAAGTCACGGGCTTGTAGAAAGGAACGCATAACAAATTTTCACCATAAGTAATTTGTGCCATCAAAGGCTGGCGGTACGTTTATTGAGATTGCAATCATGTCCATATATAGTCAGATTGCTTCAAATATAGACTTATTATATCTTAAACATGTTTGCCTGCTCTGATACCAATTGAAAACACGAGGTACCAAAATACACCACCAAATTTTTCTTAGGAAACCTGTATGGACAAATTTAAATACAATTCCGAGATTGCAACTTAATGAATCTCAATCAAGCAATATTTGGAGTTATATCTCTTTCTTTCACAATCAGAAACTTTACAGAGACAAGTCTGTGAACCTGATTTACGTGTGAGAGTTTTTGGACGATTCCAAATATCAATATCCAAGAATCAATTAAGTTGTATCCAACAAACAAGGATGGATGTATCTACTTTGATTGATTTACGTACAACCTATGATATTTCAATTATAAAGATAAACAATATAATGCGGAAAAGAAATAACACACACACCAAAAAATTTGTTAATGAGGAAACCGCAAATGCAGAAAAACTCTGAGACCTAGCCCAGATTTGAACACCAAAATGTATTAATCCGCTACAGATACTAGCATACTACCAACTAATTTCAGGCTGGAATGTAGTTGAGACCGAATTAAACCCTTAAAGCAATTCAGTTACAGTCGCGTTCATTACGCCTCTTGAATACCTAGAGGACTCTGTATAATTGATTCCTTAGATGACGTCCTTTATA
The DNA here is from genome assembly GCF_003573695.1 of Papaver somniferum. Lineage (NCBI taxonomy): Eukaryota > Viridiplantae > Streptophyta > Magnoliopsida > Ranunculales > Papaveraceae > Papaver > Papaver somniferum. The sequence goes on along the minus strand of NC_039362.1, from coordinate 96,358,118 downwards.
TCCTAAGAGTTGTTTCAACACAATTGAAGACTTTAAACCAATCTTCCTCCCACAGATATGCCTATATGTGTGATTTCCTTTTTGATCGTAGATCAAGGTGAGACTGGAAATCAATAGAAATAGACAAAGTCTATCTAACCTCAAAATTCGGACTTATGCTTTCTGAAGAGCAGCCTAGATTATTATTCACCTCACAAGTATTGAACCTGTGGAATCACAAAGTCTAAGACGAAGAGAACTTTCGATTTGGACCTGGATTCACGAATCCATGTGAAGTCTTTTTAATCGCTAAACCCTAAAAGGGTTTGAAGGAGAGGATGACTCTAGTTTACAAGTAGGACACACAAGAATAGTGTTGGGATTCAGAAATCCCAGTTGCTAGAGGTTTCCCTTATATAGACTTTCAAAGTATAGGTTTCTTTAGGTTTAATCTAAGATAGCTTTGGAACCAAGCAAACAATATCCATCGTTAGATAAATCTTTGAAATGTGATTGACATATCAAGATATACACTCTGGTTAGGATGAACCGCAATAGAACCGTGTACAATGACATTGTTCATAAACAGTTATCCGAAACTAGACGATTGAACTATAAACTTAATAATTTTCATATAACACTTAAGACTTTAAGCTTGAGTCACAACCATAGGTTATAATGTGATCAATCATGTCTATCTAGTGTTCTTAGAGATTTATTCAAATGCTAATTATCTCACAGAAATAATCTTATGTGCATCTGAAAATATTCGACAGAGCAAGTATGTGTACCAGGTACGTGTACTCTTCCTTGTTCGTGACTATATTTGTCATGGCACATGTACCGGGTATGTGTACCCTTAAGACAAATATAAGTTGTGGAACTTACAAAACTTTTCCGATTTGCGTACCGGGTGTGGATACCACACCGGTTTAAAAACCAACAGTTTTTTTCTGTATGCACTAGGTATGTGTACCATTCCAGGTTCACGAGTTCATAGACTTTTTATGGTATGGATACCGGGTATGCGTACCACTAAGTCACTGTCGACATATATTTATGCCGGTATGTGTACTGGGTACATGTACTTTGGCTCCAGACCTATAACAGTTTTCCCAGTTTGTGAAACTGGTATGCATATTGTTCTGTATCCAGGTTTACAGTAATTCTATATTTATCTCTAAATCAATTCGAAACATTTCCAAATAATATGAATGACACATATCACTGTTCCAGGCTTTTTTCGAATGATAATCTTGAATCACAATTTAGATTATGAGCAATAGATTGTTCTTAACTGAAATTCATCAAGTATGAACAAATGTTCATTAAGCTTAGGCATATATATTTCGAGAACTAATTACCAAGATAAACTTGACTCGAAATTCTTGATATGCTTATGATAGTCTAATTAGTCATGAGACAACGTCTCATAGATAAAAGGATGAATGTAACTTTAGAAATAGGTGTAGTCTTCACTTACCTTTTGTTGAAGAAGTTCTCCAAAAGATTTGGTTGATCTTCAACTTCAAACGGTAGAATGCAGTGATGTCTGATTCTCAACTACATATATACTTCTATCCTAATCTGAGATTTAACTAATTGTCGACTAGAAATCAATATATAGTTTTGACAACTAAATTTGATAGCAAGCTTGAGATAGCAACACTTGTGAGTTCAACCGAGCAATGCTCTAACACCAAAAGTATGCAAATGCCGCAAGGAAACAATGAAAGTTATTACTGACAGTTAACAAACTAGAAGTTTTGGCAACTAAATTTGATAGCAAGCTTGAGATAGAAACACTTCTGAGTTCAACCGAGCAATGCTATAACACCATAAGTATGCAAATGCCGCAAGGAAACAATGAAAGTTACTACTGACAGTTAACAAACTAGAGTAGCAAGACAAAGACTATGAACCACAGTGACATATTAACTGTAAAACTAAACTATCACTAATTGAATAATCTGGACAGGACAAAATGAAGTTAACACATGTTTTAATTATAAACATGAATGATATGTGAGGACAAAGATGCAAATAACCTAACTAACATAGAGTTAAAAAGATGCAGCAATGTAACCAAAAAATGAATAACGGAGAATCAAAGGCTACAACTAATATTACAGAACTAAGATGCAGAATATATAACAGATGAGTTGAGAAGCTAAGTTATACTAAAACATAAGAAAGTAGAAAAGCTAAACATATATATATAAAACTAACTAAAATCAGTAAAGGGGAGATGAAAACTTCAACTGCACCGCTACCAAGTCCCCGGAAGCGACGCCAAAAACTTGGTAGGCTAGAAAACCTACAATTATACTAACCACAAATATACGATACCCACAAAGTAGAACACTGTAAGCACGGATCGTTCCCAAAAGGGACTTGGTTGATATGAAGATGAAATCTTAAATCTCTACTAATTTAAGCCGAATGACTGTCTAAACGACGAAACTGTTTTTCATGTGAAATATTTAAATGTAAAACGCAACAACAAAATAGAAGTCTTTGTGACAGTTGATAGGATGGTATTAGGGCAGTTGATTTCATCACGTAAACTATACTAGACACTCATCAATGAAGTTGTTCTTTTCACATATAATGAATCAGCGATGGAGATACGATTCTTTCACTTCATCAAAGGGATCTCAATATAGAAGATTCAATATCAACTAAGGTATTAATCCCTAATATCAGTTATCTTGTTGCAAAACAACTAATCACATAATAATGAAATCAATTTAACATGAGTTGATGCAATATTATACGATTGTTCTAACGACCTAGGATGCGAGACATACAAGGTGAGAGTTATATAATGTAGCACTAATATTGAACCTATCCTTATTCAATAGAAAACAATAAGAACAACATCATAGATATAAGTGACTAGCAATGGTTTAAGGGTTTCATCTCAACCCTAGCTAAGTAAATAGCACATATTGAAAACAGTTGATAAATGCGAATCAAATATAAATGAACCCATTATAGCAACTTAACTCAATTGATTTTAACACCGTTCTTAAGAACAAACGAAAGCTAATTAGAGTATTTTCAAACCACACTCACTGCCTCCCTTAATACATCATGACAATCCCTATTTATACATAGATTTCTTCCCCTAAAATCCCAATCCACACAACCAATAAATAAACGAAAAGAAATTTTTGGGATTTGATTTTCTTGGGACTCACCACTGATGTAGCTTTCCTCATCATGCACAACCAAAAAACTGTCTTCACAACTAATCGCATGATGTTGTCGGTAATACAAGGAAGTCAGATTCATACCTAATTTGACAATGCATGTTGCTTGTGTTCACCACGGGCACCCTATTATCGTCAATTCCCTGCTGCCATTGTTAATATTTGCAAGGAGCAACAAATTCATATCTCTACTAATCAATTTTTTCGCTCTTGAAAACCAATAAGCCGACCTATTCTTGTGCAGTTGATAGTTTAGGGCTAGTTTGAAATGAATATAGAGATTAAAAAAAATAGAAACAAAAGATCTAATCTGACTGGGAAGATGGTGATATTGGTATGGGTTTGACATATTGAAAGAGAAGGTGGCAGAGAGTGGTCGATGTTGAATACTGAAACTGATAGGGAGGTGGAGCTGGTTGTTGATGAGATTAGTGGAGTCAGGTTTTTGGAAAGATAGATGGAGATGGATAAGGGAAAATGAAACAAGGGATACTTGGATGTTGTACACGAACACCTATCCTTGGTGTTTGCTTTTGGTTATCTATGTTTTTGAACTGAAGCAACATGTTGAACTATGACCCCACCATCAGAATTTGACTTTTTTCTTGCATTTGTTGCGCAATCTGGTCCTCCATGGTCACTTCCTTCGAATCACACCGCTTCTCTCTTATTCACCTTTTGCTCAACCATCTATAACATAGTGGAAAATGAGATTATTCCGACAAAATTACCCTTTAACAGACATATGCACAAAATACAAGATTTGTCATAAGATAAAACATTTAAGCACTTGGGATACAATAAATGCCTCTAAAATGATCTACAGATATGCATTATTAGACACTTATCAACTTCCTTTAAACATTGTTTCCTAGGATCAAATCACACCTACATCCAATACACAATCAAGTAACGAGTTACATAGATTATGTCGATGTCGCATTTACGAAGTTCAAAAGATAAACGTTATACTTCGTAATCAAATATTCTTCAGTGGCACTTTGATCTTAATAAAAATAAATATTAAATATAAACTCGCATGTTACGTTTTCAATCTTAAACGACATGAAAGCAACGATAGTAATAGAAAAAAGTCAAGTTAGTAGCACTAACCTCAAGTGGAAGGATGATGTCTTCATTGGAGTCTATACGTCTTCACGTTCTTCAGGTCTTTAGAGTAATACTCGTATGTCTCAACATTGCTAGACTTTCTAGTCTAACCTAAACAAAGTTGACTCTAATACATTTAATAAAGCGACTCTAATTGAGTTTTGATACTAAAATATCACAACCAAACTTGACATACCAACGCTTGGAGGGTTCAACCGAGCAATGCTCTAACATTCCTACTTAAGCGTAAGTATATTGAAAAAGCGGGGGTCTAACAACACCACCCAATATTTCGATTAGCAATCTGTATGGACTAACTCCGAAACACTTACTAGAGAATCAACTAGACAGTCAGACTCAATCTAGATAAAAGTATCTCAAGGAGTTAATATCTCTCTCTTGTTTTGATTCACTCAAGCTAATAGAAATCAGCGAGTCAATAATCAAACACAAGGAATAACTTGGACGGTACCAAAGACCAATGTCCTAGGATCAATCAATATCAATCAACAACCAAAGGTCGGATTTCCAATTGATTGATTCAAATGCACAACCTGTATTATTTCAATTATATAAACAAATATAATGCGGAAATAGAAATAACACAGACACCAGAATTTTGTTAACGAGGAAACCGCAAATGCAGAAAAACCCCGGAACCTAGTCCAGATTGAGTACATGCTGTATTAAGCCGTTACAGACACTAGCCTACTCCAAGCTAACTTCGGACTGAACTATAGTTGAACCCCAATCAGTTTCCCACTGATCCAAGGTACAGTTGTACTCCCTACGCCTATGATCCCAAGAGGATACTGCGCACTTGATTCCCTTAGCTGATCTCACCCACAACTAAGAGTTGCTACGACCCAAAATCGCAGGCTTTACTAATAAACAAATCTGTCTCACACAGACAAGTCTATCAAAGGATCAATTTGTCTCCCACAGAAAAACCCTAAAAGTTTTTATTTCGTCTTTTGATAATAATCAAGGTGAACAAGAACCAATTGATAATTCGGTCTTATATTTCCGAAGAGCATCCTAGATTAATCAATCACCTCACAACAATCTTAATCATATGGTAGCGAAACAAGATGTCGTGGAATCACAAACGATGAGATGAAGGTGTTTGTGATTACTTTTTATATCTTGCCTATCGGAGAACTCTCACGATCTCAAGCCAATCAATATGATTGTACTGTGACGATAGAAGATGCAATATCAGATCACACAACTACGATAAAAGTAGTATCGGTCTGGCTTCACAATCCCAATGAAGTCTTTAAGTCGTTAACCTGGTTTTAGAAGAATAAAACCAAAGGTTGAATGAGAATCGACTCTAGCAGAGAAACTAGTATCACACGGACGTGTGGGGATTAGTTTTCTCAATGCTAAATGTCTCATTTATATAGTCTTCAAATTCGGGTTTTGCCTTAGTTACAGAGCAATCAATATCCACCGTTAAATGAAAACCTGATTTAGATTCAAGCTAATATTTCTCAACCGTTAGATCAAAAACTTAGCTTGTCATACACAAATGACTGTACGCTTCTAGGTTTTTCAACCGCACACGTGTGCATTGTTGGTTCAATAATAGTCTACCCAAAGAGGTTAACCATATGAGCGTTTCATACCAACCATGTTCTTCTTCACCATAACTAGTTCAATTCACTCAAATGAACTAGTTGAGAGAGTTGTTCAATTGCAAGGAAATCTTATGTAACTACACAAGACACAATTGAAGCAAAGATGATTTGATTCACTCGAATCGGTTCATGAACTTTAATATCCACGGTTTGCAAATGCATTACTTAGTCTTTTAAGATTAAATTCATAAATCATATTTAGATAGACAACCTTCTCAAGTTCGCAGACTAGGTTCGCGGACTTAAGACACCGGATAGAGTTTACAAACTCCAGCAGAAATTCTCGGGTTCGAGAAATACGTCGGTTCGCGGACTGGGTTCGTGGACTTGGCTCACGCAAGTAGTTTGTCAACTCCAGCAGAAATTCTCGAGTTTGAGAACTTCGGCAGTTCGCGGACTGAGTTCGCGGACTTGGCACTTACCATACTTCCGGTTCTCTTGATCAACAAAGTTCGAAAACTTCGGTTCAAGGAATCCATTGGTTATGTAATCTAAACTCTCATTCCAATTATTGAAACATTCTTAGAGGACGTTATATAGTTGTTACGCTATTTCGCGTTTAAGCAGTTTTCAAATTTATTGAAACATTCATGAATTTCGTCACTAGGTAAAGATAAACTTGGTCGAAGCGAAAAGCTTACCAACACATATTTCGAGATATAGATAGGCGAGGTATACTCGGTTCGAAATACCAAATGTGTATGATCTGGTCTATACATATAGCATACGACTTTTTTCTCAAAGAGTAGGAGATCGAATAAATAGACTTTTGAGTGATAGATAAGTTCAAGTCTCCACATACCTTTTTGTCGAGAAGTTCATCCGGTTCCTTGAGTAGATCTTCTACTTGTATGATGAATCGCCATGAAGTCCTTGAGCTCAACTACACTTACTATCCTAGTCCGATACTTAGCTATAAGAGACTAGAAATCAAAACTTATAGTTTTGATCACTAACATTGACAAACATGCTTGAGATAGCAACGCATGCGAGTTTGACTGAGCAGTGCTCTAACAATCTCCCCCTTTGTCAATTTTAGTGACAAAACTATCAATACATATGGAATACAAAAAAGATAATGAAACTTTAGTAGCTCCTATTCCACATGTCTAATCTTCAACATTCCTCGAAATCTTCGTCACTTCCAAGTACTCCAATGATCCCAAAGGTTGCAAGTTTAGTATAACCGTTGTTGAAGATCCGTAGCTATAACAATGAGAAAGCATCAGTCTCGATCATTGTTATACAGTGTCATAGTATTATTATACAGTGTAAAAGTCCAATTGTAACAGAACTTCAACAATAATACTATGGTGATATGTATCACACCCCCTTAGTCAATACTCCATCTCACATGAAAACCACTCCCCCTTACACAATGATCCGAAAACCATATGTATTTGTAGTGTGAACTACATATTAATTCTCCCCCTTTTTGTCAATAACATTGGCAAAGGTAGAAGAACGGGATCATAATGAAATTTCCGTAAGAGACATTTCATGACTGAGATAAAGAAACACACATCATCTTATTTAGATGGAATCATATAGCCGAAGCTAACAACATTCATCAAGGAGTTTAAAGATACAAGATAACCCCTCTAAAATTACACATCCGCACACCCCTCAAGATATGACCATTAAGCACAAGTTCAAAATCCCTATTTGATGTCATTCCCAAGGGAACAACAACGAGCGACCTTAATTTCAAGAGAAACAAAGGATTTTATTGGACACCAAAACCATGAGAATGATTTTTATATGCAAGACTCAATCAAATTATTCATAAGTAAACCCATGAATAATCTAATCGGAATACATAATCAAATTAACCACAAAAGTGATCAATTTAATTCATTATGCTCAACATGATTAAACTTACGGAGAAACGACTAAGTTAACCATACAAGAGAGTGATTGGCTTAATCGTTCATATACTCAACACAAGAGAACTTTTGGAGTAATAACTAAATAACCAAGGAGATGATTAATTTAGTTCTAAATGCTCAACATAACGTACCTTACAGAACAACCAATAAAGCTAATCAAGAATAATCAACTTAGTTGTATCGTGGTCAACATAAGACACATCACGGAGCCTCACGGTAATACAAAAAGATGGATCAATGAAGATCTATACCGTGGAATACACAAGGATGCATTATTTTGCACAAGCATATACAATAGCAATAATCCTTGGATACAAAATATTTTAACCTATCTTCCGTCAAGGGTTGACAATATAGGATTAACTTTTGTATATGTCAAAAGTCTATTCATTCTTAAACCAATACATGAATACCGATTGTGAACGACTTTACTTTTGACAAAAATATGGGACAACAAAGTTCACGGACCTAAACACAAATATCCAATAACAAGTTGCAATATAACAAAATCAAAAATATTGCAAAACATCATCCTCCAAATAGTTTTAAATTTTAAACCAAAAAACCTAAAAACAAGAAGATGAAAATAATAGTTATGTGTAGTCACAATCATCGTTATTCAAAGCACTAGTTATTCTTCCAACTAAGCCAAAAAGAAGACATACTAGGCAACAAAACTAATACTGGAAACTTGATTTAAAACACCTTAAACCTTGTCAGCAACGAGAGATTGAACATAGACGAGTTCATCAGTTGCCTTCTTAAGTTCGTTTTTCAGAAAACCAAGATTCCTTGTTGCAATCCCGAGATGCTTACGAACAACTTCAAAATCATGAAGAAGATTTCCTACCAGTTGTGAAGACAATTGAACTGGTAGTTAGTTTTCATGATCAACAACATGAAAGCATGTTATGGAGACATCAATCAATTCACTGGTCTTGTCCTGCTTGACTTCAACAACCTTGTTGCTTTCATCCATTGTGTACAAAAAGAATTCAATTGAATCTTTTAACCTTATGGATCACAATATTTATAAATCATTCAGAAACCCTAGGAACCATAGCGTTCGTGTGGGTCCAGTACGTGTACAAGTGGTCCATCGTCAGTGAGAGGGATGAACGGAGAGAAGAAAAAATAACTTAAAAAAAAAACAACCTCAAAGCACTCCTGCCAACATTCTCAAGATAAGCAACTTGAGAACAAAGAGCATCCTTCTTGTTTAAAAGATGGATGCAACCCTATGCAGTCATAGTGCATTAAGATGAGCATTTGGAAAATCATTATTGACTTCATCTTTCTCTCCTTCAAGGGGATTTAGAGAAGAACCACACATCATAGTTGAAGAAGGTTTAACAAGAGAGGAATTCGAAATACCTGAGACAGTTGTTATCCAAGTCTTTTTGATGCCCCGTTTGAGTTTATTTATGCTGATCTTAAGTTCTGTGACCCGATTATTAATATGCATGAAGTCTGGATCAAGAGTCCTGGAACCACATTCTTCTTCAGGGCGAGACAAGGAATTTACCCTTCTTTTACTATGCCTTTTTCTCTTTTCAGAGTTACTTAGGAAATCAGTAGCTTTGATGTTGTTCTTCCTCCTACCTTTGTTGGCCTTTTTTTGATCCAGCAGCACAATCAAGAAGGAACTTATTGCGGTGTCCTGTTTGATTGTAGAGCCTGTTATTTGGCCCAACAAAATGAGGGCCAGGTTTAATAACTTCCTTAGACACCCATGTAAGAATATTGTGAGGTTTTTCATTCCTAATCCGAAAACAACATTTCTTCTCAGGATGTCCTTTGTTTCCGCAGTAATAGCAATTCAAGGGTTTGCCTGTCTTTATGCGAGTCGATTTAGAGGGAGAACAATATTTTCCTTTAGATCTATTGTATGATGCGAGCGGTTTTTCACATGAGGACTTTTCGCTAGCTTTAACAAAATTAATCTTACTAGTCCTTGGAGCGTCTATTCCTTTATAGCCCAGACCACGTGTATCACGATGTTCTTTACATTCTCCAATCATAGAAGATAATTTTATAGAGCTCGAATTGAACCTTCTCAGATTCTCTTCCAGTGATTTTACATTATCAAGAGCAGCAGCAAGATCAGTTTCCGAGGATTTTTCTTTGGCAAGGAGACTAAGTTCTTTGTCATTAAAACGTTTTTGTTGAGAGTTATATCTTGCATCAGCATCTACAAGTTTTTCTTTCAATAAACCGAGATTTCGGAGAAGATTATCACATTCAGACCTTTTTGTGCGTAAATCTTCATCACGATCTTTGCCCGCTCTGATAACAATTGAAAAAGTGGGGGTCTAACAACACCACCCAATATTTCGATTAGCAATCGGTATGGACTAACTCCGAAACACTTACTAGAGAATCAACTAGACAGTCAGACTCAATCTAGATAAAAGTATCTCAAGGAGTTAATATCTCTCTCTTGTTTTGATTCACTCAAGCTAATAGAAATCAGCGAGTCAATAATCAAACACAAGAATAACTTGGACGGTACCAAAGACCAATATCCAAGGATCAATCAATATCAATCGACAACCAAAGGTCGGATTTCCAATTGATTGATTCAAACGCACAACCTGTATTATTTCAATTATATAAACAAATTTAATGCGGAAATATAAATAACACAGACACCAGAATTTTGTTAACGAGGAAACCGCAAATGCAGAAAAACTCCGGGACCTAGTCGAGATTGAATACACACTGTATTAAGCCGCTACAGACACTATCCTACTCCAAGCTAACTTCGCACTGGACTATAGTTGAACCCCAATCAGTCTCCCACTGATCCAAGGTACAGTTGTACTCCCTACGCCTCTGATCCCAGCAGGATACTGCGCACTTGATTCCCTTAGCTGATCTCACCCACAACTAAGAGTTGCTACGACCCAAAATCGCAGGCTTTAATAATAAACAAATCTGTCTCACACAGACAAGTCTATCAAAGGATCAATCTGTCTCCCACAGAAAAACCCTAAAAGTTTTTATTCCGTCTTTTGATAATAATCAAGGTGAACAGGAACCAATTCATAATCCGGTCTTATATTCCCGAAGAGCATCCTAGATTAATCAATCACCTCACAACAATGTTAATCGTATGGTAGCGAAACAAGATGTCGTGGAATCACAAACGATGAGACGAAGGTGTTTGTGATTACTTTTTATATCTTGCCTATCAGAGAACTCTCACGATCTCAAGCCAATCAATATGATTGTACTGTGACGATAGAAAATACAAGATCAGATCACACAACTACGATAAAAGTAGTATCGGTCTGGCTTCACAATCCCAATGAAGTATTTAAGTCGTTAACCTGGTTTTAGAAGAAGAAAACCAAAGGTTAAATGAGAATCGCCTCTAACAGAGAAACTAGTATCACACGGACGTGTGGGGATTAGTTTTCTCAATGCTAAATGTCTCATTTATATAGTCTTCAAATTCGGGTTTTGCCTTAGTTACAGAGCAATCAATATCCACCGTTAGATGAAAACCTGATTTAGATTCAAGCTAATATTTCTCAACCGTTAGATCGAAAACTTAGCTTGTCATACACAAATGACTGTACGCTTCTAGGTTTTTCAACCGCACCCAAACGTGTACATTGTTGGTTCAACAATAGTCTACCCAAAGAGGTTAACCATATGAGCGTTTATACCAACCATGTTCTTCTTCACCATAACTAGTTCAATTGACTCAAATGAACTAGTTAAGAGAGTTGTTCAATTGCAAGAAAATCTTATGTAACTACACAAGACACAATTGATGCAAAGATGATTTCATTCACTCGAACCGGTTCATGAACTTTAATAGCCACGGTTTGCAAATGCATTCCTTAGTCTATTAAGATTAATTTCAGAAATCATCTTTAGATAGACAACCTTCTCAAGTTCGCAGACTAGGTTCGCGGACTTAAGACACCGGATAGAGTTTACAAACTCTAGCAGAAATTCTCGGGTTTGAGAACTACGCCGGTTCGTGGACTGGGTTCGCGGACTTGGCTCACGCAAGTAGTTTGTCAACTCCAGCAGAAATTCTCGGGTTTGAGAACTTCGGCAGTTCGCGGACTGAGTTCGCGGACTTGGCACTTTCCATACTTCCGGTTCTCTTGATCAACAAATTTCGAAAACTTCGGTTCAAGGAATTCATTGGTTATGTAATCCAAACTCTCATTCCAATCATTGAAACATTCTTAGAGGACGTTATACAGTTGTTACACTATTTCTCGTCAAAGCAATTTTCAAAGTGATTGAAACATTCATGACTTTCGTCACTAGGTAAAGATAAACTTGGTCAAATCGAAAAGCTTACCAACACATATTTCGAAATATATATAGGCGAGGTATACTCGACTTGAAATACCAAATGTGTTTTATCTAGTCTATATATATAGCATACGACTTTTGTATCAAAGAGTAGGAGATCGAATAGATAGACTTTTTAGTGATAGATAAGTTCAAGTCTCCACATACCTTTTTGTCGAGAAGTTCCACCGGTTCCTTGAGTAGATCTTCTACTTGTATGATGAATCGCCATGAAGTCCTTGAGCTCAACTACACTTACTATCCTAGTCCGAGACTTAGCTATAAGAGACTAGAAATCAAGTCTTATAGTTTTGATCACTAACATTGAAAAACATGCTTGAGATAGCAACGCATGCGAGTTTGACTGAGCAGTGCTCTAACATGTATAATTAAATAAAATATTATAATCAAACATAATATCTTGGGAAAGTGGGAAAAGCCAGCTAAATAGGTGTCTTGAACCCTCAAACATTTGTACCACCAACAAAGATGACTCATGTTAAGTTTCTTTTAGAATCCTATTATGGGGGTTGCACCCCGGATGGGTTTTTGGGGGTTTCATTAGGTCATTAGTAGTAATTCTTATAACCCCTTATCCAAATATTTTCAATAATGGCTAAAACACCCCCAATTTGATTAGTGTTAGTTATGGTGATTAAATAAACTAATAATGATTAGTGTACAAATTAAGATTAATCATTTGACTAATATTTTTTGTTAGAGCACTGCTCGGTCAAACTCACATGCGTTGCTATCTCAAGCATGTTTGTCAATGTTAGTGATCAAAACTATAGGTCTTGATTTCTAGTCTCTAATAGCTAAGTCTCGGACTAGGATAGTAAGTGTAGGTGTGATCAAGGACTTCATGGTGATTCATCATACAAGTAGAATATCTACTCAATGAACCGTTGGAACTTCTCGACAAAAAGGTATGTGGAGACTTGAACTTATCTGTCACTCAAAAGTATATTTATTTTATGTCCTACTCTTTGAGACAAAAGTCGTATGCTATATATATAGACTAGATCATACACATTTGGTATTTCGAGCCGAGTATACCTCGCCTGTCTATATCTCGAAATATGTATTGGTAAGCTTTTCGCTTCGACCAAGTTTATCTTTACCTAGTGACGAAAGTCATGAATGTTTCAGTCACTTTGAAAATTGCTTTGACGAGAAATAGTGTGACAACTATATAACATCCTCTAAGAATGTTTCAATGATTGGAATGAGAGTTTGGATTACGTAACCAATGAATTCCTTGAACCGAAGTTTTCGAACTTTGTTGATCAAGAGAACCGGAAGTATGGAAAGTGCCAAGTCCGCGAACTCAGTCCGCGAACTGCCGAAGTTCTCAAACCCGATAATTTCTGCTGGAGTTGACAAACTACTTGCGTGAGCCAAGTCCGTGAACCCAGTCTGCGAACCGGCGTAGTTCTCGAACCCGAGAATTTCTGTCGGAGTTTGTAAACTCTATCCGGTGTCTTAAGTCCGCGAACCTAGTCTGCGAACTTGAGAAGGTTATATATCTAAAGATGATTTATGAACTTAATCTTTAAAGACTAAGGAATGCATTTGCAAACCGTGGCTATTAAAGTTCACGAACCGATTCGAGTAAATCAAATCATCTTTGCTTCAATTGTGTCTTGTGTAGTTACATAAGATTTCCTTGAAAATGAACAACTCTCTTAACTAGTTCATTTGAGTCAATTGAACTAGTTATGGTGAAGAAGAACATGGTTGATATGAAATGCTCATATGGTTAACCTATTTGGGTAGACTATTGTTGAACCAACAATGTACATGTTTGGGTGCGGTTAACAAACCTAGAAGCGTACAGTTAATTGTGTATGACAAGCTAAGTTTTCGATCTAACGGTTGAGAAATATTAGCTTGAATCTAAATCAGGTTTTCATCTAACGGTGAATATTGATTGCTTTGTAACTAAGGCAAAACCCTGATTTGAAAGGCTATATAAAGGAGACATTTAGCATTGAGAAAACTAATCCCCACAAGTCCGTGTGATACTATTTTTCTGCTATAGTCGATTCTCCTTTAACCTTTGGTTTTCTTCTTCTAAAACCATGTTAACGACTTAAAGACTTCATTGGGATTGTGAAACCAGACCGATACTACTTTTATTGTAGTTGTGTGATCTGATCTTGCATCTTCTATCGTCACAGTACAATCATATTGATTGGCTTGAGATCGTGAGAGTTCTCCGATAGGCAAGATATAAAAAGTAATCACAAACACCTTCGTCTCAGCGTTTGTGGTTCCACGACATCTTGTTTCGCTACCATACGATTAAGATTGTTGTGAGGTGATTGATTAATCTAGGATGTTCTTCGGGAATATAAGACCGGGTTATCAATTGGTTCCTGTTCACCTTGATTATTATCAAAAGACGGGACAAAAACTTTTAGGGTTTTTCTGTGGGAGACAGATTGATCCTTTGATAGACTTGTCTGTGTGAGACAGAATTGTTTATTGTTAAAGCCTGCGATTTTGGGTCGTAGCAACTCTTAGTTGTGGGTGAGATCAGCTAAGGGAATCAAGTGCGCAGTATCCTGCTGGGATCAGAGGCGTAGGGAGTACAACTGTACCTTGGATCAGTGGGAGACTGATTGGGGTTGAACTATAGTCCAGTCCGAAGTTATCTTGGAGTAGGCTAGTGTCTATAGCGGCTTAATACAGTGTGTATTTAATCTGGACTAGGTCCCGGGGTTTTTCTGCATTTGCGGTTTCCTCGTTAACAAAATTCTGGTGTTTGTGTTATTTCTATTTCCGCATTATATTCGTTTATATAATTAAAATAATACAGGTTGTGCGTTTGAATCAATCAATTGGAAATCCAAACTTTGTTTGTTGATTGATATTGATTGATCCTTGGACATTGGTCTTTGGTAACGTCCAAGTTATTCCTTGTGTTTGACTATAGGCTCGCTGATTTCTATTAGCTTGACTGAATCAAAACAAGAGAGAGATATTAACTCCTTGAGATACTTTTACCTAGACTGAGTCTAACTGGCTAGTTGATTCTCTAGAAAGTGTTTCAGAGTTAGTCCATACAGATTTCTAAGAGAAATATTGGGTGGTGTTGTTAGACCCCCGCTTTTTCATTTTTCATCAAATTTTTTCTTATTCTTTATTTTTTTTATTCAGTAATATGATTTTGAAAACACTCGGGAGAATCTTATACTTGATTCCCATTAACAATTTTGTTAATTCAATACCGATAAAAAACGGGAAAAATTTGGGTTTTTTGTAGTTACGGTTGGGAAATATTGTCGACCCAGCCGTGAATACAAACAAATTGTTGGGTGTGGTTGTTAGACCCCCGCATTTTCAGTTGGTATCATAGCAGGTAAACACATTAAAGACTTCATAAGTCTGTGTTTGTAACGATCTGAGGATGAACGATATAGTCTTTGATAAACGCATCACCAGAAATAAAAGTTTTGTTTCTATGAAGTCTATTAAAGAGAAAGATTTGTCAATCTCGAATATAGATGAACCTTGTGTTCCAATGAAACAGACGTACGTTGACAAGTGTTTCTTTGACTACCTTACGGACGAGTCCTTCTCTGAAGTTGAAAGGAATGCATCCAAAGAGAGTTCAACGATTCTAAAACTCTTTAGGATCCAGGATGATAATTTCAATCGTTTGAAACACAAAGTCAACGTCCTAGTTGGTATGGTAAGTGAGCGTGACTCTCGTTTAAAGATTCTTCAAGAGGAAATTCTCAAAAAAGATGCTTTCAAAATTAAACATCTCTTAAGTAAACTCTCCATTCAAGAGTGTTCAAATGAGTCCACCATACCAATTGCTTCTGATTTAAATGTAAAGGAATCAGTTTCAGAAGTAAAAACGAAAATCCTTCCTGTTGAAAGAGATGTGCCTGTGTCTTCCACATCACACGGAAGGAAGAATTCTCCCAATGGTATTAAGACTGTTTTGTCTAATCACTCAGGTGATCAGAAAATGTGTCTCTTTTGTGATTCAAAAGGACCGAGTAAACAAAAGAGGAATTCTAGGTTGAATGAAAATTCTATTATTCGTCTTCAACACACCTTAGATTCAATTCTCAAAGGTGTAACTGACATTCGTATGTCTAAACCAATTGGTTTTAGTTGTGTACCCCACCAGGAAAGTCAGTTCAATATGTTCCTCAAATGTTCAAACACGTAACAGTCTTCCTAAGCCATTTCGACGAAGAAGAACTCATGGATATTCGTCAAATAAGAAGGGAGATTATATTGTTCATGATGTGAAAAAGGTACCTGAAGAAGGGAAAAATGGAATAAGGGAAGCCAACCTAAAAGGGATAATTGAAAGATACAAAGATATCATCAACAGGCTGACAAGTCCCTCTGAAAACTCTTCAGGTAAGAATCAAAACTATGTGTCATACCTTGATGATAGTAAGTTTTATGATAATTTTTCACATCATAATTGTTTTCCTCCAAAGAATAGGAAAAATAGGCTTAATCATAAACAACGTTCATTTAATGAGCTCAAGGCTCATACTGTGCTAATTAATCACAAGGTTGAAACCTCACTCTCCTTAAAAAAAACCTGACAGAGTGAGAAGTATTCAGGTATACTGAAGGCAAAAGTGGTTCTCTGATTGTCTATGATATTTTCCTTGTTGGATAATCATTGTCAAACACTTCTTCTTAAGTATTTGTATGTTGTCGTAATGATAGTCTTAAAATATTGTTGATAGGACAAAGTTGTTACTCTTACTCTAAAAATTGTTTTATAAATACAATTTTTGAGCTAAGATCTGTGAGTTTTCTCACATAGGCAGACACCTTTAGCGAACAGTTGCATCTATTTGAGTACCTCTCTTTTTGAGTTGTTTAATGGGCCATATCGAGTTCGTACGGTTATCCTTGTTGATGTCACGAACCGAATTTGGAAACCCTAATTCTGGGTTCCTGTGGATCCCTTTATATACCAAACCTTGTTTTGAAAAGTACGCATACTCAGGCTGCGTCTTCATCAAGAATGGCTTCACCATCTGGTTTTGGTAATTTTCCAAGAGGATTTCTTGATAGGTGTTTGGATCTCAAAGAAGAGGAGAATGGGACTCTGGTAGAAGTTGATGACACATCCCCTCAAACTCCTGACAACTTCTCAGATTTTTAGGATGATGAAGAGATTTCTTATGAAGTTATCCAAAACTTTATTGAAAAGTTTAACGATGCAAAGATTTCTCTTGTTAACACTCTAAAAGATCTAGATGGGTTAAGAACCGAATTGATAAAAGTCAATTCCGAACTTTCTCTAACGAAGACACGTCTTAAGGATCGTCTCAATATCGTGTCTGAAGATGGTGTCAATTCTGTCTGTCACAAGCGTGAAGGTCTCGGAACCAGTGAAGCTTCTGTACCGGAACTCTAAGTGTCGCTTGTGACTGCTCTTTGTTTTGGGGGTTTTTTTTTTATGTCTAGTAAATCTTCTTTTAGAGAATTTATTTCTTGTTTTTAGAAGAATAAATAGGGTTTGGAATAGCTATTATTGTGAGTACACATAGCTATGTCCAACGATTTTCATCTTCATGTTTTTTAGATTTATTTATTTAAATTCTAAGTTTTTGGAAGATGATTTTTGCAATTTTAATATTTATGATTTTATATATTGCAAATTGATATGGGATATGTTGTTTACGTCCGTGAACCTGTGATTGTCCCATACTTGTTCAATTTTTATTTTTTTGATAAGTCAAAATTTTGTATCAATCAACGAAGATAGTTACAAGATAGTTTATGAGAAAAGAGGTCACAGCAACCCCAAAAACTCATAAAACTATTTAAATCTAAAGTAAAAAACATTAGGATACTCAATAGTATTTAAAAATAGAGGACGGCCTACATAATGCATTCCCACTCCATTATCCAAAAAACAACCACGCTTGGCTATATTGTCAGCTGCAAAATTCGCCTCACGTTAAGTATGAAAGAAACGTATAGAATCATACAGACTTCTAGCATCAATCCACCTTTGCAAAACAAACCACGGAACTGAAAAATCTTCAAAATCCCGGATAGCACTTAGAGAGTCGGTGTGCACCACAACATTTCTAAAGCCCGGGACGGTGGCCCATTCCAGGCCCACCAAATAACATAAATTTCCGCCAAATAATTGCTAGGAAAGCCCAGCCCTATGCTCATAGCCCCAACCACAACACAAGTAGCATCCCTAGCTACAACACCAGCACCCGCCACCCCAGGGTTTCCCATCGAGGTGCCATCGCAACAAAGAAAAAGCTCATTCTGACTTGGTGGGTTCCAAAAACATTCCACGGGATCAACAGAATTCACCCAAAGGCTTTTAACACGAAAGAAGTTTAAGATTCTTAAATCCTCCACAGTATTGAACATAAATCCATGCATCCTAGCTGAGTAATCATGAATCAGGTTGAAAACACGCTTTTGGGAAAAACTCCAGCACGACTGCATCTTCTCATAAATCAACTTGTTCCTGACAAACCAAAGATCCGACCTCAACACCATATTTGAGACAAGCCACAAGTATTTCACCATCCGACTTCTTCCTTTTGCTGCTTTGTTAGAATCAATCAAACTATAATGAGGAGTTAAATTGAAAATACATGCAATCCGAGTCCAAGCCCTTTTCGCAAAGCTACAATCCCCCAAAACATTCTCTAACAACTCCTCAGCATCCCGACAAACACTACACATAGAAGCTAAGGGAATTTTAAACCTGATACGCACTTTGTCTAAACTAGCGCAGGCACCTCTGACGAATTTCCAATTCTGAGCTGACAGAGAAGGATGGATAACACGCCTCCACTAAACTCCATCTTCATCCAGAATGGGGAACCTTATCCTGATTAAATTCCTAGTTGATTTGACCGAAAATACTCCCTTTAAGTCAGACAGCCAAATTCTCTTGTCCAAACCACCAGAAATTCTCTTTAATTCATTCTGCACCACACGCGCACTTACCAGAGTTTTCATATGAGCTCCCTGTAAGTTCCAAGCCCCCTCCACAATAATGTCGCTAACTCGTGCAGTCATATCCAGGTCAGTACGGTTTAAAACTTCAGCCAAAGTATTTATCCCATACCAAATATCATAAAACAAAGAAGTTTTCCTCTCATCACCAATCAGGAATTTAGAATTGTTGATCATATCCTTATTCACCCAACGAAAACCAGACAACAAGGAAGATTTAACTCCTGCCATCTTAATTCTCCCATCTTTGTAATGAAATTCGATCGCAAGAAGCGAGCCCACTTCTTGCTGGAAGTTTTTATACTCCACCAAAGCTTCATAAGCATAGCCTTATTCATATTCTTCATACTAGTAAGGCCAAGACCCCCTTCCTTCACCGGACAACAAACTTTATCATATCCAACTACAAACGCTTTAGAAAGATTCGAATCTCTCGTCCAAAGAAAATTACGAACAACACGGTCACATTGTTGTATAAACTTGACCGGCCATTTGTACACAACCATGTTTTGAATAAAATAGATAGATAAAACCGTTTTAATGAGGACCACTCTATCCTGGAAAGAGAGCATTTTACCTTTTGAAATGGAAAGTTGGTCTTTTAGCTTGTCAATGACATTGCTAATATGCATGTACCTCATCACCCCCGGCATAACCTTAACTCTCAAATAACGAACTGGGAAGCCAGTAACAGCCATACCCAAGAAATTCACAATGGTTTGACGTCTACTAAGAGACCCCCCACCATAGTAAACCTTACTTTTCTCCCTGCAAACACATTGGCCAGAGGCACGCTGATACACCTCAAGCAGCTTCACCAAATTAGTAATACTCTTCATGTTGCCCTTGCAAAAGATCATAATATCGTCAGCAAAAAAAAATGAGTTGGAGCTATGCCATTACGCCTTACTGAAAAAGCGGGGGTCTAACAACACCACCCGATATTTCGCTTAGCAATCTGTATGGACTAACTCCGAAATACTTTCTAGAGAATAAACTAGACAGTCAGACTCAATCTAGGTAAAACTATCTCAAGGAGTTAATATCTCTCTCTTGTTTTGATTTACTCAAGCTAATAGAAATCAGTGAGTCCTAATCAAACACAAGGAATAACTTGGACGGTACCAAAGACCAGTGTCCAAGGAACAATCAATGACAATCCAACAACCAAAGGTTGTATTATACCAATTGATGATCTACACGCACAACATGCATTATTTCAATTATAAAGATAAACAATATAATGCGGAAACTGAAATAACACAGACACCAGAAATTTTGTTGACGAGGAAACCGCAAATGCAGAAAAACCCCGGGACCTAGTCCAGATTGAATACACATTGTATAAAGCCGCTAAAGACACTAGCCTATTCCAAGCTAACTTTGGACTGGACTAGTTGAACCCCAATTAGTCTCTCACTGATCCAAGGTACAGTTGTACTCCCTGCGCCTCTGATCCCAGCATGATACTGCGCACTTGATTCCCTTAGCTGATCTCACCCACAACTAAGAGTTGCTACGACCCAAAATCGCAGGCTTTAACAATAAACAAATCTGTCTCACACAGACAAGTCTATCAAAGGATCAATCTGTCTCCCACAGAAAAACCCTAAAGTTTTTGTTTCGTCTTTTGATAATAATCAAGGTGAACAGGAACCAATTGATAATCCAATCTTATATTCCCGAAGAATAGCCTAGATTAATCCATCACCTCACAACAATCTTAATCGTATGGTAGCGAAACAAGATGTCGTGGAATCACAAACAATGAGACGAAGATGTTTGTGATTACTTTTTATATCTTGCCTATCGGAGAAATCAAACAATCTTTAGCCAATCAATATGATTGTACTATTACGATAGAAGATGCAAGATCATATCACACAACTACGATAAAAGTAGCATCGATCTGGCTTCACAATCCCAATGAAGTCTTCAAGTCGTTAACCTGGTTTTAGAATAAGAAGACCAAAGGTTAAAGGAGAACCGACTCTAGCACGCAAACTAGTAGCACACGTAAGGTGTGGGGATTAATTTTGCAGAGTTGCTAGATGTCCCCTTATATAGTCTTTCAAATAAGGGTTTGCCTTAGTTACAAAGCAATCAATATCAACCGTTAGATAAAAACCTGATTTAGATTCAAGCTAATATTTCTCAACCGTTAGATCGAAAACTTAGCTTGTCATACACAAATGACTGTACGTTTCTAGGTTTGTTAACCGTACCCAAATGTGTACATTGTTGGTTCAATAATAGTCTAACCAAAAAGGTTAACCATAAGAGCATTTCATACCAACCATCTTCTTCTTCACCATAACTAGTTCAAATGACTAAAATGAACTAGTTAAGAGAGTTGTTCAATTGCAAGGAAATCTTATGTAACTACACAAGACACAATTGAAGCAAAGATGATTTGATTCACAAGAATCGGTTCATGAACTGTAGATGGGGAAAAACGATTTGCTTTTTTTAAGGAATTGAGGAGACGACCGTACGGAGGATAATCCTCGAACCGAGCGAAATGTTAAACCTCACACATATGCACCGCTGCAAAGGGGGTGCTTTAGATTCGAGAGATCAATCTGTAGTACTCCGTCCTAAATCAAGACAATGACCGTTCCAGAGTAAATTCGGTCACAAGAGAGGATGGGTTGATCTGTAGGAGGGAAGCTGAGAAATGTGTGGAATCAATGGTAATCAAAGATTGTGGGTGTGTGAATTCTGAATACGATAAGCTCTGAGTGATTGAAATTTCTCAATTGAGAGTAGTTGCTCAATTGATGAGTTGATGATCTCGTGTTGTTGATGAGATGTGAGATTGATGATACTGATGATGATGATTCAATCATGATTCAGAGACTCATTTATATTGCTGGAATTTTAGACATCATGATTCCATGAAGTGTGACAGTTGATGGAATCGAGGAGTGGGGAAGTGGAGATCGTGTTTAAAACCAGTTGCTCAACGTGTGGAGACTTGGTCGATTTTCCACCCACTACCTCGTGAATTCCTTCAACTGATTGCACGACTTGCTCACATTCCATCGTGTGTTTGAACACACGTGCCGTAGATCGCCAGACCAAAACCCTAAGTGATATCCCCCCAAGTGACACGATTGACGTCTCGTGGTTTGTTAGTCAACTGATGACTTAGTGGTTTGATGGGACGAAGAGTCCATGTAGGTGTTGAGTGTCGAACGTGATGTTCTGAAACTCATGAATTGAACATGTCATGAGACAGGGGTATAGTTCTTACGATGAAGTGAGCAAGTATTGCTCATTCGGTGTATCGTTGAACCAATATTCCTTGGTTTGAGAAAATATTTATCATCTAAGCAAGTGTTGCTCATGTGATGAATTGTTGAATATTTGATCGTCTGAGCATGTGTTGCTCGTCTGATGGATTATTGGCAGCATACCAAAAATATTAATTAGAATACTGGTCGTTGAACCGAGCATAATTAATAAAATTAAGGACCATGAGGTCTCGTAAAATTATTAAGGTTAGAATCTGGATTGATGATCCTTGGATTCAGAAACCCTAATTTGATCAATTGATGATCAATTCATGGTTCGTCAGAATTTCAACCATGGGACGAAGGAGGGAGCGACTACATGGGACCGTGGATCAACCATGTAGTGTCCATATGCTCACGTGAGCAAATACGAAGAACTCATGAAGAGTTGATGATTTGTTGGTGGAAGAATGATCAAATGCTGATTTAATCATTTATTCGAAAATGCTCGTCTGAGCCTTAGGTGAGAAAACCTAATTAATTATGACGAGGCGAGGGACCGACCATGGAGTCATGAAACCGGCCCTGGGTTGTCCCGTGACCTCCTGACGATCACTTCATGAAAATCCAAAGTGTTTGGGAGAGTTTTGGACCTAATACGAGCAATTATGCAAATTAGGTCAAAACTGTGAAAATTGATGGGACCGGCTTCCGTGAGCCAAAGAGCCAATCTTGGTCGGTCAAGATAGCGTGCTCGTGTCCCCAAGGCGTCCGCGTCTCAGTCCTGAGAATTTTGATATTTTCTAGCGTGCAATTAAGCATCCATTCGAGAAAATATGCCAAAATTAGGGTTTCGACGAAACTGAGGAAAACACCATGAGATGATGAAAAATAATTATAAAATAAGGAATGAGGAGGCGTGGGACCTCCGTGGTCAAGGCATGGTTGGCCGGTCGTGACCACGGTTTCGTGGTACCTTTTACTTAATTTTATAATATTTTAATGATTTTATGAAAAATTCATGAATTTTGAGAAATTTGATGAATTTAAGGAGTTTCCATGAATTGAAGGAGTTTTCATGAGTTTCCCTAATTTTTTAATATTTTTAGGTATTTGATGATTTGAGGGAATTTTCCTAATTTGAGAGAAATACCATGAAATCAAGGAATTTGATAAATTCAAGGAAAACTAATAATAAAATAATAAAACAAAGGGGCGTGTGGGACCGGATAGGGCATGGCCAGCCGGCCAAGGCCCGGTCCTACAAGTTTTCATAATTTATTTTATTTTATTATTATTTGATGATTTGTGCAAAATACCATGAAATCAAGGAGTTTTTTCATGAAATTAGAGAAATAATAATAATAATAAAAAAATAATAAGGAACCGTGGGGTATGGGGACGGTTGGGACCAAGGCATGGCCGGTTGGCCAATGGTCACGCCCCACACTCCTTTCCTTAATTTTATATTTTTTTATGGATTTATGGAAGTACCATGAAACCGAGGAGTTTCCTCGAGACGAAGGAGATTTGATAAAATGAGAGAATTTTCATTAAATCATGAAAAATAATAAAAATGCATTAAAAATATAAAACTGGCGTGGGATTGACCACGACACGGTCGATCGGTCGTGTGTCCGTGCTCCCAGTACCCTGTCAATATTTTTAATTATTTATTATTTTCTTCTCTATTTTGCATAGGTTCATCGTTTCGTTGTATTTTTGAAATACTCGTTCGTGCGGTGACTGTTAGTGTATCATCGTTGAATACACCTTCACCATTTGAATCGGGGCTTACTTAGAGGTAGCTCAGACGCCCGGTTGTTGATTATTTATTACTAATTGTGGAATTCAGTGGAGAATAATTCACAAAACTGAGTAATAAGATGTTTATTATTAATTCATAGGATCAGCTGAGGATTCGACTACGAATTCAGAATAATAAAGTGAGCATTACCATTCCATGGGATCGTAGATTCGACCATAGAATCGAGTAATTAAGATTTATCTATTACCATTTATGAGACCAGTTGTGGATTCGATCATGAAATCGGAGTAATGAGATAATATAGTTATTGCTATTCTATGAGATCAAGTGTGGATTCGATCATAGAATCAGAACAATTGTTATTGTCATTCCATGGGACCAGTCGTGGATTCGACCATGGAATAGGAGCAATTAGGAAAATTAACTTTGTGGCTCTATACTAGCAGAGCAAGCTGTCTAGGAGCATTAATTATCCCGATATGAGCTTGTCGGTAAGTCATATCCTTTATATAGTCAGGGTAAACTCGTTGTTTGTTCCTGAAGACGTTATCGCTCTATACTAGCAGAGCAAGCTGTCTAGGAGCCGTCCATCTCGTGATGCTATATAGAAATAATCACTGAAAGTATTCAGTATTCATGAGATATGTCGTTGTCCAGTCGTGAGACTACATATCTACATGTACTCTGAGAGAAAGTACTCTCCGTTGAGAATTCGATGAGAGACCCGTGTCTCGATACTCACGTCTGATTGCTGAATCAGAGCTTCGTATAATTATGAGTTTACGAATTTAGCCTTTGTCGAAAATCCACCATCTACATTAAGTCCCCTGCTTACTGAGGAAAGCTGTGTTCCTCAGTCAGCATTAAATGGTGATTTTCCGGCCATAAATAATAATACCAGTAATTGAACTTAGTCGTAAGTTGAGACGTTACCGGATTTAGAGAGCATGAGCAAACCACGACTTGATGAAGGCTTCAATGTCATGATTGGAGCGTCGTTTGATGAGCATAAATTGGTGTTGAACCGCTGGTTTGGACGACGAGTCCGTGGTCGGTTAGGATTCGCGGGTCGGGCCCAATAAGGAAATCCTTAGAAAATTAGGTTTTGGAAATAAAATTGATATAAAAGGGATTAATCCTTTTTTTTTCCCCTCACAGACACACCTTGATCAACCTTCATCTTCATCACCCAGCGCAGGAAGTCGCCGAGTTCCGCGCGCCGTCGCCGTCGCCGTTGCCGCCGGCCAATTTCCGGCCGACTTCCAGGTGTTTTTTTTTTTTGATGTTTGCTGATTTATGACCTCATGAGTTGTTCATGCTTTGATCATGATGAAGTTATATACATGTGTGTATATTAGTGTGAGTTTTATGAAAAAACCCTCGTTTTTGAAAACGTATGTTCGTTCGATCGTTAGTTTTGAAAACTAACTATAATCCCTGATTTAGGAGAGATTTTTTTTTAATATGAACCTAGGTCAGTGATAAAACTTAGTTATGAGCTTTCATGTGTACCAAGGTTTATCATAAAAGAAGTGAATTTTCATGAAATCGGAATAATCCTTCGTTTTAAAGACAAATAACGATGACACGAAGGAAAATATGTATGATGAACTTGTGTCCAGTGATAAAATTTTGCTTATGAGCTTTCATGTAAATACAAAACTTTATCATATGTATGAGATGTGAGCTTTCACAATATTTTTGAAATAAACCTTCGTTTTAAAGACAAATAACGACGATACGAAGGAAAAATAGTTTTTTATATATATATATATATGCAGCCGTGACATATATTGTGTAAAATATGATGGTATATTTTATTTGCATGAATTTGTTTTCATTAGATAAAATTCTTGAGAATTTATGTATGCAAGTTGCATTAATTGCTGTTTTTTTCGAAAAATCAGAAACGTGGGTTTTGAGGAACCTTCGAAGATAGACAATATATTTATGATGAAATATTTTATTGTTGTAAACTTCATAGGTCAGTTGTGTGAATGTTCACATTATGAAATTGTGTCCGTGATTTCATGAAAAATCAGTTTCGGAAATTAAATAAAGTTTCGTTCGTTTTTGCAGTTTTCGAAGAGACGAACGATTTTGAGGTGTTAACTCTAGCATTACTATCACTATTGTTAGTGGAAGTATAAAAGGTAAGAGTTAAGAGTTACCATTTTTGCTTGTATTTCCTTGATTTATATCTGGACGGCATACTGAAGTAGAATGTAGTGTGAACCTTTTCAGCTACTTAGCAAAGATGTCCAATTCCCAAGCTGACGACGCCTCGAGGGAAGAGATGTGCGTTGATGATGGTATCTCCAGAGATGAGACATGCATGGATGAAACTTCCGTTGGGGAGACGAAGACGAAATCCCTGGGATTAAGAATGTCCCGAACATAGATGATGCATTCTTTGAAAAAGATATTCCAGGAGCTGAGCAACATTTGAAATCCCCAGTGTATCGTCTTTTGATAAATCCCAGAACTGTTACTCAGAAGAAATTGGTGACTCCTAAGACAGTGATTCGATTTTGTCTTGAACGAGGGGTCTTCGCCTCATCAATCATAGAGTTTAAGCTTTCTCGACGACCTTTGGAGAAATTTGCCGGCTGGGCGAGGCATATGTTGGGTTTTCCTCATGTGAGGACTATGCTCGACCAGGCGCAGGTGACGAGAGCTATTCAAGCTTCTGGAGAGTTGTTCATTTATCATGACGCAAGTGGTATTGTGGCTCTGTTTGCTCGCTGGTGCATTCCCACTCACACTTTCATATGTAGATGGGGAGAGTTTACCATTACCTTGGAAGACGTGCGGCTCTGATGCATCTCCCATCACGGGCAATCTTCCTGGGGATCTTTCAGATGAGGAGACCGCCGTTTCTCATGTCTTGACAGCTGCAATGGAGAAAGCGAATAAGGCTGGTAGTAAAGGATGCTATGCTTCCTGGTTGACACACTGGTGGCCCAAAGACGAGGTTTCTGATAAACCCATCGACGGTATGTTACCCATTGCTGCTTTCTTATGTTTATGGTTGTCCAGAGACGTTTTTGAAGACAGTGGAAACTTGTTGAAGCCTTTTGTGATTCCCTTTGCTATTAAGATGGCTCAAGGTGAGCAACTTCCGATAGGTAGTTTATTCTTAGGCTCCTTGTATTACAACCTGGACTCCTTGATTATAGACTCCAGTGTGTCGAACGGCTCTATGAAGATTGAGTGTTATGCCAACACGATGTTTCTTCAAGCTTTGATGTGGGAGCATTTTAAGAATTATGCACCTACTCCACGTAATGTTCTGCAAGGACCGAATACTGATGCGCGCCATACTTTCCCTGAGAAAGATAATGCTAGGATCATGCGTTGGTCCAAAGCAGCCTCGTTCTAAAATACGTTTTTGATGTGTTAGATGAAGAATCTGAGTTCAATTTTCGCCCGTGGGTGTCAGTCCCTGATTATGTTTCTCAGCCGATGACTTTCAATACTGGAGAAGGCACGAGTTTGACGTCTGGTGCGCATCTGAGTGATGGCGAAAGATCTTTCATGTTGAGTTGCACTCCTGGTCATTTGCTATCAGTCACGTTTGGAGAGCTTTCAGTGGAGGAGTATAACATTGATAGAGCAGCTCGACAAATGGGTATGGATCAGTGTGTTCCAACCATACGGAGAAGGAAGCCATCAGTTGAGCAACTCAGGACTCATTTGGATCATACTCACGTGGATGGGAGTAGCTACTGGTTTCCTGGTTCTGATAGATTCGCCTATGTAACCCCAGGTTATGTAGAATTCTGGGATCAGCAACTTGGGCGTTTGCGTGGCTTTGTAAGATTTCCCAGACCTCCATTCAAGGATCTTCCTTCGGCTGAGATGATTTCCAGTCGACCAAGATTGAAGTATCTTTCTGGTGATAAACGAAAGTCGTCTCCAGGATGCTCTCAGGTATGTTTCTTCATATAATCTTCACGAAATTATAAGAACTGTATTCTGATTATATTACTGGATTTCACCACAGGACGGTCGTAATATACGACCTCGAATCGGTGTAGATTTCTCAGAGACTGAGGCGGTTATTCATGGCGGAGAAGGCAGGCATAAAGGTTATAAGCTGTTACCAATACCGTAAAGTCCCCAGTTGGTGCTTTGGTGAGTTCCCAATATTTCTCACCGTGACTTTCATTGCTATTAACATTAGAATCATGAAGCCAATGTTGTTAATTTTGTTGCAGAATTTTACTCCATCGAGTCTTGAAGGTCTTCAATTTTCTGCTACTGAACAAGCAATCGCTGATTTGAGTGACGAAGAAACTGTAAGTATTTCTTCACATGTTCAAATGTGGTGCTTCATGATGAAAATATTGATTGTAAAGGACGTGTACAGGAGGATGTCGTCATGGAGATGGAGAATTCTGGAACTCAATCATCCTCTGGGAATGGGAATGGAGGTAATTCCCAAGATTCGGAGCCGGATGGAAGTGATGTTCCTCTTGTCGTTGATGTGGACAATTCCAACCCATTGGACACTTTGGAGACTCCTCAAGTAAGTATATATCCTGTATATTCTTCATAGAAGTATAAAAGTGCTGACTTGTGAATGAATGAATGAGAACCCATGTGAATATATGAAAACTTAGTCGAACTTCGTCGTCAGAAAATTCAGAATCCATCTTTTTAGTAAAAACGTTGTAGAATCTGCATCCGGAGTCGGATTTTGATGATCTGCATGTGCAAATTCAAGCCCGGAAAATTCCAAGCTTTAGTAATGAAGCTTTTTAAGTTTTGAGCACGTTCAGAGCTTGAAAAAGGTGAAATAATAAACTTCCAGGAGACTTCCAGAACTTTTTCAGATTGCGCATCACTTGATATTTTGGCCACATCTACCCGCTCGTTCATCGGATTGTCATGAAACTTTGACATGTCATAGAAAACATCCATACGAAGAGAATGGATTATGACCCATCCTCATATTCCTTTTAGATTGCTCCCAGTCTGTCTCTTAGTACAGGGCAGAGTTCAGTTTCTTCAGACGGAGTCATCGTAAAACGTGTTTTCATGACTTTCATGTTATTTGCTCGTGCCTTGAATGTAGTATGATGAAATTTGATGATATTTCCTTGCGGGTATACTGTGTTTCGTAATCTCCTTTGGCTTCGTGACTCTAACCTCATGTAATCTTCGTATTAGGTGCTAAATACCGAAGTTGAGGATACTGGAGCCAACGATGATAACTCTAACCCTTCCGAAGTTATTGATGAAGAGACGGCTATCCCTACACTTCGAGGCCATGAGAAGGTCGCTGCTGATGTTATGGAAAACCAGATGGTTGTTGCCTCAGTGATAGAGGAAACCGAGATAGCAGCGGAGAATACAGAAGGAACTGTTGCTTTGGTCGTGGAAGCCGCTCCAGTGACTGAGAACCGTATAATAGTGTATGAATATCCAACTGCAGGGGTTTCTTTCGATACTCCCTTTAACACTTCACTCCTGTGTCATGAACTGGTCAGTGGATTCAGCGCTCCCATTGGATATGCACGCTTGTACGAGGCGATATGGAAGAAGTTTGGCCACATGATCATTGACAGGAACCCTGGGCGTGCTTATGCTTTAACCATGCAAGTAGGTGTTATCTTGCGTGTCGTGAGTGATATGCATACGAGACCCAGGAATATCGTGACTCCAGATATACTCTTTGATTGGGAGTTTAACTTGGAGAATTCAGAAAGACTTGGCCTCAACGTGAAATGGCTTCGTAAGCAAATAAACGTTATCAAGGATTCATGTGAAAAGAACATACCCTTTCCCAATGATGATGTGAAGGATAAGGAGGACAAGATTTCCAAACTGACCGAGGAGTTGAACAAGGAGAGGCCGGCTTTGCAAATCTTGAAGGATGCTGATGAGCGAAAGCCTTTTCTTGCTGATCTCTTGAACTTCTGAACTTCTGAGAGATGTGAGGTTTATACTTGGGTTTTGATATTTATATGATTTTGGATTGACTGATGGTTGAGGATTTTCTTGTAGATTTGATAGAGATTTTCTTTTACGAAATATGAACTGAATTTTGATAAATTGTTGTATTCAAATACTGATTGCAAGTATTGC
This sequence comes from Papaver somniferum, assembly GCF_003573695.1. Lineage (NCBI taxonomy): Eukaryota > Viridiplantae > Streptophyta > Magnoliopsida > Ranunculales > Papaveraceae > Papaver > Papaver somniferum. The sequence goes on along the minus strand of NC_039362.1, from coordinate 96,327,878 downwards.
AAATGTTTTGGAGGAATTGAAATACAAAAGAAAGAAAATCCTAAATGTTAAATCCCAACGCCATGAGTGCTTCAAACGCCCAATACCTTAAATGTCCAATAATTTCAGATAAACATCTTGAGCCAATTTTCGTGAATTACTGGTAGGGTTCTGTCATCTGTGTTGGTCAATTTGTAGTACCCTCCGTCCATGGACTCAGCGACCATGAATGGTCCTTCCCAATTGGAGTTCCTTGTAGAATGAAGACCCCGTTGGACTGCTTTGAGAACCAGGTCCCCTGTTTGATGGAATTCCACGATTTTGGCCCGTATGGACACTCGCGCGGAAGAGAGTATCCAGCATAGTATTGATCATGCTTAGCCAAGTTTTCAGCAATAAACCTCTCGATGGAGTGACCGATTTGAAGAAGTTATGAACCCAACCATTGAGTGTAATATTGCTGAGGTGAATTTACCCACTCGTAGCTTTTGATGACTGCTAAATTATTCATGGGGAGAAGTCCCTGGACCATAGTAGCGTATTTGAACATTGGAAATATTGGAGCAAGAGGAGGAATAAGACTTGCCTGAGCTCGAAACCTTCTGACAAAGGTGTGCGTATTTTCTCCAAGTTCTTGCGTAAGCCCCATCAGAGCTGTTACTTCTTCCAGATGCTCAAACTGTGGTGCGTCCTCTGCTTCGTCTTCCGACTCGAAATCCTTGTCGATGACAGGATGTGTTGAAGGCATCGTTGTCCTTTCAGCATGGATCCAAGTTCTCCCAAGGACCATGTAGTATCCAGGGTCTTCCCGGATTATGAAAAACTTGGCCTCAGTGCAGATCAATCTTTCCGTAACTTTGAGAGTGATGAAGCCATATGCGTCTTTGGAGATTCCTTAATGGTCCCTGATTGTTATGGGAGCGTGGGTGGCTTCCCGTCGAGTAATACCAGCAGCTCTGAGAGTTTTCAAAGGGATGATGTTGACAGCGGTACCAACATCGACGAACGCCCTCTTGAACTCATTTCCTTTAATGTGCATTGTGGTGAGCAGTCCCCAGTCATACATTTCTGTGTCGGTGGATGAAGGTACGGTGGTGGTCTCTTGGATCAGCGGACGTCTTCCGGACACGATGTGGTTCAGTGCAACAAACATGTCTTTCCTTTGAGCTTTCGAAAGATACAACAGCTCGCAGACATGTTCGATCAGAGATTGGATCGTTTCCTTGACAGGAGGTTCAGAGATGGTAAAAGTTCTGACTGGGAGGGGGGTTTTGTGCACCCCCTCAGTCCCCAGGTTGAGCTCTCTTGATTCGACCTTTTCTTTGAATATGCGCTTCAAAATTTTGTAATCACTCGTGGGATGGATGACGTATCTATGGAAGCGACAATACCGAGGATTTTCCATGGCCTCTTCAGTTGGTTCCTTCTTGACATAAGGCAATTTGATTGCGCCGTCTTGAATCCAGGCATCGAGTAGTTCATTAAACTCTTCCACTGAACAGGGAAAATCGGGTGCTTCTGGATCTTCCGTATGCTGAGGAGGGATTTTCGAATTCTCCTTCTTGTGTGTCTTTGAAGGGGTGGAGGAAGTCTGCTTGTGTTGTGGTTCTGCTTTTCGCTTACTCCCTTCCGCGACAGCATTTGTTGAAGGTTGCAGGTTATACTACTTGTTGATCAAACGCCTGATTCCTCAAGTGTCTTTTGAATCTTCAGTCTTTGTAGACTTTGCTCTTTCCAAAAGAGCGGGTGCAGTGGTTGCCTACCTCTTCGCAGCTTCGTGAAGTCTGAGAAAGTCTGGAATCGAAGGTTTTCTATCAAGGCCCTGTAGACCGACAACATGCCATTGATGCACAAGTCCACCAGTTGTTGCTCCGTGACGTTTGGGTCATGACAATCCAGGGCTTGGACTTTGAATCTTTTCACATAATCATTGGGATTTTCAATGACCCTCTGAAACATCCTTCCAAGATCGGAGAGGGTGACTTGTTCTGACACGAAGAAGTATTTCCTGTATAATGCGTTAACCATTTCTCCCCAATTTTTGATAGTCCCTGGTGCGATGTTGTTATACCAGGTGTATGCTATGCCTTTCAGAGATTTTAAGAATTCCTTGAGAAGGACGACATGATTGTTTTCATGTTCTCCCAGGGATTCGAGAAAACGAGAGACATGTTCCCTAGCATTGCCAGTTCCATCATATAAGGTGAAGGTTGGAGAAACGTAACCTTTGGGGAGTGGAGTCCTCTGCGTAGCGGCATGATAAGGAGGTTGATGACGATGGACATGCGATTTTTTGTCTTTTCCACGGTTCTCCAAAAGGTGTTCCAGATCCTCGCGAGTGATGAAATTCGATGATCCCTTCGTTGATGAGTTGTCTGCAGCAGTTTTGTGGACTTCGTCGTCTTCTACTGTATGGATTGGAATTACTTCAGGACCGTCGTGTGAGGATTTCTCCTTCTCCTCTCCCTTCTCTTGAGTCTTCTATGACATCTTGTCAGTAAGAGTTTTGAGATAATTACACAGCTCCTTCTGTGTAGCAGCCATGTCAGTCTGGTTCTTTGCAAGAGTCTCCTGCGCTTTAATAAGATCAGCAGTGGTAGGCGGTGGATCTCCTCTGACTTCTTCAGGGTGTCGTCCGGACAGTGGATGACCTTCGGCGTGAGGAGGAGTAGTGTCACCACCATCAGTGTTGGAGGTCGGAATTGTCTCCGGGATATTCTGATTGTTGTTGTTGCTAGTGCTAGCACGGTTTGTGTTAGGATTCGTAACTAAACCTGACCTGAGATCAACCATCTTGTGAAATTGTTAGATTGAAACCGAGAGATTAATCTCCCACTGTGGTCGCCAATCTGTAGATGGGGAAAAACGATTTGCTGGATTTTAAGGAATTGAGGAGACGACCGTACGGATGAGACTCCTCGAACCGAGGAAAATGTTAAACCTCACACAAATGCACCGCTGCAAAGGGGGTGCTTTAGATTCGAGAGATCAATCTGTAGTACTCCGGCCTAAATCAAGACAATGACCGTTCCAGAGTAAATTCGGTCACAAGAGAGGATGGGTTGATCTGTAGAAGGGAAGCTGAGAAATGTGTGGAATCAATGGTAATCAAAGATTGTGTGAATTCTGAATACGATAAGCTCTGAGTGATTGAAATTGCTCAATTGAGAGTAGTTGCTCAATTGATGAGTTTATGATCTCGTGTTTTCGATGAGACGTGAGATTGATGATACTGATGATGATGATTCAATCATGATTTAGAGACTTATTTATATTGCTGGAATTTTAGACACCATGATTCCATGAAGTGTGACAGTTGATGGAATCAAGGAGTGAGGAAGTGGATATCGTGTTTGAAACCAGTTGCTCAACGTGTGGAGAGTTGGTCGATTTTCCACCCACTACCTCGTGAATTCCTTCAACTGATTGCACGACTTGCTCACATTCCATCGTGTGTTTGAACACACGTGCCGTAGACCGCCAGACCAAAACCTTAAGTGATATCCCCCCAAATGACACGATTGACGTCTCGTTGTTTGTTAGTCAATTGATGACTTCGTGGTTTGATGGTACGAAGAGTTCATGTAGGTGCTGAGTGTCGAACATGATGTTCTGAAACTCATGAATTGAACATGTCATGAGACAGAGGTATAGTTCTTACGATGAAGTGAGCAAGTATTGCTCATTCGGTGGATCGTTAAATATTGATTGTTGAACCAATATTCCTTAGTTTGAGAAAATCTTAATCATCATAGCAAGTGTTGCACATGTGATGAATTGTTGAATATTTGATCGTCTGAGCATGTGTTGCTCGTCTGATGGATTATTGGCAGCGTACCAAAAATATTAATTAGAATACTGGTCGTTGAACCGAGCATAATTAATAAAATTAATGACCATGAGGTCGTCGTAAAATTATTAAGGTTAGAATCTGGAATGATGATCCTTGGATTCAGAAACCCTAATTTGGTCAATTGATGATCAATTCATGTTTCGTCAGAATTTCAACCATGGGACGAAGGAGGGAGCGACCGCATGGGACCGTGGATTGATAAGCACGAAAGTGCTACATTTTATACCCATATTTATATTATCTAGGACTCAATATTTTGACTAATGACACTATTTTAGTGCTTCTGCAGAAAGTACAAGTGAATTCGATCATCCAACGAATAAACATCAAAATGTGAGACTTAATGGTGAAGCGAGTCGATGTCACCACACTAATTCCACCTAAGATTGGTCAAGAGTGACTTTATTATTGTTAGCATATGAATGGAAGAATATCACCTCCATGACCACGTGCAAATGAAGAAAAAGGAAAGATTAATATATCTTGTCCTTACATAAGTTCTCTTGCTATATTTATATAAAGAATCTGAAGGAATATTTGAAGCCAACTGACGTCATTTTGAAAATACAGTTAAGGTGGGACCCAGCACATGAAAGAAAATATCATGCTTTCTAAATGAAATTCATATACTATGGAAAGTGGAGATTCGGTGATACTTTACAATGTCTCGTCAGATTATGACACGCGGCACAACATCATTGAGTGAATTTATATTTTCATGACATGTGGCAGTTATGGTGATTAAATAAACTAATAATGATTAGTGTACAAATTAAGATAAATCATTTGACTAATATTTTTTGTTAGAGCACTGCTCGGTCAAACTCACATGCGTTGCTATCTCAAGCATGTTTGTCAATGTTAGTGATCAAAACTATAAGTCTTGATTTCTAGTCTCTAATAGCTAAGTCTCGGACTAGGATAGTAAGTGTAGTTGAGATCAAGGAATTCATGGTGATTCATCATACAAGTAGAATATCTACTCAATGAACCGGTGGAACTTCTCGACAAAAAGGTATGTGGAGACTTGAACTTATCTGTCACTCAAAAGTCTATCTATTATATGTCCTACTCTTTGAGACAAAAGTCGTATGCTATATACATAGACTAGATCATACACATTTGGTATTTCAAGCCGAGTATACCTCGCCTGTCTATATCTCGAAATATGTATTGGTAAGCTTTTCGCTTCGACCAAGTTTATCTTTACCTAGTGATGAAAGTCATGAATGTTTCAGTCACTTTGAAAATTGCTTTGACGAGAAATAGTGTGACAACTATATAACATCCTCTAAGAATGTTTCAATGATTGGAATGAGAGTTTGGATTACATAACCAATGAATTCCTTGAACCGAAGTTTTCGAACTTTGTTGATCAAGAGAACCGGAAGTATGGAAAGTGCCAAGTCCGCGAACTGCCGAAGTTCTCAAACCCGAGAATTTCTGCTGGAGTTGACAAACTACTTGCGTGAGCCAAGTCCGTGAACCCAGTCTGCGAACCGGCGTAGTTCTCGAACCCGAGAATTTCTGCCGGAGTTTGTAAACTCTATCCGGTGTCTTAAGTCCGCGAACCTAGTCTGCGAACTTGAGAAGGTTATATATCTAAAGATGATTTCTGAACTTAATCTTTAAAGACTAAGGAATGCATTTGAAAACCGTGGCTATTACAGTTCACGAACCGATTCGAGTAAATCAAATCATCTTTGCTTCAATTGTGTCTTGTGTAGTTACATAAGATTTCCTTGCAATTGAACAACTCTCTTAACTAGTTCATTTGAGTCAATTGAACTAGTTATGGTGAAGAAGAACATGGTTGATATGAAACGCTTATATGGTTAACCTATTTGGGTAGACTATTGTTGAACCAACAATGTACACGTTTGGGTGCGGTTAACAAACCTAGAAGCGTACTACCAATTATGTATGACAAGCTAAGTTTTCGATCTAACGGTTGAGAAATATTAGCTTGAATCTAAATCAGGTTTTCATCCAACGGTGAATATTGATTGCTTTGTAACTAAGGCAAAACCCTGATTTGAAAGGCTATATAAAGGAGACATTTAGTATTGAGAAAACTAATCCCCACACGTCCGTGTGATACTATTTCTCTGCTAGAGTCGATTCTCCTTTAACCTTTGGTTTTCTTCTTCTAAAACCATGTTAACGACTTAAAGACTTCATTGGGATTGTGAAGCCAGACCGATACTACTTTTATCTTAGTTGTGTGATCTGAGCTTGCATCTTCTATCGTCACAGTACAATCATATTGATTGGCTTGAGATCGTGAGAGTTCTCCGATAGGCAAGATATAAAAAGTAATCACAAACACTTTCGTCTCATCGTTTGTGGTTCCACGACATCTTGTTTCGCTACCATTTGATTAATATTGTTGTGAGGTGATTGATTAATCTAGGATGTTCTTCGGGAATATAAGACCGGATTATCAATTGGTTCCTGTTCACCTTGATTATTATCAAAAGACGGGACAAAAACTTTTAGGGTTTTTCTGTGGGAGACAGATTGATCCTTTGATAGACTTGTCTGTGTGAGACAGATTTGTTTATTGTTAAAGCCTGCGATTTTGGATCGTAGCAACTCTTAGTTGTGGGTGAGATCAGCTAAGGGAATCAAGTGCGCAGTATCCTGCTGGGATCAGAGGCGTAGGGAGTACAACTGTACCTTGGATCAGTGGGAGACTGATTGGGGTTCAACTATAGTCCAGTCTGAAGTTAGCTTGGAGTAGGCTAGTGTCTGTAGCGGCTTAATACAGTGTGTATTTAATCTGGACTAGGTCCCGGGGTTTTTCTGCATTTGCGGTTTCCTCGTTAACAAAATTCTGGTGTTTGTGTTATTTCTATTTCCGCATTATATTTGTTTATATAATTGAAATAATACAGGTTGTGCGTTTGAATCAATCAATTGGAAATCCGAACTTTGGTTGTTGATTGATATTGATTGATCCTTGGACATTGGTCTTTGGTACCGTCCAAGTTATTCCTTGTGTTTGACTATAGGCTCGCTGATTTCTATTAGCTTGAGTGAATCAAAACAAGAGAGAGATATTAACTCCTTCAGATACTTTTACCTAGACTGAGTCTAACTGGCTAGTTGATTCTCTAGAAAGTGTTTCGGAGTTAATCCATACAGATTGCTAAGCGAAATATTGGGTGGTGTTGTTAGACCCCCGCTTTTTCATTTTTCATCAAATTTTTTCTTATTCTTTATTTTTTTTATTCAGTAATATGATTTTGAAAACACTTGGGAGAATCTTATACTTGATTCCCATTAACAATTTTGTTAATTCAATACCGATAAAAATCGGGAAAAATTTGGGTTTTTTGTAGTTACGGTTGGGAAATATTGTCGACCCAGCCATGAATACAAACGAATTGTTGGGTGTGGTTGTTAGACCCCCGCATTTTCAGTTGGTATCAGAGCAGGCAAACACATTAAAGGCCTCATAAGTCTGTGTTTGTAACGATCTGAGGATGAACGATATAGTCTTTGATAAACGCATCACCAGAAATAAAAGTTTTGTTTCTATGAAGTCTATTAAAGTGAAAGATTTGTCAATCTCGAATATAGATGAACCTTGTGTTCCAATGAAACAGACGTACGTTGACAAGTGTTTCTTTGACTACCTTACGGACGATTCCTTCTCTGAAGTTGAAAGGAATGCATCCAAAGAGAGTTCAACGATTCTAAAACTCTTTAGGATCCAGGATGATAATGTCAATCGTTTGAAACACAAAGTCAACGTCCTAGTTGGTATGGTAAGTGAGCGTGACTCTCGTTTAAAGATTCTTCAAGAGGAAATTCTCAAAAAAGATGCTTTCAAAATTAAACATCTCTTAAGTAAACTCTCCATTCAAGAGTGTTCAAATGAGTCCACCATACCAATTGCTTCTGATTTAACTGTAAAGGAATCAGTTTCAGAAGTAAAAACGAAAATCCTTCCTGTTGAAAGAGATGTGCATGTGTCTTCCACATCACACGGAAGGAAGAATTCTCCCAATGGTGTTAAGACTGTTTTGTCTAATCACTCAGGTGATCAGAAAATGTGTCTCTTTTGTGATTCAAAAGGACCGAGTAAACAAAAAAGGAATTCTAGGTTGAATGAAAATTCTATTATTCGTCTTCAACACACCTTAGATTCAATTCTCAAAGGTGTAACTGACATTCGTATGTCTAAACCAATTGGTTTTAGTTGTGTACCCTACCAGGAAAGTCAGTTCAATATGTTCCTCAAATGTTCAAACACATAACAATCTTCCTAATACATTTCGACGAAGAAGAACTCATGGATATTCGTCAAATAAGAAGGGAGATTATGTTGTTCATGATGTGAAAAAGGTACCAGAAGAAGGGAAAAATGGAATAAGGGAAGCCAACCTAAAAGGGATAATTGAAAGATACAAAGATATCATCAACAGGCTGACAAGTCCCTCTGAAAACTCTTCAGGTAAGAATCAAAACTATGTGTCATACCTTGATGATAGTAAGTTTTATGATAATATTTCACATCATAATTGTTTTCCTCCAAAGAATAGGAAAAAGAGGCTTAATCATAAACAACGTTCATTTAATGAGCTCAAGGCTCATACTTTTGCTAATTAATCATAAGGTTGAAACCTCACTCTCCTTAAAAAAACCTGACAGAGTGAGAAGTATTCAGGTATAATGAAGGCAAAAGTGGTTCTATGATTGTCTATGATATTTTCCTTGTTGGATAATCATTGTCAAACACTTCTGCTTAAGTATTTGTATGTTGTCGTAATGATAGTCTTAAAATATTGTTGCTAGGACAAAGTTGTTACTCTTACTCTAAAAATTGTTTTATAAATACAATTTTTGAGCTAAGATCTGTGAGTTTTCTCACATAGGCAGACACCTTTAGCGAACAGTTGCATCTATTTGAGTACCTGTCTTTTTGAGTTGTTTAATGGGCCATATCGAGTTCGTACGGTTATCCTTGTTGATGTCACGAACCGAATTTGGAAATCCTAATTATGGGTTCCTGTGGATCCCTTTATATACCAAACCTTGTTTTGAAAAGTGCGCATACTCAGGCTGCGTCTTCATCAAGAATGGCTTCACCATCTGGTTTTGGTAATTTTCCAAGAGGATTTCTTGATAGGTGTTTGGATCTCAAAGAAGAGGAGAATGGGACTCTGGTAGAAGTTGATGACACATCCCCTCAAACTCCTGACAACTTCTCAGATTTTTAGGATGATGAAGAGATTTTTTATGAAGTTATCCAAAACTTTATTGAAAAGTGTAACGATGCAAAGATTTCTCTTGTTAACACTCTAAAAGATCTAGATGGGTTAAGAACCGAATTGATAAAATTCAATTCCGAACTTTCTCTAATGAAGACACGTCTTAAGGATCGTCTCAATATCGTGTCTGAAGATGGTGTCAATTCTGTGTGTCACAAGCGTGAAGGTCTCGGAACCAGTGAAGCTTCTGTACCGGAACTCTAAGTGTCGCTTGTGACTGCTCTTTGTTCTTGGGGTTTTTTTTATGTCTAGTAAATCTTCTTTTAGAGAATTTATTTCTTGTTTTTAGAAGATTAAATAGGGTTTGGAATAGCTATTATTGTGAGTACACATAGCTATGTCCAACGATTTTCATCTTCATGTTTTTTAGATTTATTTATTTAAATTCTAAGTTTTTGGAAGATGATTTTTGCAATTTTAATATTTATGATTTTATATATTGCAAATTGATATGGGATATGTTGTTTACGTCCGTGAACCTGTGATTGTCCCATACTTGTTCAATTTTTATTTTTTTGATAAGTCAAAAATTTGTATCAATCAACAAAGATATTTACAAGATAGTTAATGAGAAAAGAGGTCACAGCAACCCCAAAAACTCATAAAACTATTTAAATCTAAAGTAAGAAACATTAGGATACTCAATAGTATTTAAAAATAGAGGACGGCCTACATAATGCATTCCCACTCCATTATCCAAAAAACAACCAGGCTTGGCTATATTGTCAGCTGCAAAATTCGCCTCACGTTAAGTATGAACGAAACGTATAGAATCATACAGACTTCTAGCATCAATCCACCTTTGCAAAAAAAACCACGGAACTGAAAAATCTTCAAAATCCCGGATAGCACTTAGAGAGTCGGTGTGCACCACAACATTTCTAAAGCCCGGGACGATGGCCCATTCCAGGCCCACCAAAATAACATAAATTTCCGCCAAGTAATTGCTAGGAAAGCCCATCCCTATTCTCATAGCCCCAACCACAGCACAAGTAGCATCCCTAGCTACAACACCAGCACCCGCCACCCCAGGGTTTCCCATCGAGGTGCCATCGCAACAGAGAAAAAGCTCATTCTGACTTGGTGGGTTCCAAAAACATTCCACGGGATCAACAAAATTCACCCAAAGGCTTTTAACACGAAAGAAGTTTAAGATTCTTAAATCCTCCACAGTATTGAACATAAATCCATGCATCCTAGCTGAGTAATCATGAATCAGGTTGAAAACATGCTTTTGGGAAAAACTCCAGCATGACTGCATTTTCTGATAAATCAACTTGTTCCTGACAAACCAAAGCTCCGACCTCAACACCATATTTGAGACAAGCCACAAGTCTTTCACCATCCGACTTCTTCCTTTTGCTGCTTTGTTAGAATCAATCAAACTATAATGAGGAGTTAAATTGAAAATACCTGCAATCCGGGTCCAAGCCCTTTTTGCAAATCTACAATCCCACAAAACATTCTCTAACGACTCCTCAGCATCCCGACAGACACTACACATAGAAGCTAAGGGAATTTTAAACCTGATACGCACTTTGTCTAAAGTAGCGCATGCACCTCTGACGAATTTCCAATTCTGAGCTGACAGAGAAGGACGGATAACACGCCTCCACTAAAATCCAGCTTCATCCAGAAGGGGGAACCTTATCCTGATTAAATTCCTAGTTGATTTGACCGAACATACTCCCTTTAAGTCAGGCATCCAAATTATCTTGTCCAAACCACCAGAAATTCTAAGTAATTCATTCTGCACCATACCCGCACTTACCAGAGTTTTCATATGAGCTCCCTGTAAGTTCCAATCCCCCTCCACAATAATGTCGCTAACTCGTGCAGTCCTATCCAGGTCAGTACGGTTTAAAACTTCAGCCAAAGTATTTATCCCATACCAAATATCATAAAACAAAGAAGTTTTCCTCTCATCACCAATCAGGAATTTAGAATTGTTGATCATATCCTTATTCACCCAACGAAAACCATACAACAAGGAAGATTTAACTCCTGCCATCTTAATTATCCCATCTTTGTAATCAAATTCGAGCGCAAGAAGCGAGCCCACTTCTTGATGGAAGTTTTTATACTCCACCAAAGCTTCATAAGCATAGCCTTATTCATATTCTTCATACTAGTAAGGCCAAGACCCCCTTCCTTCACCGGACAACAAACTTTATCATATCCAACTACAAACGCTTTAGAAAGATTCGAATCTCTCGTCCAAAGAAAATTACGAACAACACGATCACATTATTGTATAAACTTGACCGGCCATTTGTACACAACCATGTTTTGAATAAAATAGATAGATAAAACCGTTTTAATGAGGACCACTCTATCCTGGAAAGAGAGTATTTTACCTTTTGAAATGGAAAGTTGGTCTTTTGGATTGTCAATGACATTGCTAATATGCATGTACCTCACCACCCCCGGCATAACCTTAACTCTCAAATAACGAACTGGGAAGCCAGTAACAGCCATACCCAAGAAATTCACAATGGTTTGACGTGTACTAAGAGACCCCCCACCATAGTAAACCTTACTTTTCTCCCTGCAAACACATTGGCCAGAGGCACGCTGATACACCTCAAGCAGCTTCACCAAATTAGTAATACTCATCATGTTGCCCTTGCAAAAGATCATAATATCGTCAGCAAAAAAAATGAGTTGGAGCTATGCCATTATGCCTTACTGAAAAAGCGGGGGTCTAACAACACCACCCGATATTTCGCTTAGCAATCTGTATGGACTAACTCCGAAATACTTTCTAGAGAATCAACTAGACAGTCAGACTCAATCTAGGTAAAAGAATCTCAAGGAGTTAATATCTCTCTCTTGTTTTGATTTACTCAAGCTAATAGAAATCAGTGAGTCCTAATCAAACACAAGGAATAACTTGGACGGTACCAAAGACCAATGTCCAAGGAACAATCAATGAAAATCAAACAACCAAAGGTTGGATTATACCAATTGATGATCTACACGCACAACATGTATTATTTCAATTATAAAGATAAACAATATAATGCGGAAACTGAAATAACACAGACACCAGAAATTTTGTTAACGAGGAAACCGCAAATGCAGAAAAACCCCGGGACCTAGTCCAGACTGAATACACACTATATTAAGCCGCTACAGACACTAGCCTACTCCAATCTAACTTTGGACTGGACTAGTTGAACCCCAATCAGTCTCCCACTGATCCAAGGTACAGTTGTACTCCCTGCGCCGCTGATCCCAGCATGATACTACGCACTTGATTCCCTTAGCTGATCTCACCCACAACTAAGAGTTGCTACGACCCAAAATCGCAGGCTTTAACAATAAAAAAATCTGTCTCACACAGACAAGTCTATCAAAGGATCAATCTGTCTCCCACAGAAAAACCCTAAAGTTTTTGTTTCGTCTTTTGATAATAATCAAGGTGAACAGGAACCAATTGATAATCCAATCTTATATTCCCGAAGAATAGCCTAGATTAATCCATCACCTCACAACAATCTTAATCGTATGGTAGCGAAACAAGATGTCGTGGAATCACAAACAATGAGACGAAGATGTTTGTGATTACTTTTTATATCTTGCCTATCGGAGAAATCAAACAATCTTTAGCCAATCAATATGATTGTACTATTACGATAGAAGATGCAAGATCATATCACACAACTACGATAAAAGTAGCATCGATCTGGCTTCACAATCCCAATGAAGTCTTCAAGTCGTTAACCTGGTTTTAGAATAAGAAGACCAAAGGTTAAAGGAGAACCGACTCTAGCACGCAAACTAGTAGCACACGTAAGGTGTGGGGATTAATTTTGCAGAGTTGCTAGATGTCCCCTTATATAGTCTTTCAAATAAGGGTTTGCCTTAGTTACAAAGCAATCAATATCAACCGTTAGATAAAAACCTGATTTAGATTCAAGCTAATATTTCTCAACCGTTAGATCGAAAACTTAGCTTGTCATACACAAATGACTGTACGTTTCTAGGTTTGTTAACCGTACCCAAATGTGTACATTGTTGGTTCAATAATAGTCTAACCAAAAAGGTTAACCATAAGAGCATTTCATACCAACCATGTTCTTCTTCACCATAACTAGTTCAAATGACTAAAGTGAACTAGTTAAGAGAGTTGTTAAATTGCAAGGAAATATTATGTAACTACACAAGACACAATTGAAGCAAAGATGATTTGATTCACAAGAATCGGTTCATGAACTGTAGATGGGGAAAAACGATTTGTTGGTTTTTAAGGAATTGAGGAGACGACCGTACGGAGGAGACTCCTCGAACCGAGCGAAATGTTAAACCTCACACATATGCACCGCTGCAAAGGGGGTGCTTTAGATTCGAGAGATCAATCTGTAGTACTCCGGCCTAAATCAAGACAATGACCGTTCCAGAGTAAATTCGGTCACAAGAGAGGATGGGTTGATTTGTAGGAGGGAAGCTGAGAAATGTGTGGAATCAATGGTAATCAAAGATTTGGGTGTGTGAATTCTGAATACGATAAGCTCTGAGTGATTGAAATTTCTCAATTGAGAGTAGTTGCTCAATTGATGAGTTGATGATCTCGTGTTGTTGATGAGATGTGAGATTGATGATACTGATGATGATGATTCAATCATGATTCAGAGACTTATTTATATTGCTGGAATTTTAGACACCATGATTCCATGAAGTGTGACAGTTGATGGAATCGAGGAGTGGGGAAGTGGAGATCGTGTTTGAAACCAGTTGCTCAACGTGTGGAGACTTGGTCTATTTTCCACCCACTACCTCGTGAATTCCTTCAACTGATTAAACGACTTTCTCACATTCCATCATGTGTTTGAACACACGTGCCGTAGATCGCCAGACCAAAACCCTAAGTGATATCCCCCAAGTGACACGATTGACGTCTCGTGGTTTGTTAGTCAATTGATGACTTCGTGGTTTTATGGGACGAAGAGTCCATGTAGGTGCTGAGTGTCGAACGTGATGTTCTGAAACTCATGAATTGAACATGTCATGAGACAGAGGTATAGTTCTTACGATGAAGTGAGCAAGTATTGCTCATTCGGTGGATCGTTGAACCAATATTCCTTGGTTTGAGCAAATATTTATCATCTAAGCAAGTGTTGCTCATGTGATGAATTGTTGAATATTTGATCGTCTGAGCATGTGTTGCTCGTCTGATGGATTATTGGCAGCATACCAAAAATATTAATTAGAATACTGGTCGTTGAACCGAGCATAATTAATAAAATTAATGACCATGAGGTCGTCGTAAAATTATTAAGGTTAGAATCTGGAATGATGATCCTTGGATTCAGAAACCCTAATTTGATCAATTGATGATCAATTCATGGTTCGTCAGAATTTCAACCATGAGACGAAGGAGGGAGCGAATACATGGGACCGTGGATCAACCATGTAATGTACATATGCTCACGTGAGCAAATACTAAGAACTCATGAAGAGTTGACGATTTGTTGGTGGAAGAATGATCAAATGCTGATTTAATCATTTATTCGAAAATGCTCGTCTGAGCCTTAGGTGAGAAAACCTAATTAATTATGACGAGGCGAGGGACCGACCATGGAGTCATGAAACTGGCCCTGGGTTGTCCCGTGACCTCCTGACGATCACTTCATGAAAATCCAAAGTGTTTGGGAGAGTTTTGGACCTAATACGAGCAATTATGCAAATTAGGTCAAAACTGTGAAAATTGATGGGACCGGCTTCCGTGAGCCAAAGAGCCAATCTTGGTCGGTCAAGATAGCGTGCTCGTGTCCCTAAGGCGTCCGCGTCTCAGTCCTGCGAATTTTGATATTTTCTGGCGTGCAATTAAGCATCCATTCGAGAAAATATGCCAAAATTAGGGTTTCGACGAAACTGGGGAAAACACCATGAGATGATGGAAAATAATTATAAAATAAGGAATAAAGAGGCGTGGGACCGCCGAGGCCAAGGCATGGTCGGTCGGTCGTGGCCACGGTCCCGTGGTGCCTTTTCCTTAATTTTATAATATTTTGATGATTTTATGAAAAATTCATGAATTTTGAGAAATTTGATGAATTTATGGAGTTTCCATGAATTGAAGGAGTTTTCATGAGTTCAGAGAAGCAAAAAATATTAAAATAATAAAAACAAGGGCGTGTGGGACCGTGGAAGGCATGGCAGGCCGGCTAGGGCCGGTCCCACGAGTTTCCCTAATTTTTTAATATTTTTAGGTATTTTGATGATTTGAGGGAATTTTCCTAATTTGAGAGAAATACCATGAAATCAAGGACTTTGATAAATTCAAGGAAAGCTAATAATAAAATAATAAAACAAAGGGGCGTGTGGGACCGGCTAGGGCATGGCCGGCCGGCCAAGGCCCGGTCCCACAAGTTTTCATAATTTATTTTATTTTATTATTATTTGATGATTTGTGCAAAATACCATGAAATCAAGGAGTTTTTTCATGAAATTAGAGAAATAATAATAATAAAATAATAAGGAACCGCGGGGTGTGGGGCCGGTTGGGACCAAGGCATGGCCGGTTGGCCAATGGTCACGCCCCACACTCTTTTCCTTAATTTTATATTGTTTTTATGGATTTATGGAAGTACCATGGAACCGAGGAGTTTCCTCGAGAAGAAGGAGATTTGATAAAATGAGAGAATTTTCATTAAATCATGGAAAATAATAAAAATGCATTAAAAATATAAAACTGGCGTGGGATTGACCACGACACGGTCGGTCGGTCGTGTGTCCGTGCTCCCAGCACCCTGTCAATATTTTTAATTATTTATTATTTTCTTCTCTATTTTGCATAGGTTCATCGTTTCGTTGTATTTTTGAAATACTCGTTCGTGCGGTGACTGTTAGTGTATCATCGTTGAATACACCTTCACCATTTGAATCGGGGCTTACTTAGAGGTATCTCAGACGCCCGGTTGTTGATTATTTATTACTAATCGTGGAATCCAGTGGAAAATAATTCACAAAACTGAGTAATAAGATGTTTATTGTTAATTCATAGGATCAGTTGAGGATTCGACTACGAATTCAGAATAATAAAGTGAGCATTACCATTCCATGGGATCGTAGATTCGACCATAGAATCAGAGTAATTAAGATTTATCTATTACCATTTATGAGACCAGTTGTGGATTCAATCATGAAATCGGAGTAATGGGATAATATAGTTATTGCTATTCTATGAGATCAAGTCGTGGATTCGATCATAGAATCAGAACAATTGTTATTGCCATTCCACGAGACCAGTCGTGGATTCGACCATGGAATAGGAGAAATTAGGAATAATTAACTTTGTGGCTCTATACTAGCAGAGAAAGCTGTCTAGGAGTATTAATTATCCCGATATGAGCTTGTCGGTAAGTCATATCCTTTATATAGTCAGGGTAAACTCGTTGTTTGTTCCTGAAGACGTTATCACTCTATACTAGCAGAGCAAGCTGTCTAGGAGCCGTGCATCACGTGATGCTATAAAGAAATAATCACTAAAAGTATTCAGTATTCATGAGATATGTCATTGTCCAGTCGTGATACTACATATCCACATGTACTCTGAGAGAAGGTACTCTCCGTTGAGAATACGATGAGAGACCCGTGTCTCGATACTCACGTCTGATTGCTGAATCAGAGCTTCGTATAACTATGAGTTTACGAATTTAGCCTTTGTCGAAAATCCACCATCTATATTAAGTCCCCTGCTTACTGAGGAAAGTTTTGTTCCTCAGTCAGCATTAAATGGTGATTTTCCGGCCATAAATAATAATACCAGTAATTGAACTTAGTCGTAAGTTGAGACGTTACCGGATTTAGAGAGCATGAGCAAACCACAACTTGATGAAGGCTTCAATGTCATGATTGGAGCGTCCTTTGATGAGCATAAATTGGTGTTGAACCGCTGGTTTGGACGACGAGTCCGTGGTCGGTTAGGATTCGCGGGTCGGGCCCAATAAGGAAATCCTTAGAAAATTAGGTTTTGGAAATAAAAATTTATATAAAAGGGATTAATCCCTCTTTTTTTTATTCCTACCTCACATGACCAACACCTTGATCAACTCTTCATCTTCATCACGCCAACAGCAGGAAGTCGCCGAGTTCCAGCGCCGCCGCCGCCTGTCGCCGTTGCCGCCGGCCAATTTTCTCGACGACCTTTGGAGAAATTTGCCGGCTGGGCGAGGCATATGTTGGGTTTTCCTCATGTGAGGACTATGCTTGACCAGGCGCATGTGACGAGAGCTATTCAAGCTTCTGGAGAGTTATTCATTTATCATGACGCAAGTGGTATTGTGGCTCTGTTTGCTCGCTGGTGCATTCCCACTCACACTTTCATATGTAGATGGGGAGAGTTTACCATTACCTTGGAAGACGTAGCGGCTCTGATGCATCTCCCAATCACGGGAAATCTTCTTGGGGACCTTTCAGATGAGGAGACCGCCGTTTCTCATGTCTTGACAGCTGCAATGGAGAAAGCGAATAAGGCTGGTAGTAAAGGATGCTATGCTTCCTGGTTGACACACTGGTGGCCCAAAGACGAGGTTTCTGATAAACCCATCGACGGTATGTTACCCATTGGTGCTTTCTTATGTTTATGGTTGTCCAAAGACGTTTTTGAAGACAGTGGAAACTTGTTGAAGTCTTTTGTGATTCCCTTTGCTATTAAGATGGCTCAAGGTGAGCAACTTCCGATAGGTAGTTTATTCTTAGGCTCCTTGTATTACAACCTGGACTCCTTGATTATAGACTCCAGTGTGTCGAACGGCTCTATGAAGATTGAGTGTTATGCCAACACGATGTTTCTTCAAGCTTTGATGTGGGAGAATTTTAATAATTATGCACCTACTCCACGTAATGTTCTGCAAGGACCGAATACTGATGCGCGCCATACTTTCCCTGAGAAAGATAATGCTAGGATCATGCGTTGGTCCACAAAGCAGCCTCGTTCTAAAATACGCTTTATTGAAGTGTTAGATGAAGAATCTGAGTTCAATTTTCGCCCGTGGGTGTCAGTCCCTGATTATGTTTCTCAGCCGATGACTTTCAATACTGGAGAAAGCACGAATTTGACGTCTGGTGCGCATCTGAGTGATGGCGAAAGATCTTTCATGTTGAGTTGCACCCCTGGTCATTTGCTATCAGTCACGTTTGGAGAGCTTTCGGTGGAGGAGTATAACATTGATAGAGCATCTCGACAAATGGGTATGGATCAGTGTGTTCCAACCATACTGAGAAGCAAACCATCAGTTGAGAAACTCAGGACTCATTTGGATCATACTCACGTGGATGGGAGTAGCTATTGGTTTCCTGGTTCTGATAGATTCGCCTATGTAACCCCAGGTTATGTAGAATTCTGGGATCAGCAACTTGGGCGTTTGCGTGGCTTTGTAAGATTTCCCAGACCTCCATTCAAGGATCTTCCTTCGGCTGAGATGATTTCCAGTCGACCAAGATTGAAGTATCTTTCTGGTGATAAACGAAAGTCGTCTCCAGGATGCTCTCAGGTATGTTTTCTCATATAATCTTCACGAAATTATAAGAACTGTATTATGATTATATTACTGGATTTCGCCACAGGACGGTCGTAATATACGACCTCGAATTGGTGTAGATTTCTCAGAGACTGAGGCGGTTATTCATGGCGGAGAAGGCAGGCATAAAGGTTATAAGCTGTTACTCAATACCGTAAAGTCCCCAGTTGGTGCTTTGGTGAGTTCCCAATATTTCTCACCGTGACTTTCATTGCTATTAACATTAGAATCATGAAGCCAATGTTGTTAATTTTGTTGTAGAGTTTTACTCCATCGAGTCTTGAAGGTCTTCAATTTTCTGCTACTGAACAAGCAATCGCTGATTTGAGTGACGAAGAAACTGTAAGTATTTCTTCACATGTTCAAATGTGGTGCTTCATGGATGAAAATATTGATTGTAAAGGACGTGTACAGGAGGATGTCGTCATGGAGATGGAGAATTCTGGAACTCAATCATCCTCTGGGATGGGGAATGGAGGTGATTCCCAAGATTCGGAGCCGGATGGAAGTGATGTTCCTCTTGTCGTTGATGTGGACAATTCCAACCCATTGGACACTTTGGAGACTCCTCAAGTAAGTATATATCCTGTATATTCTTCATAGAAGTATAAAAGTGCTGACTTGTGAATGAATGAATGAGAACCCATGTGAATATATGAAAACTTAGTCGAACTTCGTCGTCAGAAAATTCAGAACCCAGCTTTTTATTAAAAACGCTGTAGAATCTGCATCCGGAGTCGGATTTTGATGATCTGCATGTGCAAATTCAAGCCCGGAAAATTCCAAGCTTTAGTAAAGAAGCTTTTTAAGTTTTGAGCACGTTCATAGCTTGAAAAAGGCGAAATAGTAAACTTCCAGGAGACTTCCAGAACTTTTTCAGATTGCGCATCACTTGATATTTTGGCCACATCTACCCGCTCGTTCTTCGGATTGTCATGAAACTTTGACATGTCATAGAAAACATCCATACGAAGAGAATGGATTATGACCCATCCTCATATTCCTTTTAGATTGCTCCCAGTCTGTCTCTTAGTACAGGGCTGAGTTCAGCTTCTTCAGACGGAGTCATCGTAAAACGTGTTTTCATGACTTTCATGTTATTTGCTCGTGCCTTGAATGTAGTATGATGAACTTTGATGATATTGCATTGCGGGTATACTGTGTTTCATAATCTCCTTTGGATTCGTGACTCTAACCTCATGTAATCTTCGTATTAGGTACTAAATACCGAAGTTGAGGATATTGGAGCCAACGATGATAACTCTAACCCTTCCGATGTTATTGATGAAGAGACGGATATCCCTGCACTTCGAGGCCATGAGAAGGTCGTTGCTGATGTTATGGAAAACCAGATGGTTGTTGCCTCAGTGATAGAGGAAACCGAGATAGCAGCGGAGAATATGGAAGGAACTGTTGCTTTGGTCGTGGAAGCCGCTCCAGTAGGCGTTATCTTGCGTGCTTATGCTTTAACCATGCAAGTAGGCGTTATCTTGCGTGTCGTGAGTGATATGCATACGAGACCCAGGAATATCGTGACTCCAGATATACTCTTTGATTGGGAGTTTAACTTGGAGAAATCAGAAAGACTTGGCCTCAAAGTGAAATGGCTTCGTAAGCAAATAAACATTATCAAGGATTCATGTGAAAAGAACATACCCTTTCCCAATGATGATGTGAAGGAGAAGGAGGACAAGATTGCCAAACTGACCGAGGAGTTGAACAAGGAGAGGGCGGCTTTGCAAATCTTGAAGGATGCTGATGAGCGAAAGCCTTTTCTTGCTGATCTCTTGAACTTCTGAACTTCTGAGAGATGTGAGGTTTATACTTGGGTTTTGATATTTATATGGTTTTGGATTGACTGATGGTTGAGGATTTTCTTGTAGATTTGATAGAGATTTTCTTTTACGAAATATGAACTGAATTTTGATAAATTGCTGAATTCAAATACTGATTGCAAGTATTGCAAATGTTTTGGAGGAATTGAAATACAAAAGAAAGAAAATCCTAAATGTTAAATCCCAACGCCATGAGTGCTTCAAACGCCCAATACCTTAAATGTCCAATAATTTCAGATAAACACCTTGAGCCAATTTTTATGAATTACTGGTAGGGTTCTGCCATCTGTGTTGATCAATTTGTAGTATCCTCCGGCCACGGACTCAGCGACCATGAATGGTCCTTCCCAATTGGAGTTCCTTGTAGAATGAAGACCCCATTGAACTGCTTTGAGAACCAGGTCCCCTTCATGAAACTTTTTGGGCTTGGTCGATCGTGCCTTGAATATCTTCCGCTGATTCGGAATTCCCTGTTTGATGGAATTCCACGATTGTGGCCCGTATGGACACTCGCGCGGAAGAGAGTATCCAGCATAGTATTGATCATGCTTAGACAAGTCTTCAGCAATAAACCTCTCTATGGAGTGATCGATTTGAAGAAGTTCTGAACCCAAGCATTGAGTGTAATATTGCTGAGGTGAAGTTACCCACTTGTAGCTTTTAATGACTGCTAAATTATTCATGGGGAGAAGTCCCTGGACCATAGTAGCGTATTTGAACATTGGTAATATTGGAGCAAGAGGAGGAATAAGACTTGCCTGAGCTCGAAACCTTCTGACAAAGGTGTGCGGATTTTCTCCAAGTTCTTGCGTAAGCCCCATCAGAGCTGTTACTTCTTCCAGATGCTCAAACTGTGTTGCGTCCTCTGCTTCGTCTTCCGACTCGGAATCCTTGTCGATGACAGGATGTGTTGAAGGCATCGGTGTCCTTTCAGCATGGATCCAAGTTCTCCCAAGGACCATGTAGTATCCAGGGTCTTCCCGGATTATGAAAAACTTGGCCTCAGTGCAGATCAATCTTTCCGTAACTTTGAGAATGATGAAGCCGTATGCGCCTCTGGAGATTACTTCATGGTCCCTGATTGTTATGGGAGCGTGGGTGGCTTCCCGTCGAGTAATACCAGCAGCTATGAGATTTTTCAAAGGGATGATGTTGACAGCGGTACCAACATCGATGAACGCCCTCTTGAACTCATTTTCTTTAATGTGCATTGTGGTGAGCAGTCCCCAGTCATACATTTCTGTGTCGGTGGATGAAGGTCCGGTGGTGGCCTCTTGGATCAGCGGACGTCTTCCGGACACGATGTGGTTCAGTGCAGCAAACATGTCTTTGCTTTGAGCTTTCAAAAGATACAACAGCTCACAGACATGTTCGATCAGAGATTGGATCGTTTCATTGACAGGAGGTTCAGAGATGGTAAAAGTTCTGACTGGGAGGGGGTTTTGTGCACCCCCTCAGTCCCCAGGTTGAGCTCTCCTGATTCTACCTTTTCTTTGAATATGCGCTTCAAAATTTTGTAATCACTCGTGGGATGGCTGACGTATCTATGGAAGCGACAATACCGAGGATTTTCCATGGCCTCTTCAGTTGGTTCCTTCTTGACATAAGGCAATTTGATTGCGCCGTCTTGAATCCAGGCATCGAATAGTTCATTAACTTCTTCCATTAAACAGGGAAAATCAGGTGCTTCTGGATCTTCCGTATGCTGAGGAGGGATTTTCGAATTCTCCTTCTTGTGTGTCTTTGAAGGGGTGGAGGAAGTCTGCTTGTGTTGTGGTTGTGCTTTTCGCTTACTCCCTTCCGCGACAGCATTTGTTGAAGGTTGCAGGTTATACTGCTTGTTGATCAAACGCCTGCTTCCTCGAGTGTCTTTTGAATCTTCAGTCTTTGTAGAATTTGCTCTTTCCAAAAGAGCGGGTGCAGTGGTTGCCGACCTCTTCGCAGCTTCGTGAAGTCTGAGAAAGTCTGGAATCGAAGGTTTTCTAGCAAGGCCCTGTTGACCGGGAGCATGCCATTGATGCACAAGTCCACCAGTTGTTGCTCCGTGACGTTTGGGTCATGACAATCCAGGGTTTGGACTTTGAATCTTTTCACATAATCATTGGGATTTTCACTGACCCTCTGAAACATCCTTCCAAGATCGGAGAGGGTGACTTGTTCTGACACGAAGAAGTATTTCCTGTAGAATGCGTTAACCATTTCTCCCCAATTGTTGATAGTCCCTGGTGCGATGTTTTTATACCAGGTGTATGCTCTGCCTTTCAGAGATTTTAATAATTCCTTGAGACGGAAGACATGATTGTGTTCATGTTCTCCCAGGGATTCGAGAAAACGAGAGACATATTCCCTAGCATTGCCAGTTCCATCATATAAGGTGAAGGTTGGAGAAACGTAACCTTTGGGGAGTGGAGTCCTCTGCGTAGCGGCAGGATAAGGAGGTTGATGATGATGGACATGCGATGTTTTGTCTTTTCCACGGTTCTCCAAAAGGTGTTCCAGATCCTCGCGAGTGATGAAATTCGATGATCCCTTCGTTGATGAGTTGTCTGCAGCAGTTTTGTGGACTTCGTCGTCTTCTACTGTATGGATTGGAATTACTTCAGGACCGTCGTCTGAGGATTTCTCCTTCTCCTCTCCCTTATCTTGAGTCTTCTCTGACATCTTGTCAGTAAGAGTTTTGAGATAATTACACAGCTCCTTCTGTGTAGCAGCCATGTCAGTCTGGTTCTTTGCAAGAGTCTCATGCACTTTGATAAGATCAGCAATGGTAGGCGGTGGATCTCCTCTGACTTCTTCAGGGTGTCGTCCGGACAGTGGATGACCTTCGGCGTGAGGAGGAGTAGTGTCACCACCATCAGTGTTGGAGGTCGGAATTGTCTCCGGGATATTCTGATTGTTGTTGTTGCTAGTGCTAGCACGGTTTGTATTAGGATTCGTAACTAAACCTGACCTGAGATCAACCATCCTGTGAAATTGTTAGATTGCAACCGAGAGATTAATCTCCCACTGTGGTCACCAATCTGTAGATGGGGAAAAACGATTTGCTGGTTTTTAAGGAATTGAGGAGACGACCGTACGGAGGAGACTCCTCGAACCGAGGGAAATGTTAAACCTCACACAGATGCACCGTTGCAAAGGGGGTGCTTTAGATTCGAGAGATCAATCTGTAGTACTCCGTCCTAAATCAAGACAATGACCGTTCCAGAGTAAATTCGGTCACAAGAGAGGATGGGTTGATCTGTAGGAGGGAAGCTGAGAAATGTGTGGAATCAATGGAAATCAAAGATTGTGGGTGTGTGAATTATGAATACGATAAGCTCTGAGTGATTGAAATTGCTCAATTGAGAGTAGTTGCTCAATTGATGAGTTGATGATCTCGTGTTGTCGATGAGACGTGAGATTGATGATACTGATGATGATGATTCAATCATGATTCAGAGACTTATTTATATTGCTGTAAATTTAGACACCATGATTCCATGAAGTGTGACAGTTGATGGAATCAAGGAGTGGGGAAGTGGAGATCGTGTTTGAAACCAGTTGCTCAACGTGTGGAGAGTTGGTCGATTTTCCACCCACTACCTCGTGAATTCCTTCAACTGATTGCACGACTTGCTCACATTCCATCGTGTGTTTGAACACACGTGCCGTAGATCGCCAGACCAAAACCCTAAGTGATATCCCCCCAAATGACACGATTGACGTCTCTTTGTTTGTTAGTCAATTGATGACTTCGTGGTTTGATGGGACGAAGAGTTCATGTAGGTGCTGAGTGTCGAACATGATGTTCTGAAACTCATGAATTGAACATGTCATGAGACAGAGGTATAGTTCTTACGATGAAGTGAGCAAGTATTGCTCATTCGGTGGATCGTTGAATATAGATTGTTGAACCAATATTCCTTGGTTTGAGAAAATATTTATCATCTAAGCAAGTGTTGCTCATGTGATGAATTGTTGAATATTTGATCGTCTGAGCATGTGTTGCTCGTCTGATGGATTATTGGCAGCGTACCAAAAACATTAATTAGAATACTGGTCGTTGAACCGAGCATAATTAATAAAATTAATGACCATGAGGTCGTCTTAAAATTATTAAGGTTAGAATCTGGAATGATGATCCTTGGATTCAGAAACCCTAATTTGATCAATTGATGATCAATTCATGTTTCGTCAGAATTTCAACCATGGGAGAAGGAGGGAGCGACTACATGGGACCGTGGATTGATAAGCACGAAAGTGCTACATTTTATACCCATATTTATATTAGCTAGGACTCAATATTTTGACTAATGACACTATTTTAGTGCTTTTGCAGAAAGTACAAGTGAATTCGATCATCCAACGAATAAACATCAAAATGTGAGACTTAATGGTGAAGCGAGTCGATGTCAGCAGACTAATGCCACCTAAGATTGGTCAAGAGTGACTTTATTATTGTTAGCATATGAATGGAAGAATATCACCTCCATGACCGCGTGCAAATGAAGAAAAAGGAAAGATTAATATATCTTGTCCTTACATAAGTTCTCTTGCTATATTTATATAAATAATCTGAAGGAATATTTGAAGCCAACTGACGTCATTTTGCAAATACAGTTAAGGTGGGACCCAGCACATACAAAAAAATATCATGCTTTCTAAATGAAATTCATATACTATGGAAAGTGGAGATTCGGTGATACTTTACAATGTCTTGTCATATTATGACACGCGGCACAACATCATTGAGTGAATTTATATTTTCATGACATGTGGCAGACTTCTATTGGGAGGTGATGTGGCGACGAAGAAGAAAAACGTGAATTCATTTATGAGATATATTTATGTGTTGTTTCAAAATATACTAGGGGGCGCCCGGCCACAGAGCTGGAAGAGAAACAAGAGAGGTCGGCTGGAGTTTTTCATTTTGAGGGAGGCGTGCGGCTACGGCCGTGAACAGAGAATACTAGGGTTTGGAGTTTCTTCTTATCCGGGTCCATTTTTGCTTAGCTAGTTTGATTTGAATATCTTTATGGCTTTTGAGAAAGCCATGTCTATCTAGAGCCATGTTAAGGTTTAGGTAAAAACCAATTTAATTGTGTGAACTCTTTATTTATATGCTAAATAATGATTTGATTGATTAGTTGTTTTTCTTCATATAGATTGGTGTTTAATCGTTTATGTGATTTTCTTGATTATTTATGCTTTTGAATTGATATTTCGTGCTTTGGTTAAATCCCTAGACGTGGTATGCAAGGATTGATAGGTAATGCTTTAGAATCACTACCCATGAAGCGAAGAAAACTATAGCGGAGAAACAATATTTGATAATGCATGGAATATATTTTTAAAGATTAGTAGAGTTTGCATAAAAAATTGGTGGAAACCGAAAACTTTAATAACCCATTTTTATATTGTATCATTTTGTTCCAAACTCCTGAAAAATCGTTAAAGCATCATCTTGTCGATTAGTTACTTTTGATATTAGTTGGTTGAGTATTTCACACTCCTCGAGGGAACGACCTGTACTTGCTATTGTTCTACTAGTTAGACACTGTGCACTTGCAATATTATTATTGTAGGTTTTCGAGCCTACCAAGTTTTTGGCGCCGCTGCCGGGGAGTGGTAGAAAAATACTCGCTAGTTGATATCATTGTATATAGCTTATTTTTAATTTTTGTAAATAATTTATTTTTATTGTTCTTTTCGTTCTTTTTACGCAGTTTGTTTGATTTTTTTTTAGGTACTTTAGTCTGAAGTGCGGGAGAAAAGAAAGTATGCACTCGCAAGATATTTGCAAGAGCCACTTCGGAGATCCATTAGAGGTTTGCTTAGCTCATTTTGGGTATGATTTTGATGACGATAGTGTTATTTGTGAAGTCAATGCCTTGTTAGACTCCACACCGCTGTTAGACACTAATAAATGGAAATCCAAACTAGAACCTCTAGTTTTGTTCGAGTCTCGACTAGTTCCATCAGTCGAGAAAGTTTCGACCATGACCTTTAAGCCATTAAGTTCAGAATTTTTTTGTCTTGATGATATTGATAATGAAACCGTTTTAGATGATAACGGGTCTATGAGTCATGATATTATTTCTCCATTTGAGCCAACATATGTTCGTGTGCCCTATTTTGCTCAACTGGAACCAATATCAGCCATAAAAGTTATTTCCGTTGATTTAGAACCTGATTTAGGGCGTGCACCTCAACTAGAAGGTATTGAAAAATTTATACCTCTTTGTGTGAATGATTTACATATCCTGACAATGGATTGATTACTAAGGATTGTTATTTATGGGGAATGGATTCACATATATCTTTGGATGATTATAGTTTTTGCAGGTGCATATTTTCAGCTGACCGGATTGGTTGGGTTGATCCCCAACTTTTCAGACTCTATATATATGATTGGCAGCTTACTTTGGGGTATCAACCTCATTTTGTTTGAAATTATGTGCTATTGAAAGCAGGGAAACAATACATTTCGCTTCGTGGGAGTCAACCTATCAGATTTGTTCCTTTTTCTCTATCTTTTATTTTTATTTGTTTATTTTTTTTGCAATTTATAAATTTCCCACCTTGATTTCTACGTTGGATGACTCAATTACATTGAGGACAATGTAATATTTAAGTGTGGGGGAGTGGCACTTTGGTTAGGATTTAAAAAAAAAAAAAACAAATTATGACCAGCTGTGTAGCGGGTCTAAAACAAAAATGATCAGCTGTGTAGGGGGTCTTAAAAAACTATTATTATCGTTATGGTTTTTAGGGTCATGACCAGCTGTGTAGCGGGTCTTTTGTATGGTATTTTCTATGACCAACTGTGTAGCGGGCCTCTCTCTCTTTATCTTGTTATTTGACCAGCTATGTAGCGGGTCTAAAAAAAACAAGAAAAAAATGATATGACCAGCTGTGTAGCGGGTCTCTATATTCATATGACCAGTTGTGTAGCGGGTCTCTATATTCATATGACCAGCTGTGTAGCGGCTCAATTCTTTGTTTTGCTCGAGGACTAGCAAAATATAAGTGTGGGGGTGTTGATAAGCACGAAAGTGCTACATTTTATACCCATATTTATATTAGCTAGGACTCAATATTTTGACTAATGACACTATTTTAGTGCTTTTGCAGAAAGTACAAGTGAATTCGATCATCCAGCGAATAAACATCAAAATGTGAGACCTAATGGTGAAGCGAGTCGATGTCAGCACACTAATGCCACCTAAGATTGGTCAAGAGTGACTTTATTATTGTTAGCATAAGAATGGAAGAATATCACCTCCATGACCACGTGCAAATGAAGAAAAAGGAAAGATTAATATATCTTGTCCTTACATAAGTTCTCTTGCTATATTTATATAAAGAATCTGAAGGAATATTTGAAGCCAACTGACGTCATTTTGCAAATACAGTTAAGGTGGGACCCAGCACATGCAAAAAAATATCATGCTTTCTAAATGAAATTCATATACTATGGAAAGTGGAGATTCGGTGATACTTTACAATGTCTAGTCATATTATGACACGCGGCACAACATCATTGAGTGAATTTATATTTTCATGACATGTGGCAGACTTCTATTGGGAGGTGATGTGGCGACGAAGAAGAAAAACGTGAATTCATTTGTGAGCTATATTTATGTGTTGTTTCAAAATATACTAGGGGGCGCCCGGCCACAGAGCTGGAAGAGAAACAGGAGAGGCCGGCTGGAGTTTTTCATTTTGAGGGAAGCGTGCGGCTACGGCCGTGAACAGAGAATACTAGGGTTTGGAGTTTCTTCTTATCCGGATCCATTTTTGCTTAGCTAGTTTGATTTGAATATCTTTATGGCTTTTGAGAAAGCCATGTCTATCTAGAGCCATGTTAAGGTTTAGGTAGAAACCAATTTAATTGTGTGAACTTTTTATTTATATGCTAAATAATGATTTGATTGATTAATAGTTTTTCTTCATATAGCTTGGTGTTTAATCGTTTATGTGATTTTATTGATTATTTATTCTTTTGAATTGATATTTCGTGCTTCGGTTAAATCCCTAGACGTGGTATGCAAGGATTGATAGGTAATGCTTTAGAATCACTACCCATGAAGCGAAGAAAACTATAGCGGAGAAACAATATTTGATAATGCATGGAATATATTTTTAAAGATTAGTAGAGTTTGCATAAAAAATTGGTGGAAACCGAAAACTTTAATAACCCATTTTTATATTATATCATTTTGTTCCAAACTCCTGAAAAATCGTTAAAACATCATCTTGTCGATTAGTTACTTTTGATATTAGTTGGTTGAGTATTTCACACTCCTCGAGGGAACGACCTGTACTTGCTATTGTTCTACTAGTTAGACACTGTGCACTTGCAGTATTATTATTGTAGGTTTTCGAGCCTACCAAGTTTTTGGCGCCGCTGCCGGGGAGTGGTAGCAAAATACTCGCTAGTTGATATCATTGTATATAGCTTATTTTTAATTTCTGTAAATAATTTATTTTTATTGTTCTTTTCGTTCTTTTTACGCAGTTTGTTTGATTTTTTTTAGGTACTTTAGTCTGAAGTGCGGGCGAAAAGAAAGTATGCACTCGCAAGATATTTGCAAGAGCCACTTCGGAGATCCATTAGAGGTTTGCTTAGCTCATTTTGGGTATGATTTTGATGACGATAGTGTTATTTGTGAAGTCAATGCCTTGTTAGACTCCACACCGCTGTTAGACACTAATAAATGGAAATCCAAACTAGAACCTCTAGTTTTGTTCGAGTCTCGACTAGTTCCATCAGTCGAGAAAGTTTCGACCATGACCTTTAAGCCATTAAGTTCAGAATTTTTTTGTCTTGATGATATTGATAATGAAACCATTTTAGATGATAACGGGTCTATGAGTCATGATATTATTTCTCCATTTGAGCCAACATATGTTCGTGTGCCCTATTTTGCTCAACTGGAACCAATATCAGCCATAAAAGTTATTTCCGCTGATTTAGAACCTGATTTAGGGCGTGCACCTCAACTAGAAGGTATTGAAAAATTTATACCTCTTTGTGTGAATGATTTACATATCCTGACAATGGATTGATTACTAAGGATTGTTATTTATGGGGAATGGATTCACATATATCTTTGGATGATTATAGTTTTTGCAGGTGCATATTTTCAGCTGACCGAATTGGTTGGGTTGATCCCCAACTTTTCAGACTCTATATATATGATTGACAGCTTACATTGGGGTATCAACCTCATTTTGTTTGAAATTATGTGCTATTGAAAGCAGGGAAACAATACATTTCGCTTCGTGGGAGTCAACCCATCAGATTTGTTCCTTTTTCTCTATCTTTTATTTTTATTTGTTTATTTTTTTTGAAATTTATAAATTTCCCACCTTGATTACATTGAGGACAATGTAATATTTAAGTGTGGGGGAGTGGCACTTTGGTTAGGATGTAAAAAAAAACAAATTATGACCAGCTGTGTAGCGGGTCTAAAAAAAATGATCAGCTGTGTAGCGGGTCTTAAAAAAAACTATTATTATCGTTATGGTTTTTAGGGTCATGACCAGCTGTGTAGCGGGTCTTTTGTATGGTATTTTCTATGACCAGCTGTGTAGCGGGTCTCTCTCTCTTTATCTTGTTATTTGACCAGATATGTAGCGGGTCTAAAAAAACAAGAAAAAAAATGATATGACCAGCTATGTAGCGGGTCTCTATATTCATATGACCAGCTGTGTAGCGGGTCAATTCTTTGTTTTGCTCGAGGACTAGAAAAATATAAGTGTGGGGGTGTTGATAAGCACGAAAATGCTACATTTTATACCCATATTTATATTAGCTAGGACTCAATATTTTGACTAATGACACTATTTTAATGCTTTTGCAGAAAGTACAAGTGAATTCGATCATCCAGCGAATAAACATCAAAATGTGAGACTTAATGGTGAAGCGAGTCGATGTCAGCACACTAATGCCACCTAAGATTGGTCAAGAGTGACTTTATTATTGTTAGCATAAGAATGGAAGAATATCACCTCCATGACCACGTGCAAATGAAGAAAAAGGAAAGATTAATATATCTTGTCCTTACATAAGTTCTCTTGCTATATTTATATAAAGAATCTGAAGGAATATTTGAAGCCAACTGACGTCATTTTGCAAATACAGTTAAGGTGGGACCCAGCACATGCAATAAAATATCATGCTTTCTAAATGAAATTCATATACTATGGAAACTGGAGATTTGGTGATACTTTACAATGTCTCGTCATATTATGACACGCGGCACAACATCATTGAGTGAATTTATATTTTCATGACATGTGGCAGACTTCTATTGGGAGGTGATGTGGCGACGAAGAAGAAAAAAGTGAATTCATTTGTGAGCTATATTTATGTGTTGTTTCAAAATATACTAGGGGGCTCCCGGCCACAGAGCTGGAAGAGAAACAGGAGAGGCCGGCTGGAGTTTTTCATTTTGAGAGAGGCGTGCGGCTACGGCCGTGAACAGAGAATACTAGGGTTTGGAGTTTCTTCTTCTCCGGGTCCATTTTTTCTTAGCTAGTTTAATTTGAATATCTTTATGGCTTTTGAGAAAGCCATGTCTATCTAGATCCATGTTAAGGTTTAGGTAGAAACCAATTTAATTGTGTGAACTCTTTATTTATATGCTAAATAATGATTTGATTGATTAATAGTTTTTCTTTATATAGCTTGGTGTTTAATCGTTTATGTGATTTTCTTGATTATTTATGCTTTTGAATTGATATTTCGTGCTTCGGTTAAATCCCTAGACGTGGTATGCTAGGATTGATAGGTAATGCTTTAGAATCACTACCCATGAAGCGAAGAAAACTATAGCGGAGAAACAATATTTGATAATGCATGGAATATATTTTTTAAAGATTAGTAGAGTTTGCATAAAAAATTGGTGGAAACCGAAAACCTTAATAACCCATTTTTATATTATATCATTTTGTTCCAAACTCCTGAAAAATCGTTAAAACATCATCTTGTCGATTAGTTACTTTTGATATTAGTTGGTTGAGTATTTCACACTCCTCGAGGGAACGACCTGTACTTGCTATTGTTCTACTAGTTAGACACTGTGCACTTGCACTATTATTATTGTAGGTTTTCGAGCCTACCATGGATCAACCATGTAGTGTCCATATGATCCCGTGAGCAAATACGAAGAACTCATGAAGAGTTGACGATTTGTTGGTGGAAGAATGATCAAATGCTGATTTAATCATTTATTCGAAAATGCTCGTCTGAGCCTTAGGTGAGAAAACCTAATTAATTATGACGAGACGAGGGACCGACCATGGAGTCATGAAAACGTCCCTGGGGTTGTCCCGTGACCGCCTGACGATCACTTCATGAAAATCCAAAGTGTTTGGGAGAGTTTTGGACCTAATACGAGCAATTGTGCAAATTAGGTCAAAACTGTGTAAATTGATGGGACCGGCTTCCGTGAGCCAAAGAGCCAATCTTGATCGGTCAAGATAGCGTGCTCGTGTCCCCAAGGCGTCCGTGTCTCAGTCCTGAGAATTTGATATTTTCTGACGTGCAATTGAGCATCCATTCGAGAAAATATGCCAAAATTAGGGTTTCGACGAAACTGAGGAAAACACCATGAGATGATGAAAAATAATTATAAAATAAGGAATGAGGAGGCGTGGGACCTCCGTGGTCAAGGCATGGTCGGACGGTCGTTACCACGGTCCCGTGGTGCATTTTCCTTAATTTTATAATATTTTGATGATTTTATGAAAAGTTCATTAATTTTGAGAAATTTGATGAATTTAGGGAGTTTCCATGAATTGAAGGAGTTTTCATGAGTTCAGGGAAGCAAAAAATATTAAAATAATAAAAACAAGGGTGTGTGGGACCGTGGAAGGCATGGCCGGCCGGCTAGGGCCCGGTCCCACGAGTTTCCCTAATTTTTTTAATATTTTTAGGTATTTTGATGATTTGAGGGAATTTTTCCTAATTTGAGAGAAATACCATGAAATCAAGGAATTTGATAATTCAAGGAAAACTAATAATAAAATAATAAAACAAAGGGGCATGTGGGACCGGCTAGGGCATGGTCGGCTGGCCAAGGCCCGGTCCCACAAGTTTTCATAATTTATTTTATTTTATTATTATTTGATGATTTGTGCAAAATACCATGAAATCAAGGAGTTTTTTCATGAAATTAGAGAAATAATAATAATAATAAGGAACCGTGGGGTGTGGGGCCGGTTGGGACCAAGGCATGGTCGGTTGGCCAATGGTCACTCCCCACACTCCTTTCCTTAATTTTATATTGTTTTTATGGATTTATGGAAGTACCATGAAACCGAGGAGTTTCCTCGAGACGAAGGAGATTTGATAAAATGAGAGAATTTTCATTAAATCATGGAAAATAATAAAAATGCATTAAAAATATAAAACTGGCATGGGAATGACCACGACACGATCGGTCGGTCGTGTGTCCGTGCTCCCAGCACCCTGTCAATATTTTTAATTATTTATTATTTTCTTCTTTTTTTTGCATAGGTTCATCGTTTCGTTGTATTTTTGAAATACTCGTTCGTGCGGTGACTGTTAGTGTATCATCGTTGAATACACCTTCACCATTTGAATCGGGGCTTACTTAGAGGTAGCTCAGATGCCCGGTTGTTGATTATTTATTACTAATCGTGAAATACAGTGGAGAATAATTCACAAAACTGAGTAATAAGATGTTTATTATTAATTCATAGGATCAGCTGAGGATTCGACTACGAATTCAGAATAATAAAGTGAGCATTACCATTCCATGGGATCGTAGATTCGACCATAGAATCAAAGTAATTAAGATTTATCTATTACCATTTATGAGACCAGTTGTGGATTCAATCATGAAATCGGAGTAATGGGATAATATAGTTATTGTTATTCTATGAGATCAAGTCGTGGATTCGATCATAGAATCAGAACAATTGTTATTGTCATTCCACGGGACCAGTCGTGGATTCAACCATGGAATAGGAGCAATTAGGAATAAT
Organism: Papaver somniferum; assembly: GCF_003573695.1. NCBI lineage: Eukaryota > Viridiplantae > Streptophyta > Magnoliopsida > Ranunculales > Papaveraceae > Papaver > Papaver somniferum. Next base: position 96,294,406 of record NC_039362.1, on the reverse strand, counting down.
TAACTCTATGGCTCTATACTAGCAGAGAAAGCTGTCTAGGATCATTAATTATCCCGATATGAGCTTGTCGGTAAGTCATATCCTTTATATAGTCAGGGTAAACTCGTTGTTTGTTCCTGAAGACGTTATCACTCTATACTAGCAGAGAAAGCTGTCTAGGAGCCGTTCATCACGTGATGCTATATAGAAATAATCACTAAAAGTATTCAGTATTCATGAGATATGTCGTTGTCCAGTCGTGAGACTACATATCCACATGTACTCTGAGAGAAGGTACTCTCCGTTGAGAATTCGATGAGAGACCCGTGTATCGATACTCACATCTGATTGCTGAATCAGAGCTTCGTATAATTATGAGTTTATGAATTTATCCTTTTGTCGAAAATCCACCATCTACATGAACTTTAATAGCCACGGTTTGCAAAAGCATTCCTTAGTATTTTAAGATTAAGTTCAGAAATCATCTTTAGATATATAACCTTCTCAAGTCCCCAGACTAGGTTCGTGGACTTAAGACACCGGACAGAGTTTACAAACTCCAGCAGAAATTCTCGAGTTTGAGAACTTCGCCGGTTCGGGGACTGGGTTCGCAGACTTGGTTCACGCAAGTAGTTTGTCACTTCCAGCAAAAATTCTCGGGTTTCAGAACTTCGGAAGTTCGCGGACTGAGTTCGCGGACTTGGAACTTGTCATACTTCCGGTTCTCTTGATCAACAAAGTTCGAGAACTTCGGTTTAAGGAATACATTGGTTATATAATCTAAACTCTCATTCCAATCATTGAAACATTCTTAGAGGACGTTATATAAGTTAAACCATTTCTCGTCAAAGCAATTTTCGAAGTGATTGAAACATTCATGACTTTCGTCACTAGGTAAAGATAAACTTGGTCGAAGCGAAAAGCTTTCCAATACATATTTCGAGATATAGATAGGCGAGGTATACTCGGATCGAAATACCAAATGTGTATAATCTAGTCTATATATATAGCATACGGCCTTTGTCTCAAAGAGTAGGAGATAGAATAGATAGACTTTTGAGTGACAAATAAGTTCAAGTCTCCACATACATTTTTGTCGAGAATTTCCATCGGTTCCTTGAGTAGTCCTTCTACTTGTATGATGAATCGCCATGAAGTCCTTGAGCTCAACTACACTTACTATCCTAGTCCGAGACTTAGCTATAAGAGACTAGAAATCAAGACTTATAGTTTTGATCACTAACATTGACAATCATGCTTGAGATAGCAACGCATGCGAGTTTGACCGAGCAGTGCTCTAACAATCTCCCCCTTTGTCAATTTTAGTGACAAAACTATCAATACATATGGAATACAAAAAAGATAATGAAATTTTAGTAGCTCCAATTCCACATGTCTAATCTTCAACATTCCTCGAAATCTTCGTCACTTCCAAGTACTCCAATGATCCCAAAGGTTGTAAGTTTAGCACCATCGTTGTTGAATATCCGTAGCTATAACAATGAGAAAGTATCGGTCTCGATCATTGTTATACAATGTCATAGTATTATTACACAGTGTCAAAGCTCAATTGTATCACAACTTCAACAATAATACTATGGTGATATGTATCGCTCCCCCTTAGTCAATACTCCATCTCACATGAAAACCACTCCCCCTTACACAATGATCCGAAAACCATATGTATTTGTAGTGTGAACTACATATAATTCTCCCCCTTTTTGTCAATAAAATTGGCAAAGGTACAAGAACGGGTTCATAATGAAATTTCCGTAAGAGACATTTCATGACTGAGAGAAAGAAACACACATCATCTTATTTAGATGCAATCATATAGCCGAAGCTAACAACATTCATCAAGGAGTTTAAAGATACAAGATAACCCCTATAGATTTCCACAGCCGCACACCCATCAAGATATGACCATTAAGCACAAGTTCAAAAGAACTCTCCCCCATTTGATGTCATTCCCGAAAGAACAACAACGAGCGACCTTAATTTCAAGAGAAAAGAAGGATTTTTATTGGACACCAAAACCATGAGAATGAGTTTTACATCCAAAACGCAATCAAATTAATCATAAGTAAACCTATGATTAATTTAATCGGAATACATAATCAAATTAAACATAAAAGTGATCAATTTAATTCATTGTGCTCAACATAAGTAAACTTACGGAGCAACGACTAAGTTAACCATACAAGAGAGTGATTGGCTTAATCGTTCATATACTCAACACAAGAGAAACTTGTGGAGTAATAACTAAATAACCAACAAATGATTAATTTAGTTCTAATATGCTCAACATAAAGTATCTTACGGAACAACCAACAAGGCTAATCAAAAATAATCAACTTTGTCGTATCGTGCTCAACATAAGACACATGTGGAGCCCCACGGTAATACAAAAAGGATGGATCAATGAAGATCAATACCGTGGAATACACAAGGATTCATTCTTTTGCACACACATATACAATATCAATAATCCTTGGATACAAAAGATTTTAACCTATCTTCCGTCAAAGATTGACAATATAGGCTTAACTTTTGTATATGTCAAAAGTCTATTCATTCTTGAACCAATAAACGAATACCGATCATGAACGACTTTACTTTTGACAAAATATGGGACAACATAGTTCACGGATGTAAACACCAATATCCCACAATAAATTGTAATATAAAAGATTAAATACTGCAAAACATCATCCTCCAAAAAGTTTTAGAATCAAAAACCTAAAAACAAGAAGATGAAAAATAATAGCTATGTGTAGTCACAATCATCGATATTCAAAACACTAGTTATTCTTCCAACTAAGCCAAAAAGAAGACATACTAGGCAACAATATCTTTGAGAAACTCTTTATCATTTCCGAACTCATTGTCGTCAACATCCATAGGAACATAAGGTTCGTGGAGATAGGAGTTGATATCAACAAACCGTCTTTGCTGAATATGTTGAACCAGGGCTTTCTGAATTTCCAAAGATCTTAAAACGCAAGCTTTTATATCACGAATCTCCTTTCTTACTTCCTTCAACTCATCAAGAACATCAGAAAACTTCTGAGAGTTAGAAGGGACAACCCTTGGCTTTCTTGTATTCCTCCTTTTCCTTTTTAAGGACGGAATAGCTGGAGATTTTTCTTTTTCCTTGATTGATGGCTTAACAATCATGTTGACATCCTTTCCATCCAAAGACATGATGCTTATGAGAACAGCTATAACCAACTGATTTTTGTGATTGGAATTCACACTCTCAACAAGCGGTCTTGAGATATAAACAATATCAAAGAGGAAAAAGGAATGTAGGGTTCGAAACCTTTAAACAGGTTCGTGGACGTTCAAATCTAAACCCTATAAAGAGTAGAATTGTTGAAAATAACCCTTCCTTTTATTTGATAGATAGAAAAGATTAAACCTAAAACAACTTTTCCTAAAGCCTGTGCCTGTGTTATTTCTTTTCCGCATTATATTTTGTTATATAATTGAAATATCACAGGTTGTGCGTTGAATCGATCAATTGGTAAATCCAACCTTTCGTTGTTGATTGAAATTGATTGATCCTTGAACATTGGTCTTTGGTACCGTTCAAGTTATATCTCTTATATTCAATCAGGCTCGCAAATTATTATTTGTTTGACTGCGGATTGAATTGAGAGATTGAGATATAACTCTTTGATGTACTTTTTATTAAGATTGAGTTTGACTGTCTAGTTGATTCTCTTGAAAGTTATTATAGTTAGACCATACAGATTGCTAAGAGAAATATTGGGTGAGGTTGTTAGACCCCCGTTTTTCAGTATCAATGGCTGGTTCCATTAATTTGCCCTAAACCCTTTTACCAGTCAGATGTCTGACTGACTTGACTCATCTGACTTAGTGTTTATGACTGAGTTAACTCATTAACTAGACTTGACCAGACCCGACTCAGTAAATCTTGACTGAGTTGAATCCTTTGACTTCGTTGACTAGTTGACCGGACCTTGACATGTTGACCGGGACTTGACCATTGACCCTGGACTTGACCTTGGACGGATGTGGACTGTTAATTGACCCATTTTACCGTTAGTGAACGTTAGATGGACCAGACCTTAGATTAATGGCCTGGTTTAATGGACTTGGGCTTAAGTTTAGTTTTCCTATTTTGATGTATTGGACCCTTATGGTATGATTTAGCCTTTGGTTCCTTCTACAAAATTATAGATGTTCATAAGACTTAGCTAATGGACTATAGAACCAACCTAATTCAATTAGTAAACCTTAGCTATACTAAAGATAGAGAATGAAAAGGTGTGAAGTCATGAAAAGGTGTAAAGACTTGTATGAGCCTTTCTGCTAATCTCTTAGAGTACTTGTGTGATTAACAGTTAATTGTTATTAACAACGATCGATTCAAAAGACGAACCATTGGATCGTGGATCTAGGCGTGGCTTGTCATCAAAAGAGGTGGGAACCTTGCAACCTTTTTGTAATCATTAAGCTTTCCTTTATCTGCGGGCATGATGAGACTTTACTATCTTTGTGCATGATTACGTGTACTTTGATGTACTATTCCTGTATCTTTGAGTATGATGTTTATGTTGTATCTGTACGTACAATGTTTGCTATGATGTGTTTTTGTGTGATATGTATTGTGAGATTTCCATGCGAGGAGTGACTGTGTTTCCCCACGGCTCCCTGCTAAGTTAAGTAAGGCGGATGCTCTTTCGTCGACAATATTATTTAGTAAGGCGGATGTTATTCCGTTTAAGTATTACTTAGTAGGGAGGATGCTCTTCCGTTTGAATATTATTATCTTTTATTTATTGTCTTAAGATAGTAGGGCGGATGCTCTTCCGTTTGAATATTACATAATATGGTGGTTGCCCTTCCGTTTTAATATTATATATATTATTTTATTTGGGGGAAATCACTCGTGTGCATATTATACTTGTTTGTCTAACTTTTTGATCTCGATGGTAATATTCTGAATCATGTTTTGTACGGGAACTCTGTGTGGATGATGTTATTATTATTGATTTGGGTTGTTCTCGCGTCGTTTTGTCCAATGAGTTTGGAGAGGTTAGGATAACACTTGCTTCTTCTTTCTTCTTCTTCTCCTCTGTTCTTCTGCTTAGGATAACACATGTTGGACTTTCTGCTTTTGTTACTCTTCTTTGGTGAAATTCTGGTTGGGGAATCATCAATGTTCCAATATTCATTCCTTGTCATGTCATAAGGAATCTTGTCAAGAAACCGGAACAGATTCTGAGATAAATTTCTGACATCCTTAGCTTTGTTTCTACATTCATCATTATTGTGATCAATGATGAAGCATGTTGGGTACAGTTGATGCGGCTGTTTCTGATAGTAGAAAGGAATCCATTGAGTGCAGTCAGCTTCATTTTGAGCTAGAACTCCTCAGATGAGTGACTTGGATATATCAATTTCGATTAAAGCTCCAACATCATTTGAATCAACTGGTTTTGCATCTTCAGGATCCAGTTCTTTGACTTCACCTAAAATCTTCCCCATTTCATTAGCCACGTACACATTTAGAAACTCTTGTGGTAAGTCTTTGAAGATGACCCAAAATTGTTGTTTATCAAAAGCAATGTCTCTATAATTTTGAGTTGGATTCCAGGGTTTTAAAATCCACGGGAATCCATCCAGACACCATGGCGCTTCAGATAAAATCCAACTCTTATCTTCTTTGGACTCAAAGGTGATTGTGAACAAGTTTTTGCTTTTCTTTCTTAGATCAAAGTTACCAATCTTGTTTCCCCACATCAACCTAACTTGTTTTTCAACAAAACCTCTACTCATGGAGTTATGAGTGATGACTTTTCCGATAATGCTACTTCCATTCCTCTAAAGACAAAGGCTTGGGTTAATTTTAGCAACATTGATAACATGCCTAATGTCATCCGAGGAGTCGATTGAAGCGTAATCAAATTGGTTGGTAAGGTTGTTAACATCTTCAGAAGCCATGATTAAGCTCAAAAGTGGTAGATTGTGAAAGTAGAAGTAGTTGATGATGAAACTGACTAATAGAATAACTGTATGTATAGGGGGTTTTAAGATTCTTATCTTTCTACGTGTTTGAATCAGTTTGAAACGTGTCCGATTTGTCATACCAGTTTTGACAAATTTCATACAACAAGAGTATGAACCTGCAACTTTCTTCAGAGCAACATTTAATCGAGATGACGGATACTTCAATGTTTCCATAATAACGAGAAAACTCTCTTTGACTGGGAAAAACGTCTGCAACAATAACACCAAGGTCTTAAACAAGACAAGAAAACTCGAGCAGATTCAGAACCTGTAAGCCATAAAGCAGGAAACAGAAACTAAAGAAGAACAGTGAGTACTTTTAAGAGGAAGAAAACAAAAGAAGAGGGAATCTACGATTTAAAATTGAATTAAAGTGAATCTGGGTAAGAGAGTCCCTTTAATTATTGACAGGAAAGCATTAACTACTCGAACGGTAATTAGATTCTTTGAATTTTAGACATGCAAGAGGACTGGATCACATTAATGTCGAGAAAAATTTACTGAGTTAATCTCCGTGTTGCAGAGCTTGTCTCGGTCCGACTCTTCCTTCTATTTTTTCTCACATTGTTTCACAAAAATGGCAATTGCAAGTACTAATGGCTTGTTACTACTACTTCGAGAATCACCTTGGGGATTAATGGTGATTTATCCTTTAGAGGAAGCATGTTTGGTATTGAATAATTTTTTTCTGAAATAGCTCATGGAGTATTCTTAGAAAAACTGATGCCCGGTACTGAACATAGAAGCGGTAACTTTATTAATTCTATCTGTAAACAATTGGTGTTAATCAACCGTGCTAAAAAACGGAGCTAAAGATACAAGAAGTATTATGATTTCTATTCGGATAAGAAGGAAAATTTTTGAAATTTTTATCGAAGACTTATTAAGCTAATAACATAGGGTGTTTTTGTATATACCCCTAAAAACACTAACGGTACCCCTTTATCTGTGTACCCACAAAACTTATTTACCTACCCCATCAAGTTCGATAAATTCCTATACCCCCAAGAGAAAAAAGAAAAACACAAACCCGTATCATATTTGTTTCGTATGATTTTTGGTCAGAAACTAAATTAAAACCCTAACTATTTCAGTATTCCGAACCCCTTTCTCTCTCAAAAAAAAGATCCCCAAACTTCAAACCCTAACACAGTCAGTAGACAAGGGGATATCAGGAATTTTAAGATTTGAAGGTTCATAATCATGCAATCACATCTGCCTGGTTATTTGCTTATTGTTCTGATTTGGTCATGCTGGTAAGGGTTCTTACAAGGTTTACGGTGATTTATTTATTTGGCAAGAACAACAAGTTTTTACTGCTAAGAAATTATGGTTAGGGTAAGATGCTAGAGAAGCTCCGTTAGTTGGGAATTTGAGATGTGATTAAACACCAGTTACTGTCATTTATAATTATGTATCTGGGTTTAGTAGTGCTATGGAATTTTGGGGGACTGATGAACATGATGTAGAAAAGGGAATGTGGTAGGAAATCAAGAAGCTTTGCGGGGGAACATAATAAGGGGTGCGAAAGAAAGCTAAGAAAGAGAAATACAAGAGTTGGAAGAGAAGAAGAAATAATTACAAAAACAAAACTTTGAGAGAGCTAAGTTAAGAACCTGATTGGGGCTAAAGTTGATAATAATAATTAAGAGGAAGAAATTTATGAAGTTGATAAGACGAACAAAGATTAGATTAAGCCATTAGTTATGTTGCGTCACCTGTAATAAGAGTTTAAATTTGATACGCAGTCGAAAAATCATGAACAAAGATACCAATTTGGGGAGAATATATAAGTACGTAAATTTTTATAGAGAGGGGTATCAATATCAAAAATTTCGAACAACTTGATATTTTCCATGCTAACAGAATTATAACTGCCACAACTAACTAACGGGGGTACCGTTAGTACTTTATGGGTTATATAAAGGAACGCCCATAACATATTAGTTGGGTTTGAAATGATATTAGGGAGTGTTTCCGCTTTGTTCTTTTCTAGGAAACAAAAATGTCAGAACTTAATAATTTCACTTCCTTAAGCAAATAAACGAAGTTTTTGTATCAAAGTTATAGTAAGTAGTAGTACTACCTGAAAACGACTGCAAACTAAAAAGAGAGGGGGACAAACAGGTCAATAAACACCACCACCCGTCAAGACTAAAATACGTCGATCTTATTTATTACTAGTGTGGTACCAAAGGGATGTTGTGCCCATTATTATTCCCAAGATGCCGGAGGTGATATTCGCGATCTTTCGTGTTGTATCCGCATATATTAATTATTATTTATTTTTTGATGGTTATATATTAATTAATTAGTAAATCATAAATTTTTATATTATAAATAGCATTGTATTATTTTTCAGATTTCCAGCTCTGCATCACTCAAAACTTTCCTTGGGACTGAACGGTTTTATAGTAGTTATAGAGTAGAAACACACTCATTCGAGTTAGGTGTGGACTTTGGCTTACTTTTGATGTATGTTAGATTGGTTGAGACCAAATCATTTTCTATGTTGAAGTCATTTTTGGGCAACAAAAAAACTTGAACTGTTAATTGATACTAGCATTTAGGTTCATGTATTAAGCTATATAGGAAACAATTAATGCTTTAATGAAATCTTTTAACTTAATTATTTACTATATAGAGGTGGTGTCTTTACTTTTAATTACATCTAGATATCCTGTGAAATCCATTTCCATAATTTAATGTTGAGATATTCATTCAAACCATTTGAGATTAGGAAAATTGAAGCAAACAAAACAATATGGTAGGAGAGGTTGCATTCGTCTTTCAACTCACGATAATATTTGTTTTCTTGTTTGCACTAGTTCAAGTCTTTTTGTGGGTCCAACCATTTTTGTTGTTTGCTGTAAAACAACAACACAAAAATGTACCTCCTGGAAGCATGGGATGGCCCATAATAGGTGAAACTCTTAGCTTCCTCAATCCACACAAATCAAATACTCTCGGCCGCTACTTGCACGAGCTTCTTCCTTTGTATTTTAAGCTTAACATCACTTCCTAGATTTGATTTTTAACTCTCAAATGAACTTTGTCCTTGTGACGATGATAAAACTTAGGTACGGAAGAATTTTCAAATCGCACTTATTCCTTCATCCGACAATTGTTTCCTGTGATCACGAGCTTAACATGTTCATTCTTCAAAATGAAGAAAAGCTGTTTCAAGGCAGTTATCCAAAATCAATCCATGGAGTACTTGGAGATTTGTCATTGCTTTGTATTGTTGGGAGATCATCATAAAAGGCTCAGAAACTTTGCTCTCAACTTAACAAATACTTGCAAATCGAAAGCTTAGTATATTAACGACGTTGACAGATTGACCATATCAGTTATGGAGTCCTGGAGGAACAAAAAAGAACTCCACTTTTGTAAGGAAATGAAAAAGGTACGTACAATCCCCACGTAAATCTTAATGGATCGAATCATGTTGTTTTCTATTGATTGACTGACATAAAACTAGTGCTCCCGCTGGTACAGTTCACTTTCAATCTTATAATTAAACAAATTCCGAGTATGGAACCAGAAGAAGCAGAAGCAACAAATATATTAGAAGATTTTCATACCTTCATGAAAGGGTTAATTTCTCTTCCTCTATTCATCCCTGGAACCTCTTACGGGAAGGCCGTTAAGGCTCGACTAAGGATTCACTCCACATTAAAGTCTATAATGAGAGAACGGAAGCAAGAAAATATTAGAAAAGGAGACTATTTTGATGTACTTTTGTCAAATTCAAGCACAAGCGACGAAGAGAAAATCAGTGTTGCTTTAGATCTTCTTCTTGGAGGCTATGAAACCACTTCCACATTAATAGCCATGATTCTCCACTTTCTTGGACAATCACCTGATGCCCTGCAACTGTTGAA